>NC_080181.1:3234356-3931022 GCF_950295315.1 Erinaceus europaeus
CCTTAGACCAGGAAAGCAGTCAGACCCTGGTTTGTGGTGGTGCCTGGGATTAAACCTGAAACTCTGGAGCCTCAGGCATGAAAGTCATCTCCACCATACTATGCATTAAAAAAAAAAAAAAAAGAATGTGGGGGAGGGGAAAAGAGGTAAAAACAAGGAATTGTATCTTTCAGTTTCTTGTGTCCAAGGACTCACTGATAGTTTATGTATGTTACCAAAAGATCCTGAAAGTCAGGCGCTGGATGGTTGTGCTCACATGTGTCATATAAAGAACTGAAACACAGGAACTCATGAATATAAAAAGCACCTAAACTGTGTTCCAGACTTTGTGGAAACTATGGTGGTTATCCCTGTGGTGCTGATGCAATGTGGAGCTGTATCCCTGTAATCTTATAATATTGTAAACTATCATTACTCCCCTAATAACAACATAAAGAAGTTAGGCTCTAACAGTCTTTTCGCCTGACTGAGCTTTCTATTTAATGCTACCAATTGATGGCTTAAGACTTGTTTTCAAAACAAACGTTGCTTCTTTTCATGACATAACGTGAAAATTTAACTGATGGGATAAAAACAAGATTCTGACAAGATAAAACTGGATATTTACTTATCAAAATATTTTTGCAAGGAAATCAAAAAGATAGCCAGTAGGTGTGCCTTGCCTTTCTCCTAATTCAGCACCACACAGAAGGTGCTCGAGCAGAGGAGCTCAGATACTGTAGTGTCTTTCCTTCTCTCTACTTTTCAGTCTGTCTGCGTTTAGTTTTCTATCTACATAAAACGGTGCATTTCTGAGTCTCTGCAGATACACACACACCCACACACACACACATACACACAGAGAGAGAGAGAGAGAGAGAGAGAGTGCATTCGCTCTATGCATACACTCTAAAGAAAAGCAAGTTTACAGGGTTCATAATTCTCCTGAAACTTTATTCTCTTATAGTTACATAACTAGAATCTAATTAGTTGCTTTATGTTTAATCCACTTTCTTTCTGGGGGAAAAACATACAAGAAAGGGAAACATTTGCTATTTGATAAATGTTAATGCTTTCAAAACGAAATTAAAAGATTCTTAGGTATTTTTATTTTTATGTTTGAACTCTATCTTTAATTCTATAGAAATCTGAGTACAGGAAACCCTCAGTTATGGAAACAAGATGAAAATTGGCCTATAACTCCATTTTCACTGTTTTCTGCTTATTTTCAAATTAATATGCTTGAATTTTTCTGTAGCCTCTTTAGTGCATCAGCTATCCGGAAAGAACTATCTCTCCAGAGAGTAACGATATTACTGCAGGCCAAGAGGAAGCCAGCATTTTTCAAGATCTGATGATCACTTTGTGCTAGAATATAGCAATATGCAGGTGCATATAAACAGTAAGGAAGCTAATATTCTAAAATAGATGATCTTCAAACTTTTTCCATCTGGGTATTCTGCAAGGAATTCTATGTGAAAGTATAAAATGAATACATAGATGAAAGCTGATCTACTCTGTTTGAAGACAATAGATGCAGAACCCTCTAAGCTGAGCCCTCCAACCACATTCTTATACAAACCTACTGTGTGTGTGTGTGTGTGTGTGTGTGTGTGTGTGTTCATCCAAAGGAAATACCCATAAGTATAGAATAATACAGACCGATGCAAATAAACTATTGCCATTTTCAACTTTTGAGTTTTTTATCTGTTATCAGAGGAAAACAAACACCGAGGTAATTAAATGATTATTGACTGAACTATATTGACTATATGCAGAGCTTTCCAAATTTTAAACTGATGTAGCAATTCCTCCCACCTACATTTTCATAAAATGTATATTTTATATAATTCTTTTAATTTTCAATTTCTGCTGATTTTATTTTTCATTTAATTATGACTCAAAACTAAGGTTTCACCCCCCAAACAGTTGCATTTGTTTTAACTGTGCAATGTGTTGTCCTATTTCTATACATATTTAACAAATTCAGTTAGTTACTCATATGACAAATGTACCAGAATAATTTGTAATAGTTAAGCCAATGACATTATATAAGGTACTGAGCAACATAATGTGAAAGGAACAGAATATACAATTTTCTGTAACAGGTAAATATTTTTGGCCAAACTTACAGACATATATATTTTTTTCAATTTAAATTTTTTAGTATGTTTTTCATGTTTCTCTTTGCTTTAGTTGTACTTGATAATATGCTGATTGAAGTCAGACATATAATTTTAAATGGTAAAGAGACTTGCTAATAGCCACATACTTGTTGACACATATCAAGGGAATATAAAAAATTACACGCTACAACAGCCCTGTAAGTCAGTTTCCTTCAGTGAAGTGACTTAAAGAAACATTTTAGCAGTTCAGCTGTTAATTATTAAGTCTAAAGTTTATGTATCAATTCTCCTCACTCCCCAGTTGCTATTTACTGTCAATAAGGTTTCACAAAAAGGTCTGTATGTGTCTCTCAATCACAATAGGCTTTTGCCTAATGCATAGAAGGGTAGGGACAATTGTACAGAATTAGTAGCGTGCACATGGGAACTCACTTTTGTACAATTCACTATTGTGCTGATTGGTGTAGGAGTAGAAAGGAGACTTTGGAAGAAATATGTAGCCATTTTTATACCACAGTTGTGTTCTACTGTTATCAGCTGGGAAATCCCATAAACTCTAAAGTAACAGATTTTGAGAATCCAGTTTTGTACCTAATACTTGCATGTGCAAGCGGGGGGAGGGCTCCCTATTTCATGAACAGACTGGAAACATGAAAATCCTGAAGCTCAGGTTCTCTCCTTTCCTGCTTTCAGAATAAGATAATGGCCATTCCACTCTGAGGTCTTACTTCTTTCTGCATTATGGAAAATGTTTCTTAACAGTCAAGTGTACATGGCCAGCATTTTCTTATATTATTGCACAGTGCTTATATGATGCATTCTTATAATTCTGATCTTGTGACTGGTATGTATTATCAGTTTCTGAATGGTCCATGTACACTTGAAAACAGACAAATGTTGGTAGGGATACAGAGAGAGCAGAATTCTCAAGCACTTTTTTATGGTCATATAAATTATTAAATGCAATTATAACAAATCACAATAATCAAACGTAACATGTGTTATAGTAATGTAAAAGCTAGTTATATATAAAACTATGACTGTATGTGTGCACATATGTATAATTCATAAATATGTAATGCATGCATACATGTTATATGCAAATGTATGTAATACATTTGCAACTGTATTTGCTCCTATGTAATACATTCTAGAGTCTATTTCTATATAGTACAGAATTATGTATTTTATATAACTGCATATCATTTATATACATATTTTATAGAAATAGTATAAATGAGAAGGTTAAATACTGGATATTCTCACAGGTGGAACTTCAGAAACAAGGACAGAAAGGAAAAACCTAAGCAAAATTTGAATTAGGCGTGGTATATTCCACACAGGAAAAGACTCTGGGAAAGAGGAGGAAGAAGCCTGGGTTGCTGCTGTGTGAGGACGGAGTGAGAGTGTTTTGCAGACATCTACCGCTGGGAGATTAGAATGTGTACCCATGTATCAACAACTGTACTGTAAACCCTCAGCCCCGCAATAAAATGATAAAAAAAGAGATGCTATGAAAAGCAAGTCTATTTTCTATTTATATAGCATATACATCATTTCTCTGTGTAAGTATCTTCATAATTTAAATGCTCATATTTTAATAGGAATGTGTATTTCATGTATAAGCTCTAGTAGGTACATATATTTTTTTTCTAAAGGACATGTGATTTTCTGTCTTTCAGAGCCTTTTTATGGAGCAGGTACAATCACAACAGACTCTAGGTTTTGTCCTGTTTACTATCATTTGTACTATGTGCAGAATCTTTGTCACATAACAGATGTCTGTCTCCGAGTAGCTTTTCCTAATCTTTGTTCCGCAAAATCTAAGATGCCAAGCAGTAAGTGATTTACTGTTTAGTATTTAAGAACTACCGCCTTCCAGAAGTATAGACAAGATCGGTCTAGTTCAAAAGTACAATAATTCTGACATTGACTGGATGTATCCTTGGGAGAATCATTCTTTCTACACCTGTTTCCTTGTCTACTAAATACAAATAACACTAGCTCTTTGTCATAAGTTGCTGTAACATTTAAATTATTTATTGTTTATAAAAACAAAGAAGAGATCCAGGTCATTAAATGGTTACATGATAGTTTGACATGATTAATATAGTAGACTTCTTGGTTGAGTAGAAATGAGACTCAGAAATCAGGGAAAGTTGACAGTGTTTCTAGTGGAGGTGAGCCCATGCATCTTACTGCACAGGAAGACAGTATGAGGACACTAAGATCATTATTTGACTTGGGAAAAAGAAGGTGATAGTGGAGGAGGAAGCAGCAGTATATTCAAATGCAGTTTCCATTATAATTTATAATTTCTCTTGAGTAGTTAGGTCTGAAATCTCTTTAGAGATATTTCTGGCTACTAAAACCCTAGTTAGTAAATCAATACAAGAGACTACTAGTGTCTATGAAACATAATTATCTCTCTTAAAGACACTATCCCAATTACAGAATGCATGTGGAGACATTTCGTAAACTGCTAAAAGCTATACAAATGGTATTAGTGCTCAGGAGCTACTCTGATGGGCGCCACTGGTCATTCCCTCTATATGTTATGGGTTTTTCTCGGGTTTCCTACCTCGCTGTGATCACACAGTTAGAGCCTGCACTCCCCCCACAGCTTTCTATCTACACTGATAGCAAGATCTCTCCCATTTCTGACCTCTCTCCTTCTGTCTAGTTCCTTATCGCTGACTGTCTGCCAGACATCTCTACTTAAATGTCTGCCTATTACATCCAATTTGCTATGCCTGAGACACGATGTCTCATCTCTCCCTCAAGTCTTTCCTTTTCCTTCTTCCTTTCTCTATTAGAGATGTAACATGCTGTCAGTATTCAAACACAGCTGAGAAACTACTAATTCTAAAATTGCAATATATGCACAAATGCTTTGAACCACATCACAAAAGCTGTTATGTTTTTACTATTACTAATGCAGAACTTTTGAATTGAATTCAACAGTATGCTTTTGCATAGAATAAGAAAAGATATAAGAGAAGTATTTTCTTAATTATAACATGTAATATTTATACTACTGTTTGAAAGAAGACCAAGAATTCTCTCTTAAAACAACTATATATAAGTCATAAGCTCTTAAAAAGAATGACAATATTAATAATAAAAAGGCATTAAGAATAGGTATAGCAATTGAAATGATTGAGACCGAGAAGAGAACTGAGGATTGGGAAATTGTGGAAGAAAATTCTTAAGAATTTTGAAATGAAAGGAAACCAAGAGACAATATTTGTGGGGCCAAGATTCCACTTTTGTCTTTATATTTCTAGTAATTTTGGTGGCTCAGGGCATGTTTATTTATAATTTCCTTCTATTTTATTTGACAGGACAGAGAGATATTGAGAAGGAAGGGTTGAATAGAGATGTGCTCTTTATGATAATTTTGCTGCCTGCCACCTTAATATATTGCTTAATAATTTTCAGGATTTTCCCTACTGGATTCTTTTGGATTTTTTACGAATCATACCACTCTGCTGGAAGCACCTCAGAAGCCCAACATTAGATAAGTAGATAAGAAAGATGGGAGGCGGACGTTAGCCCAGAGGGTTAAGCACACGTGGCACGAAGCACAAGGACCAGGTTAAAGATCCTGGTCCGAGCCCCCAGCTCCCACCTGCAGGGGAGTCGCTTCACAGGCGGTGAAGCAGGTCTGCAGGTGTCTATCTTTCTCTCTCCCTCTCTGTCTTCCGCTCCTCTCTCCATTTCTCTCTGCCCTATCTAACAATGACAACAACAGTAACAACTACAACAACAATAAAAACACAATGGCAACAAAAGGGAAAATAAATAAATATTAAAAAAGAAAGTTATAGTATATATACAGACAAACATTATGCAGCTGTTAAAAGGATAAATTCTCCTCTGTCATTATCTTGGATGGATCGCGAGGGTATCAAGTTGAGTGAGGTAAGTCAGAAAGAGAAGGATGAGTACAAGATGATCTCATGGATAGGTGGGAATTAAGAAGCAAGGACTGGCAATGGTATACTGTCACAGAGTGAAAGATGCAGGGGAGAGGGAAACGGGATGGAACAGGAGGGTTCCAGGGCAGGTGGAGGAGGCCCTAGGTTGAAGGAGCATCTTGCAGACATCTATCTTGGCTAGACGTAAACAACTTTACTGTAAAAATTAGTAAGTGCTATATAGATATTATTATTGCTTTCATTAGGTAGAGAAATGAAAATCAATGCCAGTTACTTAGCATCTCCTCTCTCTCTCTCTCTCTCTCTCTCTCTGTGTGTGTGTGTGTGTACAGCAAATCTATATCAATACAAAGTGTATTCTACAAAACCATTGCAGAATGGTGGTGAAGGAGACAGTCTCTGTGCGCCAAATGCCAGGGCAGGAATAATCTCAGCTCTGCTTTCCTTGTGTGCCTTTTGAACAACCTTGTTCCACGTTCAATTCCCTACTCTGTAAATAAGCACACGTCCAGAACATGCCTCACGTGTATCCTGTAATAATTAAAGGAGATTAAAAAGGCAAAAGTCCCATCCTGGAAAACAATTAAGATCTATAACGAGAGTCTTCAAAATGTTATTGTTCTAATTTTTCTCTACTTTTGATGTAAGTCTCTTTGTCAATTTTATGCCCTTTGTTAAATCATTGTATCTACCTCATGGAGGCGTAGCTAGAATACTGTAGCTACTAATTAGGTGTCTACCAACAACTGGCCGTGTTTTCAATAACTTTTCCCCATAAACTCAAGATTTAGTCTCTTAAAAAATCAAGAAGCATTCAATTTTAAAAAGGGGTTAGATGAAGTTTTCCTTTTTTCTAGTAGTCCTTTAGAGTGCCAGTTTTGAAGAATTAGACATATGAAAACAGGATCTCTGGCTTTATTATCTTGGTGATCAGTGTAATTTCAACTCTTTGATTAATACTGGCCTTGAATCCAGCTGAGCCCAAATGTCAGATAAAATTCTGGTCCTGTGACTATTTTATTAGCAGCAATTACATATATTTAATTTCAAGATGAGTATTACAGTCTACAGTATTATAAGCTGTTAAAATTATTAAAATATAATCACTGTGCTCTTGCAAAATCAAATAAAATGCCTCCCAGCGTGGGTTTTTAAGCAACAATAAGCTCAGGGTAGTGCTCTACTCTGCACAGGTAGTTAAGGCAAAGGCTAGGCAGTTGTTCTCAGAGAGCTCGTTTCTTTTGTTCTTGATTATCAACACCAACATTTTAATTTTTATGACGTTCATTCATTTCCTTCCTAATCTCTTTAAACTTTGACATGTCATAACTTTAAATTTTATTATCTATGATGATGTCCTTTCCTCTTGACAAATACATTTATTGGTAACTCAGGCAGGCGAGCTGGTGCTCGAACAGACTGGCTAAGTCCCGGATCCTACTGAATTTCTTCAATCTTTTAAATCCTTTATTTCCTGTGATATTGAGAGTGAAAGACTGAGAAAAAGGAAGATGACAGACCATGATTCAGGTTCCTGTGGGACTGGAGACTCAAAGGGGACCCTCAGGCATGCAAGTCCTAGGCTCTGACACCTGAGGTAGCACTAAACAAAAGGAAACAAACCTGACTGCGCATCTCCCACTGTGTGTATTTCCTTTCTTTTCTCCTTCTCCTTCTCCTTCCTCCTCCTCCTCCTCCTCTTCTTCTTCCTCTTCTTCTTCTTTTAGCTGCATACTGTTTATTTCTTATTTTAGAGCCACCCCTAGAAATTGAGCACTTAAGAAATTAGGTTTAGGGGTCAGGCGGTAGCGCAGTGGGTTAAGCGCATGTGGCGCAAAGTGCAAGGACCGACATAAGGATCCCGGTTCGAGCCCCCGGCTCCCCACTTGCAGGAGAGTCACTTCACAGGAGGTGAAACAGGTCTGCAGGTATCTGTCTTTCTCTCCCCCTCTCTGTCTTCCCCTCCTCTCTCCATTTCTCTCTGTCCTATCCAACAACGAACAACATCAACAATGGCAATAATAATAACCACAAAGAGGCTACAACAACAAGGGCAACAAAAGGGGAAAAATGGCCTCCAGGAGCGGTGGAGTCATGGTGCAGGCACTGAGCCCAGCACTAACCCTGGAGGAAAAAAAAAAAAAAAAGAAAGAAAGTTTAAGACGCATAGCATTTTTCATGTTCCCAAATCTCAACTCCTGTGTTATGAGGAAAAGCATCTTTTATTCAAGTGCTAAGTGCTGATGCTGTGATTCTCAGAGTCACTGTGAGGTGCTGTGTCCAGACTCCACTTTATTCCTATCTGTCCCGGCCAGTTACCTCTGTGGGTGCTGCTCACTGGAAGAGCACCTTTAGATGCTACTGGACTGAGCCATGTGGCCTCAACCACAAAAGTCTCCAGGTCCGTGTGACACTATTACAGAAGGGGTCCGGTGCTGCCTCCACCACTGCATTGGCACTGGCCCATCTGCTGTGGTTGAGCCATACAGAATCCAGGTCTCGGAGAGACGGAGGAGGAGGGTACAGCAACCACGTCAGCTTGCTAATATTGAAGTGTTTCACCTACAAAAATGGCTGTTGAATATGGACGGACCTATGACATCTCCTTCCTGCTGCTGGTTTGAAATTAAAGAGGGGGCACGGGTTGAGCCTCTCATGGTTTTATTATTTTGCTCCTCCTTTCCTTCCTTTAATCTGATATGCAGGTGGATCCAAGTTATTGTCTGGGGACATATTTATTTTCTTATGACGCATAAAACTTGTTTTGGAAGGTAGAGGTGATGACGTTTTTGTTTGTGATTTCTGCAATATTACTATTCCTAATCAGGCGGGGAGAACAACCCATATATATAGTTGATTCCTTGATTCCTTTGAAGCAAATTCCATTCAGACAAAGTTAACTCATCTTCAAACCTTTTTTCACTGATATCATCTACTATCTGCTTTACCTTCTTCACTTGGACTCTGTAGCTTAAGCTTTACCACAATCATGAGGATTTGTAAAATCAGCATGACTGGTTTTCCATTGACTTCTAGTCCTTTGAAGTTTTCAATTACATTGATTCTGTCTTTCACTTCACATCCGTCACTAATACCTACGATAATGCTTTGGATCTTGTCTTTAGTCATAACAGATTCAACTACAAAAACATTTGTTCAGACAATACATTTTCTCTTCCTAAGTGATGATTCTTCCAGCAACATTTTTAACTCACTTTATCAATTTTACTTAGACCTTGAATTACGTAGACCTTGCATTCATGAAATATTTTTAGTTATTTCTAACCCATTAGCTATGCATTTTCTCACTTGTTTTTTCATCTAGCTTAATTTCAATAGCGTTTAATCTAATTCCACTATTACCCTGTATTATAAATTAAAAACCACCAAAATACATTCCCCGTAGTCTGACTGTCTTTATTTAATCCTTTCCTTCTCATGGTTTTCATGTAGGTTTCTCTCTTACTACTTTATAATTATCTGTTCAGTTATTCATAATTTGTTAAAGATCTATTTGCAAGCATTCTCTTTTGTCTTACTCAATTACATATAATTAAAGACTTTTTTTGGACTTTTTTTAAGGGTTATTTTCTGGGTCTCTGACTACAATATAAGTCTACCACTTCAAGAAACCACTTATTTTCCTTATTAAAAAAAATTGATAGAGAAACAGGGCAAGAGAGAGGTGGGGGAGAGAAAGACACCTGCAGTCTGCTCTACCACTCTTGAAGCTTGCCCTCCGATAGAAAATAGAGCATAAACCAGGGTTCTTCAGCATGAATAATTGTGATTCTTAATTTGCTATAGTGTCTTGTTCTTTATAAGAAAAATTAAATAAACTATTTTTCTATGTTTATATATTGGAAAGTATTTTTACATATTCTAAATACATTTTTTTTTCTGAGTGTACCACCATATTCCCTTCCCACACACATACCCATAGCCTGTGCTGAAAACCACTACACTGCTGACTCCGTGGGTGGTTCTCACTAGTGGCGGAATTTGTTTTCTTTAGCACACTGAAAGATAACTGTAATCAAGTTTGCTGCTTATGAAAGTTCAATAATATGCCTCTTACTGTGATGAACATTAATTTCAGCAAGTGTTTCAGTTTCAGTGAAGAAAATACTTGTTTCAGGCAGGGGTGGATAGCATAATGATTATGCAAACAGACTGTCATGCCTAAGGCTTCGAAGTCCCAGGTTCAATCCCCTGCACCACCGTAAACCAGAGCTGATCAGTGCTCTGGTAAAAAAAAAAAAAAAAAGATGGGAGTCAGGTGGTAGCGCAGCGGGTTAAGCACACGTGGCACAAAGCACAAGGACCGGCATAAGGATCCCGGTTCAAGCCCCGGCTCCCCACCTGCAGGGGAGTCACTTCACAGGCGGTGAAGCAGGTCTGCAGATGTCTATCTTTCTCTCCCCCTCTCTGTCTTCCCCTCCTCTCTCCATTTCTCTCTGTCCTATCCAACAACAATGACATCAATAACACCAACTACAACAATGATGAAATAATAAGGGCAACAAAAGGGAAAATAAACAAATTTTAAAAAAAGAAAGAAAAGAAAATACTTATTTCAACGACATAGTTCCAGGAAAACATATTCCACTTCAGCACCCTTGTACAAGGTTCAGAAAGTCAGTTTCCAATCTCAAGCAGGCTAGGATAGGAGAAATAGCTTACCAGGTAGTGCCTGTATCTGGCCATGTGTTTGAACTTTGCCCAGGTGCAAACCCCAGCACCACATGGGCCGTGCTATGGCACTAGGAAAAGCTCTGGTGCTGTGGTATCTTTCCTTCTCTTTCCCTGTCTCTCAGTCTGAATGAAAAAGTGGCCTGGGAGCAATGAAATTACTGATGTGTGGGGTCTTTGCTCAGTATAAATAAGTGGAAACTATGTCAACAATCTAGCAGCCTCAGTCTGTCTCTCTCCCTCGAATCTCAGACTGACGAACACCTGTTTATTGCGATACGTCTTCTTTTACTTGTTTTCTTGATAGGGCTATCTATCTTATTTTTGAACTGTCCATCAATGTTTTATTTCCTCAGTAACGAAGACTTTAGACCTCTCTGACTCTGGGGTTTGTTTGTTTCTTTGTTTTCATCTCTCAAGTGGCTTTCAGAGTTCCAACTATCAAAGACAGAAAGGTGCAAATATTTTAAAATGCAGGAACCATAGTAAAGGGCACATCAGAAGTTCTTTTAAACATGTAGAACTTGTGAGTTGTTAGTGTCTGCCTGAGAAAGACACTTTTATACATGGAAGAAGCCAGGAGTTCAGACCAGTCTCTCAGAATGACATAAACCAGAGGAAGTTGAGTCCAGTGGTGAAGCGACCCTGGACGATGACTGCTCCTCCTTTTATTTTCATCTCGACAAATAAATATGCATCACTGACCAGAAATCAGAACATGGCTGCCTTCACATAACTGCTCTGTCCAGGAAACAACTACTTGGACGTTTGGAGGAAGTAAGAGTCAGCATAAAGGCCCGATTCACTGCTAGTTTCCTTCTTTCTTTTCTCCATGGACCAAAATGATACAGTAAGCAGCCCAGTCAGTAAACTGGGACTCAGAATTTGGCAGTAAACAGGCTTAATTCTAGAACATTACAGTTTTTATTTTGTTTTGGTGTTACAGATATGAAGTTATGCAGAGTACATATTAAATATGTAAATATTAAATATGTGAATAATACATATTATTACATATTAAATATGTACATATTAAATAATAGTACATATCAAATATGTAAATAATCTCATTTACCTTAGGTACGTATTAAATATGTAAATATTAAATATGTGAATAATACATATTATTACATATTAAATATGTACATATTAAATAATAGTACATATTAAATATGTAAATAATCTCATTTACCTTAGGTAAGTGAAATCTAATCACTTTTATTTTTCTTAAGGGCTGCTGTATGGATTTCAAACAATTAGAAAGCTTACATAGAAAATAAATCAACTAAGGGGTGGTGGTGCACCTGGTTGACCTCATGCAATGCTCAAGGACCCAGGTTCAAGCCTCTGTTCTCCAGGGGGAATTCTTTGTGAATGGTGAAGCAATGCTGCAGTTCATTCTCTCTCCCTCTCTCTCTCTCTCTCTCTCACCTTCTATCTCCCTCTCCCCTCTCAATTTCTGGCTGCCTCTTCTCTCTCTCTCTCTCTCTATCCTTCTATCTCTCTCTACCCTCTCAATTTCTGACTGCCTCTTCTCTCTCTCTATATATATATCCTTCTATCTCTCTCTACCCTCTCAATTTCTGACTGCCTCTCTCTCTCCTCTCTCTCCTTTCTCTCTCCTCTCTCTCTCTCTCCCTCCCTCCCTCCCTCTCTCTCTCCCTCTGTCTCTTTCTCCCCTCTCAATTTCTGGCTGCCTCTACCCAATAAATAAAGGTGATACTAATAAAGCTTCCCTCCTGCAGGACCAAGGACTTGAACCAAGACCCTTGCACATGGTAACCTGCATGCTTTGCCAGGTGTGCCATTTGAGGTCTTTCCTAAGTTGCCTCAACACATTCCTAAGGAAATAGAATTTAGCAGGTACTTCTAAAAAGAAAACAAAGGTTTTAAAATATAAGGGTTATGAGATAAAATAATAAATTTTATTATATGCCAAAACCAATAAACATAAAATAAACACTTCAATTTCTAGTTTGTCAAAATAGTTTTATTGAAGTGATAATTGTTTCTTTTTGATTGACAGTTGACCAAACTTATATCAGAATGCTTTGGGATTTATTTTTTCTTCTCCTCTATCCTTTTTTTCATAGAAATTCTAGGTTATTTTTTTAATGACTCCAGATTTTTATAAAGCTGTTCGCACCTTTATCTGAGCTTTTTAAGAATTTTTGAACACGTAACAATAATGTCTTGACCTTTGTTGCATCTGACTTTGTAGAATATCACATTTCTAGAATTTCCACAGGTGAACAGAACTTCTGCTCACCGAACTGCTCTATTATTTGAACAAAATAGTTTCCTGGGACCTATATGAGTCCTGGCACCTCACACCAGGATTTGAATTTGGCAGCACAAGTCTTTGTAGATTAGCAGTTCTAGAGAAGCTCAGCTTTCTCGATATGTGATTCATCTGGCTGCATCCATGCAAAATAGGAGACGTGCACAGCAAGAGTCATAAAATGCATCATATTAATCGCAATAGGAGCCGTTCTGACTGACTGGAAAGGCCATTCACTTCACCGATATTTATTTGATGAAAACAAATTTATTCAAGGTTCACTATTGTCCATAGAAAGAAAGAAAAAATCTTAAATTCAGGTGGAATAAAATGAAATTTATTTTCTTTTTTAAGTTTGTTATTAGTATTATCTTTATTTACTGAATAAATATACTTTTCTTTTTAGAGGAGGAATAGAAATTTCTGAATGTGTTACTAGAACTTAAATTCCCGCTGTTCTTTTTTTTTTTTTAACCTATATCCAAATGGTACATTTACACTTCTCTTTCTGTGCAATTTTTAAAAATATTTATTTATTTATTCCCTTTGCCCTTGTTGTTTTATTGTTGTGGCTATTTTTTTGTTGTTGTTGTTACTGATATCATTGTTGTTGGATAGGACAGAGAGAAATGGAGAGAGGAGGGGAAGACAGAGAGGGGGAGAGAAAGACAGACACCTGTAGACCTGCTTCACCGCCTGTGAAGCGACTCCCCTGCAGGTAGAGAGCCGGGGGCTCGAACCAGGATCCTTATGCTGGTCCTTGTGCTTTGCACCACCCGCCTTAACCCACTGTGCTACCACCCGACTCCCTCTGTGCAATTTTTAGAATATTCACTACCATACAGGAAGAGTCAGCTCTTTAATTTGCACTGAGTTTTGTCTCTGACTATCATATTTCTGTTAGATCACAAAATATCTGGGGATTTTCAGAGTACAAATATTAAAACTGATGAAAGATTGGCATACTGTATAATTTAATGTACACCTTGTCATCTACATTTCTTTGATAGGCAACTTTAGGGATTCAAATAACTATAAAAATGTCAAAAGTACAGTGTTTAGATCATAGTTTTCTAGTGATGAAAATTATAATTTGAAGTGGCTGGCATTTGTTATTTGATTCATGCCTTTCGAGATCACTTAAGTTTTTTTTTTATATGACATTAATGTTTATAGCACTCTGGTATTTTATATATATATATATATATTTTAGGAAGTACTAGTTATCTACTTATGTATTTTTACTCCTAAATTTTTAGACCTTTTAGGAAAACTAGTCATCTTCCTCCTCTGTCCTCATCAAGATTCTAGCTGAAAGAGGAATAGAATAGAGGTTGGAGGTTTCCAGCCTAAGACAAAATCATATTTGTCTTGAGGGGACAAGATACAGAGCAAGACTGCATTTCAACCCAATGGTTACCTTACAATAACGGTCACATGGGCCCTATTTATCTCAGTATAGTCTTAGGGAGTAAATAAAACCACAAAATCGGGCACATTTTCTACTAAACAACGTTTACATAGATTACTGAAAAGATTTTGTGTGAGACTTATTAAAGTCCTTTCACTCATACAAAGTTCTTATTTTGATCAATATCCTATGAAGACATATAGCACAGAACTAACTGGGTGCTGACTTCATAGTTTTATTGAAGCATCAAAATACGTACATACACAAGCTGTTATTTTTCTTTTACTACGTATCTGTTCTTCTCAATCCTAACTGTTACTTGTGCTAACACTTTCTGTAAGGGAGAAAAACAAGCCCACTTTCCCATGATTATAATGAATGACAGATAATTTTTTACAGCAGTTTGTAAAATACTAGCTCTGTCTTTCAATAATCACCTGGATACATCTTACCACACTGGAGATGCAGCTTGAGGAAACCTAGACTTCAGGAAACTAGCACTATTTCCTGTGATAGGATGGGATATGCAGCCTCAGGGTACCACCTTGCACTTGGAGGAGGAGGAGGAGGGCTACTCAACTGAGTGACTAAGATATCCACTTAATAGTCCAGACTCCGCATGCCAGATTCACAATGGCTAATGATAATCCTCATTACTAGGCAGTTTGATTTCAGGTTTCTATAACTACCCAAAATACAATGGCTTAACTGGGTGTCGTTAATTAAAAAGAATTGAAATGGGAATTAAGAAATTTACAGAGGACGATAATATGTGATAGGACATAAAGGGGTCAGGCTATGTTTCATTTGGCTTGCTATTTGAATTCTACTCTGTTTCAGAGCACTGAGCAAAAGCGGTGACTCAGATTTAGGCTCTTGCACAATCTTTCTCAGGAGCGGGCAGGTGTTCTCAACCCATCACAACTTATTTTCTGGCCTGTAGTTATGACAAGATAATATTGAAGCACAATGTTCTCCATGACTTATTAAGGAAAGTGCTTTCAAAAGATTTGTCCTAAGAAATATAAAATAAAATAAATACATGAATATAGTGGTGGAACACTACATGATAGCTGTTATAGGAATGTCTTTGACAAGGCATGCTTAACATTGAGGAAAACTAAAGAAAAAATTAGTTAATAATAGTTATGGAAACAGACTCTCATGCCTAAGGCTCCAAAGTCCCAAGTTCAACCCCCTGCACCACCATAAGCTAGAGCTAAGCAGTGGAAAGAAAGAAAGTACTGGAGTTGGCATATTGCATCAAAGTAAAAGACTCTGGGGTGGGTAGGGGGGAGAGAAAGAATACAGGTCCAAGAAGGATGACAAAAGACCTTTTGGGGGTTGTATTGTTATATGGAAAACTGGGGAATGTTATGCATGTACAAACCATTGTATTTACTGTTGAAGTGAAACATTAATTCCCCAATAAAGAAATTAAAAAAGAAAGAAAGAAAGAAAGAAAGAAAGAAAGAAAGAAAGAAAGAAAGAAAGAAAGAGAACTCGGATCTACAGGGATGCAGAGGTCACACAGGCTTCTAAGCTGAATATGGGCCCCAGATCACATCAAATCGATGGGGTTTACAGTCAACCATATTTATACACCTTTCCCATATTTGGGAGCTACTCTCTTCCCTGATCCAGCTTTCTGGTCCTTTTTCCAGCCATGGCATCATCTCCCCAGACAATAACTTGGGTCCACCTGCATATCAGATTTCAAGCTCAGGGGGAAAAAAAACTAGTATAGTCATGGGCCCTTTGGAATAGAACTAAAATAGATAGAACTAAGATAGCTACAGAATGGAGAACCCCCAACTCTTCATCTGCACTATTCCAGCCTTTAGGTTCATGATTAGTCAACAACTTGTTTGGCTTTGTATGTTAACTCTCTTTTCAGCCAGCAGGTTCCAGACACTAACATGATGCCGACCAGACTTCCCTGGACAGACAACCCCACCAATGTGTCCTGGATTCCCCAGAGCCCTGCCCCACTAGGGAAAGAGAGAGACAGGCTGGGAGTATGGATCGACCTGCCAACGCCCATGTTCAGCGGGGAAACAATTACAGAAGCCAGACCTTGCACCTTCTGCATCCCCACAATGACCCTGGGTCCATGCTCCTAGAGGGTTAAAGAGTAGGAAAGCTATGAGGGGAGAAGGTGGGATACGGAGTTCTGGTGGTGGGAATTCTGTAGTTGTACCCTTCTTTTCCTATGGTTTTGTCAGTTTCCTTTTTATAAATAAATTAAAATAAAAAAGAAAGTAAGAAAAAGACAGAGTGAAAGAAAGAAAGAGAAGGAGAAAGAGGAAGGAAGAAAAGGGAATATAGAAAGAGAGAAAGAATGAAAGGAAGGAAGGAAGGAAGGGAGAGAGAGAGAGAAAGAATGAAAGGGAAGGTGAGACAGAGGGAGGCAGGGAGGGAGGAAGGGCGGAAGAGAGGAAGAGAGGGAGGGAGAGAGGGAGGGAGGAAGAAAGGAAGGAAGGAAGGAAGGAAGGGAGGGAGGGAGGGAGGGAGGGAGGGAGGGAGGGAGGGAGGGAGGGAAGGAGATTGGATGGACCAAATCCAATGAGACTACATCAAACTGAAAATCTTCTACACAGCATAAGGAACCGTCACAAAACCAAAGAAGACAACCTACAGAACGGGGAGAAGGTATTTATATGCCATACACCAGAGAAAGGCTAACAGCCAAGATATATGAAGAACTCACAGACCCCAGCAGCAACAACAATAACAACCAACTATGTTTAAAAAAAATGAGGGGGAAAAGTGGAGTATTTTTTTTCTTTTTTTTTTTTTGCCACCAGAGTTATTGCTGGGGTTCAGTACTTATACTAAGAATGCACCATTCCTAGTACTCCCCATTTTTCCCTCTTTTTCCATTTTATTAGGACAGAGAAAAATTTAGAGAGGAGGGGAAATAGAGAAGGAAAGAGAAAGATACTTGCAGACATGCTTCACTGCTTGTCAAGCATCCCCCCTACAGATGGGGAGTGGGGGCTCGAACTTGGGTCCTTGCACATAGCACTACATGTGCTTCACCGGCTGCTCCACTGCCCCACCTCCTAGGACAAACTCCACCATAGAAAATATTAAGGTGGCCAAAAGACTTACGATAAGTGCCCTGCATCAGTGATTATCAGAGCAATGCAAATCAAAGCAGTGATGAAATACCACCTCACTCTGTGGGAATGGCCTGCTTTAAAAAGGATTAAAAACAAGTACTGGTAAGGATATGTTATGTGTTGGCGTGGATACAAAATTGGTGCAGCCCATGGAAGGAAGAGTTTAGGGGTTTCTGAAATCATTAAAAATGAATTAGCATATGGCCAATCAACCCCTCTTCTAGGCATCTGTCCAGAGAAAACAGAAACACTTATCTGAAAAGACCTTTGCACATCTATGTTTGTACCAGTGCTGTCTGTGATAGCTGATTTTTGGAAACAACCCAAGTATCTACCAGTAGATGAGTGACTCAAGAATTTGAAGTCTGTATGGTAACAATGAAATACTACACAGCTGTAAGGAATGATGGCGTGCTCTCCTTTGTTAGAACATGGAGAGATCAGGAGTCCCCTGAAGGAGGATGAGGACCTGTGCTCTCACTCAGAGGTGGGATTAAGAAACCATGCAAAAGACAATACCTGGTCAGTTCTCAGTTGATTGGAGTCTATCACAACAGATTTGGGGACTCAGGACTCAGAGTTGAGGACTAAGGAGAGTGAAGGGACTGAAGTCCCTAAGTAGAAGAGGAAAATGGTTCGGGAGTGCTGACGTGCCCATCACCACCATGGCAACAACCCTGCTAGTCAATGTTTCTTCAATAAAGTGAAACGAAACTGGGAAAAAATGTGAAATGATGGCATGATATTTTCTAGGAGGAGAATCTGAGCAAGGTACCAGTCATGTACTGCTCTCTACAGGCATCGGTCCCGTCAAGTACATCTGAACTTCAGCTGGCATGTAAACTGAAGTTTCACAATCAGTAAGTCAGTTGCTACCATAGATACTTTGAGAGTTCTGTTCACACTGGCAGGGGGAGGTTTCGATGAATGCTGGGCCCTTTTCTCCTTGGTCCTACAGATACCCTGAAAGGGAATGTTGCCTATTGCTGCAGAAAACTCTCCTAAGGCCAGGAGCTCCCTGTGGGAGGACTCTGCCTGACATTCTAACTGCAACCTAGAGTGTTCCTGACATGTTTGCATTGTTCCATCTGTACACTTTGCTTTCTACAGACGTTTCCACCCTCCAGCCTGTGAGAGGCAGCTGGTCTGTGGGACTTTTGGCAAAAGCACTTAGTTATCCACGTTATACCAAGAATACAAATGTTTGTATCATCACAACTGAAGCAAGGTCCCATTTTGGAAACATTTATATGGAAATCAAAGACAGATATTAAGGCAAAACAAAATGAAGAAATACACTGCTCTTTAGACGAAAGGGATGAAACTGGGGGCCAGGCAGTGCAGCACTGGGTGAAGCACACAAGGACCCATGAAGTATGAAGTGCAAGGACCCATGCAAGGATTCCAGTTCAAGCCCCCTGCTCCCACAAAGCAGGGCTGCTGGTGTTTGTCTTTCTTTTTCCCTCGCTGTCTCCCCCTCCTCTATCAATTTCTTTCTGCCCTATCCAATAAAATAGGGGAAAATGGCCTCCAGGAGCAGTGGATTTGTAGTGTAGGCACCAGCCCCAACAATAACCCTGGAGGAAAAAAAAAAGCATGAGGACCTAGGTTGCATGAGAGTTTATAGACTCCTATCATGGGAAGATGAGAAGTTTGCACCCATGTGTCAACAACTGTACTATAAACCATGGGCCCTGCAAATAAATTAGAGTGGGGAAGAGAGTAAACAGATGGCAGAAAGGCCCATGGACATGATGGCTATATAAAAAGGAAAGTTCTACAGAACCAAATGTCATTTGCCATTGTCAGTCTCTGTACTTCAGCAAATCAAGTAATCTCTTTGAAAAATATATAAGAATGCCAACCACATGAATTTTCAATGAGGACAACTGTAAAAAAAATCAATACTCTTGTAGATTTTAAGTGCAAAACATGTTCTTTATATTTATGGTTATAATCATTGTTACTAAGGGCTCAGTCCATTAAACCTTTGCCATTATGGGGTGTTCCAACGTGTATTCCCTCTCTGTGCAGAAATTCTTGCTTCTGCTCTAATGTTATCTAGAGAAGGTGGATCAGAAATGCTTTCATTTAACATCTGGGATCGTATATCCTGTGTATCAGCAAGGTCTTTCATCTACACATCTTCCACCGTTTGCCATTCACATGTCCCTTCCAAACCAACTGCTCTTTTTATTGTCTGCTCATAAGTTTCCTCACCACCTCTACCAGGAGCTCAAATCCCCATCCTACATATTTTTGCATGTAGCTACCACCCTTCTTCCTGTTGCCACACAGCTTTGGATGGTTTCCCTAATGTTAATCTTTTTCTCACTAGCACATTTTATCCATCTACTCACCATCAGTCAGTGTAGATGAGATTGATTTAATACAGGTTCACAAACATATGCCATGTAACTAGTAAGTGGAAGGCATATGCCAGATGACTCAATAAAGTAAACAAATAACCAATTGATGGGTGTTTTGAAAGTCAGACATTTTAAGAGGGTAAATACAGCTGTATTCTTCAGAGACTATGGTGTGATTCATATAGATAAGAGGATGCATAATCAGAACTTATTTGGGGACTAACTCAAGGCTTTAGAATGTCAAACATAGGCTGGGCAAGATGCACTGCAGAAAATCAAAAGGCTGTTGGGAGAGAGGGGGAGCAAGGAGCAGAAAAAAACTTTTGGGATCATGGTACAAGATGAAGTTATACTCACAGGTCAATGACTGCAGTGCAAAGCATTAACCCCCTCAATAAAAAATTAAGATTAAATATTCACACTGGACTGGAAGAAATGAAATATCTACTAATTTTAGACATGGTTGCATACATAGAAGATAAATTCCATCAACTGGAACAAATACTTATTATTTTCTCAAATTATTTTTGTACTCAGAACTCATCCTTACTATACAAATAGAAAAAAAAAAACTGAGGAAAATGTGACTGGGTAAACTGCTAAGAAATAGAAGTCAAAAAGGCAAAGCACTGGAAATCTGAATTTCCATCAGTATAGCACCAAAATCCTAACATATAACCACATCGTGATCACCAGAGATTCAACTACCTTCCTAGAACTGGCAAGTTATAAATTCATAGCAAAATCATTAGACATTATTTTACTACAAAACTATTGGCCTTACATATTTTGTAAGCATTTAAAGAAAAAAATGTGAGTAGTTCAACTTACAAAATTAAAATTAACTCTATAGATTTTACCACTTTGTAACATCTTGATTTAAAACTGAAGTATAGTTTAAAAATGAAGTATAGTTTCTAGCACAATGGGTATACTAAAGAAAAGAAGGGTGGTGGTAGTGCAGCAGCTCAAGCGCACATGGCACAAAGCCTAAGGATCCCAGTTGGAGCCCCTGGCTCTTCACCTGCAGGGGAGTCACTTCACAGGCAGTGAAGCAGGTCTGCAGGTGTCTGTCTTTCTCTCCCTGACTGTCTTCCCCTCCTCTCTCCATTTCTCTCTGTGCTATCCAGCAACAACAGCAATGGCAACATAAAAAAGAAAGGATAAGTATATAGTGATCTACATAAATTCATCACAACTTTACAAAATTAAGTAGTTATGTTTATATATGACATAAAACATCCACAGACAGTTATATAGAAATTTGTAACTCTATTACTATATGTTTATAACCAAACATACAGTTTGGAGATATATATATATATAACCAAAGATATATATATATATGGTTTGAAATACATGTATAGTTTGGATATATATAACCAAACTGTATGTTTGGTTGTAAAGCATGCAAACAATTGTAGTTGATTTGTCTATTGTATCTGCTCATTCAGAATCCCCTAGCTCTTTCCTCAGTTCATTTTATTACTACATATTTACTGAATGTGTAAAGAAAGGAAACCATTACATGAATAGTCAAGAAACTTCATATGTGTGCAACAGTCACATTAACATATGCACTGAATGTTTTCTACATAAAATATATTTTGGGGATTACTTATTTTGCATACTTCACTAAATCTGAACTATTTTTACTAAATAAATGGAAGTTAAAATATCACCTTTTGCTCATTTCTAAACTTTTTCATTTTGAACATTTTTTATTAGTGATTTAACAATGATTGACAAAGCTGTAGGATAAAAGGGTTATAATTCCACACAATTCCCACCACTAGAGTTTCCTGTCCCATCCTCTCCATTGGAAGCTTTCCTATTCTTTTTTTTAAATTTTTATTTTTATTTATAAAAAGGAAAAACTGACAAAAATCATAGGGTAACAGGTGTACAGCTCCACACAATTCCCACCACCAGAACTCCTTATCCCTTTCCCTCCCCTGAGAGCTTTCCTATTCTTTATCTCTCTGGGAGTATGGACCCAGAGTCATTATCCCTCTCGGAGTATGGATCAAAGATCTTAATGGGGTGCAGAAGGTGGGAGTTCTGGCTTCTGTAATTGCTTCGCCACTGGACATGGACATTGACAGGTCAACCAATACCCCAGCCTGTTTCTGTCTTTGAACATTTTTATTTGTGATTTTTTTAATTTTAGTACTTCGTGAACATTTTATTTTAGTAATCTAAATCTGTCATAGTATAATATGTATATTCATCAAGTTTTTATAACACTCATGGTATAACTAAAATGATAAATTATATAACACTGGTTTACATACTAGGTGATTTCAGGGATATCATTTCAGGGGTATCATTTCACATTGATACATGCCCATTACTGTGAAATCTGAATTTCTGCACTTTGTGTTGACAGATAGAATACTATGAATAAATCTGTTTCTCTCAAAGGTGTTATACTAATTATATCTTCAAGAACACCACATTTTCAAAACAAAATGCTGCTTTATCTAAACATTAAATTCAACGTTGAATAGCAAACAAAGCATTCAAAATGACCATTTTCTCCTTATACCAATTTCAACAACCAAGCACTAATCATTGCTTTAGGATAAAGTTCTTTTCTCCTTTTGATCTGTCTACAGTAACTCTCTGGCTGAAAGCCTGGAGAAAAAGAAAAACGCATTACTCAAAACTATTTGTTTCTGTATTACCAGCAAGTATATAGTACATATTTAGTTGTTGGCTTGTCTATACCTGTCTTTGCTATAACAGAATGACTTTAAAACATTCATTCTCTTGAGTTTGATTCCCAATTTTATTCCTGTTTCAGAATATTTAGGAAAAATGAATTATAATGCAAGTTCCAGACCAGTGAAGCACTGTGTGAAGCACCAGTGAAGACACAGTGCTACTGGTGTCTCTCTTCTCTCCTAGTCTATTCCCTATTGATTTCATTCTGTCTCTCTCCGATAAATACAGAAATAAATAAATAAATAAATATTTGAATTAAAGACTCACCATAAACTACTCACAAAAATACAAATTTAAAAACCCACATATTTTATACTTTCATATGGTGGAGATTAATTTCCTCAACTTTAAACCCTGCTACAAATTTACAATATTTCCTTTGTAGAGGGAGGAATTTCAAAATTCTGCTATATTAAATATTTATATCCTTTTTTATTTGTATGAATCAAAATTATCACCATCCCTCTGCTCACTAGCTTTAAAAATGAAACTGCATGACTAATCCACAGCATTTTTAGACAAGAAAAATGACTTGACACACCAAGAAAATGCTTACCTGACAAGTCATCATTCTAAAGTCCCCATTAATTTTTTATTTTATACTTTCATATGGTAGAGATTAAATTATAAGTATTGTAATTACAAATAAATATTATAAATTATAATTAGAATTTGAGAGACAGTTGTGAATTATACACAACCACATATCCAAAATACAGAAAATGTACACTCTAGCTACAAAAAACCAGACTCATGCTCATGAAGTGTATAGATATCAAAGTTACATATTTATGTAGTACTGTTTTCTAATTATTTAGACACACAACACCACTACCTGTATGTAATCTGAAGCATATTGTTCACCACTAGGAAGGAAAATAGTCAACAAAATAAAAGAGAGAGAGAAAGAAACAAGAAACAATAAAAGAAAAATAAATTTGAGAAGATTTCTACACATCTTTGCTTTCTGAATGAGGTCACTCCTCTGATAATCACCTTTTCCTCTCAATCACTCTGAGCTACCTGGGACTTGGCATTCTTGATGCCATATGTCACTCACTGCCACTGGCATTGAGCACTGTGCCGAGTCACGGCAGCAACTGCCTCTCTCTTCTAACCTCAATATATCATATGCTATCCAATCACCCTGCTTACACTTCTTATAAATATCAAGTTGTATTTGCTTAAATGCTTATTTTATATACCCTAAATACTATAAACATTAAAAAGACCATTTCAATTTTAAAATATAAATAGTGGTGGTCTTGAAAAGTAAGTAGACACACACACACAGACACATGTGTGTACCATATAAGCAAACTAAATATAAAATCGTTGTTGATACAGTATTTAATAATTTGGCTAAGATAGTGTTTACAAGGATTCTCCGAATATAAAATTACTATTTCATTTCCTGTCTTCAACACTGTACACCGTTGAATACAATTATTCAGTGAAACCCACTAGGAGATTGCTATTTCTGTGCAACTACAATAGAGTGACAATGGCTTTCCAATATTTCCTCTATGCTGGGTCCTATACTAGTAGCCACTACTATTGCTTTCTATTTTCCATGACTAACTTCTATACTACACTCTTTGTCTTACAGTGCTGGACAGGCTTGATGGATGTGTTGATTTTTACTCAACACTTTTTCCTTTTCTTAAGCATCCTTTCACTTGAATATTTGATAATTTATTATTACGTTTTTTTAACCTAACTCCATAAGCTATGTCCCTTTAGAATGGAAACCAAGTTTTCATAAAATACTAGTAACTATAAACAAATAACTTCCTGTATTGGTTTTAAAGACAGTAATGCTTTCCAGGGGGTAGTCTTTAGTACACTTAATCTGCTTTGCTGCCTTCAGCAGTAACCAGTTTTTGATATTTGAGGCAAAGTAAAAATTCCCAAAGCAGATTTTCCTAGCTATGTAATGCTAAAGCAGATTAAATAAGATTTCTCTTCAATATATAACTTTTAGTTATATATTAGTGGTTGGAATGGGAAATGGGTACAGAAAAAACCATGAGTGTTTCTAATGAGAACTCTCTACAAAGCTAGAGTTCTCCTACAACAATAAATATATTATTTTTTAAAGATTTATTTTTTGACAGGAAATATGAGAGGAGAAAGAGAGACCAGAGCAATTCTTTGGGCTCTCAGGCGACAAGTCCTTTGTGCTACCTTTGTGTTACTGCTGTGCTATTTTACCAGCCCAATAATTATATTTTTCTAGAAAGATCTTCTGTAAGTAACTCTGAAGGGAAAACACATTTGAAAAACTCCACTTAAAGCATTTCTACCATCACTATAAACTGTAAAGTGTTTCATATCAATCCAAAACTACACGTACAGATGGTGCTCAGTGTACAATAAAATTATGTCCCAGTAAACCCAATGACAATGAAAAAAATGTTATGAGGAAATGTCTCTATTACACTTGTCCTACCAACAATTCAAACAATTCCAACTCATCTGTTACTTTGAGCATGCTCAGAAGACTCCTGAGAAATTAGTACCTTCCTCTTTTCACTAGAAACACACACACACACATCATCATCATCATCATCATCATCATCATCATTATCATCATTATCATCATCATCATCATCATCATCAGACTGGAGTACTGAGTTTTCCCCCAGGGCTACAAAGCTGCCTATGAGCTTTACTGATAAGCTGCCCAGCCACTCCAGCAGCTCCAGGGAAAACCATAGAGCAAACTATTAGCTCCCAGACAAGATCACAATTAAAAGTCCAAAATATGTAACTTTTACACCATCATAAAGTAAAAAAAAAAAGTCCACATAAACTGAACCACCCCAAAACCAGCCTGGAAAAACAGATGCAGGTCAGGCAGCTGTCAACCCGAAGGGACAATGGCTGGGGAGGAGTGGGCAAGATCTTGAAGTGTACAGGACAGGTAAACACATAAGGATCACAGGTACTTGGGGTTGACTTTCTGGGGAACAGGAAGAGGGACTTTATGATTGATGCCTATGAATTTATCCACCAAGGATCTTCAGTGATCGTGACAAGTATTAATAAATTCAACACTGACTTGAATAGAGACTCTAGGCAGGTAGGGAGTAGTGAACATTTCAGTGTGTGAAGGCCTGGATCCAAGCCCTCAGTCCTGACCTGGAAAGAAAGTTCCAGACCAGTGAAGCAGTGCTACTGGTGTCTCTCTTCTCTCCTAGTCTATTCCCTATTGATTTCATTCTGTCTCTCTCCGATAAATACAGAAATAAATAAATAAATAAATAAATATTTGAATTAAAGACTCGCCATAAACTACTGGTAGTTTATGTATAAAACTCACAAAAATACAAATTTAAAAATCTACATATTTTATACTTTCATATGGTAGAGATTAATTTCCTTAACTTTAAACCCTGCTACAAATTTACAATATTTTCTTTGTAGAGGGAGGAATTTCAAAATTCTGCTATATTAAATATTTATACCCTTTTTTCTTTGTATGAATCAAAATTATCACCATCCCTCTGCTCATTAGCTTTATAAATGAAACTGCATGACTAATCCACAGCATTTTTAGACAAGAAAAATGACTTGACACACCAAGAATACGCTTACCTGACAAGTCATCATTCTAAAGTCCCCATTAGTTCAATCAGAAAATGGTTGTACAGTAAAAATATATATATATATATGAAGGTTCAGAGTCTATTACTCCCATGGCCATAGTTTGACAGACTAACAACAACAAAAAAAACTCATTTTTTCTCACATAATATTCAAACTTTCAATCACTCCCCATAGTTATCATTGTTCTCTCACCTTGAAAAGTAAAGATATGACAGCGGAAGGAATTAGTGAAGAGGAGGGAGCATAGAAAGAGGAACAACACCGGAAGAGATGAGGAAAAAAGATGTCCTAGAAATCTACACTAATCTAATTGTCGTTGAGCTGACTCAAAAATCAAGGTGTGCCCCTCTGTGGGTCCCCATAGGACCCTGCCCTCAACTTGGATCAACAACGGTACATCATGTTTCATCCTCCGAAGGGAGGATGGACAACATACTCCATGCTACACCTGAGGAAGATGGGTCCTGATATTGAGGCATCTTAGAATGTTCCTACTCATGACTATAGAATGTGAGCTCAGATCTACAGGGATGCAGAGGTCATATAGTCTCCTAAGCTGAATAAGGGCCCCAGGTCACGTCAAATTGATGGGGTTTACAGTCAACAATATTTATACACTTTTCCCATATTTGGGAGCTACTCTCTTCCCTGATCCAGCTTTCTGGTCCTTTTTCCAGACATGACATCATCTCCCCAGAAAATAACTACAATACACCTGCATATCAGATTTCAGGCTCAGGGGAAAAAAAAAACTAGTATACAACAGGCAATGTTTAGTATATAATGTAACTAAAACATGCCTACTAGCTAGCTACAGAATGGAGACACACCCCCCAACTCTTCATCTGCTCTATTCCAGCCTTTAGGTTCATGACTAGTCAACAATTTGTTTGGCTTTGTATGTTAACTCTCTTTTCAGCCACCAGGTTCCAGATGCTAGCATGATGCCGGCCAGACTTCCCTGGACAGATGACCCCATCAATGTGTCCTGGAGCTCTGATTCCCCAGCGCCCTGTCCCACTATGGAAAGAGAGAGGCAGGCAGGCAGTATGGATCGACCTGTCAACGCCCATGTTCAGTGGGGAAACAATTACAGAAGCCAGACTTTCCACCTTCTGCATCCCACAATGACCCTGGATCTATGCTCCCAGAGGGATAGAGAATGGGAAAGCTATCAGGAGAGGGGATGGGATATGGAGTCCTGGTGGTGGGAACTGTGTGGAGTTGTACTTCTCTTATCCTATAGTTTTGTCAGTGTTTCCTTTTTATAAATAAATTTTAAAATAAAATAATGAAGATAAAAAAATCAAGGTGTGTTTTCTTTCAAAACCCAAAAGGGAAAACAATTATTTTCTTGAGTTAGAATCAATCTAGTCATCATTACAGATGGAAAAGAATTGACTACAAAAGAATAATCCATCAAACAGTGAAAAGAAATGACCAAATTAATATCTCACTATAAACTGAGTATAAATAATTTTAAATGCATAATTTTTAAATATTTATTTTATTTATTCCCTTTGTTGCCCTTGTTGTTTTATTGTTGTAGTTATTATTGTTGTTGTCGTTGTTGGATAGGACAGAGAGAAATGGAGAGAGGAGGGGAAGACAGAGAGGAGGAGAGAAAGACAGACACCTGCAGACCTGCTTCACCTCCTGTGAAGCGACTCCCCTGCAGGTGGGGAGCTGGGGCTCGAACTGGGATCCTTATGCCAGTCCTTGTGCTTTGTGCCACCTGCGCTTAACCCTCTGCTCTACAGCCCGACTCCCAAATGCATAATTTTTTTTTTGACACCAAGATTATCACCAGGGCCTGATCCCTGCAATGCAAGCCCACTGCTTCTATTGTTCTATTGTCCATTTTGTTTCTTCCTTTTTTTTTTTCTTTCTTTCTTTCTTTCTTTCTTTCTTTCTTTCTTTCTTTCTTTCTTTTGTTCGTTCTTTCTTTCTTTCTTTCTTTTTCTTCCTTCCTTCCTTCCTTTTCTTATAGAAACAGAGAGATATAGAAGGGTTGGGTGTGTGAGAGAGAGGCAGAAGGAAGGGATCAGAGAGTGCAGCACTGTTCTCCTGTTCCTCCAGCTTGTGTGGGGGTTTGAACGTGGACCCTCACTCTCTATGGGGCATGCCACCACCCTACCCCCGATGCTTGCTTCTTTCTAAATAGTTTACTAATTTATTTATTATTAGAGACAGAGAGAAATGAAGAGAGGTGGGGTGGAGACAGAGAGGGAAATAGACATCTGAAGCTGTGCTTCACCACTTGTAAAGCTTTCCCTCTGCAGGTGGAGTCCGGAGGCTTGAACCTGGGTCCTTGCACACTGTTATGTGTGCACCTAACCGGGTGCACCACCACTTGGTTCCTACCAATACATGTATAAATATTCTCCTGAGGACAATGAGATTATGTAAGTAACTTATTTTATAGCCTGTCCTTGGAATTTTTTAATCATTCTTAAACCTTGTATGTATAGTATAAATACAATATATTGTGTATTATATACTATGCATGTGTACATATGTGTATATAGTACATTTGGAAATTGACTGAAAGCATAAAATATATTTGTTCTTTATTATATGAAAATATTCCAACAAGGTAATGATAATGTATTTAACACAAGGTGGCTAATACAATTATTTCCAATGTAAATAGACTGCATATATGTTTGAGACTGACATACATATGGTCACTAATCCTGATTATAGAAGATGTAAGCAGAGTGTGTCAGAGTGGGAAGGTGTTTGCTCTATGGACCTGGAAATGGTCCAGTTCCAGTGATTTCACTCCACCTGCCAATTTTCTCCCTGTTGTGTCTAGTCTGTGAAATTGGAAAGCAGCTGCTACATGTTATTTTTGTGATGAAAAAAAAAGACACTTTCTTGGCTTTTGTTTATTTTAAGTTTCATGAAAATGCTAGTGCCCATATCTGTCTTGGAAACTCAAGTGGGCCAGCAAAAAATACTTCACCTGAATAGTGCCCTAACTTTGTCATGGGTTCAATTCAGACTGTGTGAGCCTGCTCCCCACCACACCAAAAGAAGATTCAGAGTTGTTGAGTCTCTCTCTTTTATCCATCCCTTCTCTCTCTCTCTCTCTCTCTGTGTCCAGCTCTCTACAAATGTCTACTAGGACCTATGAAGCACTAATGGTGATAACAAAAAATAAAATAAAGAAGTGAATGGAATTTCGTGGTACCTTCATGAGGATGGCATTAAATCTGCATATGGTTCTGAGTAAAATAGTCATTTTGGCAATATTCATTCTAGAAATACCAATGGAAATCATCTAGGACTACAACAAAGCAGGTCTACAATGACTTCAGGAACCCACTAAATCACCAGAGTGAGGGATTAAGCTAAGAAGCCTACTTACACTTTAAAAGCCCTCAGGCTCCCATGGCCTACAGAAAAGAAAAAGAACAAAAGAGGCTTTAAAAGGCACAGTGCTCCAACTCAGGGATTAAAATAATATTAAAACACTGTCAATTTCCACAACTGTGAGCCCTTTAAGTACCTTATTAGATATAAGTCAATCCAGGTAAGAGTCATCATTAATTTGAAAAGTACTGAGAGAGGGACCTCATAACATAATATGTAGAATGGTTAAACCAACAAGAAGAAATATTAGAGAAATGAACCAGGACAAGAGTCCAGCTAAAAGCCCCCCAAAGGGTGAAGCACAAAATAATGAGGTCAACGTCCAAACACTAGTTAAGGAAATAACCACAAGAGTAAAGAGTTTGAAAGAATTGTAATCAGAAATGCAGAAACAACAAATGAGACTCTAGAAGAAAACACTAATTATCTCAAAGTTAGTAGAGAGCTGAAAGCTGAAATAGCTGAGCTAAGAACACAACAAGCTGAACAAGCTAAAACAGTATCAGAACAGGGTAACAAAATAGATGAACTACAGAAAACAGTAGAGGAGAGACAGAATAGAATAAATGAGGCTGAAAACAGAATTAGCAAGATCGAGGACGAATTAGAGACAACTAAAAAAAGAAGTAAGAGATCTCAAAAAAGATTAAGAGATAATGAAAACAGAGACTTATGGGATGACTTCAAAGGAAATAATATACGCATTATTGGATTACCAGAGTTAGAAAGATAGGGAGGAGAAGAAAGCATTCTTCAGGACATAATAGCTGAGAACTTCTCTAGTCTAGAAAACATCAAAGACATAAAGGTTCAAGAAGCCCAGAGGGTCTGAAACAGAAGTAACCTATACTTAAAGACACCAAGACACATCATATTTAGAATGGAAAGGAATAAGGATAAAGGATCCTTAAGGCTGCAAAAGAAAAACAGAGTTACCTACAGAGGAAAACCCGTAAGGTTAGTAGCCGACTTCTCCACACAAACACTCCAGGACAGAAAAGAATGGCAAGATATCTATCGAGTGCTCAATGACCAGTATCTCTGATGAACATAGATGCTAAAATATTGAAAAAAAACTTATAGCCAACTGGATACAGCAGTATATTAAAAAGATTGTTCATAACGACCAAGTGGGGTTTATCCCAGGAACGTAAGGTTGGTTTAATATATGTAAATAAATCAATGTCATCCACCACATCAATAAAAGCAAGACCAAAAACCACATGGTCATTACAATAGACATAGAGAAATCCTTTGACAAAATACAACATCCCTTTATGATCAAAACACTACAAAAAATGGGAATAGATGGAAAATTCCTGAAGATAGTGGAGTCTATATATAGAAAACCTACAGCCAACATCATACTCAGTGGTGAAAAACTGGAAGCATTTCCCCTCAGATCAGGTACTAGAAAGGGATGCCCATTATCAACATTACTATTCAATATAGTGTTGGAAGTTCTTGCCATAGCAGTCAGGCAGGAGCAAGGAATTAAAGGGATACAGATTGGAAGAGAAGAAGTCAAACTCTCCCTATGTGCAGATCACATGATAGTATATATAGAAAAACCTAAGGAATCCAGCAAGAAGCTTTTGGAAATCATCAGACAATACAGTAAGATATCAGGCTACCAAATTAACATTCAAAAGTCATTTGCATTCCTGTGTGCAAACACTAAGTTAGAAGAAGATGAAATCCAGAAATCAATTCCTTTTACTATAGCAACAAAAACAATAAAATATCTAGGAATAAACCTAACCAAAGAAGTGAAAGTCTTTTATACTGAAAATTATGAGTCACTACTCAAGGAAATTGAAAAAGACACAGGGAAGTGGAAAGATATCCCATGTTCATGGGTTGGAAGAATTAACATCATCAAAATGAATATAATACCCAGAGCCATCTACAAAGTGAATGCTATCCCCATCAAGATCCCAACCGCATTTTTTTAGGAGAATAGAACAAATGCTACAAATGTTTTTTTGGAACCAGAAAAGACCTAGAATTGCCAAAATAATCTTGAAAAGAAAGTACAGAACTGTAGGCATCACACTCCCAGATCTCAAATTGCATTATAAGTCTATTGTCATAAAAAATGCTTGGTACTGGAACATGAATAGACTCACTGACCAGCGAAATAGAATTGAGAGCCCAGAAGTAAGCCCCACACCTATGGACATCTAATATTTGACAAAGGTGCCCAGACTATTAAATGGGGAAAGCAGAATTCTCTTCAACAATAGGTGTTGAAAAAAAATGGGTTGAAACATGCAGAAGAATGGAACTGAACCACTGTATTTCACCAAATACAAAAATAAATTCCAACTGGATCAAGTGCTTGGATGTTAGACCAGAAACTATCAGATACTTCGAATAAAATATTGGCAGAACTCTTTTCTGCATAAATTTTAAAGACATCTTCAATGAAACAAATCCAAGCATAAGGCAAGCATAAACCTATGGGACTACATCAAATTAAAAAGCTTCTGCACAGCAAAAAAAACAAAACAAAAAAATAAACTACCCAAACCCAAGAGACCCCTCACAGAATGGAAGAAGATCTTCACATGTCATACATCAGACAAGAGGCTAATAACCAAAATATATAAAGACCTTACCAAACTCATCAAGAAAACAAATAACCCCATCCAAAAATTGGGGAGAGGACATGGACAGAAAATTCACCAGATAAGAGATCCAAAAGGAAGAGAAACACATGAAAAAATGCTCCAAGTCTTTGTCAGAGAAATGCAAATAAAGACAACAATGAGATACCACTTCACTCCTGTGAGAATGTCATACGTCAGAAAAGGTAACAGCAACAAATGGTGGAGAGGTTGTGGGGTCACAGGAACCCTCCTGCACTGCTGGTGGGAATGTAAATTGGTCCAACCTCTGTGGAGAACAGTCTGGAGAGCTCTCAGAAGGCTAAAAATGGACCTACCCTATGATCCTGCAATTCCTCTCCTGGGGATATATCCTAAGGAACCCAACACACCCATCCAAAAAGATCTGTGTACACATATGTTCTTAGCAGCACTAAGTTCATTTCCCACGTCTATGCTTGACCGGACCTGCCAATATACGCGGAGATCTTTGCCCACCCTGTTCAACGCTTGACGTCTCGTCACCCAATCTGGTCCCCTATGCCTACACTGAACTTCTCTGTTCCAGTCTCTTGGAAACAGAGTTGGCAGTCAGCTGAGGTAAAGAACAAACACCTCATCACAGACCCCTGCAAGCGTCAACCCGGCTTTGACCTAGCACGTTATGATTGGGCCCTCCTCAATCGCTATCGAACAGGCCATGGCCGGTGCGCCGCTATGTTCCATCGCTGGGGAGCCAGAGACGACCCGAACTGCCCCTGCGGCTACAGACAGACTGTGACCCACATAGTCAACGACTGCCACCTCTCCAGATTCAAAGGAGGTCTTGAAACTTTACATCAGGCTCAACCTGATGCTGTTGACTGGCTACGGAAGAAGGGCAAACGCTAGAAGAAGAAGCAGCACAATTTGTAATAGCCAAAACCTGGAAGCAACCCAGGTGTCCAACAACAGATGAGTGGCTGAGCAAGTTGTGGTCTATATACACAATGGAATGCTACTCAGCTATTAAAAATGGTGACTTCACCATTTTCAGCCCATCTTGGATGGAGATTGAAAACATAAAACATGTTAAGTGAAATAAGTCATAAACAGAAGGATGAATATGTGATGAACTCACTCTCAGGCAGAAGTTGCAAAACAATATCAGAAGAGAAAACACAAGTAGAACCTGAACTGGAGTTAGCATATTGCACCAAAGTAAAAGACTCTGGGGAGGATGGAGAGGAGAATACAGGTCCAAAGAGGATAACAGAGGACCTAGTGGGGGTTGAAGAAAGAAAGAAAGAAAGAAAGAAAGAAAGAAAGAAAGAAAGGAAGGAAGGAAGGAAGGAAGGAAGGAAGGAAGGAAGGAAGGAAGGAAGAAAGAAAGAAAGAAAGAAAGAAAGAAAGAAAGAAAGAAAGAAAGAAAGAAAGAAAGAAAATAGGATAAGGACATGGGCCGAAACTTCACATAGCAGAAGCCCAGTTGGCCAACAGACACAGCCGAGAGTGTTTATAATCACCGCTCATCAGAGAAATACAAATAAAAATGAGATATGAATTCACACCTATGAGAATATAATCCATTGGAAAGTAACAGCACATGCTAGAGCGGTTGTGGGGGGAAAGGGACACTTTTGTATGGCTGCTGAGAGTGCAAACCGGCTCAGCCTCTAGGCTTATCTCTGGGACTCGGTGCCTACACTACAGATCCACTGCTCCTGGAGACTATTTTTCCCCTTTTGTTTCCCCTGTTGTTGCCCTTGTTGCTGTTATTGTTGCCATTGCTGTTGTTGGATAGGACAGAGAGAAACTAAGAGAGGAGTGGAAGACAGAGAGGGAGAGACAAAGACAGACACCTGCAGACCTGTTTCACTCCTTGTGAAGCGACCCCCCTGCAGGTGGGGAGCCAGGGCCTCAAACTGGGATCCATACACCAGCCCTTGCACCTCACACCATGTGCACTTAACCTACTGCACAACAGCCCAGCCTCCAGTACTTTCTTTTTAATGTATCAGAAATATATAAACATCTGTTAAGGGTAACATTTCTCAGCATTGCAAAATAAGACAAAAATATCAAGTGGTCAAAACAGAATCTTCTTTTGGTGACATGGGTAAAGACTGGGAATGTTTATATTATAATTGGTTTTGCAAGCCTGAGCACAACCCCAAGGCATAAACTGTTATGAATTAAACACTTATCTGCACTGGAAAACTATGCTTAGAGAACATAGTATCAAAACTCATAAAGTAGGAACAGTCATCACATTCCTTTGACTATTAAAACAGGAGCTGATTTCAGAAATATTTTCCCGTTGTCAACTGACTGCACTGCTGGTCACCCTGATAGAGATCTGAGCACTCGTCAAGTCACTTGATCATATTGCTGCTCCACTCCCCTCTATTTCCTGGGGCAGAACGCCAGAGACACTTGCCTTTTTTCTACATAACAAGTCCCTTCAGGTCACACACAGTCAGATGTTCATCTCACTCCATAGGCCTGAGGGCTCTACTCTCTTCTCAAGGGGAAAGTGAGTCTCTGGCCTGAATGCCTCTGGTTTGGTGGTGGGGTGGGGGTTGTGTATGTGAAAAAAAGTAGAATTCTTCACTAGTTTCAATGTGACTTTATTTTGTTTTTGTGCTTATCTAGGGTGTTGTAACTTCTAAGGTGAATTCTGTAGTTCTCAAAAAGAAATTCTACTGCATAGTCATCCATCATTAATGTTTCTTATGACTGGATTGCTCCAGTGCTAGTGGGAATGCAGACTGGAGCAGCCCTTTGGAAGACTGTAAGTAGAGTCCTTAAGCAAATAAAAGTGGGATTACATTAGGACCCAGCAATCCCACTCTTAGGCTTTTATCCAGTGGACACTCAAACACTACTGAGAAGGGACACATGCACCCCCATATTCACAGCTGCATTATTCACAATAGCCAGAGTGTGGAAGCAGCCTAATGCCCATCATCAGATGACCAGGCAGAGAAATCATGGGATATATATTCCATGGAATACTACTCTACTAATAAAAAAAGATGATGTTAGGGAGCCAGGAAGTAGCACAGCGGCTTAAGTGGACACGGCAGAAAACGCACAGATGGCCGCAAGGACCCTAGTTCAAGCCCCTAGCTCTCTATTTGTAGTGGGGGTTGCTTCACAAGTGGTAAAGCAGGTCTGTAGTGTCAATCTCTATCCCCCCGCCCCGCCCCGGTCTTCCCCTCCTCTCTCGATTTTTCTCTGTCCTACCCAACAACAATGACAATAATAACAACAACGAAGATGATAAACAACAAGGGCAACAAATGGGAAATTAATTAATGAATTTAAAAAGATGATATTGTTTCCTATGGGACAAATAGATTAAACTGGAGGTGATTACACTCAGAAAAATAAGTAAAGACATGAAAGACACCTACTGGATGGTTTTACTGATGTGTAGAGTCTTGAGAACTGATAGACACGAACTTGCAAAAAGGAAAAAAAATACAGAAGCGAGTAAACTGTTTCTAAGACTTTGTGAGTACTGTGGAGGAAATCTTTAGGAGGTCGGAGGGCTGGGACACAGAATTTGTTGGTGGGTGTGATCTGGAACTATATATTTTAATCTTACAATCTTGTAACTCACTATTAATCACAAATAAAAAATGGGAAAAATCAACATTACCTTCATAGTATGACTGAAATTAAAAAAAAAAAAAAGGATAATCAGGTTTATGCTGCAGGGAAACAGGGTTTAAGATAATGCTCAGAATTGCACCCAAATGAACATTTCTCACTCAAAAACACAACCCTTCCTCAATAATAGTTCATCCAATGATGGGTCCTGGGGCATGATTTCTCTCTAACTCAATCTGAGATGATACTAAATTAACATTTCATCCCCAAGGTTCCCTATGAATGATTGAGCAAAAATTCTCCCTCTACCCACACACCTGCTTTCTTCTCTTTTCTCATTGCTGTCTTCTAGTCTAAAAAAACCCACCTTTTTGTGTCAGAATATTCCTTAACTGACCCATGACATTTTTCTATATATGATTCAACAATTTATAAATTATGGAAATGTTGTCTTTTTAGTTTTACACAAAATATAATAGACATATATTCTTGATGCAGTCGTAGAATCGCAAGAACTTTATCTGAAATCGAATATATAGTTATTTTTACGCTATTTCCAGCAGGCACAGATAATGAATGACTTCAAGCCATAACTTGTGACAGAATAGCAGTTCTTTCTGAACACTTCAGAGTGAATTTTTAAAATGAACTCTGTATCCAGACATTTCCTCCTCTGAAGTTCAAACCCATTACAGTGACATTATTGATAATGCTCTATCTGTTTTAAAGAAATCGGGGTTTATCTAAAAACAAAATCCCTACAGCCAAGAAGCTTAAAAGTACAAAAGAGAAAAAAGGCAATCAGAGCATCAGGGGGTTGCAAAACACATTGATTTTAAGATTAAAGATATAGACTGAGTGAGTCAAAATAATGAAAACTTCATGCCAGACTCAAGCAGAACAAAGTCATTTTGAACAGCTCACAAAATAGTTGCCTGCTAATTTTTTTTTCCTTCTATCTCTATTTTCACCTGTTTCAGCTCTTCTTAGACTTTGAAAAAAGCACTGGTATACGGTGAGGCCACACTTCTCAACATTAAATAGTGCATGTCCAGAGCAAAGTGACTATGACCACTGTATCTGAAAAGTTTCAGTCTGAATCTTTCTCCCCTGTGAACATTTATATGACTGATGTCACTTTCCATGTATGCCAAGCAGAGCGTTGGCCTGCTTGACTGCTTTCTAACCTTGCCCTTTCTTTACTACTACTGATGCCTCATTCTCTTTGCTCCTCAGGGTTGCGAAAGCTAGATCCTCACTGCTAGCCACACATTTTTGTACTTTTCATTTTTCTATTTAAACTTTGTGCATTCCTTAATATGGTAAAAATATAAATAACCTGTATTTGTGATGCCTCGCCTCCAAAATCTAAATCCCCTTTCTTTTTCTTTTTTTTTTAAAGCTCTTTTTTTTCTTTATGGGGGGATTAGTGGTTTTTTAATATTTATTTATTTATTCCCTTTTGCTGCCCTTGTTGTTTTATTGTTGTAATTATTATTGTTGTTTATGTCATCGTTGTTGGATAGGACAGAGAGAAATGGAGAGAGGAGGGGAAGACAGAGAGGAGAAGAGAAAGATAGACACCTGCAGACCTGCTTCATTGCCTGTGAAGCGACTCCCCTGCAGGTGGGGAGCTGGGGGCTCGAACCGAGATCCTTAGGCTGGTCCCTGCGCTTTGTGCCACCTGCGCTTAACCCACTGCGCTACAGCCCGACTCCCCTAAATCCCCTTTCTAATGGTTCTTTTTTAAAATATATTTTATTTATTTATTCCCTTTTTGTTGCCCTTGTTTTATTGTTGTAGTTATTATTGTTGTCATTGTTGTTGGATAGGACAGAGAGAAATGGAGAGAGGAGGGGAAGACAGAGGGAGGGAGAGAAAGATAGACACCTGCAGACCTGCTTCACCACTTGTGAGGCGACTCCCCTGCAGGTGGGGAGCCAGGGCTGGAACCAGGATCCTTGCTCTGGTCCTTGTTCTTAGCGCCACCTGCGCTTAACCCTCTGCGCTACAGCCCGACTCCCCTAAATCCCCTTTCTAAGATGTACCTGCAGCCTTTTCACTAAGAGTCTCACAATTATCCTGTAACCAACATGTCCCGAAAGTGAGTCATTAAACTTCCTACCGTACCATGAACGTACTTGTGGTATTACAATACCTACTTTGTATCACTGTTATTCCTGTAGGTTTTATATAAGTAACCTTGTAGTCTCTATGTCAAAGTTCTTTCCTTCAACTTTCAGTGCACTTCATTAAGCCTACCTACTGGCTTGTCCAGAGAGCTACTTGCTCTGATTCTTCACACCTAAAGAACGGCATGTTTTTAATTCTAGAATGTCAACAGTGGTATAGTAATTTTCCAGGTTTTATATCCACAGTATAGTCATAAAGACATAGTTCATGAGGGGCCAGATGGTGACAGACCAAATTGAGCACACACATTACAATGTGCAAGGACCCATGTTCAAGCCTCTTGTCCTCACCCGCAAGGAGGACGCTCCACCTGAAAGTGAAGCAGTGACGCAGGCATCTCTCCTTCAGTCTCTCTGTCTCCCCATTCCCTCTCAGGTTCACTCTGTCCCATTAAATAAGTGGAGAGAGATACAATACATGAAGAGACATATTTTACCTCCTCCAAAAAGAAATACAATAGTAAGATCTTATGACAAGCACAGAATGTTAAAAACAAAGGAGATTTTGCCAGTAATAAAAAGAAAAAATATCTCACTTACTGCTTTGATTTCACTATGTGCTCAAACAGACAGGCATCCGATTCTGGATCTATTACAATACTTCTCAATCACCCAATCGAAATAATGCACTTGATCTTGTTTGGAAATTATGTGAGTGCCCATATTTGCAAAGGGAAGGTAATGCCATAGGTGGTGGGCTATTTTCTCCCTGGCTAGTCCAACCTTTTAACTAGCAGTGAAACAGTGGGCTTGTAAAAGCAAGCAGTATCCATAACAACAGTACCTCAGTATTTCACTTTTGTCACATTTGAAAGGTTATCCTTTGTTTTCATCATTTTATGTTTTACATTGAAATTGCTTTCAAACTGAGCATTTTAAAGATGCTATCTTTATTTATTGGATATACACAAAGAGAAATTGAGAGGGTAGACAGAAAGGGAAAGAGACAGAGAGATACTTGCAGCCCTGCTTCACCTTTCACAAAGCTTTCCCCCTGTTGGTGGGGACTGGGGGCTTGAACCCTGATCCTTGCACATTTAAACTGAACATTTAATAGTTACTAATAACAAGTTCGGTTCCACTACTAAGGAATGTTCTACTCTCAATATGCCCTGTATTCTTTATTAAATAATAATATAAAGTCCACTCATGAGGCTTCAGTTTTACTTTAAATACATGAAGTAGGGTCAGGGACATAATCTGCCTTCAGGCTACCAAACTTGAGTAGTGTTCTGGTATCTCTCTCATGAAAAAAAAAAGTAAAAATACTTCCCAGGAGGTAGCACAGTGGCTAGAACTCTGGACTTATGGGCATGAGGCTCAGCATCTGATCCTGGCATCCCATGTGACAAGTGATGCACTGGTACTCTCTCTTTCTACACCATTACTAAATAAATATTTTATATATATGACATTAAAAAATAAATTATTTAACTCATGGAAATAATTAAAATTTGCTAAGGTACATGCTTCAGCATTTTACAGAGGATGAAGATCAAGTTTAAGATCGATAAAGACGTAAAAGAAAAGTCCAGGGCATGGAGGTATGTATGACCTGCAGTGTCAGCCCACAGCAGGTGAGTAAGCACCCAGTGGTCCTTTACTTTCCTGCTCTGCACTTTTTCTTGCCAATTTTAGTTTCAATTTCCTAATTCAAACTTGGGACACTTCTTACTGTGATGACATCTCTAAGCTAAATATGTCCTTACCTTTGCCTCAACTATTAAAAGGTCATTCTAAACCATCACTGTCCTTTCTTTATTCCAATTTTAACCCATCTTCTGGTTACCTATATTAAAGTTTCTTAATCATTCCCTTCCTCAACATCCACTCTCAAATTTGTATTTGTTTTGATATAACATGAAACAAAAACATAATGGGGGGGAGAAAGAAATCATAAAGAATATTTTAGGGGGGTGGCACAGCGGGTTAAGCGCACGTGGCACAAAGCGCAGGGACCGGCGTAAGGATCCCGGTTTGAGCCCCCGGCTCCCCACCTGCAGGACAGTCGCTTCACAGACAGTGAAGCAGGTCTGCAGGTGTCTGTCTTTCTCTCCCCCTTCTGTCTTCCTCTCCTCTCTTCATTTCTCTCTGTCCTATCCAACAACGAACAACATAAATAACAACAATAATAGCCACAACAAGGCTACAACAACAAGGGCAACGAAAGTGAAAAAATGGCCTCCAGGAGCAGTGGATTCATGGTGCAGGCAGTGAGCCCAGCAATAACCCTGTGGGCAAAAAGAAAAAAAAAAGAATATTTTAAGGGGAAGACCAGCACTACAAAATCTTAACATCAGACCATTTTATGTGGAGAAGAAGATCCCATTACTTATGTGAAGATATTGGTGTTTGTGTTAAGTTCTGACATATACCATAACTACAATAGCTTTGAATCCCATTGTCAGTTTCAGAATTATTTTCCCATACTCTCTCCAAGTTCTTGCTGAACAGGAAAAAGGTAGCATTTTGATGTACAACCTTCTAACTTTATTCTTTTCTTCTTATTAGCACAGTCATCACAGAACTGTGTTGAACTTCATTTCTAGATAGCACATTAGCATGAAGATATAAACAACTGTTTAAAGCCAGGAGGAAGACTGACAAGTTAGTGGCATTACACAAAGATTATATTTTGATTGGGAATAAAATCTCACAAGAGCCATTAAATGAGCAAAGGGGCATTTTTATGGTATTGAGAATGGTCTATCAAAGAAAGGAAAACACTGAAAAAAGTTTCAGAAAGGAGGCTGCTGGAAGTTTACTTATTAAAATGCCAGTCGAAGAAGAGATGTTCTAGTGACATTTCTTCCCATCCGCTTTGGATGTAGAGAATCAGCCTCCTCTGCTTCAGCCTTACCAGTGATTGCATTCTGTATAATCAAAAAAGTCATCAAAGAAAGCAAATTACTAATGCAAATCTACTTTCAATCGTAGAATTAGTAACATGAACAGACGCCTGCCAGAAGTGCCTTTATTTATTTATTTTTCCATCATGATTATTTCTGGGGCTCTGCGCCTGCACCACAATTCTTCTGTTCCTGAAGGAGTCTCCTGTTCTTTTTCAGATTCAGGCTGAGAGACAGACAGAGGGAAGGAAGGGCTAGAAGGAGTGACACCGCAGCACTACTACACATCTTGCAAGGCTTCCCTGGTGCAGGTACTCCCACATGGTGGCCAGAGGCTCAAAGTAGGTTTCCTTGGACAGGATTAAGTGTGTGCGCTACCAGGTGTGCTTTCTTCTGGTTCTCTTAAATGTATGTATGTGTGTTGGCGAGTTTCTTTGTCCGTTGTGATTGCCAGAGCAGCATCACTCCAAGCAGACATTCTCAGGCAGAGAGTAACAGAGACAGAGAGATCACAGTACTGCAGCTTCCTCTGGTGCCGTGAGGGTCTCAAACCTCAGCTGCATTTATGGCGAAGCAAATGCTATCTCACTGTTCCTACAACAGCCTTTACAATTCAAAACTCATGGGTCAGGAGACAGGTTAGAATGAGAACTTTACTCTGTGTGAGCACCTCCCAAGTGTGAGCTCTTGACAGCACATGAAAGTAGCCAAGCACCTGCTTGGTGTCTCTCCTTGCCTCTCTGTCTCTCCTTCTCTAGTCTTCTTACTTTAAAACAAAAAAGGCCAGTGTGAGCAGTGAAGTCATGAAGGTGCTGCAAAACCATAGGAAACCAGAAATGTCAACAATAAAATAGATATTAAAAATTAAGTAAGATATGGAGATAAAAATTCTTTAATAGGTCAATATATATACCACACATGCCAACTTTCATATATTTTCTATGAGTATTTCTATTTTACATAATCTGAAAGTAACATTTAAGGGTCTAGACAGAGGCACACCATATCATGTGCAAAGGACCAAGGTCACACACCCAGTCTCCACCCACAGGGAGTGAAACAATGCTGCAGGTGTCAATTTCTCTCGCCAGCTCTATCTCCTCTCCCCTCCAATTTCTCTCAGTTTTAGCAAACAAAAGGAAAAAAATGGCCACCAGCAGAGGTGGATTCATCAGGCAGTGACTAAGCTATAGTGATAATGCCAATGGTAAAATAATAATAAAAATAATAACAGTAATAATAATACAGCAAAAAATAACATTTGAACATTTACATGTAGAAGGAGGGACAGGAAGTGCACCTTCAGGAGGTGAAGCAGGCCTGGGGGTGTCTGTCTTTCTCCCCCTCTCATCTCTCTGTTCTGTCTGTCAAATAAATAGAAGGAAGAAAAGAAATGGCTCCAGGAGCAGCAGATTTGTAGTGGCGGCAACAAGCCCCAGAGATAATCCCAGTGGCAATAAACCAACAAATAAATAAACAAACTAAAAATGAGTGGAGAAGTATAACTAAGAGTAGAATAAAATAGAGACTATATCTATAGATACAACTGTTATACAAATCTTACATGACTCTAACAACAGAATAGAAAACCATCTAATTACATTTCAATGTTTGATAAATTGAAATGTATTTGAACAATAATATTTTAAATAGCATTTTAAAAATACACCTGTGAAAAATTTACTGTGGAATAAAAAGAACACTTCATTTAAGGTAACGTGCATTTGAGAAAACAATATAGTATCACTGATTCAGAAACACAGTGATAAAAAAGTTCTACTACTAAAAATATTTTTTCATCATCTTCATTGATAGTGTTTATTTCAAAGGGCTTTTAAGTTTCTTTTAGCAAAATCCGTCTGCTTTATTCCTTGCATCTTTCAGTTCTTAGTCTCTGCCTTCTATCTATATGTTTTACTACTTATCTTTTTCACCTCTCCTGCACTAGCTCTTACGCTGGATATCTCTGTCTTTTTGGCGTCCTCTTCATCACTAGATTATGTAGTGAAAGAGGCCACTGAAACTTACAGACTTTCAGAGACTGCTAGGAAGTCACTTTGTTTTGCAATTCAGTCTGTGATTTCAAATAAATATTTTCATTAGTATTTTTCTTAATCATTCTGTAAGTTTTCTGCACATGAGATAACTGTACACCTTACAAAGAAATCAAAGTTCTAGAGAAGACTGTTTTCAAGAAATGTGTGAATACACTGGGACATACTGGTGTGATATATGGAAGCACTGAACAAAGTGATGGAAGGGAACCAAAATGCACTGAAGCCATTTGATGCATGAGGAATGTGTGTCAGATAACAGTAATAGGAATGGATGGATTACAACTTAAAGAATATAAGGAAATTCCAGGGATCAGGCAGTGACATTTCCAGTAGAGCAAGTACATTAACACATGGGAGGCCCCAGGTTCAAGCCCTGGGTTACACCTGCAGGGGAAAGTTTTATGAGTGTTGTCTCTCTTTCTCCCTCTCTTACTCTCTGACACTTTCTATCTCTCTAAAAGAAAAGAAGAGAAAAGAGAAATGGAGGGGAAGGAAAAGCAAAGGAGGGAATGGGAGGAAAAGAGGGGAAGGCAAGAAGGGAGGAAGGGATGAAAGGTGGGGGAGGGAGAGAAAATATTAATATTTCATTCTCCATCCTTGGAGAGAATTGGGAGCAGCAGGAAGGGGAGGGAGAAGGAGGAGCAGGAGGAAGAGAAAAGAGAAAGAGATCACTAGGGTCAGTGGATTTGTCTTGCAAGTACCAAGCCCCAAGACAACACTAGTGGCAATAAACACAATTTAAAAAAATAAAAATAAATGAGGGGTTGGATTACCAAGTGCAAAAACCCTGGTTCCCATCCACAGGAAAAAACTTCTCAGGTGGTGAAGCAAGCCTGCAAGTGTTTCTCTTTCTCTCTTCCTCTCTAACTTCCTCTTCCATCTCAATGTCTCTCTATATATATCCAGTAAGTAAATGAATCTTAAGAAATAAAAAGCAATGAAATTCCATACTTATACAGATAAATACAAAATTGAATCAATACATAAATAAGAAAGAAATAAAAGTAATATGTAATGATGGAGTTAGTACTTTTCATGGATGCTAAATATTGAAAAACTTTCTAAATTTATTTATTTATTCATTCATTTAGATAGAGACAGCCAGAGATCAAGAAGCTAGGGGGCGATAGAGAGGGAGAAAGACAGAGAGCTTTCCCTCTGCAGGTGGGGATGGGAGCTTGAACTTAGGTACTTGCACATTGTAACATGTACGTTCAGTCAGGTGCCCCACTAGACAGCCCCTGGATGTTAATTTTGTAGTCAGAGATCTGATGAAGAATATCCAGAGATATTTCTCAGAGATGGTATACCTATATAATATTAATATTTCATTTCAAATCACTGCATTTATGGACCAGTTACTAGTTTCTATAAGATATAATTATTTACAAATGGACAAAAGTATTAAGGAAAAAACAAATAAGGCTAAATGTAAATAACTGATGACTTGGTGGAAAAAAAGAGTACTATTGCTAGAACTCCCTGTTTATATTTATTCAATAAATTATTAGGCTTCTATCCTCTGTTAATAGAAGATTATTTCCAAATTTACCCAACTAACTCAAAACTAATCAGCAATGTCTTCCAGCATGTAATATAAACATATGATTACAGTCTTAAATTTCAACATAACAGGTGAAATGACAGAACTAATTCAAGTTAGACTGTGATAAATCAAAATTAGGGTCAGGAGGCAACTCCTCTGGCAGAGCACAAACTTCAACATGAATGAGGACTCAGACCAGAGCCTCCAGCCACCACAGAGGAGCACTGGAAGGGGGAGGACAGCATGAGTACTGGGGCTGTGCTATGGTGTCTCTCTCCTCTCTCTCTTTCTCCTTGTTTACCTCTCCCTCTTTCTCTAGCTCTCATCCTCTGTCTGCAGAGTCTGCTTGGAGAGGTGGTATGGTGCAGGCAAAGAACAGAACGTCAGTGACATATACTACTGATGCATGTGTGTGTCTATGCACATGTGTACAGACATGTGTGGTGTGGCTTCTAAAGCCTGTACTTATGAAAGGACAAAAATCATAAGTCACAAAGTTAACAGTGGAGTTTGAATAAAATTTTTAAAATACTTGATTAACTGGCACAGTCTAAAGAGTTTGGAGTGATTTTAATGTATCATAAATGCAATAAATGCTTTCCCATATCAACTCTAAAGGGTTGGAAATTCCCTAAGCAAATTTCAACTGTATCAAATGGGGGGGGGTGAGAATTTACTGGAGATTCACTATTCTTACCATGATGCTTCTGATCTCTCATTCTATAAGAGACAAACTTCCTTCTGTACCCCTAACTAGACTCTAGGATTTATCAAATACTCACAACCTTTTACTGCACTGCTGCGAGGAATTAATAACATCCAGAAAGTGTCCATTCCATTTTCTTCATTATTACTATTCAACCGAACCTCCCAAATGATTGAATGTACCTGGTCTACACACTCACCTCTGTGTGTATCTCATCTCAACTCACCCCAGAAAGAATGTTTAACAATTACTTTTACAGAGCATGCCAAGGATGTTTACTTTCGAAATATGACAGGCTTCTTCATTAACATATCAAATTGGCAGTATATCTATTCTGAAATCCCATTTTAAAATCAACTTCCTAGGACCCTGTCCAGTAGCAGCAGGCTTAGGGATTGTTCCCCAGGAAATAAAGATCACTTGCAGAAATTGTGTTCATGCTTGCAATGTGTAAAGTGAAGGCAAGAACTGGATTGAGTGCAGAGAGAAGTAGACTAAAATTCAACTTTAAGAGGATTCTGGAACCATATTGGTACTCCAGAGATGTCCTGACTCTAAATAAGGGAGTCATCATTAAATAAGTTCTCTCATCATTACTGGAGGTGAGCTGCTGCCTGACCGAGGGCAACATGCTGGGTAGAGCAATTCCCTTCAAACTGGCAAGACTACTGGATGTGATTCCTCAGCAGGCTGTACTGCTAGGGAGCTCCCAGGTCAGTGTCTGGGGATCTAAATGCTTATGTATGTGGAAAGTACTTCACAGCATTAGCTAGACAGTCATTCATGTGGATGCTCTGCAAGTCTCTGGGTGGCTGTGAATAGGAAGAAAGAGGGAACACCAAGCTGGGCAAACTGGAATCTTGGGTTCCCTCTGCACTTACCAGGGTACAAATGCTTGGAAAGAGGAGTAGTTACAAGACACACTTTTTTAAAATGAAGAAATGCAGGTGCAGAAAAAAAAAAAGAAGTTTATGCTCTAATTAAATCATGAATGTTTGACAAATATTAGTCCGTAAACTTGATAGTTTCTACTAGAAATAGAGAGAAATAAAAGATCATCCCTGAGCCACCGCCATGTCTCCCATTCCACATATGTTAGAAGAAAACCAAAACATAGTTTTATGTATTTTTTAAATTTTTCAAATTATCCTTATTTATTGGGTACAGACAGCCAGAAATTGAGAGGGTGAGGGGAGATAGAGAGAAAGAGAGGCAGCTGCAGCCTTGCTTTACCACTTGCAGAGCTCTCCCCCTGCAGGTGGGGAATGGGGACTTGAACCTAGGTCATTGTGCTTTGTAACATGTGTGCTCAACCAGGTGTGCAACGACCCGGCCCCCATAATCTTATACTGGATCTAAATTGTTGTGGAAATAGAGCTCATTCATCAACTCCTCAGAAGAAATACTCTTGGGAGTCGGGCGGTCGTGCAGCGGGTTAAGCGCACGTGGCGCAAAGTGTAAGGACCGACCAGCATAAGGATCCCGGTTCTAGCCCCCGGCTCCCCACCTGCGGGGGAGTCGCTTCACAATCATTGAAGCAGGTCTGCAGGTGCCTGTCTTTCCCCCTCTGTCTTCCCCTCCTCTCTCTCCATTTCTCTCTGTCCTATCCAACAACGACTACATCGGTAACAACAATAATAACTACAACAACAATAAAAAGACAAGGGCAACAAAAAGGGAAAAATAAATAAATAAAATTTTTTTTAAATTAAAAAAAAAGAAAAACTCTTTTTTTTTTCTTGCCTCCAGGGTTATTGCCGGGGCTCGGTGCCTGCACCAGAAATCCACTGCTCCTGGAGACCATTTTTTCCCCTTTTGTTGCCCTTGTTGTTTTATCATTGCTGTGGTTACTATTATTATTGTTGTTGTTGCTGTTGTTGGACAGGACAGAGAGAAATGGAGAGAGGAGGGGAAGACAGAGTGGGGGAGAGAAAAACAGACACCTGCAGACCTGCCTCACCACCTGTGAAGCGACTCCCCTGCAGGTGGGGAGCCGGGGGCTTAAACCGGGATCCTTATGGTCCTTGTGCTTGTCACCACGTGTGCTTAACCCTCTGTGCTACCGCCTGACTCCCTCTTTTTGTTTTTGACAATTAGACCTGAAACAATTCTCCAAAGATATACATAGAAGTGTGAAAGATACAGGAACACAGCACTCAATCTGCTGAAATCTCCTCTATCCAAAGTAGGTTGGAATGCATTTGTCAGCCAGCCAATGGTGAAGAAAATGCAGCTACTATAAGAATGTGTTTTGACTAGAGCATTGTGGGTTCTCTTTGAAGATGTGAGACAGAGCATTTTTTGCTTAAATACCTCACTTCCAAATTACTGGTAGGAGGCCAAGACTGGTTGCTAGTTGACTGAGACCAGTGGGAATTCAGAATTCTATCTTCTGTGTCTAGATTAATTCTAAGTTTAGAGGACCAACATACCTGCCTCCTAATTTGCCTTTAAGTTCTTATAGAGCAGCTTATAGTAGCTATTTTCAAATGCTAAGTGATAGTCATCTCATTCGCTACAGCACTATTTCCTTTTTAGAGTCCTGTTATGATTCAGATAGACTTGCTAGGCAGCCTGGGATTGTATCATCAGCAAGTTAGGAAACTGTTGCATAGACTATTCCCATGTGTTTGTTATTTCCTGATTGGGCTCAATGAAATCGGCTTGTATTCATTCTATTTGATGTTCTTAGCATTAGCATTGAATATGACTTTGTGAGACATTTTTATTAGCTCTCTGCTAATTTATTTTGAGGATTTTGTTTATGGTGTTTGTTTTCTATAAATTGTTTTCTCTGTTAAAATTTGATTAATTTGTTGGTCTGATGATGGGCCAAAAAATAGAATGCCAAATGAATAAATATATAATATAAATTGCTGGGAGACTAGTACTTTGCTTCAAACTACATTATTAATCAATGAGAATTAAAGTTAATTAAAGTATTTATTTGAGAATGAGAACTAAAATTTACTATTTTGAATCTTATAAAGAGGAACATTTCTCAAGGTCATGTTTCTTTTCCTTTTATTTAAACAACAAGCCAAATAATCTCAGGGGATAATAGATTGCTTTAAATAATAATAATAATAATAATCAAAAAACATTACAGAGGCAGAGTTATCATAATGCTTAAGCCTGAAGCTTCCTAACTTGCAGAAGGACCATCCAAGGTCCAAGTCTGGAAATACTTGCAAGCAGTATGTTCTGAAACACCTATCTTTATGTACATTCTGATGGTAAAATATTTTTGGTTTTGAATTTTCATTCTGACTGCTTCTCCACCAAACCCCCCATTGTTAGCCGCTGCAAGCCAACAGGAGAAATTCAGGTGACGATACATTTGGTTAAAGTTTACAGAACTATCTACTTTGATAGAATCAGGGTAGCCTGGTTTTCTTCATAATCTCATAAAAGAAGAGTTCACCTAGCTCTGGGGCATATATATGAACAAATATTTAGTTTGTTCACCACGAGTGCAGATCATGTTTAAGAGAAGAATATGAAAGAACCCTTATACCAAATAATGGGCTGCATCCACTCCACCTACAAATTGGATTTTAGCCATAAATCTGTGTTTTGCCTTATAAATAAGTGACATTCGCACCACTGGGTATCCTTGAGCTCAAACACTGTGTCCAATAATCATCCAGATATTTGAGTACTTGCTCTTTTGGTTGTACATTATGCCTTGTGAAAAAAAAATTCTGGGTATTTCACAGACACTTCTCACAGAAGACGATAAATTACACCCACGTGTCAATAACTGCACCGCAACCCATTATAACCTCAAGTAAAGTGACTTGGAAAAATTGAAGAAACAAATTAGGGCAAAAACAATACATACTTATGATGATGTGGCAGTTGCCTTCTTCTTATAACAAATGAATTAAAGTTAAAAAAAAAAAAGACTCAAATCAGCCTGGGAAATGGCAAGGTGTTGGGCTTTCCACTAATGAAGTAATGAGTGATTCTGCCCCCCTGGGACTAACATGTGCGCGAACAGCACTCTGGTTCTATCATAAATAAATTTATCTTTCCCCAAAAGGTGCAAATCTGGGCATCGGGCAGTAGCACACCAGGTTAAGCACACATGGTGCAAAGCGCAAGGACCAGCATAAGGATCCTGATTTGAGCTGTGGCTCCCCACCTGCAGAGGTGTCGCTTCACAGGTAGTGAAGCCGGTCTGCAGGTGTCTTTCTCTCCCCCTCTCTGTCTTCCCTGCCTCTGTCCTATCCAACAACAATGACAACAATAAAAAAAGGGGGGGCAACAAAAGGGAAAAAATAATTTTATCTTACATTAAAAGCCTTTCTTCTTGAGGACTTTTTCCCATATATTTGGTAAAAGTTCCCACTGTAAAACTGTATAAATATAATAGCCAATCAATATGTGTTATGTAATTCAGTAATTACAGACCAAACATTTGATTTTTTCACCAACATCACATTTACTGTTGTATACTAAAAAATAAACTTTTTTAAAAAAAGGAAATCTAGGGGGTCGGGCGGTGGCGCAGTGGGTTAAGGGCACGTGGCGCAATGCGCAGGGACTGGCATAAGGATCCCAGTTCGAGCCCCTGGCTCCCCACCTGCAGGGGAGTCTCTTCACAGGCGGTAAAGCAGGTCTGCAGGCGTCTATCTTTCTCTCCCCCTCTATCTGTCTCCCCCTCCTCTCTCCATTTCTCTCTGTCCTATCCAACAACAAAGCAACGTCAACAATGGCAATAATAACCGCAACGAGGCTGCAACAACTAGGGCAACAAAAGGGGAAAAATGGCCTCCAGGAGCGGTGGATTCATGGTGCAGGCACTGAGCCCAGCAATAACCCTGGAAGAAAAAAAAAAAAAAGGAAATCTATAGACATAATGAAAATCTATTGTGAAATCTATTGTGCCTACCACTAATATGGTAGATTACATTATGAAGACCACAAAAAGGAGTTTGTCACTCCTGGTAATGGTTGTAACTGGTGATCAATTTAATTGCTTTAAACAGGTTCACATTTTTTGTGATTCATGGATGAATCATCCATGTTTTTATCAAAACCAATGTTTTTTCTTCTATTTAAGAGCAGAAGTGCTGGGTGTGCCATGGTGGGAAAGACCTAAGTTGGGGGTGAGAGTGTTTTGCAGACGACCATCCCGACCACCCCGGGGAGATGAGAAGCTGTACTGGTGTGTCATGAACTGTGTGGTAAACCATTAACTCCCCAATGAAATGATGGGGGGAGGGAGGTGGGGGGGAGCTGAAATGCTTGTTTTTGTTCCTTTTCATTGTCATCAGTGTTGAACAGCTAATATTTGCATTACTTTAATATGTAAAGTATCTTTCACATATGTCAAATATAAATAATCCTTTTGACAAAATGCCTTTCCGCTCCAACTTCTTTTATGTTACTCTCATAAGTTTAGTCCTAGTATGCTTCCCCTGTGCTGAACTGTCCTAGCTTTTTAATACATTTCATTACCTATTCTGATTTTATTGTTTCTGATTCTACTCCGATAGAAATAATGTTGTCAAGCAGAACCACTAATCTTTCTTATTTGTCATCTAGTGTAATATGTCTACCTCTATAATGTCAAATAGTAAAACAGTAAAGAACACACAAATATGTGAGTATACATACCTTGTGTTCATAAGTTCATAAGTCAAATACCAAATAATCTCACTTCTATACAGGTTTTAATAAATAGAAACAGGGAGGGAGAAGACAGAGTGAAACGTGGACTGGGCATGGCGTAAGGCATCAAAGCAAAGGACTCTGGGGGAGGAAGGGGGCCTGAGGGGCTGTAGAAAACCGTGGGGCCTGGCGCATAATGAAATTGTACCCATGTGCCAGTGACTCCACTGGAAACCATTAAGCCCTCCCCCCAAATGAAAATGGCTGTTTTTTTATAAGTTTACCTTCTGGATCAAGTCTGTGATATTTATTTTTGTATTTTTGTCATTGTAAGGATTCACCTCTATGAACCAACTTCTTTTCTAGACACAGAGACAGAGGGAGAGAAGGGACTGTGGAGCACAGAAACTCCTCCCAATGAGGTAGGTGCTAGATTTTAACCTGGCTCTTGTGAATGACAAAGCAGGTATCCTCCTCACAGTGAGTTTTCTTGGCCACCTGAGATTCCTAATAATTTAATATGTATGGACCTTTCAAACCCAATACCTTACTTCAAATTCCATTTCCTCTTAGATGTCACACAGATTATACAAACATTTAGCTGATTCTCCACTGATGTAAGATTGAATCTAAACCTTGAAATGTATTCAAATGTTTACTGCATTTTAGAGAAAAAAATGACAATATCTCTTTAGTGACAGTTTATGTTTATTTATGAGAATCCCAAAATTTAATTTTATAAAGGATTGTTATGTACCCTATTATGTCAATTCTTTGATTATCTTAATGTTCTTTGTTGGTTTTGATGATAGATTCCTATTAACATGTTTACTCTGTGTGTGTGTGTGCGTGTGTGTGTGTGTGTGTGTATGTGTGTGTATGTGTGTGTGTGTGTGTATGTGTAATTGTAATTACTGGAGTTTCACTGTTCTGGGATTAGTTTTACAGATAGACACACACACACACACACACACACACACACGGTGAATGGAGAGTGGAGGAGAGGAGAGGAAAGAGAGAGAGGAAAATGCCACATAACAAAAACTTTCTGCAGTGAGATGGGGGCCAGGCTGGCATCTGGGTCTTGTGCTTGGCAAAGCAGATACTGTTTCAGGTAAACTATCCTTCTAGTTAATAGAATGTTTAGTGCCCATTAAAAACTACAGATGTGGTGGGGCAGAGAGCATAATGGTTATGCAAAGAGACTCTCATGCCTGAGAGTCCCAGGTTTAATCACCTGCATGACCCAGGTTTAATCACCTGCATGATCATCAGTCAGAGGTGAGCAGTGCTCTAGCATAAAAGAGCAGTGTAGGGGGAGTCGGGCAGTAGCACAGCAGGTTAAGTGCATCTGGCACAAAGCACAAGGACTGGTGGAAGGATCCTGGTTCAAGCCCCTGACTCCCCACCTGTAGGCGGGTCGCTTCACAGGTGGTGAAGCAAGTCTGTAGGTATCTTTCTCTCCCCCTCTCTGTTTTCCTCTCCTCTATTTCTCTCTGTCCTATCTAACAGCCACAACATCAATAACAACAACAACAATAACTACAGCAACAATAAAAGAAAAGGACAACAAAAGGGAAAAATAAATAAATATTTTAAAAAGATTTAATTAAAAAAAAAGCACAGGGGGTTAAGTGTACATAGCACAAAGTGCAAGGACTGGAGTAAGGATCCCGATTTGAGGCCCCAGCTCCCCTGCAATGGTAAAGCAGCTCTGCGGGTGTCTTTCTCTCCCCCTCTCTTAATTTCTCTCTATCCTATCCAACATCATAATAACAACAGCAATAACAAGGGCAACAAATGGGGAGAATGGCACTGAGCCCCAGAGATAACCCTGGAGGCAAAAAAAAACACAGATAAATTTATTTTCTATCAATTATTACATTTCTGGCAACAGTTACAAAATTATTTATTGTTCCTGACAGAAAAAAAATTCAACGGGATATCTATAAACTATAACACTTGTTCCTGTCACAAAATACTATTCTTGGCATCCAACTATGGTCAGTTAATAGCATAAAAAAGTTGACATTCCATATTTTACAATATGTCTCTGAAACAATAATATCTAGAATTTTTCTTTGTATAACTACCATGTTTTATTTAATGACTTGTCAAGTTTCAGAAATGTGGCTTAGTGCAAATTTATGCCAACTCCCTCCCCAGAAGCTGACAGTAAAGGCTTAATCTAACAATCCTATTTCATGATCCGAATCAAAACTCCCTATTTAAAAAGGACATAATACTTATTTCTGACCAATGAAAATGACAATTTCTATCATTTGTGGCAAAGTAAATTTCCCTGTTTTTCCCTCAGTGGGTAAGTCATCACTGACTTTTTACACCTAATTACTGAAGCTGTAAAGTACAAAAGAGAAGTAGAGGCATTCCCCTTATCTAGACACTAAGGAGCCCAAGAGGTCCTATATGGTCGCAAGCACACAGGTAAGGGTCATCAGAGCACCACAGCAGCTGAGTGTCTTAGATGGGTATGCCTGTTTGAGTCAGCACAACCGACCAGTGCTATTCCTGTGCTGTCATTCCTGCATTCACACACCATTGCAGGTAACATTTCAGGCATAATCTTAAGACTGAGTGTGAGAGCCAACCTGTGCATTTAACAAGTAAAACCAATATATCTTGTAATGGCTGTGGGTATCACTTCTATGATCCTGGCAAAGAGAGTGTCCAATTACAATAACTACCACACATGGGGAAGACCAGAGGCTCGTCCTAGAAAGTATTAAATGGTGTGGCAAAGTGATACAGGGAGGAAAAATATGTAAGCAGTTGAGAAATTGGTAAGGAGAAAATATTTTGTTATTATTTGTAGAAGCAGTTATCATTTCATGAAAAATGAACAGCCCATGAAAACTAATTAGAGCAGATCTCAGGGTGTGAGGGCAACTTAAAACAATCAATAGTGTTTATCTCCACCATCAATAATCAGCTAGAAACAAAATTATAAATAATGTATCTCTCATATTAGCAAGAGGATAGTATAAATTACTAAGAACCAACATTGCAAAGAATGTGCTAGAGCTCTGTAAAGAAAATGTAAAGTTCTAGCTTATAACATTAAAAAAACAGAGAAAACTGTATTTTCTGGTTGAAATAAATGATATAAACAAGTGAACTCCCACCAACTAAAAATATAAAGGCAAAGAAATTCAACATACATTGTATTAAAAAGGCAATGTATCTGCCTAAGGTTTTTATTTTAAAATATCAGTTCTGTAAGAGAGAATGCTTGGCTTTTAAAATACTAAGTGATAATACACCAGCATTATAATGAAATAAAAATGACAATATCAACAACAAGAATAGTCCATTAGAATGAGTGCACATAATACAGATTTCAAAGATTAATTCCTGGTAATTAAATTAACATAAAAAGGACAATATAAAACTGGAGGATTCTTCATTAGATTGGTTTGAGAAAATGGTTTCAATTACATAAAGAAATATAACTTATTATTTCCTAATCCTATTCATTCAGTTGGATAAAAATTGAAAAGAAAACAATACTAAAAAAACATTTGAATGCCTGTAAGTCAGGACAAGTGGATATTTTGAATATAAAAAATCCAATCATAAAGTAAAAATTATCTCATCTAAATTATTTTTTTGTGAAGGACTCTCAAAATAAATGATTTAAAAGTATTTTATAATACCTAAAATTCATAAGAGATTACTGTCTAAAATATAATGGAATTCACACAATTTAATAACAGAAATACCCAAAGAAAAGATGGTAAATGTTACAGTACCAGTCACTGAAAAAATGAATAAAAATTTCAATTCTTCAAATAACAGAATCTTTCCACTTTAAAGTGGATCAGATAACATACTGTACATCAATGCATATCCTGTTGCTACGATCCATCAAATTATTAATTGAATCTCCTTTTGAACATTATCTTTGTTTCTGATTTTTTTCCTGTTATGTCTACTCCTTCAGTGAATCTCTTTAAATATTTAGTGATTTTTTTCTAGTGTATTGATCCAGAATCTTTCTTCAGCAGCAACTGGTTTGCTTGTTATTAGATAATAGTATATGACTTCACAAATCTTTGTACAACGTTGCCTAGAAAATAAATTCAAAAGGAATAGCCAGGCCAGAATTTGTGTCAATACGTGTCAAAAACAAAGGCTGGGCACCCATTTCTTGATGACTGTGCTAGTCTGTTCTTGACACTAGGGACATCCTTTGTTTTATCTTTTCTCCATGCCCTTGTCCATTGACTGCAGTAGTTCTGATTCCTATATGGAGTTACACAGACTCTTTTGTAGACATGGAAACTGATTCTATTTATTTTTGCTGTTGTGATGTGAGTTCTAAGCAGAAAAATAATCAATTATATTTTATCTCCAACATATTACAATTGGAAATTTTTCAGATTCAAGAAACTTCTTGTGAATGTAGCTTAGTAAGTTCCAACAACCACATACCATTGTGCTAGATGCTTCAGCATATGTGTCTTCTCCTTTTTTATTTCTAATAGTAAAAGAAATGGACTAAAACCTACAATGAAAGAATGGCCAATTCTTAATATGATGACAGATAATAAGCAAAGGAAAGGCTGTGCAAATTGTGTTCTTCTACTTCTTGTATACAGCCAACTAAGTCTAGTAAAGCTTTGCATTAGAAGAAATCTTGAAAAACATATGTCCCTCTCAGACCTTTTCATAACATTTTCATTTTAACACAATTTGTGCTGCTGTATTTTCCAAATTTAAAATGATACAGCCCAATAATATGAAAACAAAGATGCCGGAAATATCTTAATTACTACTATGCTACCTTATTCCTATCAGTATATGTAGAGAAAAATTAAAAAGTAACAAAGACAATTCCACCAAAGTGTCAGAACAAAACAGCTACTATATAGTGCAACAGAAATCACCAGCATGTAGATTTGTTGCTTAGGCATCTGCTGACCTCAGCTCTGAACATGGACTACAAAGCTGACGTTGCACTCGGATCATGTGATACACACAGATATTAGCAGCAGCACATGTAGTAGGGAAATGCTGCGGTGCAATCATATATTGGGTTGTTGGAGACGTCATGACATGTTATTTTATCTTTCTATGCAAAACCATGCCAAGCCTTTCCCAACAGCTCAGTATAACGACCTCATCTCTACAGACCCTTGGAGTTTGTTTTACTGTTATCATAGTCTTCTCTTTATAAAGATAATTGGGAATAAAAATACACAATTCAACCATGGAAAAAATACTTATTTTTATTTTTCTGTAAAAATAGTTTAATATCTATGCCTGTAGTATCTTTTCACACTTCACAAAGTTATTTCAAAAGTCACAGGTCTGATAATAATATGCAAGAACTTCATAATTATATTCAAGGGTTCTTAGATTAACTTTTTAGTTTCTGATACGATACTGTCTTGTACTTATTCTAATTATATGGATAAATGGTTTAGACACCAGGGGAAAAGTTAGTTCCCATCTTTGTAAGAGTAGCTTAATATGTAATTAATAGAACAAGGAGGGGGATATGTTGGCATTGATGAGTCTGCATTTTTTTCTCTGCAGGTATACAGGTATATAATTATTTTGCCAGATGGTCTGCTAGATGACTGCTCTATCTGTTGATACTTTGGAATGCAACCTAGTAATGAGATGCTTCTTCCCAACTAATCACTGTCACTGAGAATGGCACCTTACCAAAGCCTGAGTCTAGTCATAGCTGGAAAGATTAATGTACAGTGACAACAGGAAGATGTAGGGGACTGACAGGATAGAGAAGGTTAATTGGAAATGCTGAAATTAATGTTCATTAATTTAATAAACTGAAGGCACACTCATTGCTAAGAGTAGATTACATCACTTTCCTTCCAATGGAAATTTATTCATTTCAGAAGACCCCAAAAGAGAAATTATTTGAGCCCCCAGCTCCCCACCTGCAGGCAGGTCCCTTCACAGGCGGTGAAGCAGGTCTGCAGGTGTCTGTCTTTCTCTCCCCCTCTCTGTCTTCCCTTCCTATCTCCATTTCTCTCTGTCCTATCTAACAATGATGTCATCAATAACAACAATAACTACAACAATGAAAAACAACAAGGGCAACAAAAGGGAAAATAAATAAATTATATATATATATATATATATATATATAGAGAGAGAGAGAGAGAGAGAGAGAGAGGGAGAGAGAGAGAGAGATATTAAATGGTGGTCCAGGAGGTGGTTTAGTGGATAAAGCCCTGGACTTATAAAGATGAGGTTCTGAGCTCAGTCCTTGGCAGCTCATGTACCAGAGTGATGCTCTGGTTCTCTCTCTCTCTCTCTCTTCCTCCCTCACTCCCTCCCTCTCTTCCTCTCTCCCTTCCTAGTTCTCTAATAAATAAATAAATGTTTTAAAAATGAAAATGAATGAATTTAAACTTAAAGAGAAAGAATCTGAAAAGTAACCTTCGAATTCATTTCTAAATATAGAATAATTCATATCTATTTGATAATTTCAATGTCCATTCATTTAAAATTTGTTTTAATGAATTTTGTTTTCAGGGGATCTAATTATTTTACAATGTTAACCAACTACAGTTTTTATCGGGCCAGGTGGTGGCACACCTGGTTGAAAGCAGGTTGCCCATGTTGCAGTGCTCAAGAACCCGGGTTCGAGCCCCTGGTCCCCACCTGCACGAGGAAAACTTCACAAGAGGTGAAGCAGTGCTGCAGGTGTCTCTCTGTCTCTCTCCCTCCCCCTTCCTTCTCAATTTCTGGCTGTCTCTATCCAATAAAAAAATAAAGAGGGAGCTGGGCGGTAGCACAGCAGGTTAAGCGCACGTGGCGCAAAGCGCAAGGACCTGTGGAAGGATCCCGGTTTGAGCCCCCGGCTCCCCACCTGCAGGGGAGTCGCTTCACAGGCGGTGAAGCAGGTCTGCAGGTGTCTGTCTTTCTCTCCCTCCTCTCTGTCTTCCCCTCCTCTCTCCATTTCTCTCTGTCCTATCCAACAATGACGACATCAATTACAACAATAATAACTACAACAACAATGACAAGGACAACAAAAGGGAAAAAATAAATATAAAAAATATATTTAAAAAAAATAAAGCAAGAAAGAAAAAAAGAACTTAAAATATAGCACAACTGGTTGAATGCCCATGTTACAGTGTTTATTAACAAATTGCAGATTTAGGCATTTTTCATAAATGGAGTATTTTTTCATAGTACAAATAACCCTTGTTCATTTTTATGCTAAATATTCATTATGTGATTATCTATTTGATATTTGATGTCTACTTACCTAAATTACTAAATGTTTTCCAATAGATTACCCAATGAATTTTTAGGTAAATAATAAACATTTGAAGTCAGTTTCACAAATTCTCTTTTTTTCCCCTCAAAACTTAGTTTCATTAGCTAATTTCCATTGTCTTTTGGTTTTTTCTAGGTTCTCTTCTGCTCACTTCATTTACAGCTCTGTTCATCTACCACTCCTTCACTGCAAACATTCTATGTCTTCTGAAATCACTATATTCTTGAGAGCTTGTTTGGAGGTTCTAGCAGGGGAGCGCAGCTACTCGTATACCCTCCACCGAAGACCGGTCCATCTCTATTCGGGGAAGGCAGTCCTCTTCGACTGAGTGCGCAGCTTCGGGAGGGACGCACATGGAGCAGTGAGGGAGGAAGGGGACACCCGCCTAGCCAGCCAGATCAGCCGAATCAACCCTGGCAATCAATGGGGTGACAGATGTCGCAGCCAGATCGCCCTCACATCCTGAAATCACTATATTCTTATCCCACTAATTTTCTCTTCATTACTATTGATAATCTATCATTATTTTAATCTCATAATCATTTAAATGAGAAATATAAGCATCATATATTCTGTATAGTACCCAGAGCAGCAGAACATTTTATTTTACTCTTTAAATCATTATATTTCAATTGCCACCAGGGTTTTTGTTGAGGCTTAGTGCTGGCACTATAAATCTACCACTCCCATTGGCCATTTTTCTTTATATTTTTTTCCTATTTTGCTTGATAGGACAGAGAGAAGTGGAGAGGTGTGGGGGGGTTGTGAGAAAGGAAGATAGGCACTGGTAGACCAACTTCACCACTTCTGAAGCTTTCCCTCTGCAGTGGACAGCAGGGGCTCGGACCCAGTAACCCAGTGCACCACCACCTGACCCCTATTTTCCTGCCACTAGGGTTATCACTGGTGCTCAGTGCCTGCACAAGGGAATCCACACCTAGCAGTCATTTCTTCATCCCCCTCCCCCTCTTACTTGATAGGACAGAAATCAATTGAGAAGGGGAAGGAAAACAGAGAAAGAGACAAAAAGAGAGAGAGACATCTACAACACTGCTTCATCACTGCTGAAGACTGGGACCACGGAATTGAACCTAGGTCCTAATGCATGGTCAAGTGTACGCTCAATTACTGCACCACCACCTGGCCCCTTTAATAGTCTGATTGTGTAAATCCATACTTTTATCTCATTAATAAACTGTGATTGGTTAGTCAGTCACCCAAGTAAGAATGTCTCTGATGCCACAGTTCACACTGTATGACACATAGAAATTCTAGAGTAGGTCTATTTTAGGTATGTAAAACAGACCTACTAGCAATTTCCAAAACAGAGAGCCCAAACCTTCATCTGCAATATGCTAGCCTTTAAGTTCATGCTTAATCAACAATTTGTTTGGCTTTATATCTTAACTTTTTTTCAGCCACCAGGTTCCAGATGCTACCATGATGCCAACCGACTTCCCTGGGCAGATGACCCCACCAATGTGTCCTGGAGCACCACTTCCCCAGAGCCCTGTCCAATTAGGGAAAGAGAGAGGCAGGCTGAGAGTATGGCTCCACCTGGCAATGCCCATGTTCAGTGGGGAAGCAATTACAGAAGCCAGACCTTCCACCTTCTGCATCCCACAATGACCTTGGACCCATACTCCCAGAGGGTTAAAGAACAGGAAAGCTATTATTGGAGGGGATGGGATAAGGAGTTCTGGTGGTGGGAACTGTACCCCTCTTATCCTATGGTCTTGTCAGCGTTTCCATTTTATAAATAAATACATTTTAAGAAGGAAAAGAAATTCCAGGGTAACTATAACTTAGGAACTCAATCAAGTTATATCCTCATTGTACACCACTTGCGGGCCAATGTCACTTACATATCTCTTGATTACTCAAAAGGTCTAGATGAGGTCACTAAGGCTGGCAACGGTATTAAAGACTGATTACAGTTATATCCTGTTGATGGTTGGCGTTGTTAATACCTCACACGTTACTGATCCAGTAAATAAGTGATGCATTGATTAAAATTTCTAAGGTCATAATAATAACTGATTAAAATGTCTGAAGTGCCAATGAGAGTAAAATCCAATAATTAGCTATACTTTTTTTTGCATTTAGTTTGTGAGCTTCATTGACATTCAAAGCTCCAATTCCCAAAATAAAAATGCTACCTCTGGGGGCCAGGTCGGGCAGTAGCACCGGGGGTTAAGTGCACAGGACACAAAGCACAAGCGACAAAGCAGGGCTGCAGGTGTCTATCTTTCCCCCTCTCTGTCCTATCCAACAATAATGACAGCAATAACAATAATAATAATAATAACAACAACAATGATAAACAACAAGGACAACAAAAGGGGAAAAATAGCCTCCACGAGCAGTAGATTCCTAGCACAGGCACCAAGCCCCAGCAATAACCCTGGAGGGGAAAAAATGCTACTTGCTAAAGGATTTCACAGTCAATACATGTATCAAATGTTTTTTTTTTGCTGAACCAAGCTCAATGTTTACTAGGATCTTAAATGGTAATTACTACAGATTTTATAAACAAAGTCAGATCTAACTATTTTCACTTATCCTGACAAGGATGTATTTGCTTCTAAGGCTAGAGATAGATGTTCAGAAAGAGATATAATCTGAAAGCAAAAAAAAGTGAGAATAAAATATCTGATTTCTAGTGGAATAAGATAAAAAGATTAGGTTCCTGATTTATGGTTTATCAAGATGAAAGCTCAAAAGTCTCATCTTTAGAAAATTTTAATTTTAAGCAAATATAAGATTAAAATAAAAGTGTAAATTATGATTCAATTAATTAGACATACAAGCCAGTAACACATGATTAAAATATGGCTATTTTTAGTCGTTGTTGGAAAAAATTATTGTTTCTGATAAAGAACTATAAAAATTCTAGCATGATGATTTGAGGGTCTTTCCTAAATCTGTTTTATTTTGGCCTCCAGGTTTATCAGTGGGGCTCACTGCCTGCACTATGAATCTACTGCTCCTGGAGGCCTTTGTTCCCATGTTTGCTGCCCTTGCTATTACTATTATTGCTGTTGGTGGTGGTGGGTGGATAGGACAGAGAGAAATGGAGAAAGTAAAGGGAGACAGAGATAGGGGAAGAGAGGAAAGACACCTGCAGACCTGCTTCACCACTTGTGAAGTAACCCCCTGCAGGTGGGGAGCCAGGGGCTCAAACTAGGATCTCTACTCTGGCCCTTGAGCTTCCCACTATGTGCACTTAACCTGCTGCGCTACTGGCCAGCCCCCTCTGAGTCATTTCTCAGTGAAACTGGTAAGAAATAATACACACACACACACACACAGACACACACAGACACACACACACACACACACACACACACACACGTATATTTATATGAATGGTATAGACAATACAGAGTATATATACACTAACATATTGACTATGTATTACTATATTATAATAACTATACACAAGAATTAAGCGTGTAAAAGAGTGTGGAAATTAATATAACAGAAAATATCACATTAGCAAGCATCTATTCGTGAAAATCTATAAGTACTAAAGGGGTAGCCTGTGTTATTTGACCTTCTCTCACTACTGTTTCATCTTCTGTTTCCATGGGGCTTAGATGGGAAACTAAGCTGCCTCTGTATATAAAATTAAATCATATTCTCACAGATTATTTATAAAATGTAAGTAAGATCAGCATTTTGAGACAATTTTAGTGGCAAGGTAAAGTGTAATATTTGTATCAGGGATATTACAGCATAGAAGATAACTATGATTTAGTAATATTAGGATGGAAACAAAATAAATGCAAATATTTGTGTCTTTGTGTCTTCATTGTATTGTATTGTAGTATCTTGAATTTTTATGCCATTATTTATTTATTTATTTATTTAGTTAGTTAGTTAGTTATTTTGCCTCCAGAGTTATTGCTGGGGATTGCTGCCTGCACTGTGAATCCGCTGCTTCTGGAGGCTATTTTTTCCCTATTTTGTTGCCATTGTTGTTGTTGTTGTTGGATAGGACAGAGAGAGGTCGAGAGAGGAGGGGAACAGAGAGAGGTGGAGAGAAAGACAGACACCTGCAGACCTGCTTCACCGCTTGTGAAATGACCCCTCCCCCCCTGCAGGAGGGGGAACCAGGGGATTAGAACCGTGATCCTTGAAAGAATAATTTTAACAAGCATTAGATATAAATATCAGCGAATGTGTAATTTATGAGAAAAATTCATTAGGTCAGGGGGAAACGTGGTTATTATATATGATATCTATCTAGATTGTGGTTGATTTTAGGGAGTTGCTGATAATGGAGACTAGAGTAAATATATGGAGACTTTCTCCCCCTCTTTTTAACCACAGCAGGAGAGCTCAGCTCTGGCTGTGGGGATGCTAGCAACTGATCATGGAGCTGCTGGTGTCTCAGATCTAAAACTCTGTTTTTTAAACCTCTGTGCTACACCCCTCCACCCTGATTGTTTTCATTTCTAAAAGCTGCCATGACAAGGCACATCTTTTAAGAGAAGATCCCCCAGCTGCATCCTCTATAATAATGCAAATAATTATGGATACATTATACATTATATTATCTAGTAATTTTGGCATTCAATTTTATACTTTAGTAGGTTTTTAGACCTGATAATGGTTATGAATATAATATTTAATATAAATATAACAATTTCTCATGTGTTTGCTTCCCTTCATCTCCAATAAATGATTTAATTGTTTTAAAGTTTGTTTTATTCATATAGTGAAGTGAGTAATTTATTATATTTGTTTGTACTTCAGATTATTTTAGCAGCAAAACACAGAAAAAAATGAAACAATTCTGAGAATTTTCATGTCTCTCAGTGGGACAAAAATTCAATATTTAACTGATAATTGAAAAGAGAATATTGTTTATTTTAATATACTCTTAAGTGTATTAGGGATGAAATGAACCCTATTATCACTTATAATATTTTAGTATTCATTAAAATGTGTTGCACATACAGATAAAACTTCTTTTTCTGAATTGTAATAAATTCTCCTTGAATCCCAAAGCTCATAGAGCCATGCTTTTGAGTTATTGTAAAGAAATTGAGTAGGAATTTAATTTGCCTGATAAGTGATCCCCTCTTGCTGAAACTGCATTATATCACCAAGGATAAAATGAATCCTATTAAAAGGAGGCATAACCAAGCAGCATAGAGTATCTAGGGGATTCCAGAGTAAAGTACACATTTTATTTTGCTCCTGTTTTGACATCCATCATAAGTACATAATTTTTAAGTTAGTTATTTTGTATAAAGTGGAGGCCTAAATAGGTCTCTTTTGAATCTAAGTACAATTTCATTGTTTAGCTTTCTAAGATGTTAAGCATTACTTTTAGTTTTTTTAAAAAAATAACATATATTCTTATTGTTGACTTTATAACATTCATGTAAGTAGACTTTCAAGAGCAAATGTAATGGGTTTATTTTTCAATGTCCTATATCCCTGGAGCCTAATATGTTATACCATTTGAGATTTGAAACAGAAAAAGCAAGCCTCTGCAAATACTTAACTTAAAATTGAACTTCTTGAGGAATTTTCCATATAAAATGTTTTCAGACATTGTACCTTAAAACCTTAGGCATTAGAGAGAAATAGACAGACACAGAGACAGAGAGAGCGCTACTATCGTTAATCCTTGTCCTGAGTTCCTGATTGAAGAAGCATTAAGTAATTTTGCAACAACTACTTCACAGTACATATAAGAGAGAGGAGGGAGATACTCTGGAGAGGCTCACAGGAGTACTGCCAAAGCAGAGGTGTCTGATACCTGTTCTTCCACTCACCTGTACCTGAATGAAAAGAGAGATAATGCTCTTTGCCTATCTCCTGAAGAAGCAGAAGTCATGAGCATAGTTTAAAACATGAAAATGTCAACAACACTGATTTTTTTGTCTGAATGACCTAACAGAAACATTAGGTTCCATGGAGATGTTACTCTAAAGTAGGTCTGTTGCCTTCATGAATACATTCTTGTCCTTGGGGCTCAATGCATTCTTAAGATTAGAATTATATGAAGTGAGTATTTCCACAAAGTATTTTCACAAAGAGAAATGTCCTTAAAACTGGTGCTTCATTTGCAGTTTAAACCCAGACAAAATATTCTCTGGAAGGATTGAATGAAATCTAAATATAAAGCATATTTTATCAGTATATACTATGCTTCAGAGTACTTCTAGTAGAAGGAACAGAAAGCATTCTGTTGGCTAATACAGTTGTTCTCCTTACTTACATAACTAATGACTCTGCTTTAAGAGAGTGATATACTGTACTGGGGGAGGAAAACTACACTGCAGTCTCAAAATCAAATCTCTGACTTTCATTAGACTGTGTCCCTGGGCTGTGACCCTAACAAGTGTTACATTTATAAATCCCACAATGAGAATTTGATATAGTGCCTGAAATTTTTGCTTCCGGACAGAGTTGAAGTGTTAGTGATACTGCAAAAGAGAAGGAAGAATTCTTTCAGGTAAAAAAAAAAAAAAAAAAAAACATTCTCTGTATCTTTGGTGAAGATGGATTTGAGGCAAGTGTGATGAGTCAGGAGGGAAGACTTATATGCCCACTACAATTTCAATGCAAAACCAGAACTTGTCGGACAAATTGTCAACTTCAATGTTCAAGTAAGAAACAAAACAAAACAAAACACAAAACCTGGTAGAAATAAAATGGAACTAAGATGGCAACTCAGATATGCACTATTTGACCTTAATCCTCATTCTAATAATACCATTCTTACAAAGTCCCTCCCATTTGGGAGAGGTCCAGTCATGCATCTGATATCATGCCATTTCTGAAATGACAAATGAGGTCAAAAAAGAGGAAGGGCCCAAACTCAAGGAGAACACCATTCTTTATAGAAATTCTCCTCCATTCCATCCATTTATACATAATAATTACCCTGCTTTTCCTGAGAAAAATCCCACCTATCCCAGGCAGACCCAAATAATCTGGTCCTGAAGAAAGCATTGTGAGATTCATCCTAGAATCCATCCGCACTCCCCTCTGAGGGTGTACTTTCATTTGTAACCCTGCAACAAACCCAATCTGTTGTTTAATGGTATCTGCATCCTTGAATTCTTCTTGAATTCTAACACTAACTTGGACTTGGGTTCGAGACTTGCATCCTTTTGCCTCCCAGATCCCTCCTCTATAATCTCGCACAGATATTATCAACTGAACCATACTGTCCAACAACAGACTCATGAATGTATGTATCTGTCAACTTTACTTCATTTGCAATGTTCTGTTTGTAACTTATACTTCAATCAATTTGAAAAAAATTAAAAGCCAGTTTATGGAAATTGTCATTTTCCCAAAATATTATTTAACTCTCTTTAAGAGCAATATAACTTCCTATCCCATGTTCATCAATGTTAGTCTTGCTCCGGACATGTACTTTGTCTTGAGAAAAGAGGACAGATCAAGAAAGCTGTGGAGTGGACAGTCTGAGCATGAAACTAGAGAGTCATTACCAAGTTTTACCTCTCTTTGAACCACAACTATCATGAGTTCTAAAATGTTCAACTAGTATTCAATATGGATTTTAAGCTCTAAATTAAGGAGAACACCAGAAGACCCATAGAGGACATATAACAGGAAAAATGAGGCTTTGCTATTATCTATCATTAATGAAGGGCACTTTTTATTGTCATAAAACCTAGAAAAAGCTTTTGAGGCCAATTTTAATATTGAAACTTTTGTTGTAGTAGAAATCTTCTCTAAATATACTAGTACATAAACATAAATATGAAATGACTATAATTTTGAAAAGGCTTTTTATAATAAGAACTATGATTTGCTTGGACTTTATGAGATCCAAAAGACACTTTTCTACTTGAGTAGATATCTGACAAGTGAAGTTGCTCCTCTGATCTGAATTTAGCCATTTCATTTATAAAAACATATTGGTTGAGAAAGATCATCTCTAAAGTTCCTATACACTTTCGATTTGAACAGTATAGGGAAAAAAGAGCTTTCCAGAGAAATGATACTGCATCAGTGGACACAGTTCTTTGTACTGAAATTTTACTTACGCATCATTATGTGATAACATCTGTCTTGTCTCTTAAAGGTCCATCTTGGATAACATCAAACATAGTTCAAAGATGTAATTATAAATATATATGATGCACTAGTATAACCTGTGGATCAATTAATATGTTCTGAGAAGCATAAGACTATACTGTATTTAATTTTAGCATGCATAAATAAAATGTTCACTATTTTCATCATACTATAACAATTTTCTCTTCATAGTATTTTTAAGTACTGACTTCTTAGAAGAGTAAACACCAGCTATAATGTTACAATGAGTGAAATTGCGTGCATTTGTGATCTGGATTTTATTTTTTTTTAATTTTTATTATCTTTATTTACTTATTGGATAGAGACCGTCAGAAATTGAGAGGGAAGGTAGGGATAGAGAGGGTGAGAGACAGAAAGACACCTGCAATACTGGTTCAATACTTGTGAAGCTTTCCCCCTGCAGGTAGGGGCTGGGGGCTCTAACCTGGTAACTGCACATTGTAACATGTGTGCTCAACCAGATGCGCCACCACCCGGCCCCTGGATTAATTTTCCATGCTATAATTTCATGAAAACTCAGATAGATTAGAAGTATTTTTAAAGTTTTCAGAAAGAAAGAACAGCTAAACATAGAAGTTTTAAATGTTTAGCTGTTTTCTACAAATCATGTCCATTAAAGATTAAACACTTTTAAGTACTTAAAATGCTGCAGCATATTTCTGTAAGTATACCTAATCCTACTTTATGTCTTAATTCATTGTATTTAATACATGCAGTGGACACTAAATCAATTGTAAAAAACAAACAGTAATCAAATTAATCATTAAATGTCAAACAGTTTTGCACAAATACAAAAATACAATCTATAAATAACCAGAAAGCGTAAGTATAATCTACAAAGTCGTGATGAATTCTTATTACCACAAAACAAAAAGAGAGAATGTTTAGTTTTGAGCTGTCCCAAAAGACAGTAACAATGGCTAATCCAAATGCATGACAGAAATGTAAGAGTTTTTAACAGATTTTAGCTGTTATCATTTTACCCAAGAAACTACAACTTTTCCAGAACCATGTTTCATACCTAATATCAGCAGTTTGCTTGTTTGTTTAAGAAAAATCCTTTCTAAGTTTTTTTTTCTTTCATTATTTTTCTTTTCTTTTTTTTTTTTTTTACTTTTATTTGTTTAGTTTGATAGGGAAGAGAGAAATTGGGAGGGAAGTGGGAGAGAGAGGGAGCAAGAGACAGAGAGACACCTGCAGACCTGCTTCACTGCTTGTGAAGCTTTCCCCCTGCAGGTGGGGGCCAGGATTTTGAACCCAGGTCTTTTTGCATGGTAACTGATGCACTCAGCCAGGTGAGCCACTGCCTGACCCCATTTTTATTAATATTTAATGGATAGAGGAAGAGAGAAATCAAGAGGTAAGAAGAAAATAAAGACCAAGAAAGAAGAGACAGAGAGAGACAGAGACAGAGACAGACTGCTCATGAAGTGTCCTCCCTATAAATGGGGACTGGGGACTTGAACCCATGTCCTGGTGTATGGTAATGCGTGTGCTCAACCAGATTTGCCACCACTTGGCTTCTTCAACTGAATGCTTAAAATCAAAAAAATGATCTTTTGAGAGCTGGTATACTGTGTATGTTTACATTAGGCAAACTCTCAAGTATTTTCAGCAACCAGCGTCGTTTCATCAAGTAAGTACTCACCAGCCCAGAGGAGGACAATGTCAGTAAGTGGGACAATCAATATGACTGCTAAAGGACTGGGTCCTTCTCTACAAAACACTGTGTTTAGCCCATCCATGGAGATCCATTGTTAATTCTAATTAAATGACAGACACTATCATCATCCTAGTTCGAAGATGAAGAGACTGAGGTTAACGTGCCTTATTACATCTAATAAAACCAGCCCTCAAACCAGGGATGCATGATGTGACAGCTAGGATCTTGTTTATTTTATCTATAACACAAATGCACACAGGTACACCATTCCATAAGTCTTGCATCTAGGAAGCACCCACACTCAGCTCACATTTTAAGGTTGCATAGCGTATCCCCGATTCAGACCAGGACTCTGAACTTGAGCAAGGTGCTGGAAACATTAACTACCACTGGTTTTTAGAAATTCTGAAACTGAGTATTTTCTTTCATAAATGTTCATACTCATGATTTTCACTTAATTATGTTCTAGTTTTGAAGTGAAGCTCTGCTGTTATTTTGGCAGAACCTTTGATTATGCCAATTTAGCTTGAAGTGAAGCCATTATTAAGATATGTTGATAAAGCAAAACACAGTAAATCACAAATTAAGTTATATCACCAGTGTTATAGATTCTGGGTGTCATAAGGGGCATTTTGTTAAAAGAGATGTTAAATGAGTTTCTGAAGGGTTGAAATATTTGGGACAAAATAGACTGGCTCAACTCCAAGATATCAGATAATTGAACTTGCTCCTTTACTGGGAGTAATTAGGCCTAATTTGCATAGGTAAGGTCGTTTGGACAACTTTCTGGTGGAAAATAAAGCTAATTGAGATTAATGACTCTTAAACACATTGCTTCTCTACTTAGCATATCAAGACAATATTTCTTGGAAAACAGATAATGCTTCAGGAATTCTATTAGCAAAGTAGGGGTAATAGACTTTTCATTCTTCCCCTCATTTCATTTGACATTATTATGTTTCCATAACACATGTCAAATTATTTTACAGAACATTTTTAAAAGAATGCTTATGAAAATAAGTATAATTCATGGTCATCTATTTCCTGTGCCTTATCTTAATTTTTCTACACATTTTCGTCTATGTCCATGTATGTTTTTAAAGGATTATTTAATGAGAACCATTCTGGCATACAAAGTATCAGAGATCAACTACAGACCTCATGCATGTAAGCCCTGTGACCTACCACTGATATACCCATTTGTATATATTTTTTCACTAAGAGTTCCATACTTCTGGTAATTTTAAAGATGTATGTGCTGATGTCTAGAGGTATGAAGTTACTTGCTAAGGGCTCATGACTATAAAAAGCCACCCCCAGTGGATTAAGCGCATGTGGCACAAAGCTCAAGGACCAGCTTAAGGATCCTGGTTCTAGCCCCCAGCTCCCCACCTGCAGGGGAGTCGCTTCACAGGCGGTGAAGCAGGTCTGCAGGTGTCTGTCTTTCTCTCCCCATCTCTGTCTTCCCTTCCTCTCTCCATTTCTCTCTGTCCTATCCAACAACAACAACATCAATAACAACTACAATAATACTTATAACAATAAAACAACAAGGGCAACTAAAGGGAAAATAAGTAAATAAATATTTTTTAAAAGCCACCCCAGGATCTGAAGTCAGTTCTCTTCAACCTCCCAAACCACATCAATGGCTAAATCAAGGTAAATATGAGATGCGTGTTTTATCTTTACCTTACTGACATTCTTAATATGCTGTAAATAGCAAATAAAAACTAGAGAAAATGCATCCTTTTGTATTAATCAACTCATGTGTTGCAGACACATATATGGATTCACAAACACATTAGAATATTTTTATAAAATCGCTTCAGAATTTCAGCTTTCTCAGAATAGCCACTGGAGATCACCTAGTAAGGTAGAACAACTGGTTGAGATCACACATTCACCACTTGCAAGGACCCAGGCTCAAGACCCTCCTTCCCACCTGCAGGAGAAAAGTGTCATAAGCAGTGATGAAGTGGTGCAGGTGTCTCTCTGTCTCTCTCTCTCTCTTCCTCTCTATGCCCCTTCCTCTTCAATTTCTCTCTGTCTTTTCAAATAAAATAAAGTTGATACATATGTCAAGAAAGAATAGGTATTGCCTTTGTTACAGTCACACCTTTTGGGCAGGTATGTCCCTTGAAAAAAAACTCGATTCTCTATAAATGCTTGATTTATTGACCTATCACTAATTCATTACATTGGAAATATAATTGACAAGTAAGACAAATAGAGCTTGTGCATCTAAACTAGGGCTATAAGAACCTCCCACAACTATTTCTACCCCTTTTTGAGTTTGCGTTTCATCAGAGCACTACTTGGATCTGGCTTCTGGTGGTTCAGGAGACTGAAGCCGGGACTGTGAAGCCTCAGAAATGAGAGTCTCTTTTTGCATAACTATTTCCCACTACTTGGCTAACTGTGATCCAATGACTAAAAACAGAGGCCTGAACTTTTGTTTGTTAACTGTGTTCCCCTCCAATCATCATCATCACCATCCGGTGTTGAAAACCTAACCTCTTAGTTAGGACTTTGGAAACAGGGCTGTACCTTGTACATAATGTGTCACCTGCCACAGTGAGGTAAATGTCTGGCTAGTGCAGGTCACCACTAGTCCTGTGCTGGGGCCTGGTGGGTAAATCCACAGACTATGCCTGAAGAAATGGAACCCATGTTTTAAATACAAATAAAGGTGATTTAATGACCACATGACAGAGGGTCTTAAAATTTAGTGACATAAATTAACAATTATTTCATAGTGTCTGGATTCAAAAGAATTCAAAAGCTAAGTCCATTGGGACTTCTCATGAAGTAGTGTCATTAAGTCACAGCCCAGAGCTGTGGTCATCTCCAGAGTTAACTGATGATGAAAGGTAGCTTTAACTGGTCATAGAAGAAAAGTTGTCTACCAACTAGAATGATCTTGGGGACAGCAAGGTTCATACACACAAAGAAGAAAGAAAATTTCCTCAATTACTCAGTCACCTACCGTAGCATCGATATCATAACATCATGTCTAAAGTTTTCAAGAATAACAAAACAATTCTACTCCAGAAGGTTTAGTGGAGGAATAGTCAGTTTTCAAAAGTCAGCAGTAATGTGCACTACATACCTATAATATAGACACATGCTATTGCAAATTTGCACACCAACCTTGTTCCTAGGAACAAACTAACATGATACTTTTAATGGATTCAAATAAATAAAAGGATACATACATAGTTTTAAAAATTAATTCACATATATGCCCATTTAAAATTACAAAATCATATTCCATTTCATTCTACATCTGGTCTTTTAACATAAATATATACTTTTGCTTTGCAGTTTAAATGCTGTTATTATATTAAATATTAGCTAATGTGAAGCTTTTGACATATATCTCTAACTGAAATATATTTATTTACTTTAATGAGTAGAGTAAGTAGTTAAGTAATTAACTGTAATACTCCTCGGGGTTGATAGTTTCCAGTGTTTCCTAGACTATTTCCAAGCAGTTCACATCCTATCTTCAGCTCTCTTCAACCTCTCCTTCTTTTACAACTTGATAGAGTGTGCCAGTAGAGACCAGGACATCAAATGTCATTTAATAGCAAATGTTTGCATTTTTAAAACCTGGCACTTATGGTCAGATCTTCTGAGACTTTAATTAAAATTACATTTTATTAATCCCAAGCATGACTACTTGATATATTTTATTTGACTGTGTTTTGATTATACTGAAAAACTGTATGAGGGGGGCCGGGCAGTAGCGCAGCGGGTTAAGCGCACATGGCTTGAAGCACAAGCACCTGGGTTAAGGATCCAGTTCAAGCCACCAGATCCCCACTTCAGTGGTAGTCACTTCACAAGGCAGTGAAGCAGGTCTGCAGGTGTCTGTCTTTCTCTCCGCCTCTCTGTCTCCCCCTCCTCTCTCCATTTCTCTCTGTCCTACCCAACAGCAATGACAGCAATAACAACAATAATAATAACAACAACAATGATAAACAGCAAGGGCAACAAAAGGGAATAAATAGCCTCCAGGAGCAGTGGATTCATGGTGCAGGCACCGAGCCCCGGAGATAATCCTGGAGGCAAATAAATAAATAAATAAAATCATCCTTATATAAAAAAAACTGTATGATAGTTGCATTCTTCTGAGAAAGTATCCCCAAATAAATGAAATAAACATTCAGATGACATGTGGATTATTGTTGATTTTCTCCTGTAAGAACCACGAGTCACTTTTCCTTTCTTAGGCACCAAGTATTCCTAAGTATGGCTTAATATTTCTTATCTTATAGTAATCAAGAATAACTGGCAAAACATGATAAGTCAATATGATAAGCTAACTACAACATTCTATTATTTTTCTCAGTTTGAAGCTATCAAACAGTAAATAATGATAAAACCATTCATCGAGTTCATATAAATTTAAGAACAAAATTGAGAATTACTCTAATTGTTATGTTAATATCATAAGACCAACTTCATGGTAAGACTTCTTCATAATAAGTAAAGCCTGAATACTGAAAGCAGGCAAATATGCAGACTAGATGAGCAGATGGATATGGCTATCTCCTGAAAGCTACAGAGACAATTCAAGATAGGAGTTTTCATCCATCAATTAGGAAGGTATTAGAATTTATGTAGGACTTATTGTAAAACAAATAGCATGCATAAGTACTGTCATAAAATATGAATGTTATTATTTTTATCAAACATCAATATGTTAAGCCAAGCCTTATTACATGATTACTCATTTTAGTACAAATGCATACTGGCATACACAGATAGATGTTTCATGTGCTTTTATAAGCAGAGTGCAGACATGTGTTTGATGCAACATTTATACGAGTAAAGCTTCTTCAGTCAGACAACTGGGTGGAAAGCTGTTAAATCTTACGAAATTTAGAACACCAAATATATATATTTGGCAAAGTGTCCCCTTGACTTTATAATTTCAATACCTTTAACACTTGTATAATTAACTGCTGCACTTGATAGCCCATTTCCACAAAAGCTGACCGTATTTACCACTTCTTGTTCTTCCTGTGCCATTCTGTACGTAATTATTTCTGATCAGGTTTTTCAATCCCTATGACATCATTCTATTTAGGAACATGAATGGCCATTGTATTCATTACTAAAGGGCCAATCTTATCAAATTCTCCAATGACTTGACTAATTAGTACCTTTTTTTTTTCAGTTTACCAAAAACTGTTCTGTTCAAATTCCGTCATTAATATGCTTTGATCTCACTTGAACTTTCAGAAGCTTTGACAAAATTCATCACTTTCACCTTACTGAAATGTTTTAATGGCTTGACTAAATGATCTCATTAAACTCACAGAGCCTTAGTTTTGCCTTTATAAATGAGGGTGACTATCTTGATAGATTATGTATATATACATATGTGTGTGTGCATATGTGTATATATATGTTTATACACATATTCATATATGTATCTCTGGTAACTGGATTTTAGAATGGACTCAGTCAAGATAATCATTATTTCCTACTGTTCTAAACTATGTCTAATTCTTGTCTCCAGGTCTTTTCTATGCCTGGTGAAATGTAAGTTACACAGACTTCCAAGTTCAAATAGGTACACAGCCATAGCAACAACAAAAATGTGAATCAAATAAGTTATTACTAAAATGAAGAATGAATCACATTCTTGACTGATGTTTATTTAAGCAAAGAAACAAACCAATCAAGAGAACTGAAATGTGGCACATCTGGTAAAGGTGTGTGGTATGAAGTCTTGATTTCTTCAGGAGTACAGCCACACTGAGTGTGAAGAGGCAGCAACGGAGTCGTCAACACTCACAAATTCCTGCACTCTAGCTCTTAGTTCACAAGTTAGATATCATCTCTACTTTATAAACATTTATAGTAAAGATTCAATGACCAATGATTTTCTTTTCTTTTCTTTTTATCGGAGCACTACTCAGCTCTGGCTTATGGTGGTATGGGGAATTGAACCTGGAATCTGGGAGATTCAGGCATGAAAGTCTTTTGTATAACCATTATGCTACCTCCCCTGTCCCAGACATATTTTTAAATTTATTACTCATGTATTGATGCAGTACATTCAAAATCTATAGATATACTAAAATCTATAGATATAAAATTTCAGTATATTTTTTCATTAACATCAGCTAGTATAGATTGCTAAACAGACCCAAACGCATAATGTATAATGGTTTATATCACCCTAAGCATCACCAAGCCTAATCCCTATATGTCAGAGTTATGGATGCTGAAATTCTATTATGAACTTTCATTTCAGTCTTTACTATTTCTTAATAAAAGTAGACTCCCCAGACTCAACCCATTACAACAAAATGTGCCTGTATTTCCTCCATCTCTTTCAATCTATTGATGGGATATTCACTTCAGTGCTGAAATTGGAAATTAGTTTTATAGTAGCAAAGCCATTATATGATAATTGTTTCTTATGAGGCTATAACCTTGAAAAGAGAATAATAGAAAGCATCTTTATTGCTTTAAAATCTAACATATGTGTTAGTTTTACAGTGACCAATCTACATCTTATTTCATCTCTGATCTAGTTCCTCACTCCTTTTTATTAGCTTTGTTTTATTCACTTGACCTCAGCTATAGCACACTTTCTTGAATATCCTTTTTATCCCACTACCAGTGTCTTCTCAGACATTCTAAAATCAAAAGAAAGGCGGAGGACTAAGTCACATATTTTTTTTTTTCAGAATGATATTCGTTCCCTAGGTAAACTGATTGAAACATTTCTATTATTTTTTAAAGATCTATTTACTTATTTTATAAGGAAGAGAAAGATATATATGTACTCTAATAGGCTGAGTTATCTTTCTGATCCTACTACTTTCATTTTAAATACTTTCCACTGATTAGTGGCTAATAAACTTTAAATGTACACCCTGACTCTTACCTAAATGTCAGACATTTTAATTCAACTAATCACTTGACACTCTGCTTAGATTTCTTGTAAGGATTGTTTAGCTTGAAGTGTTGAAAGCTAGACTCTTGATTCTCTATTTCTTTGATTATACTTTCCATACTAGCGACCCCATGTCATTTGGGTACAATATTATTCTTTCTGCTGCTCCCGTTAGGATACTTGTTTCTATTTCTTATAACAAATGTTAGAAATTTTTGTTCATTTTGCTAAGTGGTAGCACTGTTAATGCAGTAAATTCATTACCATTCAATTCTTCCTTTATCAGTCTCCTAAACAGGGCTGCCTACTTGTACTCTGTCAGCCCTCAGTAGACACAGAACTTCTTGAAAGGAAAGGAAACTTTTTACTTGCCTCTCTCTAATTCTGGACAGAAAATAGTGACTTTCTTGAACGTACAGCCACATACTTATGTAAGAGTACTTTGTTCCCATTATGCCTACAACACATATATACCAGCTCTAAGCCATCCAGAGTTCAGCATCCATATTAATAAAATACCTGACATTTTAGCTCACTCACAAACACACACACAATCTGTATCAGACTCTAGAGAAGGCTCATCACCCAGCACACCTATCTTCCTGCCAGGTTGATTTCGTTTTGTTGCTTTGAGAAGTGAATAACCTCAGTCAAAGGAAAACCTGCAGCAGAAACAGTAAGTAGAAATGGAAGCGTCATCTGACACACCCCTTTGTTCAATTTTCCACTTTGGATTTTAGAGAGAATTTGGGGAGGAGAGTTGGAACAAATGAAAATGTAAGGCAGAAACATATTTGAAATGTTCTATGAGAATCTTTGGTTTTTTGCCATGTCGATAGTGGTTAGATTGACTTTATTTAGTGTTACATAGAAGTATCTTTCTCCTAAATGCAGAATGATATTTTGGACTAAAACTTTTCCCAAAAGAAAACTTATTATCTGGTGACACATTGAATAAGTGAAATTATTTGACAGTGCAAAAACATTTACTTATGTTCAAATAATATCCCAGATAACTCTCAGTAAATAACATCTCAAGTTGGTAAATACAAGAACTCTGACTTTCAAAATAGCTGAAAAGATTATTCACTTGATCATATGTCTAGAACTTTTTAAAACACAGACAGAGTCTTTTTAATACATAGGCTGAGTCTTTGATATGTTGACTCTCTCAAAAGCCTAGACCAGGGAGAACAGAAGCAACCAGTGACACTGCTATATACAAGATGCTGGGTATTATACAGCAAACCCTAACAAAGGGACTTTTCAAAGTTAACCCAATCACCAAAAAGTATGATGAGAACAATAACTATCCATTGTCTTCTTGAACCCTAAGACAGTAGGAACCTCAGATTTCCACTATAGAGCCTATATTTCCCCCAGTCCTGGAACCTTAGGGTGGGGCCCACTTTCCTGCATGCTTCTCTCAAATCATATCAAATAATATTGCATCCGCCTATTGCAACCTAATCAACGCAATGAATGCCACCCTAGCATGCTTCACTTCAGACTGTGTCCAGAGACTTCAGGTGTGAAATGACAACCCTTCAGCTTCATCACTCGGTGAGACCTTTCCTTTCATAGTATTCTCTAATTCCATTCCAGGTTTTCCACTCCCCAATAAAGTCCCCAAACCTAGATACAGACCAGGTCCCCTAAGATACAGCATATGTTCACATGTGTCCATAAACCAGAGAAAAATATATACCTGAAAGCAGAAGTACACAAAAGTCTGCAGAGAGTACCCCCCCAACACTTCATCTGCACTATTCCAGCCTTTAGGTCCATGATTGTTGAACAATTTGTTTGGCTTTGTATGTTAACTCTCTTTTCAGCTACCAGGTTCTGGATGACAGCATAATGTCTACCAGACTTCCCTGGACAGAGGAACCCATCAGTGTGTACTGGAGCTCCGCTTCCCCAGAGCCCCACCCTACTAGGGAAAGAGAGAGGCAGACTGGGAGTATGGATCAACCAATTAACGCCCATGTTCAGTGGGGAAGCAACTACAGAAGCCAGACCTTCCACCTTCTGCAATCCACAACGACCCTGGTTCCATACTCCCAGAGGGATACATAATGGGAAAGCTATCAGGGGAAGGGGTGGTATATATGGAGATTGGGTGGTGGGAATTGTGTGGAGTTGTACCCCTATGGTTTTGTTAATTTATCCTTTCTTAAATAAAACAAACAAACAAAAAAACCTAACTGCTCTCTGACCATCAAGCAGCAGGGAGTTGGCTTCAGGTATACCCTAACTACAGAAATCATGGAAGCTCTTGTAATCCCAGCTCCCAAATCCATTCTACACCAGAGCTCACAAAGTCAAGTCCGTGGCACAAAGCACACGGACCAGAGTAAAGTTCCTGCTTCACTTAACCCACTGTGCTTCCCCCCCCCCCCCACAAAGTGATTTTTTTTTAAACAAGGTAGGGGAGGAGGGGATAGATGAGTGGGTGTCAAGCTTTAGTGTTTGGAAATAAAAGTCCCAGAGTTCTGTTGCACAATGCTGTGAAAACACCTACTGTGACCCAAGAGCACATTTACAAACCGGTGAGATGACAAATTTAATATTAAGTGTTTTTCAGTCACATGCACAGGAAAATAAACGTAGGGGCTTTCCTTCCCAGAGCAAACTGCAATGTGGAGCAAGCTGCTCAAAGGAAGTGGCTTCAGCTGCTAATGACTTGCTAATTCTTTTTTTTTTTTTTTACTCCTATCCCATGGATAGGGCCCACTTTCCCGTATGCCTCTCCCAATCCATAGCAAATAATATTGCATCTGCCGATCACAACCTAATCAACACAACGATTGCCACCTCAGCATGCTTCAGCTCTGACTGTGTCCAGAGACTCCAGGTGTGGAACGACAACCCTTCAGCTTCATTACTCGGGTGAGACCTTTCCTTTCATAGTATTCTCTAATTCCATCCCAGGTGGTTCACTTCCTAACAAAGTCCCAAAATCTAGATATAGGCCAGGTTCCGTGAGATAGAGCTTATGTTCACACGTATCCATAAACTAGGGCAAAATATATACCTGAAAGCAGAAGTACACTAGAGTTTGCAGTGAGTACCCCCCAACACTTCATCTGCACTATTCCAGCCTTTAGGTCCATAATTGTTCAACAATTTGTTTGGCTTTGTACGTTAACTCTCTTTTCAGCCACCAGGTTCCAGATGCCATCAGGATGCCGGCCAGGCTTCCCTGGACTGAATACCCCACCAATGTGTCCTGGAGCTCCGCTTCCCCAGAGACCCACCCTATAGGGATAGAGAGAGGCAGACTGGGAGTATGGACCGACCAGTCAACGCCCATGTTCAGCAGGGAAGCAATGACAGAAGCCAGACCTTCCACCCTCTGCAACCCACAAGGACCCTGGAGAATACTCCCAGAGGGACAGAGAATGGGAAAGCTATCAGGAGAGAGAATGGGATATGGAGACTGGGTGTTGGTAATTGTGTGGAGTTGTACCCCTCCTATGCTACGGTTTTGTTAATGTCTCCTTTCTTAAATAAATAAATAAATTAAATAAAAATAAAATATTATGCACTTTATTCCTGTATTTTTTTTGTCTCTGAATCTCTTATGTAATTCAAAAGATTCACACAGGACCATAGAAAGGAGAATCGAGTTAAATCCATTTTTCAGTAGCAAATTGGAAGGGAACAAAGTATATTTAATTCATTACTTTTGCTCAATGCCACTACTGAATATTGCTATTCATTTGTATTATCCTCCCAGTTTATCAAAACCTATTTTGAAACTTTCTAATATGAAGAAGCAGTAGATAACTCGCAGAATAGTAACAAGCTTTAACATAAATATCCAAATGCATTCTACATCATATTATAGTCACTCTTTTTGTTATAACAGTTAAACTTCAATTCTGAATAACTACAAGTTCTTTCCTATTTTGACTGAGTGTAAGACACAAAGAGAGAGAGAGAGAGAGAGAGTGAGAGAAAATGAGAGGAGAAGAGGGGAGGGGAGCGAAGGGGAGGGGAGGGGAGGGGAAGGGAGGGGAGAGAAGAGAGATACATCTGCAGCACTGTTTCATTATTTATTAAACTACCCCACTGTGTGTGGGGACCAGGGTATGGACCCAGGTCTTTTCACATCATAATGTATGTGCTCTACCAGGTGAATCACCACACAGATCTGTAAATTCTTCTTCAATGGAAAGTAGTGATTTTTTTTTTGCCTCCAGGGTTATCGCTTGGTGCCTGCACTAGGAATCCACTGCTCCTGGAGACCATTTTTTCCATTGTTTTTGTTGTTGCTGCTATTGTTGTTGTTGGATAGGACAGAGATATTGAGATAGGAAGGGGAAATAGGGAGAGAGGGAGAAAGACAGTGAAAGTTAGTGAAGCTTGTGAAGTGATCCCCCTGCAGGCGGGAAGCCCTGGGCTTGAACTGGGATCCTTGAGCCAGTCCTTATGCTTTGTACTACATGCACTTAACCCAGTGTGCTACTGCCCAGTCCCCAGCAGTCATTCTAGATGGGGGTATCACATGGGTAAAGGTTAGGGCTGGTGACAGACATCTGGCAAAGTACCTGCACACAAAGATTTATCAGGCTCTAAAACAACTATATCCAGGCACTTTGCTAAATGTTCTGTTTATGAGGGTGCTTGCAGATGGGATTAATATTAGAGTTGGTAGACTGAGTAAACAGTTTGTTCTTCCTAATGCCTGTCTGCCTCACCTTGCCTCCCCTGAGGAGATGGAGATTCTCCTACATGGCTGCCTTTGGGTAGTGCTATTGGCTGTCCCCTGTATTAGCTGAAACACTGGCACTTCCCAGATTTCAAAGTTGCTGACTCCAAACAGAAATGATACTGTGAACTCTCCTGGGTCTATCAACTGTTGACTCAGTCTGAAAGTCTTGGAGCTTGATAGCCTTCTTCACCACCACTAAAACCTTTTTCTATATACATAGATTTTATTGTTATCATTATTTTTATTTTATTCTGTGGTTTCTCCTAATAACTTTGGGTTCAGATACGACTGCTTAACAGCACATATATTTTTCAAGACTTTCAGTACATTTTAGGCATTTAGCAATCTACCATTAGTCCCTTAACTACAAACTGCATAATACATATTTCTTCTGACTTGAAGTCTTGATATGCACATCTAAACATGTCTTATTTCTTCACATATTATATATTAATTATTTGGTTAGTTGGTAGAACCATTTAGATTATAAATAACTTTCCCCCAGAACTGTGAAGATTTGCACCACTGTTCTCCTTTAAGATGGGGATATGTATATGTATTTGTATATATCACATCTTAAATATATATATATCTTAAATATAGAGATAACTATATATCAGTCTTAAATATTCAGCTTAAATATATAGAGATAAATATTATATATATATATATATATATATATAGAGAGAGAGAGAGAGAGAGAGAGAGAGAGAGAGAGCAGAAAGCCAGAGAAAACCCTGCAGCAAATGTGGTACCTGGGACTGAAACTCCCATAGGCAAGTTCTGTGCTCTAATCCCTGAGTTGGGGCCGGGTGGTGACACACCTGGTTGAGCGCATATGTTACAGTGTGCAAGGTTTGAGCCCCTGGGCCCCACCTGCAGGGGGAAAGTTTCACAAGTGGTGAAGCAGTGCTGCAGGTGTCTCTCTGACTCTCTCCCTCTCTATTACCCTCTTCCCTCTCAATTTATGCTTGTCTCTGTCCAACACATAAAGATTTTAAAAAAACACCCTGAGTTATTTCCTAACACTTTTTAATACACGTTTATTCTTGTCTTAGTAAGTTTGTTTGCTTGATGACTCGATATACCACAGAGGAATGAAATCAATGCCTACTTTTCTCCATCTGCTCTACTTTACTTCGCTTATTCTCTAATTTTTGTTGATATAACTTTATCCTATAATTCCATGTTTCTAGGATATTCTGTTACACGAATTAATAGACGTTATTCTGTCAATCAGTGTGACTTTTTATAACTTTCAATTCTCTCTGAAATTTCATTCTGGAAGATAGAGTATAGTTCTGTTTCCTTTTTGGATGCTTCTTAATATCATAAAAATAATACTCTTTTTTTACCTATCTTTATATTGTCATATAAATAAACTCATGTAAACTAACATGAGTGCATGCAGAAGGGGGAGAGAGTATAACGTAGCTGCTCCTTGGTGTAGAGAATGATTTGGGATTCCCATTCCCCACCATAATGAACTTTTTCAAAAGGGATAACTGCTTAACACCTGTCTCCTTTCAATCACCCTAATAAACCAGCCACTTTTTTACTCCTGGAGCTCACTCTTCCAATCTAAAAGTACTATAAGCTTTACCAAACAGTGTAAAGATTATTTTTAACAGATTGAAAATATTTTGTAAGTTAACTGCATGAAACCTAGATGTATCCATAAAAGGTCTTCATACAGAAATAAAATGAGCTGTTCTAGTTCAGTATTAACAGAGTTCTGGAGTGATGGGGCATGGTATCCATGTGATAAAACTAACTCAGTGAGATACGTATACCCCAAATGTAACTATCTTGATAATTAAAACTCCTCGTGATTTCAGTCAAAGTATGTAATGATTCTTCTACCAAAACCCATATGTGTAAAAGCTGTTAGATGCTGGAAACTTCTGCAGTAGAGCTGGATTGAATGAGCATGGAGCTGCTGAACTTCAGTTCTGTTCACTACTGTATTTATTATAAGGACTAAGAGACAAGGAGAGATGCTAATGAAGTGGTCCTCTTGATTCTTTCTATTCACATCTAACAATGAAGTTATAAACCATAATTCTTATTTTACATCTGGAGTCTTTCCTGTGACACCTGACACATTTACACACCTTGTTAATTAATAACACCCATGCTGTACACACTAAAGAGTCAGCGACAAACTGTTGAGTATAATTATGCATATGTATGGGTTTATATATACATGGGTATTCATTTTCCATTCATACTTTAGAATTTCTATTACAGTTTACTTTTGTGTGTGTTCTGTACTAATTTACAAAAGAATAATACCTAACACAATCACTCATATTAATCTTAAAAAATAAAGACCAGGGAGTAGCATAGTAATTAAAGCACTGAATTTGCCAGTATGAAGTCCCAAATTTGTTCTCTTGCTGTAATAAATAAATTGTGTGTGTGTGTGTGTGTGTGTGTGTGTGTGTGTGTGTTGGCAAAATAGCTCACTTGGATTGTATGCTTCTATGCCATATGTGCAACCCAGGTTCCTGTCTGGCCCCCATAAATTAAACTGTGGTACTGTGGTTTCTCTCTCTCTCTCTCTCTCTCTCTCTCTCTTTGAGTCTGTCTGAAAAAGTACAGCCAGGGCACTATAACCTTAGTGAATGATCAAAAATGATAGACAGACAGACACTGTGATTAACTAAGTAATTCATTTATCTTTTGGGTCAACTAATTCATTCCTCTGTTTTTGATTAAAAGTTTTTATAAGTGAAGGAGAAAATGCATCCTATAAAAGTTATTATGAAATGAGAAGAAGTGTTCAAAAATAAACTGGAATAGCTGATAAACATTGATGTCTTTATAAAAGCTAAGTTTTGAAGGAAAGTTTTGACTGCCATATGGTATCAGGGGAGAATGAAGTTTCTTTTAAATTCAATGCCTCTAAGTATTTGAAAGTTGATATTTATATTAAAAAATCCTATCTACAGCTCATTCTATGCCTGACTTCCTGATGTCAGAGTGTGACCTCTACTAACAATTTGCCCTCTGTTGAACATGTGAGACAGGAGGCTACTACAAGAGTGGAAAAAGACTCCTCTACTTGAGCACAAATCCACTCACTAAATTGCCTGCAAATGACCCAAACACTGGCACATTCATGGAACTGCTTGAAGTGGGAGATGTTATTTCTCTTCTTGCTAACCTATGGCTTCAACTTCTCTTTTTCATGTTGATAAATCTCCTAATTAAGTCGTGAAACACTGTGCAGTTATTTTTAAGTGTCAGTGCACGACAGGTGGCAGTCTAGAAGAGAGTTCTATGCATGGACGCCCCCTTAAATGGAGGCAGGATATATCTCCAGAGACAAAAACGTATTTGAAGGAAAACACAATTTAGAATATTTTAAACATGGGAACATTAGAGATACTTATTTTTTCTTTAGTATCTCTGATTATTCAGGTGTCTGTAAAATACATAAAATAATGAAGCATATGCTTCATTGCTCATCAATCAATTAGACTATCTGCTGCTTTAATTTGAGCTAAATGTTATTTTGTTTATATAAATTGGAAATTATGAATTATAAAAATCATGCTTACCATCTGGAATAATTTGTACTTAATCCTATGACATCTGTCTATTTTCTAGACAGAGAAGAATATGAAAGAGGAAAGCTCTTTATTAAAGCTTCTTTTTAAAATATTTATTTATTTATTCCTTTTTGTTGCCCTTATTGTTTTATTGTTGTAGTTATTGATGACATTGTTGGATAGGACAGAGAGAAATGGAGAGAGGAAGGGAAAACAGAGAGGGGGAGAGAAAGACAGACACCTGCAGAGCTGCTTCACTGCCTGTGAAGCGATCCCCCTGCAGGTGGGGAGCCGGGGGCTCAAACCGTGATCCTTGCACCAGTCTTTGTGCTTTGTGCCACCTGTGCTTAACCCACTGCACTACCGACCAACTCCCTTATTAAAGCTTCTTAAGGTATGATATATTTATTTATGTAAGGGATCGGATCACTGAGGTTTACATGAAGTGTATTTACTTCTACATATAGAAACCCTTTGGGGCTAACTAGATGTGGTACAATTCAACACTGAGATTCTTCTAAGGAGAATATAGTAATTGCTGCTCTAATATGATTTCATCTTATGAAGACATAGTAAGTGATAAATTTGAAGTCTTTAGGAAATTAATAATAATAAATAAGCTCACTCTTCATATCTTGCAAATACTTTAATCAAGTACTGTCAGCATTATCTCTATCAACAACAAATACTAGTGAACCACTGTATTACCAGTGTTCAATGCATAACTAAGTAATTTCTGCACACGCGAGAGTTCTGCCGAGCCCAGGAACAGCTAAGCATTTAAGGACTGTTATTGGCCCTTGCATTTCTTAAGATTTTACTCATTCTTAGTAACATGAAGACACTGCAAATTGGGCTTATACTAATATCTATATATACAATGAAAAGACAGCGTTGTTGCTATTTGGCATTTTAACAGTTTTCATATCTTATATTCCAAATAAGCTCAATAGTTTAGCATTCCCCTTTTACAAGGTGAGAGATGATTTTTTTTTTTTTTTTGCAATGTTGTCTGGGAAAATCTCAGTTATTTGGAGGTGAAAAAAAAAAAAAGAAAGAAGCAGAGTTGTCCAAGTATCAAACAGCATGGTCAGATCTCATATCACTATAAAATTATACTTATCTTTTGAACTAAAATGACAATAGAAGATTTTTTTAAAAGGCATCTGGAGAAGGACACACAGTTGTAAGCAAAGCTTAATTCTGTCAATACTGAAAAGACTGGATTTACTTTCTATTTCTTTATTTATGTATTTTTGGATGGAGAGTCAAAGATTGATGAGAGGGCTTCAGGGAGGAGGAAAAGGGCGAGGAGGAGAGAGACACCTGCAGCACAGCTCCACCCCTCATGAGGTTTCCCCACCTGCAGGCAGGGACCAGGGATTTGAACACAAGAATATAATGCACATGGATATAATGCACATGCTCTACTAGGGGCACCATCAAGCGGTGCCTACTGTTAGTATTTCTATGTAGCACTAGTTACATATCGTGACAAGAATTCTCATTAAGCTCTTTAGTTCCTGATGGAAATGAAAAAGCAAGCAACTGTGAACTTGTGTTATACCAGCATTCCATACACTGGAAGATGCGTAAAAACATATTCAATTTACTTTTTTTTAATTGCATCGAGACCGAGAAAATTGAGAGGGGGGAGGGGAGATAGATAGATAAAGAGACAGAGAGACACCTGCAACCCTGCTTCACCACTCCTGAAGCTTTCCCCCTGCAGGTGGAGAGCAGCAGCTTGAACCTGGGTCCGTGCACTCTGTAATATGAGATCTTAACCAGGTGTGCCACTGCCTGGCCCCCCATTTCACATTTTCTAGAAGTGTTTTTGCATACAGGAACTGGTACAGTATGACTCAATAAAGTTACTAGGACCCAGATAGCTGTAGTTCCTCTGCAAAAGGAAGCTGAAAGTAGATAAACTTATGTTCAGTAATAAACATTTCAGTGTTTTATCTTACTTGGAAATTACTCAAATACCTCATGAATAGTCATCATTTAACTTGTCTTAGTGAACTTTGAGATTTCTAGTTGCCAGAAGAAGCTATCTTAAGAAGGCATACTATAATGCATAGTAACTGCTGTGAGGTTTATTTTTTATGTTAGATTTATTTAATTTACTTATTCTGAAGTCGTGTTTATATTATTCATAAAAAAGAAGTAGGAGGTGTAACATAGGAAGGAAAAGAGAAGGCAGGACCATAAAAAAAATAACAGGCAAATACATATAAATATAGATAGATGGTTACAGACATAATTGTCAACCCATATCTATGATCTTGGGAGAAATAATGCACTTTCCAATGGAGGGAATGGGGACACAGAACTCTGGTGGTGGGAAAGGTGGGGAATTATAGCCCTGTCATCTTATAATTTTGTAAGTCAATATTAAATCACTAACAAATTTCTTTAATTAATTTTGACAATGCCATACAGATCTAATATACATAAACACAAATATAGATTCAGAGATCTTACAGTATTTGTTTTTAATTATTTTAGCCATGAGACAGGCAAAATAATGTAAAACCTGATAGCTTACAAAGGAATAGCTACCTTCAAACCATGCACAGGCAGAAATAACATGTAGTTTATATTCTCAGATAGCTAGTATTTTATTTACATTTATCTAATTTCCAGATAAATTTTTTTTTCTTTCTGGTAAGAGCTATATACCTGCAGTTTGTTTGTTTGTTTATTTGTTATTGTTTTTTCTATCAGAGCACTGCTCAGCTGTGGCTTATTGGTGGTGCTGGGTGGGGACTGAACCTGGAAGCTCAGAGTCTCAGACATAAAAGTCATTTGTGTAACCATTATGCTATCTCACTAGCTCTCCTTCTCTGCTGTTTGCATTTTAAGCTATGACTCTGGGTTTCTAGACAAAATCTAATACAAAATGTTTCAAAGACAAGGAGAAACCATCTAAATTCTTGCAATAATGGCTTTTCATTCAGAAAGCCACATCTTTTGTAGTAAATGTTTCAGAGACACAAAGACTAGAAATTGCTGCAAGAATGGCTTTTTACCGTAATCCACATCTTCTGTACTATCTGCAACCTTTAAGACGAAGGTTTGGAACTTGTTAACAAAATAAATAATAAAAAATAGATGGATTTTAAATGGTTTCCAGAGCCACATATATATTCTGACAAAGACAGGATTTGTAAGACAAGTACAGTAAGAACTGTACTTCAACCTGAATGAAAACAAGGTCCCGACAGCCCTAAGCACTTTTTTCAATTTGTTTCTATTTACCTAAGAGAAGATATTCACCTAGATTGGAAATCAAATGTCATCATGTTCTAGATTTAGAGCTGTGCTTCTTTGAAATGTTTAAATAAAGTTTTCCATGATAACTACAGAATGATTTTCTCTCCCTCTGGGTGCAAAAGAAGTTTGCTTTACCTTATATAACAAAAAATTTATTATTTTTTTATTTTGCTACCAGACTCAGAATATCACCTTCAAATTGGCCAGGTTCTGGTAAGAGGACTAATTTTTTTTTTCCTTTCTTTTATTTAAATACAGTTTCTTGTCTAAGTCAGGCCAAAGTACAGATCTTTCTGGCAATATCAAACCACCTAGTGGACAATAGAGAGATTCCCAAGAGGATACAAAACACATACAGTTAAAAAAAGACCTAGAAAATTCACCCCAGCCCCAACCCCAACCCCCTGAGAGCATGGAAGACAACTCTCATTTCTGCCCAGCCATTTCTGGGGAACATACAACCTGACATTTGCTAAGTCAAGTTCTCAGAACACAAAATGAGCCACAGGAGAAGATTATACGTGTCCCAGAAATAGCAGGGATCTGGAGCCACGACTTTTTCCTGCCAACTCTGGAAAAGGACAACCTGAAATTTTACCTGAGTCTCTTGACCAAGCAGTGCAGAGTTGGAATAGGTGACTTTGCCATGGATTCTTACCTTTTGCCGACTTCTGCCTGTTTCCTAAGTAGCTGTCTGCCTTCTTCTGAGTGAGTGAGTTGTCCCAGTGGGTCTCATCCTGGCTACCAGAAACTGCAGAGGAGGAGAAATAAATTTCCCTTTATTGTGAGTGCCTGACTGAGGCCCATTTTTCTCTAGGGCACCTTGCCAATGATTAGCTTAACTATGATAGAGGAAAAAATTTCCCGAGTACTCACTGTAATTCAAGATTCTGTCTTGCTATGTTAAACATCTTCCATTCTCAGGACTATTCGCCTAAAGCCAATCTCTCTGGACCTAGTTCAGTCAAAGTCAGACCTAGACCAACACCCAGAACCAGGCTAATTTTTAAAATCAAACCCCAGCAAGTCTCCAGATTTGACAGAGAAAAATAATTCTCTGAAAGTTCCTATTACAAAGTTTGCAGACTCGAACAGGGAGAGGGTACAGTGCTAGACTCTGCAGCGTGAGTTTCAAATTTCAGACCCCAATATTGTATGTGCCAGAGGGATGTTCTGGTTCTCTCACACAAATAAATCTTTAAAGTAAGAAGAAAAAAAAGTACAGACAGAGTCCCAAATCTAAATGGGACTTGCCCAGAGCTCCAGGTCTCACAGAGGACCCATGAATATGGATGGGTGCTCATTGCTTCTGAGGCCATTGGGGCCTCTTCATTTACCTCTTATTACCAGAATAAAGAGAAAATAAATGTCGGCACCACACAAAGCGTAAAGCTTGATGTGAACAAAACTTGCGTTGAATTAGTCAGTCTCAAACCAGTGACTAGGAGCACATGAGCCACTCCAGTGTCATAACCATGCCTGAGTAAAGTGGCTGATTCTGATTCAAATAGGCGGCTCACTATTAGCACGTCAAAGAGACCAACTGCTTAGACTTCAGACCTCAGAGGGAAAAGATATTAATTTCATGTCATGCAAAACATATATTGAATCAATAGTCAGAAGTGATTATGTGACATATAGTAATGATATTATTTAATATCATTTATGACTGGAAATCAATTACTGAAGAACGCTGCAAAATAATCAAATAAATTAGTACACACCTTTCAAAGGGCTCCTAGTTAACATTCTATAATGGATTTCTGAAAATTATAGTATTTGACAAATTTCTAGTAGCATTTGAAAAATAAAGTTAATAATAAAATATTAAATATTTGACTAGGCATATTCAACATTGTGACCATCATAACCAACAACAAAACACATTAAAAATCTTCCAGGGTGTCGAGCATTGCCACATCTGGTTAAGCACACATAGTGCAAAGTGCAAGGACTGCACAAGGATCCCAGTTTGAGCCCCCAGCCCCCCATTTGTCGTTGGTCACTTCACAAGCTGTGAAGTAGATCTGCAGGTGTCTATCTTTCCTCTCTGTCTTCCTCTCCTCTCTGTTTCTCTCTGTCCTATCCAATAATAACAACAGCAGGAACAAAAACAATAGCAACAACAATGGGAAAGAAAAAAAAATCTTCCTGACCTACAGCTTACTTAAATCACTGATTCTGCATCCTCAATAAATAAATAAATGCTAATAAAGGAAATAAAGGAAAGGTTAGACAAGCTACAGTCAATGAAGAATGATTTGTTTTAGAACCCAAAGACCAATTATCATTATGGGAAGAACATTTCCCATTTATAGAAAATTATTTGAACCTAGGTTCTCTGTTTAATGCCATTGACATACATATTAGTAGGCTTGACAATCAGAGTCAATTGAAGAAACGGCAGCTTAGTTACAAAGGTTTCCATCACAGTGATACATTCAAATCTTGGCTCATCAGAATAGTACTGATCTCCCCTTGCTTAACCTCAGTCTGTCTAGCAGATAAAAACCTCATTTGTATAAGGTTGCTGATATCAGGAAGAACTGTTTCAGAAATGTTGTTAGTACTGGCGACGTATCAAATAAAAAAAATAAAATGTAAAAATAGACAAAGTAAAAGTTAAAGATACACCTGTGCAGCTAAATCAGCCTTGACTGTTTATGTCTAAACACTATGGACTTGAGCCACCTAGATGTTTTCTGAATGGATTCCCCCCCCCTCACAATTTGGAGAAGAGGTCTTGCTCATTTTAATAGCACATGTTCCATTACTCACTTTATTTTAGTTCCAAATACCTTATTTGTTTTGATGCTATCTCTAATTCTTGATCTTATCAGAAGCAAACTTATTACTTGAATCATTCAAAAAAAATAATAATAATAACAGTGAGGACTTAAATAAAATGCTCAAGGATATACACTGTTTTCAGATGTGGCATCCAACGAGAGGTTCACTCTGGGCTAAACACAGAACAGAAATAATATAATTTTAGACACCATTAAAAGTCTTATATTAATGTCAGAAGCACCTTAATTAACAAATTAATGACATCAATACTGCAATTCTTGACTATGTGCATGTTTAAAACATTGTCTTTACTTCTAACTGCGTCTGACTAGCTTTCTTAGAGAAAAATATTAGCCACTGAGTCTTACACTCAGTGTTTTTTGTTTGCTTGTTTTGTTTGCCTCCAGGCTTATTGTGGGGACTCAGTGCCTGCTCTACGAATCCACTGCTCCTGGAGGACATCTTTTTTCCATTGTTGTTATTGTTGCTGATGGATAAGACAGAGAGAAATGGAGAGAGCTGGGGAAGACAGAGAAGAAGAGAAAGAGAGACACCTGCAGACCTGCTTCACTGCTCCTGAGAGGCCCCCCTGCAGGTGGAGAGCCTGGGATCCTTGCACCAGTCCTTGCACTTCACACTATATGCACTTAAGTGTGGTGTGCTACCTCCCACCCCCCTACTCAATTTTTTAAAAACCAAATGAGAAAAAAAACTTAGCACCAATTTTCAACTACAATAAATGAAATAATAAAAAATGGGCTCTAAAACAAACACTTGAAATCAAGAATACTGGTGTGAAAGAGAGTAAGTCCCTAACATAAAATTTTTTTGCAGTTATAGAGATGTGAATAGCTGATGTTTTATTTATTTCCTATGAAAGATACAGAATTTCATATGAGAAAGAGAACAGCCAGAGCAGTTCTTTCTGCATAATTACTATGCTATCTCTCTAGTCCAATGACAGTGTTTTGTATTACTATTTCATAATTTATATTTATTATCCTGTCATGAATTCTGATGACTTTTCTCCTCAATTTTCCTAAACATATCAGCCAGAAAAAAAAATATTAATGAGATAGAGGCCTCCTGGCTTAAGTCCCAAACTGTCAGCATTAAGTATGGTAGGCCAGCAAAATAGCTCACTTGAATTGTGTGTGTGTTGCTTTGTCATGAGCATAACTCAGGTTTGAGCCCAGCCCCCCAAGGCAATGAAAGAAGTTTCAGTGCTGTGATATCTGTCTTTCTCTGCTTTTCTGTCTCTATCTACATATTTTGAATTGAAAAGCATTCTAGTGACTTTATTTACAACACAGACCAGTCATCATGATAAGGCAGTTTCTATCTCCTCTCTTTTTAATTTACTGATATTTCAGTAGTATTTTTTTTCAATCAGTTTCTTATTGGGGAGTGTGCTACATTTTTAGTAATAGTGCCACTGGGTTTTATCAAATTTCTTACTCGAGACTAAGCAATTTATCTTATTTTTCTGCTTTGACCTACCAATATTATTATTTATATGCACAGACTATATTCACCAGAATAAACAGCAACTGTGATATTTATAAGCTACAGAATAACTTTCCTTTCTGTTTCTGTGGAATTTTGGCAAAAATGCACACATAGTGGTTACTGATCTTTAAAATACTACAATTACCCTCTTTTTAATTTGTCTTTTCATGACTGAGCATGCCCTTTCTAGGTGAGAATCTCATCTGCTCCTGAGTTAAGCTGCCACGTGCGGTTTCCTCTCTCCTTGATGCCCCAGGCCCTTTAACACAGAGTCGAAATGCCTGGCCCATCTTCTGCTTTAGAATCCACAACTGTGGGTTAAGTGCACATGGCGCAAAGCTCAAGGACCAGCTTAAGGATCCTGGTTCGAGCCCCCAGCTCCCCACCTGCAGAGGGTTGCTTCGAAAGTGGTGAAGCAGTTCTGCAGGTGTCTATATTTCTCTCCTCCTCTCTGTCTTCCCCTTCTTCTCGATTTCTTTCTGTCCTATCCAATAACGACAACAACAGCTATGACAATAATAACAAGTGCAACAACAAGGGCAAGAAAATGGGAAAAATGGTCTCCAGCAGGAGTGGACTCATAGTGCAGGCACCGAGCCCCAGCGATAACCCTGGAGGAGAAAAACAGAATTCATAAGTGTGTGACTTGTCCGCATGCATGCTATCAGAGTGGTTTTCTCTGCTACCCGATCCGAGGCCGTTTTGCTAATTGTTTATTCTGAGGAATGTGAGTGTGGTGGTAAAATAGCATAATTCTGAATTTTCATATTCACTTACAAAATAATCTCAGTTGCTGGCTATAAAACATGAAATGGGGGTAGGTGGTACTGCACTGGGTTAAACACACATAGTTTGTGCCGGCTTCCCACCTACAGGGGCATCACTTCACAAGTGGGGAAGCCGGTCTGCAGGTATCTGTCTTTCTCTCCCCCTCTCTATTCTGTCTTCCCTCTTCTCTTAATTTCTCTCTGTCCTATCCAACAACAACAATAGCAGCAAAATTAATAATAATAATAATAACTAACAACAGCAACAACAATGGAAAAAAGATGGCTAGCAGGAGCAGTGGACTTGTAGTGCAGGCACCCAGCCTCAGTGATAATCCCAGAGGAGAAAAACAAAAACAAAACATGAAACAGATGAGGATATTTTTTTATGTAATAAATGTTTTACTTACAGAAAAAATTTACTTACAATTTCTATAAGTTCAATGTTTTACTACCCCTTATTCTATATACATCTTAAGTATTCTAATAACAAAATAATCTTGGAGGGAAAAAATCTATTCAAAGAATACCAAATTTCAGATTATTTCCCAGTATAAAATCTAATAAAGATAACCTCCCAAGTGTTTATATAAAATACCACCAACCTGTTCTCTGAAGATATTCAGATGTCTCACAGGCTTATGAGAACTGTGCCATATCCCACATCGCTTATCAGTACAGAAATACAAATTAAAGTCACAATGAGATGCCACCATCAGGACAACATATGTCAGCAAGGATGCAGAGAAAAACAAACCCTGGTACAAGAACAAACTGGTGCAGGAACGTGTGGCATCTCAATGGAAAACAGTATGGAGACTAAGTAAGAAGAGAATAACTAAGAAGAGAAATGCCATGTGATCAGACAATCCCACTCTAGGCATATATGTACAGAGCATGATCCAAAAGGATATATATGCACTTCTGTGCATACGTGTATGCACTCTGAATGCTCATTGTCAAAAGAAGTTACGGCATATATATTTTCGGAATAGCACCACAATCCAAAAAAAAAAAAAAAAATCACCTGGTCCAAAATGGATGGAACTGGAGGTGATTATGCCAGGTGAAATAAGTTTAGAAATGAAGGGCAACTGCCAGATGGCTGTGCTCATGTGAGGAATGTAGATGACTAAAGCAATGAGCCTGCAAAACCCATGGTAACAACTTTCTCAGACCCTGCGGACTACAGTGATGATCCTGAGAGCATCACAGGTCTTTGGTGGAGGGCATGGTGGACTGCACACACGATGTACGGGTATGAAAGTATACCCTCCAAACTTCACAATTTTTGCAAGACTGTCAGATTAAAGAAAAGGACATAGAAATCAATACTGACTACCAATTACATGTGGTCCTCCCTTTTCTTGTTTCATCCCCCTTTTATAGTTCAGTCTTTCATTGGTTCCTAACAGAACAAGTTTGGTCATATCTTGGAGACTTACTAGGATTGTTTGATTTCATATCTTCTCCTACTCCTTTTCTTAGAGTTCTCCAAAGATTCCCATCAAGTAATAATCATCTTTTCAGCGATCATCGTCAGTGACTTGTACTTCTGTGTCCCTCTCTCCTATAATTCTAGGGTAATTAAAAAGCAATGCTTTCTTCCTATCTCTAGCTCTTGATAAACCTGAAAAAAAAATCCAAATCTTGAGACTAAAATAACTGCTTCCATGTGATAACTACATTTTTCTTCTCTGATTTCAAAAGTTTTCTTCAACTGCTAGTATTATTGAATATTATAATTATCTTACAATGTGATGTCTTTAAAGACAGAAACAAGCAGAAAGAGAGAGATAGAAAGAGTAGAAAAAGAGAGTTAACATACAAAGCCAAACAAATTGTTGAGAAATTATGGACCCAAAGGTTGAAATAGTAGAGAGGAAGTGTTAGGAGACCCCATCAATGTGTCCTGAGCTCCACTTCCCCAGAGCCCCACCCTACTAGGGAAAGAGAGGCAGACTGGGAGTATGGACCGACAAGTCAACGCCCATGTTCAGCGGGGAAGCAATTACAGAAGCCAGACCTTCCACCTTCTGCAACCCACAACGACCCTGGGTCCATGCTCCCAGAGGGATAGAGAATGGGAAAGCTATCAGGGGAGGGGGTGGGATATGGAGACGGTGGTGGGAATTGTTGGAGTTGTACCCCTCCTACCCTATAGTTTTGTTAATTTATCCTTTCTTAAATAAAAAATAAATATATAAAAAAAGAAAGAGTAGGAAAAGAACCCACAGCACTGAAGCTCCCTTCAATATGGTGGGCAGAGCTCAAACCTGGATCTAACTATCCAATGCAGCCCATTATCCAAGTGAGTTATTTTGTCAACACATAGCGACATTTTTTTTTTATTGCCACTAGGGTTATTGCTGAGACTCAGTGCTGGCACTACAAATCCACCATTCTGGTGGCCTTTTTCTTTCTTCTTTTTAGCCTTCCTTCCTTCCCTCCTTCCTTAAAGTTTCCTCTATCCCACCCCCTGCAAGATGGAGAACAGGGCTGGAATCTAGGTCTTTGTACATGGTTGTATATATATATATGAAAATAATTTAGATGAAAAGTTAGATTAATTTAATTTAAATTAAATTAAAAGTTTAGAGATGTCATTTAAGTTTGTTCTCTTCAGGACAAATAATACATGTAAAATATTTGGTGGAATTTTTTTCTTTTACTTTCTTTTCAGTAGTAACTCACCATTATCACTTGGCCAGTATTAAATCCATACACAAAAGGATATTTTATGACATAAAATACATGGTTTAAATTTAATTGCTTATAGGACATTAATCAAGTGATAGTTTTCAGTATTACTTAACTGTAAATACATTAAGGGTTAAAATTGTCTTTTGACACTTTAACATTTTAGCCTCCCAAGAACAAAATTATTGTTTAATAAAGGCAATTTTTATGATTTACAATGGTTTTTTTTTCAATAGTCACCAAATAAAAGAGTTCACAGTCCATTTAGAAATCAGTTACCAAAAAAAATCTCTAACTGTTCTACTTCATTAATGAATTTTCTATCAGCAAAATCAGTGTGAAAATGGATTGTTTTAACCTAATTTTCCACCTTTGGTCCAATAGTTGTGTTTTGTGTTGAGAATGTCACCTGAATGGCAAAGAGAACAGCCTGCATTTGTACTTTATGTTTGATTGAAGTGGATAAGTTGATAACATTGCAAAACAGAAATTATGTGTTTCTCATTAAACTTTATTGACATTTGAATGAGATGGTTTTTCTAGGAAAACTTCTTGTAGGAATGACTTGGGGGTTGGGGGGAGCAATGGTATCCTGTATGGAAGAGGCCTTGACTTTATCCCACGACTCTCTTTTTTCTATTTTTTTTTTCTCTTCTTGTCTTCTTTTCACCAGAGTACTTTTCTACTCCAGCTTATGCCAGTGCCTAGATCTGAATCTGAAGTCTGGGAGACTCAAGCATGAAAGTCTTATGAATGATTGTGCTATATCTCACCCCCTGGCTCTGAATTTAAAAAAGAAACAAACAACAAACATGAGTAAGGGAATAGGGAAGAGGTCAAGGAAGCAGCTTTGTTCTTCAGTTCTTTGTGATTATGGACTCATTGCTAGACTTGATTTCTGTTACCAAACAGCCTTCATGTACCTAAAGGACAACGGCTGGCTAGTTTCACTCCTATGTACCATATGCACAATATAAAGAACTAAAACACGCAAGCTTGTTTTTAAAACAAAGACCGAACTGCCACTAAGACTTTGTGAAAACTATTGTGGTTATCCTGGGGTTGTGAGGTGGGGACAGAATTGTGGTGGTGACTGCAGTGTGGAACTACACCCCTGTGATATTATGACCTTGTAAACCATCATTAAATCACTAATGAAAGTAATTTAAAAAAAAAACCTGATTACTTGTTATTTGGAGTGTTGGTGAGGAAAGGAAGCTCTGGTGTTGAAAACCGGTGTAGCCCCAATGGGAATCAGTCCTTAAATAAAAGTGGAAATGCCTTATCCAGCAATACCACTTTGAGGCATTGACCCAAAAAGCATGAAAACACTAATTTTAAAGGACACATGCAGTCCTATGCCCCTCACTGCATTAACCACAATAGCCAGAATACAAACACAAATCAAATACTAACTGACAGTTGGCTGCATAGTTATGAGGCATGTACTCAATACAATACTACTCAGTAATTAAAAAAGAAGATATTGTCTCCTTTGGGGCAAAATGAATGAAACTGGGGTGATTACGCTTAGCTAAGTCAAAAGAGGTGAAGGACAACTACATGGTGTTTCCACTCTTAAGTGAAATAGAGAAAAGTGAAACATAGGAGCCTGGGCAGGGGGGTAGCAACCTGTTACTAAGACCCCAAGAGAAGTATGGGTAATTTTGATGGGTGAGGGAGGAAGGCACACACTTTGCTGGTGGGAGAGGTGTGGAACTATACTGTTATCTTATAGCCCTGTATATCGCTACTGAATCACTCATAAGAACAATAACACATTTCTAAAAAAGGAATCATGATTACAGAATAAACATAAATCACTCTTTCCTTACTAATCTACCAACACAAAAGTTGTGTGTCACATAATAAATATTTTTTATACACATTAGAAGAAATACTTAGCAGGTATTTCATTTGCCATTATAAGCATGCCTGGGAGGTTCGGATGACAGGTAATTCACAAATACAATATCCTATACTAATTGAAGCAGGATGAAATATAAGAATAGTAATCAGAGATGAGTTCACATTCTGCTCACTTTCTGAATTGGAAACAGCATCCTCTCCCGGAAGGGACATACTCTGTCAGTCTTAAACCAACAAGATCTCTATTACTCCATGTCTCATGAGAAAGAAGGGTCTAACAACACAGCTTTCCACTGTCAAATAAAAATGCCTGGAAAGAAGAGGATCCTCAGAACTGAACAAGGCTACAATGGCAGGGATAGATGGGCCTGCATGTCCTGATTCGATGGCATGTGTTTTTCTGTTCTGAACATATTTAAAGGCTTTCCTCTTTCCTTCCATCTCACCCCCTATGATCCTTTCTTGATATTTTCTACAAATACAGAAAATGATCTTTGGATTTTCATTTCCAATAATATTGACACTGAATTTTCTTACTTCATTTTGGGCACCGTAATGTAGACCTTATGAATGCTGAAAATAGATCACTCACACAGGATTGAGGCTGTTTTCACTAAAGACCTTGTATATGTTGCAAAATTAAAGCAATGTTTTCTAACATGCAAGACATACTGATGGATAGAATTTTTTCATTACATTCCTTCTTCCACAATCAAAACTGCTTCCTCCTTGGGGGGGGGGGGGTTGGCTTATTGCCTACGTGAATCCTATCATTACTGGCTGATTCTGATTATTTTGATTCTCTTCTTCCTCCTCCTCCTTCTTCTTTTTAACTTCAGATACAGATGAGAGAAAGGAAAGAAAGAAAGAAAGAAAGAAAGAAAGAAAGAAAGAAAGAAAGAAAGAAAGAAAAGGGGGGAGGGAGAGAGGGAGGGAGGAAGGACCCACCATTCCACTGTTCATGGAACTTCACATGCATTAGTGACATGCATGGTGTTTCTATGTGGTGCTGGGTACTTGAACCTGGGTCCTCACAGATGGTTATGTTTATGCACTACTGGGTGAGATCTTCTAGACACATCTTTTATGTATTTTTTTAACTACTAAAGAACCACTCCAATTTCTGAACAGCACGTTTCACGCAAGTGAAGTCTGTAAGTTTCATATCATATCACAAACGGATAGAAAAAAACCGCACTGCAAACATGCGTGCGTTTATATGCAACTTGCTTTTATTACTCTTATGATGCAGCACAATCAGTTGTTTTCTTCTCACTAGTGTCAAGAAAGTTAAACTCAACCCTTCCTAGCTTCAGTCACTTAGTTTATTTACTAAAAATACCTGCCATCTACTTCTTCCTTATCCCACACACTTACTGTGAAAATTCAAAATTCAAAATATGTAAGAGGTTATTATTCAAAGTAATCATGGATCTGGCTCTTGTGACAGAATGAATACTTTCACCGACATAGTACATCACGTTGTAGAAGAAGATTATTTTTTAAATGGGGCAAGGCAAGAATAGAAATATAGTTCATACCATGAAGGAGAACCTTAGATAACAAGAGTGCAACAGTTACCTGTTTTCCTTGACTGTCCGTTGTGATTTCTCCACTTGACATTTGAATGACATGTACTTAATCCTCTAAGTCAAGGCAAGAAAAGTGTGATTATTCAGGCAGCCTTGCTTAGTGTCTGATTTGATGTACATCTATCTGCCACAGCGCCTGAGAGGAATCTGTCATCCAGCACATTGTACAAAGTGCAGCTCCTGCTATTTCAGATGAGTTCTAAACAATCTTAGATGGTCAAATTAACTAACTAGTAAGACCACTGTAGAGAAAAGAAGTGGCAGAAGCTCTATACAGAAAGAATTTCCAGAGCCAGAGAGGCTACTCACCAGGTTGAGAGCCTGTATGACCATGTGCACAGGCCTGAAACAGCAATTCGAGTGCTAATTTCTTCAGAAGATGCTCTCCACTCTCGAGCTATCCCCTCTCTCAAAATCAAAACGGATGTAATTCCAGGTCGACTCAGTCAAGCCTGATATGAGTCAGGGCAAGACAGGTTATGGCAGTGGAGGAAGATATGTGCTATCTTGCTTCTCCATTTGAATGAAAAACTATAGCAGAGCGTTGAAATTTTGCATGTCTGAGGTCCTGGTTCTACCACAAACAAAAAAGGGGCCAAGTGGTGGGCTACCCAGTTAAGTGCATATGCTACCTAGCATACATAAGGAACCTGGTTCACGCCCCGGCTCCCCATATGCGGGGGGATGCTTTACAAACGGTGAAGGAGCTCTGAAGGTGTCTGTCTTTCTCTCTTCTCTATTTCCCTCAGCCCTCTTCAACTATGAAAGATAATATGTAAAAAATAGTTGTAGAAATAATAGTCAACCCACATCTGTGACCTTGAGAGAACCACTGCAATTTCCAGAGGAGAGAGTAGGGATAGAGAATTCTGGTGGTGGGAGTGGGGTGGAATTGTACCCCTGTTATTTTGTCATTTTGTAAATTATTAATGAAAAAGCAGAGAATAATAAAATAGTGAGAAGGAAGCGGACAGGGCTATCCCAATTCATTCCATACCTCCACCTTCTCTCTCTTTTTTTTTTCCTCCAGGGTTATTGCTGGGCTCGGTGCCTGCACCATGAATCCACAGAGAGAAATGAAAAGAGGAGGGGAAGACAGAGAGGGGGAGAGAAAGATAGACACCTGCAGACCTGCTTCACCACCTGTGAAGCGACTCCCCTGCAGGTGGGGAGCCGAGGGCTCAAACCGGGATCCTTACACCGGTCCTTGCACTTTGCGCCACATGCGCTCAACCCACTGCGCCAGCGCCCGACCCCCTCCTCCACCTTCTCTTATGTTGCAGCCCTCTGTCTCAGAATTTCCTTCCCCAGGTCACTGGGACGTTACAGTATGAGGAGAGGAAAGAAACTCCTCATTTCCTGACCATTAGAAGAAAATATCATAAGAATACATGAAGAAAAAAATGTATTTAAGTCCTCATTGCAAAGATGATGACTTGAGCAGAAGCTTTCATATACTGCAGTATCTTAGGGGATACTCAGGAGTTTCCTTGAGATTAAACGGGAATCTCTGTGATAGATTTCACTTCTCTTTTTAATAAATGTGAAATTCCCCTTCAGAACAGAACACAATTACATTTTGGAGGCTACTTTTGTTTTGCATCAGTGCAACCTTGGCTTTGGAACGTTTTAGACTAGAAATAGAAATGATGTGATTTTCTAAATTGTGGTTATTCTCAGATGATGTGCAGTCAATATACTGTGGTACTGTGTTACACAGTGATATGTAATGTACATCAAGATGGATAGAAACAAGTCAAAAGAGTCAGACCACTCAGAAGTTACAGTCTAGTAATATCAGAGGAGAGAGAGATCATGAGATGAAATGCATTCTGTAACTGCCAAGTTCAATAACAAATAAAAGGACATTTAATCATCTGAAAGAGGTTATCAGGAGAGACAGCTGCAGTTAGGTGGAGGTGAACGGTAAGACAGGCCAGCAGACTGTCACTTTAAAATAGAAACTACCTGTGTGCTTTCCCTTTAAATCTAGACTTCAAACCATTTAAAAGATTTTATATGTGGGATGAAAAGTCATAACCTCCTGCTCATTATTTCCAGCTGGATTAATCTTTGCAGTCATTGCATAGAGGGGAGTCTTCTTATAGAATCAAATAAAAGTGGCCCAAATTTCATGAAATACAAGAAAAGGATGGCTGTTGTTACACTTGTATTATTCCTTTGCACTCAGTTCAATTCCTCACACTTAAGTTTATCACATGGAGATAAATAAGAATTCTAGGCATAATTACTTAGAAGTTACTTTTTTTTGTCTCAAATGCTTCATGATTTAAAAACTCATAAAAAATGTCTGTTGGGCAAAAAAAAAAAAAAAAAAAACTTAAGGAGATAGGATGAAAGTGCCCTATCTTTCCTGTTTCCTCCTTTCAGTTAAACTTTCCTGCCCTTAAATTTGAAGTCAGCATGGGGTCGCTATTTTTTTCACTGTGTAGCTAATTCTTCTGTCTCTGGCAATTGAGAATCACCCAATGCAAGTAAAATCTGAGAGAACGGGATCTTTTTTTTCTTCAAATGGTACTATGGTTAATACTTGGTGGTAGTTAATACAACTATACACTCAGCTGCGATTGGGAATCTTCTGTTGCTTTGGAAAGACATCCACTGTACGGACTAAGCATGCACATGCCTGTTATGTGCACGTGCACACCTGTGTCTGCATGCAGCGTGGCACAGACAGAACTCCATTATTTGTGGATTCATTCCTCCTCGGAGTGATGCTGGCAGAAACCTATTAAATATGTGGAGCTTGTGCAGGCACACCTTAACATTAAAAAGTCAGGAACTCATCAATGATGCATGTTTCTCCTTTCTAGAGTCTAAACTTTTCAAGGACTAGGCCACTTAATGCTGCATAATACTATGTCTGGACTCAAATCCTGCTTGTTAAGACTGAAGATGTATATTGTGGAAACAGAATATCACAATCTTTGAACTACCTAACTCCATTTCATTCAGTTACCTTCTTTTTCCCCCTCACCAAATATTTTGATAGTTTAAATATGTTGTTTTCTAAAGAGTAGCAGTTTCTTACAAAACAAAAATGCAGATTGTGTATTTGGGCAGGTAGCAGCTTTCTGGGAGCTATCGTCAGGCCGCTTGTCACAGTCTTTCTTCAAAGCCTTCATCAAAGTCTTGGTAGAAGGCTGCTGGCCTTTGAAAAGGCCCTGTGTGAGGCAGCCTGGAAACGCACAGGCACCTGTAGACACAGTAGAGCTTTTTTCAGTGAGAATTAGGAGGGTCAGCCATCCTAGCATTTGTTTGTAATGAGCTTCCTTTGAGCAGGAGCACACAAGGTCAGTTCCTCCTTCAAGTCCCATATTTCAGGAACCACAACACTGACATTAGAGAATTTAGGAGGGAAGTGTTCCTAAAGGGAGGCTGAGACCTCACTAGCCTAACGACTTCAGATTTTGCACCCTGTATAGACTCTCCTTGAAAAAAAGTTACTGTAATCCATGAAGAAAAAAAGGAATCTCTGCATTATACTCAGTCTTCACATTTCTATGGTTTTTGGTCTAACAGAACTCAGAGCAGGATGCTTGGGGAAATGTCTCCAGCAAATTCATGAGAATAAGAAAAAAATGGATTTTGACAGATTTACTGACAAGATATAAGAAGGGCTATAAAGAAGGCAAAAATTCTGACAGGTTTTGAAGTGCGGGTAGAGGGGGTCAGCTTTTTTAACTGTGAAAAACCAAATCTGTACGCCCCTCACCATTCCCATGGCTTCTGATGGCTTACTGGATAACAGTGCTGGAAATAATTCATGAGACTCTTATATTTCAGGCAAAGTTTGCAATCTGACAATGTACAAAATACACAGATAAGGAGCATTTTAATCACATGACCTAGTATAAAAGCTATCATGAATATCTGATGTGTTTTTTAAGACAATAATGTTAGCTGCTGAAAACCAATGAGGTAGAGAAGTAATGTTCGCCTGAACATGTAATTTCTCAGACGTCAACTTAGCCATCTACACCTGTTTCAGGCACTATGACTGACGGGGTTTGGGATGCATTTTCATTGTAAAGAAACTGCCTGCTGTGAGGATGTTGCATTTTTGTCTGTACTGCACATGCCTGTTCAAACTTCATTCCTTATATGCTAATGAATATTGAATGTACAACATCTCCACTTTTATGATGAACATACAATTCTAAGTGTGCATATGAGCAAATACATATTTATACTTTAAGTAACCTTATGATAAATCTATATATGTGTAAGTATATGTGCATACACATATTTCTTAAACTTCCAATCACTGTATGTGCACTAAATTTTATAGAAAGTCCGGAAATCATTGTACTTCCTCAGACAATCTTTCTCCTATTCGTAGGCACTTGATCTCACAATTAACATGCCACTTAATAAAAACAGGCTTTTTCAGCTGCATCACTGGACAAATAACCCATATCCTGGTATATAAGTGTCAACAGCAAAGAATCAATAGTCACCAAAATGAGGCTGTAGGGCATCTGGAGATCTCCCAGTCAGCTGACCTGGACATGCCCTCCTGGTTACACTATGGGCTGGAAAATACTGGAGTCTGCTCCACTTACCTAGTGCTGAAGGATTCCATGTCTCCCTTCCCAAGAACATTCCCCTAACATTTCTAGACATATTTTCTCATTCTGCAGTGTTCCCAGAGCTCTTGGCTCATAGCCACAAGTGCACATACTACACAATGTGTTATTATATTTTTATATCTGGCTCCCCAGTTGACAGTGAAATCGTAAGAAAGAAGAACAGCACCATGTTTAATTTAAATATCCAGTAGCTACCAGGGTAGAACAGAAGTACTGTAACTCTAGAAAGATCTGGCTGAATTAAGAGACATAGTATATTGCAAGCTTAGGTCCAGAACATACATGAACTGTACTGTCATTCATTGCCTCAACTTAAATATTCCTGGTATATTGTTAAAGTAGACGCATTATTTGAATCAAATCATTCACTTGAAATATTCCCTAAAAAGGACAGAAAACCTCTTAAACAACTGCTAGTATATTACAGAGGAATCTTCATGTAAGGTTCTCCACTCATTTGTTTGTAAAATGCCACACAAAATTTTGCTTAGAAAAAATGGTATATTCAAACCCTTGAATCAGGTTATGGTTCATTAGAATGGCATAGAGGACTTTCATCAAAAAGCCTGAGGAAATACTATGTCTACTGCATGTCAAAGTATGTGAAGATATAACAGTAGTGATATTTTTAGTAATACAATAACTTGGATTAATTAGTATGGTAAAAGAGATTGTTAATGACCCATATATTCAGTTACTGTTTTTAGAAACTCTAAAGTCAGGAAAAGGCTATATATAACAAAATATCAAAAATTCTTCAACTTTCAAGATTTTGTTTTGTTCTTTCTTTTGAATTATAATGACAGAGAAAGCTACTGAAATAGCTCACTTGGATAGTATGCTGCTTTGCCATGTGAGGGACCCAAGTTGGAGCCCAGCCCCTGTGACCTTGAAGGAGACTTTGGTGTTGTGGTTTTACTCACTCTTCCCAAACACATGGTCTCTGTCTTAAAAAAAAAAAAAAAAGCTAGAGAAAGTCGCAGCAGCAGCCTGAGATCTCAACAGATGATCAGCATAGGAGTGTGGTTTACTCCCAGAAACTCTAATATTGATGGTTCCCTACAATTCCAAATTAAATAACTCACCAAAGTAGACTCAGATCATATACTATATACCTTAGATGACAGAAAATAAGCCAGTAGATGAAAAAATAAATCTTAATTTCACTTTTTTTTTTAAAAAAAAGATGCCCTTATAGGCTATAGTAATTTAAGTTAAATGACTTTGGGCTCTGTAGTGGAGATGTGAGGTTCCTGCTGTCTTAGGGTTCAAAAAGACAATCGATAGTTAATGTTATCATCACATTATTTGGTAATTGGGTTAACTTTGAAAAGTCCTTTTGTTATGGTTTGCTGTACAGTATCCAGTATCTTGTATATAGCTGTGCTATTGGATGCTTCTAATCTACTTGGTCTAGGCTTTTGAGAGAGTCTGCATATCAAATACACAGCCTATATATTAAAAAGATTCAGTTTGTGTTTTGAAAAACTTTGAGACATACAATTGATTTTCCCCCTCTCATATTGATTAACTACTGATTTATATGTCTACATTGAGCTCAGCTTCCCCAGAGATCCACCCTACTAGGGAAAGAGAGAGGCAGACTGGGAGCATGGACCGACCAGTCAACGCCCATGTTCAGCAGAGAAGCAATTACAGAAGCCAGACCTTCCACCTTCTGCAACCCTCAATGACCCTGGGTCCATGCTCCCAGAGGGATAGAGAATGGGAAAGCTACCAGGGGAGGGGGTGGGATATGGAGATTGGGTGGTGGGAATTGTGTGGAGTTGTACCCCTCCTACCTTATGGTTTTGTTAATTTATCCTTTCTTAAATAAAATAAAATAAAATAATAAAAAAATGACTTTGGGGACTAGGTAACACTGAGAACAATAGAGTAATTGGCTGAGTAAGAGTATTCACCTACTCAGATAATATAAAATTCATATTTAAATCTCTAAAATATGATAGGGGTTAGTAGTGCCACATTAGCACACCACACCTTCATTTCTTTCTTCCTTTTATTTTTGCCTCCAGGGTTATCACTGGGGCTTGGTGCCTGCACTATGAATCCATGGCTCCTGGAGGCTATTTGTCCAATTTTGTTGCCCTTGTTGTGACCCTTGTTGTTGTTATTATTATTATTGTCATTGCTGTCATTATTGTTGGACAGGACAGACAGAAATCAAGAGAGGAGTGGAGACAGAGAGGGGAGAGCAAGACAGACATCTGCTGACCTGCTTTGTGAAGCAACCCCCCCGCTAGTGGGGTGCCGAGGGCTCAAGCCAGGATTCTTACTCCACTCCTTGCACTTTATGCCATGTGCGCTTAACCTGCTGCGCTACCATCCGACCCCATACTTTTATTACGTAATGCCCCACAGTTCACAGGTTTAATTCCCCCCAGCACCGTCATATGCCACACTGGAATGGTATGGTCTGTCTCTGTCTCTCTCCAATTACTCCTTCTCTCTCCTCTCCTCATGAAAATGATATTTGTTTCCAATAAATATTTCAAACAAAGATAATTTATGTATTAATATATGATTATTCAAAGATCATCAATTAATAATGTCTTACTTGGTTTCAGAATCTTATTTTAAACAAATAATTCTCTGTGTGTGTGTCCCTGCATGCACTTTGTTACAATGATGTGTCTGCAAATACACACTTACATATTCAATTTTTTTTAGTCATTAATTAAAACAAGATAATTTAGGTTGGTAAGATAGCTCATCTGGGGACCTTCGTTATTTGCCATGGATGTGAAGCAGGTTGTAAACCCAGCCCATACAGCACTGGGGAAGTGTCTGTGCTATGGTGTCTCTCTGCCTCTCTTTACCTGAAAAAGTCGTCCTGCAGCAGGGTAGCCCCAGCCATGACGAAGATATTTGTATAGAGTCATATAGATACAGATGTGACATATCATTATTCCTGGTGCTTCTTGATTCACAAATTACATCTATTTCAACAGTTTCTTTTTAATTTTTAAATATATATATATATATATGGCCATCAGCCACGACTCTCAATATTCCTGATTCTTGCTTCCTGTTTTATTTCTTCTTTTCTTGGGAACAATACTAACGTGTGTGTGTGTGTGTGTGTGTGTGTGTGTGTGTGTGTGTACATATGTACACACACACACATATAGATAGATAGATATACCATTATTGATTTTCCAAATTTGGTTAGTCTATGAAGATTGCCATAAAAGAAAATGATAAACACCACTTTGGCCTCCTACACACATTTTTGTCGGGCTCTGTATCTGCTAAATTCATCACATATTTTCAAAATAAACATTTAACACTTATATGACTGAGAATAGGACTTACTACTTATATAACCTGTAAAATACTTTCTCTTCTCTGTGATTAACTGCTGCATTTGTTTGATTTTCTGTGTACCCCACCTTTACTTTAAGCATATTAAAGCAGTGAAATGACAATTCACCTTTCTGTTTCTTCCCTCTCTCTTAAACACATACAAGCAGTGATTCTGTTCTTAGGCTTCTCTTGTCTCTTGTGTCTTGTGCTTACTGCACTGCTAGTGCCCTGAAATCTCCTTTATCAAGATTTTTCTAGAGTTGGGCATTGGCACTGTCAGTTAAGTTCCTATGTTACAGTGCTCAAGGATCTGGGTTCAAGTCCCCAGTCCCTACAAGCATGGGGAAAACTTTGTTAGTAGTAAAGTAGTGCTGCAGGTGTCTGTCTGTCTATCTCTAGCTCCCCCTCTCCTCTGAATTTCTCTGTCTCTATTGAATAAATAAACAAAATATTTTTTTAATAAAAATGGATTTTTCTGCTCCCATGTCTTCTGAGACTCCTGTCAACTCTTGAGATCCCTTCCTGATATTTTGAAAGTTTACAGGCTTCTAGCTTTTGTAAATGAAATGTGTGTGAAATAACAAGGAAATACATTTTTTCTGAGATAGTTTAGTCTATTTTTTATTATCCTTACCTTTAATTAATATAATTTTTTATCATTTTTTTCCTTCAGGGTTATCAGTGGGGCTCAGTGCCTGCACTACAAATCCACTGCTCCTGAGGGCCATTTTCCCCATTTTCTTGCCCTTGTTGTTGTTGTTATCAACAACTGCTGCTGTTGTTGGATAGGACAGAGAGAAACTGAGAGTAGAGGGGAAGACAGAGAGGGGAGAGACAGATAGACACCTGCAGATCTGCTTCACCACTTGTGAAGCGACCCCCCCCCCCCAGGATCTTTGCTCTGGTCTTTGCACTTCACACCAAGTTTGCTTAACCCACTGCGCTACCACCCAGCTCCCTAATAATTAATATAAAATTGACATGCAATTTACACTAAAATTTTTTTTCCTTCAGTACACACTCTTGGATAGTTTGTTGATTGTTTTTTGCTGGTTAATTGTTTTTTATCGTTGCCTTATGTGTCATTAATTGATTTTTTAACACCATTCTGTTATTGGTGGGCTATGGTATCTCTCATCTCACTCTGTCCATTTCTCTATCTAAATGACAAAGAAACCCAAGAGCTGTGAAATGGTACATGTGTGCGGGCCTGGCTTGTGAAAACAAACAAAACAAAACAAAATACTGAGTTCATATGTGGGACTGACAACTATACAGCACAAAGAGTGAGCTGGTAAAGACAGTATTCAAAGCAGTGGCACACCTGCTTAAGCACTCACATAACAGTGTGCAGAGAACTACGTTCAAGCCCCTGGTGCCCTACTTACAGGGTGGGAATCTTCACAAGTGGTGAAGCAGGGCTCCAGGTGTCTCTCCATCTCTCTCCCTCTCTACCTCCCCATACCCTCTCAATGTGTCTCTGACTCGATTCAATAATAATAATAATAATATAAATAAATAATAAAGAAAAAAACCTTTTTTAAAGAGAGAAAGAGAGAAATTCAATGTTTGATCTGTTAAGAAAGTCTCCAATCTCTCCCTTGAAGGATATAAGCATGCTGCCAAAGTTGTGGCTGGTAACGAGAGATACAGTGAGTAAAGTGTCTAAAGAGTCTCCATAAACATACTTTTTTAAACATCACTCTTGCCTTCTGCTGTATGTAGAGTCTGAAGAAGCTGTTTCAGTTTCACAAGAATCAAATGATCTATCTTTATTGGGATAAGAAAAAGCAATCAATTATAAAGTTCAGAAAAGCTAGTAAGTATATCTAATTTGTTTAAAACGATCTTCCTATTTGGATCGCACATTCCTATGTAGCCAGCGAGTGCAATGTATTTTCTGTTCTCTTTATCAGCCTCTAGGCTTTCTACCATGTAAAAATGTTTTAATGTATTTCCATAACCAATGCACATATGTCAAAATTAGTAAGCTTCTCAATTTCTTGCTTCTATCATGAGAAACAAGAGTATCTTCTTTAAAAAGTTGTATGATGTCTAGTGATCAATGATTATGTGTGCCAGTAGAATTCCACTGTTTGCAAATGTTATTTATTTTTTATGACAATCTCCTTGCACTGTCGTATTACATAGATATCAAGTGTGCATCACCATCTATCAGCAAGTGTGTCCCCTTCTTTGTCCTTCTTTCCCTCACTCGGACTACCCTCCTCACTTCCTCAGTGACAGCCATTAACTAGTGTTATGGCTCAATTGTATTATTAATATAAAATTAATTTTAATTAAGCTAATTAAAATGCATATAGTAAAGGTATCATTTCATCTAGTTACTTTTTAATATTTATTTATTTCCCTTTTTGTTGCCCTTGTTTTTTTTTATTGTTGTTGTTACTGATGTTGTCATTGTTGGATAGGACAGAGAGAAATGGAGAGAGGAGGGGAAGACAGAGAGGGAGAAAGACAGACACCTGCAGACCTGCTTCACTGCGTGTGAAGCGACTCCCCTGCAGGTGGGGAGCCGGGGACTCGAACCAGGATCCTGACGCCGGTCCTTGTGCCATGTGCGCTCAACTCACTGCACTATGGCCTGACTCCCACTTGTTTGTTTTTCTATATACTGCACACAATTGGTTTAATACCCATTAAGCTTAGTTTTTAGTATAGTATCCTCTAGGATTTTTTTTTAAATTTAAAGCTATATCTCAAATTCCATAAGCCTCAGCTTTCTCAAATTACAGAACACAGATCCTAAAGTGTTAAGTCAGTTATCAGAACTCTATTTGCCTTACAGCACCTACTTTTTTTTTTTTGCTGAAATATCTCATGTTAAGCTGTGTGTGTGTGTGTGTGTGTGTGTGTGTGTGTGTGTGTGTGTTGTCCTTGAGGGTTAAAGAATCAAAACACTAATTACTAATTCTCAAACTACCACACACTATAAAGAAAACCAGCAAAAATCACTAAGTGATGGCCATGTATAAGCTTTTCTTCCCAAAGGTCTAGTTAAAGAAAGCCTTTTTTTATTTTTTAAGGAAAAGGCATTTTTCTGACTATTTTAACTGTCTAAGGGAAAAGTGGCAGAACTCATCCTCTCATTCATAAAAAGAATTATGAATTTTTATTAAACCATCAGAAAAATTAAAGCAATGATAGAAAGTAAAAGCAAACAATGCAGCATTTATTGAGAAGAAAGCAATTTTTGAAACCTAAGAAAAATATTGCAGTGTAGAGATCAATTTACTAATGAAGACAGATAACTAATTTATAAATCTTATTTATTTATTTATTTATATGAAAGAAAAATAATACAGAAAGGAAGAGAAAGAAGGAGAGGGAGAGGGAGAGGGACCCAAGGGCACTGCTCAGCTCCAGTTTATGGTGGTGCTGCCGCTGATTTTTAAGACTCTTGACAATAGTATTGTTTTATTCATTTAGAGCACCTCATCTCTCAAGTTACTTTAAATTAAGTATGTAACCAGGGGCACGCAATAGCTCCCTGAGTATAGCACACAACTTACCAAGGGTGACGGTCTAGGTTTGAGACCCCAGGGGTGCACCACATGGAGCATCAGCTGAAACAGACACTGTGCTGTATCTCCTCCCCTCTATGTCTCTCGGGATTTATTTCTCTCTCTCTCTCTCTCTCTCTCTCTGGAAATAACAGAAAGAGAAAGATGATTCCAGTGAAAGTGGGGGGATCTTGCAGGCACCAAGCCCCTGTGTGATAATGAAAGAGGAGAATTGTTATGTGAAAAACTTGGAAATGTTACATATGTACAAACTACTGTATTTTACTGTCAACTGTAAACCATTAATCCCCCAATAAAGAAGGAGGAGGAGAAGAAAAAGAATGATAGCATTATAGCCTCTGTAAAGTATTTCTATTCAAATTGGCAACAGAAAATAAAGGCAGACTCTGATGTGTCTATTTCAACTTTCCATTAGGTATTCAAAGTCTATGCATATTTGGAAAAGAAAGAAGCAACAAACTCTCACACTGTAAATTCATACACTTTCTTGAATAAGTCATAACGGTTGTTTTAGGCCAATAGACGGGCATAGGAAGATAATGATAAGTAAATAAAACATCTCTCAAGTAAGAGAAACTTGCCCATGACAAATAACAAGAAGCTAAGCACATATTATGGTAGTGCAGAGACAACTAGCCTACTTAGTCGGGGAAATTTCAAAAGGAAGGGGTATTCACTGAGATTTTGCACATGCTTGGATCCTAGGTAGCTCGCTGTGATCCTATAGTGGTTAGTACACATGCTGACTTTCCTTTTGTTTGTGCCTCCAGGGTTATCACTGTGGCTTACTGCCTGCACTCCAACTCCATTGCCACCCCACCACCACCCCCATAACCATTTTTTCCTTCCTTCTTCCCTTCCTTCCTTCCAGCATTCCTTCCTCCCCCCCCCCCATTTTATTGGACAGGACAGAAAGAAATTGCAAGGAAAGGGTGGATAGAGAAGGAAAAAGACATCTACAGACCTGCTTCATGGCTTGTGAAGCATCCCCACTGCAGGTGTGTGTGTTTTGGGGGGTGGGGGGGGCTCAAACCTGGATCCTTGCACATGTTACTATGTGAGCTTAACTGGGTACACCACCACCCAGCCCCTGAAAACTTTTAAATATTCTATCATTTGAATTTTTTTCAAATTTCTATTGCCATATTATAATTTAAACCTAGAATAATACATAAAAAATGTCTAAGGCTTAGATATAAAATTTTTTAAGACTTCCAGAAATTGTGAACACTGATACATGATTGAGGAAAGTGGTTTTTGGTCCCTCACACTTTGAGATGTAGAAATATACCAAACAATATTAAAATGTCAAGTGCTACAGAATGATTTAACCAGATTTAGTGAGCTGTACGCCACTGTCCGTCCCTCTATCATCAATCAGGGATGTGGATTTCTCATTTGTTTGAAGATTTCAACTCCTAGAGGTTCACCACTAGAAAGAAGTGTTGGAAAGAAAATTTACATCCTATGAGTAAGGTTTATGAAATGACCAGTAGGCTTGCAATCTAGAAAGGACTGTCTTCTAAATGTACCATATAAGAAAATGGTTTTCTACCAAAATGATGATGATAATGGTGACAGAAACAACTTAAAACAGATCTTGGGGGTGGGGGGGGGGGGTCGGGCAGTAGCTCAATGGGTTAAGGTTTAAGCGCAAGTAACTCAGAGAGAGAGGGAATGGGAAGGGGCGGAGAGGGAGTTGGGATCCTGGTGTTTGATGATGGAAAAGGACCTTAGAGGTGAGCATTCTCTGTAGACATCTTTCATGGGGTGATGAAAATCACACCCACATACCAAACTGTAAACCATTAACCCTTCAATAAAATGATGAAATAAATTAGCTACCCTACTAAACAGAAGACAGAAAAATTTTAAAGTTCTATCTAAATAAAAAGAAAAAATTTTAATAGAAACCTAACCTCTCATAAGTTAACTTATTCCATCACTTAATAATAGCACTAGATCCTGACAACATATGTAAAGTGGCTAAAATGTTTAACTGTGACGTGGATTTAACTCTATGAGAAGTAATGCTGCCATTTTTGACATGCATTTGGAGTGAGCAGCAACAGAATGAACGCACTGAGTCTGCTGTGGAAATCTACTTTCAAATGCAATTCATAAGAATCAGCCTCCGCTGCTTTCTCACTGGGGTAGTAAGTTTCCAAGCCAAATCCTTAATGTTGTAGCTCTCCTTAAATGCACACTATGTGAGATGGTGTTCGGTTAATACTTAAAAAGGAATGCCCCTGGATGAGAGATTAATGGAAACTGAATACATGTGTGCCCCTTAAAAATTACTGATACTGGTGTGAATGTCTTGATAAATGAATAGCTAACTCACTGTTACTCATGCATACATATGTTTTTATACCACAGGAAGAAAAGAGGTTATTTTGCACTGTACCTAGGAAAAAAAATTCTTAGTCGAATTGGCAAAGGCTGGATGTTAACAGTGCTTAGATACTTAAGCATTGCTAAAGAAATGATTTTGAGAGACTATTTATATGAATAAAAATAAATTCAGATAAACTCATTAAATTGACTAATGAGTTTAAGGAAGTTGCTCAGACTGGATTTTATCTGCTACCACACTTTAGTTCATTTATTCATTTTCTATCACCAGGGTTATAGCTGAGGCCCCACCACCTGCATCATGACACCTCCACTCCTGGAACTCTTTTGTTGCTTTGTTTTGTTTTTGAAGAGTGAGGGAGGGACCGCAGAGTGGCACACCCAGTGAGCACACACATTACAATCTGGAAGGACCTAGGTTCAAGCCCCTGGTCCCCACCTGAAACAGAGGCACTTCAGGAGCTGTTAAACAGTACTGCAGGTATCTCTCTCCCTCTCTCTTCCTTTGTTTTCCTCTTTCCTCTCAACTCTACTCTACCTCTATCCAAAATAACATTTTAAAAAAGAGTGCGGGATAGAGACAGAGAGGACAGACACTTGAGCACTGCTCCACCACTCAAGAAGCTTCTCAGGTGCGGGTGTCCCAAGCTGTAGCCAGAGACTCCCACCTGGGTTCTTCAGAGGGTGAAGTGTGTGCTTTACCAAATGACTCATCTCCTAGGCACCCGTCACTACATTTCAGACTTTAGAGTTAGGAAGTGCATTGTATATTAAAGGTAAATATACTTTATATTGAAAAATAAGCCATGAAAATGTAAATATATATGGGCCATGGGTCAGATCAATGGGGCAAATAATTAATGACTTTTATATACTTTCTTCAAGTTTGGAAGCTACACTCTGCCCTGATCTAGTTTTCTACCCCATTCTCAACTCTGCCACCATCTTCCCAGACAATATTTTCAGTCCACCTGCATGCTATCTATTAAGTTCAAACAAAAATTACTAAAATCATGGGCCCCTAAGAACATACCTAAAATAGACTTCCTAGCTTCTCTCTACCCTAAGATCCCCATTCTCATCTGCTCTATTCCCACTTTTTGGTTCCTGTGTAGTGTTTAATTTCATTGTTTTGTCCTGCTTTATATCTTATGTCAGCCACCAAGTTGCAGATGCTACCATGATTCCATCCTGACTTCCCTGGGCAGGTGACCTCACCAACGTATTACCCAAATCTCACCTCCCCAGAGCCCTACCCCACTAGGGAAAGATAGAAACAGACAGGGAGGGGGGGGGTATAGACTGACTTGCAAATATTTTTTTAAATTTTTTTAAATTATCTTTATTTACTTATTGGATAGAGACAGCCAGAAATAGAGAAGGAAGGGGGTGATAGGGAGGAGAGAGACAGAGAGACACCTGCAGCCCTGCTTCACCACTCGCAAAGCTTTCCCTCTGCAGGTGGGGACAGGGGCCGAACCCGGATCCTCGCACTGTAACATGTGCACTTAGCCAGGTGCGCCACTGCCTGGCCCGACTTGCAAACATTTATGTCTGGCAGAGAAGCAATTACACAAGCCAGACCTCCCACGTTCTGCACCCCACAAAGAATTTGGGTCCATACTCCCAGAGGGGGAGAAATGTTTGAGGAAGATGACCAGAGAGCTCTGGACTCCAACCAGATCAGGACACACAGAGAGTAGAGGTATAAAGGAAGAACATTTGGAAGTAGCAATAGGTGTATCTGTGATTTACAAAAGAAGAGAAGGAAAGACTACAGGAAAATTGGGTAAATATATATATATATATATATATATATATATATATATATATATATATATAGTTATAGAAATAATAGTCAACCCATACATGTGACCTTAGGAGAACTACTGCAGTTTCCAGTGGAGGGAATGGAGACCCAGAATTCTGGTGGTGGGAACAGTGTAGAATTATAACCCTGTTATCTCAAAATTTGTGAATCAATATTAAATCACTTTAAAAAAGGAAAAATAATCAATTGTTATTTTCTTTCAAATCTTACAGATTATAGTGAGTATGTAGATGTAATTACAAACTAAATTTAAAAAGTTAAAGAATTGACTTGCACAGTATCAACATTGGTATTTTGTTTGTTGTCTACACTGTAAAGGGCAGTATCACATAAAAGCCATATGACTAGGGGCCGGGCAGTAGTGCAGTGGGTTAAGCGCACATAGCGTGAAGTGAAGTGCAAGGACTGGCGTGTAAGAGCGCCCGGCTCCCCACCTGCAGGGGGATGGCTTCACAAGCAGTGAAGCAGGTCTGCAGGTGTCTGTCTTTCTCCCTCTCCTCTCTCCATTTCTCTCTGTCCTATCCAACAACAACAACAGCAATGACAACAATAACAATAACAGCAAGAGTAACGAAAGTTGAAAAAATGGCCACCAGGAGCAGTGGCAGGTATCAAGCTCCAGCGATAATCCTGGAGGCAATATATATATATATATATATATATATATATATATATATATATATATATATATATATATATGGCTATTATACTTGTTCCTTTGGGAAAAAGCTATGTCTTAGGTATTTCTTTGTAAGTATACTATTTTAATATAGAAGACTGAAAAAGAAGAAAGCACAGGTAATATTAGAAGCTAAGAAAAAAAAACAATTTCTATTTACTGTAGACAGCAAGAGAAAATGCTGAAACATCATACAACTGAGAAAAACGTTGCATACCACCCAGTATATTTGAGGAGCGGAAACAGTCCAGTCATCAGACAGATCTGGGGAGACAGAAACACTAAGGCATGATTCCTGGTTTCAAGGTAGTTTATGAGGGTTTCCAAGTTGTCAAAAGATATCGAGTCAAAATTGTTGGTTTTTGAAGAAAAATAATAATCAGGTTATGTTAAATTCCAATAAAAACAAAGCCAAATACATCCCCTTGGGGTAAGCCTCACCTGCCTTAGAAAGGGAACAGAAACTACCATTTGTTGAACATTCACTGCCAGACAGGAGACCTGGATCTTCTCTTCTGAGAGTTACACTGTAAAAGGGTATTGTTTTCATGTGGAACAGTGAAGACTAGGGACACAGAGAAAGAAGCCAGGTGTCCAGTGGCAGATGAGTGACTAAGTTGTGCTCTATATACACAATGGACTTCTACTCAGCGATTAAGAATGAAGAAGTCATATCCTTCACTTCATCTTGGAAGGAACTGGAAGGAATCATGTAAAGTGAGATAAACCAGAAAGGATGAATACTGGGAAAACACAGCGTTGGACTGGGTGTGGTGTATTGCACAAAAGCAAAGGATTCTAGTGAAGGAGGGGAAAGGAAGAGATTCAGGGTTGGGGGGTTGGGTCCTGGTGCAAGATGATGGAAAAGGATGTAAGTTGGGGGTGAGAGTGTTTTGTAGACATCTATCATGTAAGATGAGAAACTATACCCATATGTCAAAAATTGTACTATAAAACAGTAAACACCTATAAAATGATATGAAAGAGAATATACATAACTTGCTTATACTCATAAAAATAATATGCCCCAGTGGTTGGGCCAGTAGTTCAGTGGCAAAGCACATGCCTTGCATGAATGAAGTCCTGGGTTCAACTCCCAGCACTCTGTACAATCTATAATGCTGTTCTGGTCTTTCTCTCAAAATAAATAAAAATGTTTCAAATCCGGTCTTACACCCTAGTTTACCACCAATGAAAAATGCTGATTGTGCTTTGCGCATCAGTTGCATTCCCCTGGACTAGATAATGAATTGAGAAAAATTTAATCAATCCTTAGAGCTGAGACCCTTTCTTGGACTAGTATAGAAAAAGAAGGAGAGGGTCGGGTGGTGGCGCAGTGGGTTAAGCGCATGTGGCGCAAAGCACAAGGACCAGCATAAGGATCCCGGTTCGAGGCCCCGGCTCCCCACCTGCAGGGGAGTCGCTTCACAGGCAGTGAAGCAGGTCTGCAGGTGTCTATCTTTCTCTCCCCCTCTCTGTCTTCCCCTCCTCTCTCTATTTCTCTCTGTCCTATCCAACAATGAACAACATCAACAATGGCAATAATAATAACCACAACGAGGCAACAACAACAAGGGCAACAAAAGGGGGAAAAATGGCCTCCAGGAGCGGTGGATTCATGGTGCAGGTACCAAGCCCAGCAATAACCCTGGAGGAAAAAAAAAAAAAAAAAGAAGGAAAATAGCAGAAGATACTAGCCACTACTACATTGCAGTACTCTGCCAGATTCAATCAGCAACTCAATGTAAGCATTTATTGATCACTCTGTGCAAGGCATTTGAACATGCTTATATCCCTCTGCTAAATTTCCAAAGAGACACATAGTTAGGCACTTTCAATATAATGAACACTGAGGTCTGATTTGTTCTGAACAAGTCAACTCTAATAGAAATTCAGAAATCTGGTTGGTGCTGCCTTTTAGATGCAAATAAATAATCATCAACACAAAATAAGGCTTATTATGCAGGCTGAATGAGTCTTACTTTGGATTTAAAAACAGTACTGACATGTAGCAGAGTTGAGTATTTATCCCAATAATCTTGTATTTTTTCAAATAAACATTTGCATATAAATTGCTTTGAAGAATATGTTATCAAGTCAGAAGGTAAAAGAGACTCTGAATTAATGTTAATCAAACTTGAGGTTTGCCAGTCTGAAGTTTACTACCAAAACAGAATCTCTTGAAAACTTTAATGCTATGAATATAGTTCTTCTCAGTCTTGAATTTTAAAACTTTCAACAGCTTCAGGTCTACAGAATAGCATCCTCTCTAATTATGTTCATACGTATGTACTGAACCTTTTCCCTGAGAAACAGACATTAAATTTGAATGCTTTCAGAGGATTACTGAGTTAATCAATCTTTTTATGGGATGGGGGAGTTAGCATAATAGTTATGCAAAGAGACTCTCAGGCCTGAGACTCCAAGGTCTCAGGTTCAATCCCCCACTGTAAGCCAGAACTGAGTAGTGGTCTGGTTTAAAAAAAAAAATCTTTTTGTTTTGCTAAATTAGTAAGGTTTTCCAACACTAGCTGCATTGTATGTGCAAACCTGGACTTTCAAAATTGACCAAGTGAAAATGCCTAATAAAATTTTTCAATGAGTTAACTTTGTATTTTAAAAAAAACTCAAATTTTCATGTTTCTATATTCTTCCACCAAATCTTACGAAGACAAAAATAAGACTATATTATCTCTTCAACTTTTCTTGAAGTGTATTTAAAATATTTATATAGCTTCGAGCTAATAAAAAACTATCTTAGATCTGCAAAGAAAATTTAGCACCAATAGTGTTAGCAGATATAAATATCTTTGAAGTATTTGCTAAAATATTCCATGAACGTGGTCTAATTCTTCACAGTAGTCCTGGGATTTAAAAAAAACAACTTATAATCCCAGTATCACTGATAAGAACATTAAAATTCAGAAATTAAATAATGTGTAAATCTCTCAAAACTGGGGGAGGTGGGCAGTAGCGCAGTGGGTTAAGCACAGGTGGCACAAAGCGCAAGGACTGGAGAAAGGATCCTGGTTTGAGCCCCCGGCTCCCCACCTGCAGGGGAGTTGCTTCACAAGTGGTGAAGCAGGTCTGCAGGTGTCTATCTTTCTCTCCCCCTCTCTGTCTTCCCCTCCTCTCTCCATTTCTCTCTGTCCTATCCAACGATGACGACATCAATAACAACAACAATAACTACAACAATAAAACAATGGCAATAAAAGGGAATAAATAAATAAATATTTTTTCACAAATAAATATTTGTTCACACGTATCCGTAAACTACAGCAAAATATATACCTGAAAGCAGAAGTACACTAGAGTTTGCAGCGAGTACCCCCCTAACACTTCATCTCCACTATTCCAAGCTTTGGGTCCATGATTGCTCAACAATTTGTTTGGCTTCGTATGTTAACTCTCTTTTCAGTCACCAGGTTTCAGATGTCATCAGGATGCCGGCCAGGCTTCCCTAGACTGAAGACCCCACCAATGTGTCCTGGAGCTCCGCTTCCCCAGAGACCCACCCTACTAGGGAAAGAGAGAGGCAGACTGGGAATATGGACCGACCAGTCAACGCCCATGTTCAGCGGGGAAGCAATTACAGAAGCCAGACCTTCTACCTTCTGCAACCCACAATGACCCTGGGTCCATGCTCCCAGAGGGATAGAGAATGGGAAAGCTATTGGGGAGGGGGTGGGAAATGGAGATTGGGTGGTGGGAATTGTGTGTGGAATTGTACCCCTCCTACCCTATGGTTTTGTTAATTAATCCTTTCTTAAATAAAAATAAATAAACAAATAAATAAATCTCTCAAAACTGGACCAGTACTTTCTTTGTATTTCTTTTTGTTCTTTTTGGTTAAAAACATAACAAAAGGGAGTCGGGCTGTAGCACAGCGGGTTAAGCGCAGGTGGCGCAAAGCACAAGGACCGGCATAAGGATCCCGGTTCGAGCCCCCGGCTCCCCACCTGCAGGGGAGTCGCTTCACAGGAGGTGAAGCAGGTCTGCAGGTGTCTATCTTTCTCTCCCCCTCTCTGTCTTCCCCTCCTCTCTCCGTTTCTCTCTGTCCTATCCAACAACGACGACAACAACAATAATAACTACAACAATAAAGCAACAAGGGCAACAAAAGGGAATAAATAAATTAAATTAAATATAAAAAAATTTAAAAAAAAAATAACAAAAGAACCTTGTTTTCAATCACAAAAACATTAAGTCTGGCTTATACAGACAAAAAATATGCATCCTAGCTGCAGAGTCTATACAAAAAAGAATGTTTTTAAATATGCTAATTCATGAAGATGGCTTTCTGAGGGCACATCTCTGTATAAAAAGTCAGATGTATTCTTACTCTTTTTTTTTAAGTTTTTATTACCACCAGGGTTTTTGCTGGAGCTCAGTGCCTCCACAATGAATTCACTACTCCTGGATACCATTTGTTTCCCTTTTTAATTTTTTTACCCTTTCATACCTCTTTTATACCCTTGATAGAGACAGAGAAACTCAGATGGAGTGAGGAGGTAGAGTGAGTAAAGAGAAGACTGCACACTGTTCCACCACTGCTGAAGCTCCCTCCCCACTCCCACAGGTGGAGACCAAAGACTTGAACACAGCTCCTTGTCACACAGTAATATTCACACTGACATATATTCTCTCCTGCTTCATTACTTTTTTTCATTCCCAGATAAAATGTAAATATTTAAACGTTGGAAATTATAAGCAATTAGTCTGGTGGCCTTCTCTGTGACTTATATTCATTCTACTTTACATCCATTATAATATATTTAAGTAGTAAACATTAGAAAGAATCTATTAAAGGCGAAGAAATACCTTTGAGGAATAACTAACAGCCACTAGTTATTATTTTCTTGAAGATTTAACTGCCAACTCGAAGCGTTATTTCTTCTGAAAGATAACATCACGTCTATATTAAAGGCCACTGTTTTCCATTTCTTCATGCTTCTACTGTGACTTTACACATCCACGTGACCTCACAAATCCTTATTACTTTGTCCTTGTGAACTAATCTAAGGAATGCAATCCTCCATAGAATTATATGTATAGTCTCCAGTTCATGAACTCACAAATCCTTATTACTTTGTCCTTGCTAACTAATTTAAGGAATGCAATCTTCCATAGAATCATCTGTACAGTCTCCAGTTCAAATGCTGGCTGGTTTTCCTATCACTTTTTGTTTGTTTAAGCAATTACTAATTTTCATTCTGTTTTATGATTTATGAATCACTGTAATTGTCAAATTAATCATCTTATTCTTATCTTACAAAACAGAAAACCAAATTGAAGTTTTTGAGATGAATGGATGGTTTCACAGTGATAGCTAGTGGATGATATCAAACTTTAACCAAAACTGCATGCTAACTTCATGTCTGTCTGTTTGTTTTTGGAGCTGGGTCCGCCATGAATGGCTACACCACTTCGAGGCTGTGCATGAGTGATAAGACCAATTTCTCTTCATTCATTCAGATCAAGAGAGGAGGAGGTAAGCGAAGAAAGGGGTCAGGGGAAAGAGTAACACCTCAGTCTAGGAGCTTCCCTAGGTGCATGGCATTCCCACTCTGTGCTGTGCCTCAAACCCAGCCCCTGCACACTCTAGCTAGTGAGCTATCCCAGTGTTGCTTTTGACAGAAAGCTGCATTCTGATACTTGAGTACTAGATGGGGGAAGTTAACTGACTGGTGTGAACACATTTGTCCCTCAATATCCCCATGGAAAATCAAAGAAATACTGTGATAACGTTCATAAATTTTACCAGTCACTGACAATAAGATTTCTCAAATAAGTTGGTCAGAGTTGAGATTTTGTGGCCCTAAACTTGGTAACAGGGTCACAGATGGAATTGTATTTTATCTTGATTGCAAAAAGCAGTCACTTCTTACTAACAGAGCTCATCTACTACAGAACTGTACAAACTCTAACGTCAAAGCAGAATCCATTCATCTTCCCTTCATATGCTTGCATAGGTCTTTCTATGTGATATTTCTTTTACTCTAAGATGATTAATCCTAATAATTAGAACTATTTCTCCTATAAGAATACTACTGCTTTAACGTGAATTTTTTGAGTATAATTATTCTAATAACATTTTTAATTACATGTAGTCTCCTCTCCCTTTATTTCTTTTTCTTTTTTAAATTTTTTTTATTTTCACCAGAGCACTGCTCAGCTCAAGTTTATGAAGGAGAGTGTTTACATATCCATTATGCTACCTCCTCCACCCTCAGTTGCATATATCCTCCAGTGATATTACTTTTTAAAATTTTTTCAATATTTTATTTATTTAATTTTGAGAAAGATGCAGAGAGAAAGAGAGAGAAACACCAGAGCAACGTGCAGCTCTGGCTTATGGTGGCGTGGGGGATTGAACCTGGGACTTCAGAGCCTCAGGTATGAGAGTCTCTTAGCATAACCATTATGCTATCTACCCCAGCCCTGATACTACTTCTATGCAAGAAAATATATAATGATTAATTCAAAAATTCACATTTTGGGCAGGAAAAAATTCAATAGGATTTTGGTAGACTGTTTCAAACACTGTGCATGTTTCAATCACTCAAACATTAATTTGGCAATAAAAACTAGAATGATATCTGTGGACAGCTGTTATTTCAAGCACACCAAGGAGGTAAACCAGATGGAAAGGTGGAGGGCTACGAAAACCCTTGTAGCCTTCTCAGATGACTTCCTTTGCATTAAAAGGGGGTTTGCATTATTTGTAATTTTGAAATATTCAAATTAAACAACAAAACTGCAACTAGTTGGAACTGGGCCAGTTGAGCACACCCACCACAACACATAAAGACTCAGGTTCAAGCACTTGGCCCCCGCCTGCAAGGGGGGAGCTTCACAAGCTTTACACGTCTGCACGAGTCTCTCTTTTTCTCTCCCTCTGTCTTCCACTGCCCTCTCAATTTGTCTCCACCCTATCAAAGAAAAAGTGATTTTAATTACAACTTGCTTGTTTGCTTACCCCTGCTTTGGCCCCAGTAGCTATGTCCTCTCTTCCACTGTGCTGATTCAGCAGATTCATCAATTGCAATCAAGTCCCACTCAAGGTAACCTTGGGTGATATGGAATGACAGACATGTACAATCCCAGGTATGCCAAACATCATTGCTATTCATTTCACACAGTGTCATCTTTATTTTCTCAAAGTGTCCCTTCATAAGAGGCTTTGGTACTCTCTAAAATGTGCTTGCTTATCAGCTCTCTTCATGACAGGCCAGAGGTACTGACAGATGAAAGGAACTGCACTGAGTGTCAGCCACCCAGGGGTTGTGTGACTTGGACACTCAATTTTCTTTCATTATGATTAGACACTAAAAAGGTTCTAAAAAGGTCCTAAAAAGGTTCACTAGAGAGACGTGATTCTCACCTGAACCCTCCCCACATACAGGGAGATTGTGTGATGAGATAGACACTGCTTTCTAGAAAATAAATGATAGCATGACTACAAAACAAACACAGAACACAGGGGATAAACAAACATGAGATGAACCATGCCAAAGAAACAGCACACTGACAATGTGGGAAAGAGCTTCATGGACAAGAGAGGTGAAAGATTTAAGTTATCACGAAAAGCAAGCCGTGGTTAATCTAGCATAAAATAGGGAAAGAAAAATAAATAAATAAGTAAAGGGAATAATGAGAAGGAAAATTCTGAGAATAAAGAAAGCACAGATGGCAACGCTAAAGAAAGACAGCTAAGACTATTTCAAGGAAAACAATCAAATCCCAGGAGCAGATTCAAGTAAAAGTACGCAGCAGGGAACAGAACAAAGTGCAGCATGAGGGAACTTGAGTTACACATAATGAAATTTTGGTATTTTCCACTAGGCTCTTCTGAGCATGTTTTGTAAAGATAGATTATTGTCTTAGATTTAGATTAATGAGGGGCATTCTTTAAACGTATGAGAAAATGTGTCAACAGGAATCCAAATAGAATTAACCCACTAAATGTCTGACTATGCTAGCATACACATAATAGAGATTCAAGTTTCTATTCAGAGACAAATACAGAGACTCTGCCAACCATAGCATATTCTTTATAGGTCAAGTTGCTGTACATTTTTAGAAATTACCCAGCTAATACTTACTTGGTTGTTTTAACTAAACTGATATCTTATGAGAGACAGACAAACAGGCAGAGAGGGAAGGAGAGAGAGGGAGAGAGAGAGAGACCAGCACACATCTCTGGCTTTTGCAGTAAAGGGGTGGGGGTGAGTGGTAGCCAGTATCAGAAATAGTCCAGCTCAGTACTCTTCCCACATCTCTGATGGCTGATTTTAGAAAATAAGAGTACAAACTTAAAAAGAAAATCTGAAGGAAAATCATTGAAAATAATATTTGAAAACAAGCTGATAAAACGCTTTATGTATGATGTACTATTTGAAAATCAATGGCCATAAAAGATATAGCTTATATTGCTACGGTTGAAAATTGTAAGAATTATTAAAAAGTCAAACTCAGGTTTACATGTGTATTAGAGGAAATAAGGAATGGACATGCTTGCCTTATCCTCAGTCCTGGTGGGAAGAAATTGGTCTGTCACCATTAAATGGCATGTAGGATTTTTAAGGAGCTGCTAATGAATTTGAAGTTATTACACTTTGATTAATGTACTGAGCTTTTTTAAAGATCATAAATGGGTTATGATTTCAACTGTTATCAAATTTTGCAAAAGAAAATAGGAAACCCCAAATAAAATCATAGCTTATTCAATAGTATTTACCTATTTTTTCTGTAATATAAATATACCTTGATAATTAAAATATCATTAACAGAAACTAAGTAAAAACTATTTTAAGAACACTCTGGGTTGCATTTGCAACTCCTGACTTTCTAAAATTAGTTCAAAATAAGAACTCTAAAAAAAAAAATTAGGTCAGTAGGTTCACTTTTATATCACATATTTCTCTTTCTATTGAAGAATAAAAAATAAACTGACATTTGAGTTCTGATACAGACTTTTAAAAGAATAGGTACGAAAACAAATAGTATTTTAACACGTTTTAGTTTGAGAGTGTACTGCAGGGACTGATCAGCATTCCTGGAAGTGTCAAACACAATCCATTCTCTCTACTCACCAACTGTGTGCGTGTATGTTTTGTTCTTTTTCCCAAACGGCTTCCACAAAATGCTCATCATCAAAGGACAGCAGGCAGGTCAAGGGACCCAAGAGCGCTGGAGTAGCTGTACTTGTCCTGGCCTGTTCTGGATCCTGTGTGAGTGAAAGATAAACAGCGTGACTGCTGGTGCCCTAAATGGCTGATTTTAACAACCAATCAAAATGACAAACTGAAAACTGCTACCGGAGTTGTCTTAACTTTAACTCAAAAACATTGAAAAACAACTGTGAAATACGTAACACTCCTTTAAATTGTGTGTATGCACACACAGGCACGTGCACACACATGCATCTTTAGTACATATGCATGGATTTAGATAATCAAAGAGGTAGACAATGAAAAGAGACCACAGTACTGATGTTTCCTTCAGTGTGGTGGGGGCTAGGCTTGAACTGGGATCACACAGGTGACAAATCAAGTTACCTAACACTCATTACTACTTTACACCAGACATTTAAGGATATTATTGGCAGAAATCTACTACAATCTTTCATTTTATTTCTATTTGGTTGTCACGAAGGCTTCATCAGTCCAGATCAATCTTTTTTTTTTTTTTTGAGAGAGAGAGAGACAGACAGACAGACAGACAGACAGACCAGCACTAAAGCTTCCTTCTAGGAGTCCAATGTGGTGTATTAGGGGCTCACACTGGGACCTAATTTAGGCACCTTGCCAGGTGAGCCATCTTGCTGGGCCCCAGTTTTTCAATAGTGGGTTTGTTCTACATATTATGCCTTTCCTCAGGCTGTATAATGCAATCTAGGACTTCCAGGATTAGCTGCTTAAATCCACTCTGGATACAAGAAAAGTTTCATTCAAATGTAATCTGTGTCAGCATATAGTAATTTGTAAGGAATGCGAATCAAAAACAAATTCAATAGCAAAATGCATGCAGGTCTCAAAGCCATCTTGTCAATGTTAATGGTGTATAAATAGGTACCTTAATTTGACTAAGCCCTATCTGTACTTCAAGACTCAATTTATTTTTGGATATTTCTCTCAATTATTATTTAGTGACTTGGTCCCAACTCATTCTACACCCAAGTCCTAATATTTTTCTCAGACAAATCTGAATTCGGTTAGTAAAAATATTCTAAGACACTTTTCTCTATGGCAGACTTTTGACCAAGAATTTGAGAATCTTATACTGAGGGACTCTCATTGTGTCAAGTCCCTACTCCAGATTTTCTAGTAGTCCTCTTCGCAATATAGAATGTGAATGTACTTTTCATAATGAAAGGATGCCACAATCATAAGTCATTATTCTTAGAATAAATGTTTTCTCCGCACTGTATAATTTACAAAAAAATAAGCTGATCAATCTCCTACTTTCATCTTAGGAACAGAAAAATGAAAGAAATGAGCGCATGTTACTGAGCGCAAGGACCCAGCTTCACCCCCCATCCCCACCTGCAGAGGGAAAGCTTTGTGAGTGGTAAAGCAGCGCTGCAGGTGTCTCTCTGTCTTTCTGTCTCCCCCTACTCTCAATTTATGCCTGTCTCTATCCAATAAATAAAGAAAATAAAAAATAAAAAAGAAACAGAAAAAGGAAAATGAAAGAAATGTGCCTTAGTCTTCATCAAAGATAACATTTTACATATTAAATAGTGCCTAGCCATATACATTTTTCAAGATTTGTTTTTGTTTGTTTTGCTCAAATAGCCACTGAGTATCTTTCTATTCATTTATCTACCATCTATCTCTCATCTAGCTATCTCTGGGTATCCTCTTAACTTCTAGTAACGCACCAAAAAATGACCTTTCAATTTCAAAAAGCAGATTGAAATATGAAGGTGGATTTTATTTTAATGAGATGAGTTACAAAATGATTTATACATTTTCCCAAAACAAAATGCAACAAGTAGAAATTTTATAACTAAGATTGTTAAATAATGAATTCTATGCCAAATAATGTTAAGTCATTTGAGTAAATTCAGTTTGTACTTGTTTTTACCATTTAGCAAGGGTAATAATAATTTTATATGTATACTATATATATTAAGTATTATATTTTTATGATATGAGAGTGATGATATTATTATGTAATGATAAATTATGGTATTATCATGATATATTATGATATGAGAGTAATGTTGATATGATTGTGACTTATATGTAGCACATATATATTAAAAATTATGTGACAACAAGTATTTGGATACTGATATATAATCTAATTGAAAAAAATCACCTATTTTAAAATATGTATAATTTCAATAATCAGAAGAATTGATTTTGCTTCAAATTTTTAAAAGTGAAATTTCAAATAACTCATTAGAGTTTATTATTGTAACTGCTTGAAATTTTTATAACTTTGTTTTCTTTTTCTCTTGACTTTAATTTTTAATTAAGAGACATCATAGTTCTCCTGTGCATCCATAATCAAACTGGGGATTTGATTCTGGGCTGAAAACAGGATGAAGCAGTCACCTTCACAAATGAGCTCTCTTATTGGCCTACAACCTTAAACTTTCTTATAAACATAAATTAGCAGAAGAACTGGGAAAATATATACCAATGATAATATGCAACTAATTTTCCTGTCTAAAATTGTTTTTAAACAGTTTGATAAGTATATATAAAATAGATAATGGCTCGGGAATGACGCTGAAAAATCAAGATGATTCACCTACCTGGGAATGATGACAAGTGAGCTATAAATTGTCACAACAGATACTACATGAATCGTTAAGAAGTTCTTACCAACACATGAGTTAAAGAGCACTTCTGAAGTGCAGTGTAAACCAGTGTTAATTTTGATACAAAGCTACAGAAGAGATTGTTATGGTGAAAACATCAAGCATTCTGGTTTCACGACTAGAACTGACAGTGTGAATTGTGACCAGTTGATAGCTCACAGGGCACTAGTCGCACCTTGGCTTGCATGTGGCTTGGGCTCAACCCCAATACCTTACCACGTGCAGGTTCTGCTACTTCAGGACCCTCTGATCCTATGATGTCTCTCCCTATGTCTCCGTCTGCTATCCTGAGAATGGTAAAAGCTCTCCCAAAGCAAAATGGTTTTGCATTATTTATTAAAGATAAATACATGGTGACTTGCTGACCTAGCAATCTAGGTTTTCCTAATTGAAACAGAAATAAAGTAGATATAGTCTCACCGGTTTAGTTTTATTTTTATTTTCCTTGCAATTGGTCTTGAGTCATCTAAGAGGCCTTTAAAACTTAGATCAAAAAGAGGTCTACTGATGTTTTCCTCTAAATATTTGATGGTTTCTGGTCTAACATCAAATCCTTGATCCATCTGGAATTTACTTCTGTGTGTGGTGAAATGTACTGGTTCAATTTCATTCTTCTGCATGCTTCAACCCAGTCTTCCCAACACTGCTTGTTGAAAAGACTCTCCTTTCTCCATTTAATATATTTGGTTTTACTGTCAAAGTATGTGCCCCTAGGTGTGTGGGCTTATTTCTGGGCTCTCAATTCTATTTCATTGGTCACTGTGTCAACTATGTCAGTTTTGTTTCAGTACCAGGCAATTTTGATTACAATAGCCCTATAATATAGTTTGGGATTTCAAAGTGTGATGCCTCCAGTCTAGTTCTTGTTTGTAAAGATTACTTTGATGATTCTAGGTTTTACTAATTCCAGATAAACATTTGTAAAGCTTTGGCATGGAAAAAGAAACCATAGTCCACATAAAAAGACTCCTTAAGAAGTAGAAGTTCTTATATGTCATACATCACACAAAATGTTAATAACCAAAATATATAAAGAGTTAATCAAATTCAGTAACAAATGACCCCACCCAAAAGTGATAGAATCTTCACCAAAGAAGATATTCAAAGGGCCAACAGCATGAAGAAAGAAATGCTCAAACTCACTGATTATCACAGAGATGCATATAAAGACAACAATGAGACATCATTTTACTCCTGTGAGAATGTCATACATCAGAAAGGAGAGTAGCAGCAATATTGGAGAGGTATGATAGTAAAAGAACACTCTACAGTACTGATAGAACTGTTAACTGGTCCAACTCCAATAGAACAGTTTGGAGAATACTGAGAAGGCTAGAAAAGAACCTACCCTGTGACCTAGCAATTAGTTTCTTGGGGAGATATATATATGTTTCTCAAGAAACAAAACACACCCATCCAAAGAGATATAAGAACACCTATGTTCACAGCAGTGCAATCTGTAATAGCCTAAACTTGGAAGTAACCAAGAAGCCCAATGACAGATGAGTGGCTACGGAAATTGTGGTATATATACACAATGGAGTACTACTCAGCTGTTAAAAATGATGAAGTCACCTTCTTCACCTCATCTGGAAGGAATCATGTTAAGTGAGATCAGCCCAAAAGAGACAGATGAATACAGAATGATCTCACTAGGTATAACTTAGGAAACTAGAACAGAAAGGGGAAACACAAAATTAAACTTGAAGTAGGTTTGATGCATTGCATCAAAGCAAAAGGCTCTGGGAAGGCACTCTGGGGGTAGGGTGTTTTAGAGTCCTGGAGCATGATGATGGAAATGACCTAACTTGGGGATGAAAGTGTTAGCAGATACATATCATGATGAGATGAGAAAGTTTACCCATAAGTCAGTAATTATATTGTAAATAATTAACCCCCAATAAAATTATTAAAGAAACAAAGTATAGAATACCTATTAGAATGTTAATAGCAACACTATTTACAATAGGTACAAACTGAGAATTTTTAAATGCTCATCAACAGTAAACTGATATAAATACGTATTTGTTCACAATAAAGTAGCTGTGAGAAAAAGTGAAGAACTAACACAGCATAGAACAAATGTAATTACATTTTGTAAACTGCATAAAGTAAGCTAAGTTTGTACCTGTAAACACCGCCATATATACTGAGCCTAACCAAAACTGCCCATATCAAGAGAGGTTAAAGTAACAGAAGTCTCTGGAGTATGGGCAAAACTACTGAAAGAGAACACATTAAGAATTATGGATGCTTGGGAGTCGGGCGGTAGCACAGCGGGTTAAGCGCACATGGCGCTAAGCGCAAGGACCGGCATAAGGATTCCAGTTCAAGCCCCCGGGTCCCCACCTGCAGGGGAGTCACTTCACAAGTGGTGAAGCAGATCTGCAGGTGTCTGTCTTTCTCTCCCCCTCTCTGTCTTCCCTTCCTCTCGCTATTTCTCTCTGTCCTATCCAACAACAATAACAACATTAATAATAACTACAACAATAAGACAACAAGGGCAACAAAAGGAAATAAATAAAGAAAAAAAAAAGAAAAAAAATCCCCAAAAAATTAAAAAATAAAAATAATTATGGATGCTCACATTCTGGTTTTGGTATTCAGTGGTATTTATTTAGTGGGAATTTACTGAACTAAGATATGATATCTGCATCTTTCTGTGGATATCATGCTTCAGTAGAACTTCAAAACAGTGTAATTTTCTATAATTATCCTTTCAAATAATTTTATTTTACTTATAAAACTCAATGTATAAATCTTGCCTAATGAGAAACATATTCTCAAAGTGATATTATCTGAAGTGCATATTACCATCAAGGTAGCATCAGAGCATGTTTTACTGCAGGAGCTACATTGCTTCTTTTTTCATAAAATTATTATATTTACATAGTATAAAATGTCATGAGGAAATGACTGCCATAAGTGCATTTTGTATCTTATTTTATAATCAAATACAATTCAAACAAAAAATCCATACTGGGCACATTTTGTTTGATTATATCATCTGCATTGATTCAGTAAGTCAAGCAAACGTAAAATCTGATTTATTTGATGTTAATGAATGTTACTAAAATGTCCAAATTATGTCTCTGGAGGAAGGGATATATAAATGGATCTGGAAATGAGTTTATTAGTCTTCCATTTACCCAGACCAAATGCATCTTATAAGGAATACTTTAGTTTGCTGTCCCTTTTACCATGCTCACATGACTCACAAAGGTCAAAGGTAAGCTCTGCCCCCTTGTATAATCACTACCATCATTATCAAAACCTCCCATTTTGCAAGTTGTCCTATTTTGACTTATACATTGGTGCTTTTTGTATGTTTTTTCCCTTGTTTCACTGGAAACTCCTTCAGGTCAGGCACCAAGTTTTGCTGCCCCCCCCCCCCAATTGCAAGATTTGGCCTTAAACCCTCAAACTTAGGAAAGAGGGAGAAATATTTCCCCTTCAGAATAAGTTAAACAAGATTTCAGTTGAGAGTTCAGAATTTCTATTGGTGAATTTCCTGGGAGCAGCACTCTCCTTGAAAAGGGGATTTGTCTTAAGCAGATTGCTTTTTAAAAAGTTGCATTTTTATCAAGGGTGGTTTTGGAGAGGCTGGTAGAAATTATGCTATGCTAAAATATTCCCTAACAAGTCCCTTGGCAACTCTAATGTATTTGTATCTTTAAAAGCTCTTATTAAAAACAAATTCTGAGAAGTGACACAATGTTACAAGATATAAAATGAAAACCAAAAAAAAAAAAAAAAAACAATCCATATAACATCAGTTGACATAATTTCTAAAACCTGGAAGATGCAATGACTTTTTAAGGAGGCATTCAAGAGCTCTGTTTTTCTCTCATTTGGTTATTTGTTTTAGTATACAAAGGCCAGGGTCTGGGCCAGGGTATTTCCAGTATCTATCCCAGGAGGGTAAGATCTAGAACTTTCTATCTGTCTCTATTATAAAAAACTAAAAATAGTTCTCTTAAAAAGTTAAGACTCAAGGGAGTCAGGCAGTAGCACAGCAGATTAAGCGCAGGTGGCATAAAGTGCAAGCAAGGACGGGCATAAGGATCCCGGTTCGAACCCCTGGCTCCCCACCTTCAGGGGAGTCACTTCACAGGCTGTGAAGCAGGTCTGAAGGTGTCTGTCTTCTCACCCCCTCTCTGCCTTCCCCTCCTCTCTCCATTTCTCTCTGTCCTATCCAACAACAATATCAGTAACAACAACAATAACTACAACAAAAAACAAGGGTAACAAAAGAGAATAAATTAATTTTTTTTAATTATAAAAAAGTAAGACTCAAGATCAATGCATATGGCCTTACAGTACTCAGTATATCAATAAATATAGGTCTCTTCTTTTTTATGTATTTATGTTATTAGTGAGAGAAGGAGGAAACCAAAACATCACTCTGCCACATGCAGTTCTGGGGGTCAAATCAGAACTTCATACTTAAGAGCACAACGCTTTATCCAGTGTGCCACCTCTTAGGTCACCAAATATTGGTGTTTTCATGTTTCAGAAGCCGTGAGACAATTCTACCGAGATGAGGGAGGTGACTATAGAGCTTTCCATGATGATGCCTTTATCCACGTGATTCTAGAGAAGCTAAAGCACTTCCACCTTACTCCCTACCACTCCAAAGGCAGTGGATAGGCTAGATCTTAGTGAGTATTTCTTGATAACTGAGAGAATAAATATAAAAACTGGCACATTCTTAAGATTCATATTAAATGACTGACATTTTAAATGATGTTTTGTTCATATGTAGTTAGGTAAACATGCGCATATATCTAATATATGAGTGCCAGTATCATAGGAATACATTAAACAAAATGCTAATAATTTTTAACTTGTTTAGCATAACTTTAGATTTTGCAATGTTTTAATTTGTGATTGTAGAGATGCTTTTCTATATCTACAGAGTCAATAAGGATTTGGGGTTCACAAACTACATGAAAGAGTGAGACCGTAATTGGACAGGTTCTCCCTTGGGGTTATCTCTAGAATTGCCATGTCAGTTACAGACTCTGGTGTGATGATAAAAAAGAGATGGGCTAACTAACACGTTTATTTCCTCCTAACAGTCCTCTGGCAGGACAGGCAAAAGAGCTCATCTGGATAGTACACTTGCTTTGCCAAGCACATGTCCCAGGTCTGAGCCTGGTCCCCACTGCACTGAGGGAATCTCTGGTGCTCCGATATCTTTCCCACTCTGAAAATAAATAAGTAAATAAATAATAAATTCAGGATAAAAGGACAAGCATTGATACTGACAAAAGAGAAAGAAAGAAAGAAAGAAAGAAAGAAAGAAAGAAAGAAAGAAAGAAAGAAAGAAAGAAGGAAAGAAAGAAAGAGGGGAAGACTTTTGGGAGAGACCAGGACCATTGTTTGAGAAAGTATTCAAAAGATTTTCATGCGTGAGACTATGAGGTCCCAGGTTCAATCCCCAACACCACCAAAAGCCAGATATGAACAATGCTCTGGTCTCTCTCTGTATCTCTCTTTCACTAAAAATAAGTAAGTAAGATATGTTTTTAAAAAAAGAAGAAGCGGCCCTCTTAGTGCAGTAGGTAGCGCGACAGTCTCATAAAAAAAAAAGAAAGAAAGAAAGTATAGGTGAATGGCTTACATACAGCAACCTGGTTCCCTATATCACCTGGGGCATGTTACAAATAAGGAACAAGGGAGTCGAGTGGTAGCACAGTAGGTTAAGTGCACATGGCACGAAGCCTAAGGATCCCTGTTCAAGCCTCCGGCTCCCCACCTGCAGGGGAGTCCCTTCACAGGCCGTGAAGCAGGTCTGCAGGTGTCTGTCTTTCTCTCCTCCTCTCTGTCTTCCCCTCCTCTCTCCATTTCTCTCTGTCCTATCCAACAACGACGACATCAATAACAACAACAATAATAACTACAACAATAAAACAAGGGCAACAAAAAGGGAAAATGAATAAATATTTAAAATCGTTTTTAAAAGAGAACTTTAAAAAAAGAAAAGAAATGGGGAGGGGAGGGGCTGCAGGGGAGGCACCTTCTTATCATCTTCATTGACTTCCAAGAAAATTCAAAATACACATAACATAAATAATAAATAGATCGGGAGTCGGGCTGTAGTACAGCAGGCTAAGTGCAGGTAGCACAAAGCACAAAGACCGGCATAAGGATCCCAGTTCAAGCCCCGGCTCCCCACCTGCAGGGGAGTCGCTTCACAGGCGGTGAAGCAGGTCTGCAGGTGTCTATCTTTCTCTCCTCCTCTCTGTCTTCCCCTCCCTCTCTCCATTTCTCTCTGTCCTATCCAACAACAACAACAACAATAATAACTACAACAATTAAAAAAAGGGCAACAAAAGGGAATAAATAAAATTTAAAAAATAATAATAAATAGATCAAGTCACTCGTCTTCCATTTCAGCTAGATTGCTGTTTATAAACCACCAACCATGGAGTATGATCAGCTCCTGATTTTCAAGAAAAAAATTAAGACATGGGAATTTAAGCAAATTTCCTAAAGTCACAAAACAGCAGGTAGATTTCTTATGATAGTCTCTAATAAAAGTTTTAGTGATTTTAGTCTTATAATCCTCTGATATTTGCATTTTAAAATTTCAGTGAAAACTGTCTTTTATCACAGAAAGTTTAACTAAATACAGTAACCTCAACATCATATCTGATTATGTAATGATCCTGCCATATATAATAAGTTAATTTATGAATTCTGAGTTCTCCTTGGGTTCTTCTCAAAATACTCTTATCTTCCAGTAAACCTTGACTTTTTACTTTACTAAATGTTATAGTAGCATTGGTTTTATTTTATGTTTTCTAATATTAGAAAAGACAGCATAGATATAAAATCATATAAGACATATAATGCAAAAAGTACTGTTCTTAATCAACTTATAGGAAGTTGGATATAAGTACAAATGAAAGGCCAATATCACTGCCTGAATTCCTAGCTTCCTATATACTCCATTAGACCTAGCAGCAGTTTTCAGGAGATACTAGATTGACAGGTTAATTATATAAGATGTAAAACTGTATGTACAGATAGCAAATAAAATGAGTATTCATCTACTTGGCAGTGCACCAGAAAACAACCAAGAACTTTTATTTGAAACTACTTAGGGATACAAATCATATAATACATGACATTGACAATTCCCAAAATAAATGCATATTGAGCCTGCCAGCAAGATTACTGATTCATATTCAAACATAAATTCATGGGAAGAAAAAAAACACTTCAATTCACTTCAAAGGAAATGAGTTCTCCTATTAAGATGTGCCATAATATAAGATGTCACAAAATATCTTTCAGCTCGAATGGAATCACCTTCAAGTTTTACCATGAGCCACAGTGATGTGTTGACATAACCAGAAAGTGACTCCATCCTTTGTCAGCTTAGCCTGCACAGATGTACATACTGGCAGAGAACTTCTTGACTGACTAGATTTTAACCAACAACAACAAAAAATCGCATCCATACTTACACAGAGGAGTGTACCTTGTTTTGAAGTCAGTCTGAACTCCTGAAGTAGGCATAAGGGATACTTGTTTGAAAATATCTGTTGAAATGATTAAAAAAACAAAACTTCCAGAATACAATCACTTCAATATAATGCTGATATTCAGGAGTGCCAAGTGGAGACCCCAGGTGCATGGTTTACTGGTCTGGCTGAAGACTGACTTGGTATTTTATGGCTGTCTTGGTCATGTATGAGTCTTACAGTATATGAGTGAGAATCCTTCTGTGCTTAGCCCAACTCCTTTCTCCTCACTGCTGTGCCATATGTTCTAAACACAGTGTCTATTTGGCTACTGCTATCAGCCCTGGAAATAACCTCATTTTAGTGCTGAAATGCTCCACAGAAAGATGGGAGCTTGCAGAGCACCTTGGGGATACACAGGATGTGTACTGCTTTCCTAAGCTGCTTTCACTCATGTGAGACTGTGTTTAAGTATTTGGCAAGTCCACAAACAGGTGGACTTTTTTCTTAGTTCAACAACATAAAATCTGGATAACTTTCATTGGATTAAAAAAAAAACCCTCAAATTGTGTTTTCCTGACCTTTAATGTCATACATATGAATGTACTTATGCATTTGGCATCTCTATAAAAACAACTCACTACATTACCACTATTTAGATGATTATGATTTTTCAAACCAATATTTGAAAGCCTAATAAAGGTAGATGTATTGGCAAATTAATGAAGGATATGTGTCCATTCTGTCCACTTACAGGGATTCCTTCCAGTAGCCTGAAAGGACATCTAGAATTATGCTCACTTAATTTCATTTCATTTAGTACATTTTATTTTCCTTAAAGATGCTTCTCCAGTTAATAAGCTTTAGTTAGCACAAGAATTTATTAATTAGTAACAGTTATCCATAAAATTCCCATCACTATACTAGACATGTGAGTTACTTGAATAAGTACACAACATTCTTAGGTTGTAAATTGACTAACAAATAGTAGCCAATAATCATAACAAACATGAATATGGTGCAGTATGACAGGTGATAAATGCTATCAAAGAAAAACAAAACCAGCTTAAGGCTATGCAAAAAGACTTTCCAATGTGCCAGGTTCAATCCCGGCACCACCAGAAGCCAGAACTGAGCAATACTCTGGTGTCTCTCTCTCTCTTTCTCTCTGTCTCTGTATCTCTCACTCTCATGTAAATAAAACATACACTTTTTAAAAATTTATTTATTTATTTATTTATTTTCCCTTTTGTTGCCCTTGTTTTTTATTGTTGTTGTAGTTACTATTGTTGTTTTCACTGATGTTATTGTTAGGACAGAGAGAAATGGAGAGAGGAGGGGAAGACAGAGAGAGGGAGAGAAAGACAGACACCTGCAGACCTGCTTCACTCCTTGTGAAGCGACCCCCCCTGCAGGTGGGGAGCCAGGGGCTTGAACTGGGATCCTTACACCAGTCCTTGTGCTGCGCTTACCCCACTAAGCTACCACCCGACTACCAAAATAAACATATTCTTAAAAATCTTTAAATGTTTTAGAAAACCTACAAAAGTAAAGAAAAGCAAGTTGACTAAAATATAAGTCTTGCTATCAAATAGCTTATAACCTATAAAGGTACTGACTATAGAAGAAAAGTCATTATATAATAGTTACTGATATTGGTGTTTTAAAATGCTATACAGGATATAGCAGAAATCTTCATAGAAGAGCTGTATATAGAAATAAACTTTGGGGCCTAGTGGTGGTTCACCCCATAGAGTGCATATGTTACCATGCACAAGGATCACGGTTCAAGCCCCCAGTCTCCCCTTACATAAAGGGAAGCTTCATGACAGTGGAGCAGTGCTGCAGGTATTTCTCTTTATATCTGCCCCTCTCTCCCTTTATCTCTCTCTCTCTGTGTCTCTCATCCTCTATCCACAAAAGGAGGACCCTGGGAACAGGGAAACTTCCAGGATGGCCACCAAGCAATAACCCTGATGGTATAAGAAGAAAACACTTTTTCTTCTTACCTTTTAGATAATATGAATAATATGCAAACCACTAGATTGCTAACCTGGTGGCCAGGCTGCCTATCTTCACAAAGTATTGTGTTTTTTGTAAAACCTTTTAGTTTGTAAAACCTTTTAGAGGAACCCTCCTGCACTGCTGGTGGGAATGTCTGTTGACCCAGCTTCTGTGAAGAGTAGTCTGGAGAGCTCTCAGAACTCTAGAAGTGGACCTACTCTATGACCCTGCAATTCCTCTCCTGGGGATAGATCCTAAGGAACCCAACACACCCATCCAAAAAGATCTCTGTACACCTATGTGCATAGCAGCACAATTGTAATAGCCCAAACCTGGAAGCAACCCAGGTGTCCAACAACAGATGAGTGGCTGAGTAAGTTGTGGTCTATATACACAATGGAATACTACTCAGCTATTGAACATGGTGACTTCACTTTCATCATCTCATCTTGGATGGAGCTTAAAGGAATTGTGTGAAGTGAGATAAGCCAAAAAAGATGGATAAGGGATGACCTCACTCACAGAGAAAAGTTAAAAATTAAGAACAGAGGAGAAAACACAAAGCAGAACTTGGAGTAGATTTGGTGTATTGTACCCAAGTAAAGAACTCTGGGGCAGGTTTGGGAGGAGCATGGTCAGGGGGCTTAGAGTGTTATGAGGAAAACTGAGAAATGTTACACATGTACCAACCACCGTCTCTTACTATCAACTAAACTATTAATCTGTCCAATAAAGGAAAAAAGAAAACTTTTAGAAATATTGTTGTTTCCTTAGTAGGAAGGAGTACCTTGTTGACCATGTCAGCAGTGCTCAAAAATTGGAATAGATTCAAAATTTGACACCAAACGGGATTGTAATCTATTTTATTTTATATGGGAGAGGGAATGATGGTTGGGTCCAGTGAACTCTTTCTTCTGAGTATGAGCAGAGTAAAGACTGTGTACTTGTGTATGTCTATTTACATGTATTTGGTTCATCTAGCCTTAGTTCATAATCTGTTCCCTGACATTTAAAATTAGTACCAAATCATACAAGACAGAAATAGTTGCAAATAGATGTATGGCAAACATTCTCTATCAGAATTACAGTTTCTTCTTTTTTTAATATTTATTTATTCCTTTTTGTTGCCCTTGTTGCTTTATTGTTGTAGTTATTGATGTCACTGTTGTTGGATAGGACAGAGAGAAATCAAGAGAGGAGGGGGAGATAAAATCAAGACAGAGGGGGAGAGAAAAACAGACACCTGCAGACCTGCTTCGCGGCCTGTGAAGCGACTCCTCTACAGGTGGGGAGCCAAGGCTCAAACCAGTATCCATATGCTGGTCCCTGCGCTTTCTTCCACCTGCGCTTAACCCACTATGCTACCGCCTGACTCCCTACAGTTTCTTCTGTATAATAATGATATTAATGCTAACTACACATGATTTAAGTAAAACTTGCCGCTTATAGACTTGATTATTAAAGTGATGCACACTTAAAACCCTTTTTAGAGGCAGCAGTAGATTCTATCCTTAAAGGATCACTAATGTAAATTTATCAACAAGCGGAAGAAAATTTATCTGCTTTATAATGAGCCAGTCAGCCCCTCTCCTGAAGTATCCACCAAGGGTTTCCACCTCCTGACAGTTACATGCTTTGGTTCAGAACACTCAGAGGTGATTCAGTCTGCCATTCTGAGAGGAGACACTTAGATTCATAAGAGGACGATTTCGATTGTTTCAGCTTGGGACAGTGGCTGCTACTGTAGTGAACATGCTCAGAAATGATACTTAACTTCCTACAATCTAATAACTAGCAGTAGTACAGAAGTGCAAAACACAGCACAGCCTGTCACCAGTGAATAGGGCTGAAACAGAATCAGGAAGACACAAGAAAACAATGGTATGTGGCTGCCGAGCTGAAGTCAGAGGCAGCATGGTCCTCAGTCCTGCTCTCTCTGTTATTGCCTTGCTGCTAACAGTTGCTCTGTTGTGAAGATTCCCTCATAATCACACACCCAGGGCTATCCAATGAGAAAGCAAGCCCTTTCTCAGAAGACATGTGAGTGATGATCGTAGAATCAGATCCCTAGGTCCCTGGGGAAGCTTCCATGTGAACTCACCCAAGCCATTCTGACCCAAACTCATGTGTTACTTCTCAATTTTGTAATCACAGAACCTGTGAAATAGTAAATGTACGTCACACGAAGGTTTTCTGTTTTGATCATCTCCAGAGCTTCACCACTTTGGGTTGACCTTTTCAGATACAAAGAGTGAGGTAAACAAGCACAGAGAGAGGATGGGGAATGAATCATTGTACTGGAAATCTTTTTAATATGATAGAGGCTAGGCTCAAACCTGGGTTGCATACATGGCACTAGGAAACTTTTAAAGACATAAATAGATAACAAATGCATGAATTAAGCCCTCGAATGAGCATTGTGGTTTTCTGATCCAAACAGAAGTGCATATTCCTAGATTAGGCTTTATCCTCCCCCATGGGCATTAGAAGAGATGTTTATCTTTCTCTCATCAGCTGCTCAAAGTCAGTTCTTTAAATCCTGTCTATCCACTGGCATCACCTGGGAGCTTGTTAGCAATGCAGAATCTCAGACAACATTCCAAAAGTACTAAATCAGAATTTGTATACTTAGAAAATCCCCAGGTTATTCAAAGACCCTTTAAAATTCAAAATCCAGGTACTATCTTAAAAGGCTAGAGAAAAAAAACAGAAAGCTCAGGTAAACTTTGCCATTTACTAGTAATTTCTGTGTGAAAATTAAGAAAACTGCATGACAAGAACTCTATGTTGACAACACGAGTTATTCGTTGGTAGGAATTTCTGTACACTTAAAAATAATGAAGATTGGGAGTCGGGTGGTAGCGCAGCGGGTTAAGCACACTTGGCGCAAAGCACAAGGACCAGAGTAAAGATCCTGGTTCAAGGCACCGGCTCCCCACCTGCAAGGGAGTCACTTCACAGGTGGTAAAGCAGGTCTGAGGTGTCTTTCTGTCTCTCTTACTCTCTATCTCCCCCTTCTCTCTCAATTTCTCTCTGTCTCTATCCAATAACAAATAAATAAATAAATAAAGTTAAAAAATATTTTAAATAATGAAGATTTACATAATTGAACTAAGACTCATTGTAATCACATTAAAACACCTATTTGTAGTTGAATATATTTTGTCTGTTGGTTGTTTCTTCACAAATGAATCTCAGGGCCCTGAATATATATATATATACATATACATATACATATATATATATATATATATATATATATATATATATTATGCTAGTTCTTAGTTGTGTACATGAAGATCATTCTCCACTAAGGCCAAGTCTATTGTAGGCATAAAGGATCATTCCTCAAGGCAGTGAACTTTTAAAATGTCGGCTAAAGTCCAGAAGTTGACAATTGGGGTCCTCAAGGGTTTTGGTAAATTTACATTGTTCTGTCAAAAACTTAAAAATTTCTATCTAGTAAAATAACTGAAATTCCCTTGTATCTAGAAATGAAAACAAACTACCACGAGAGGTGCATATACAGCTTTCCCATATTTGGGAGCTACTCTGTTCCCTGACCCAGCTTTCTGGTCCTTTATGAAGCCATGGCATCATCTCCCCAGACAATAACTTGGATCCACCTGCATTTCAGATTTCAGGCTCAGGCCAAAAAAAAAAAAAAAAAAAACTAGCATAGGCACAGGCCTTTTGGAATATAACTAAAATATGCCTACTAGCTAGCTACAAAGAGACCCCCCCCACACACTTCATCTGCACTATTCCAGCCTTTAAGTTCATGATTAGTCAACAATTTGTTTGGCTTTATATGTTAACTCTCCTTTCAGCCACCAGGTTCCAGATGCTAGCATGATGCCAACCAGACTTCCCTGGACAGACAACCCCACCAATGTGTCCTGGAGCCCCCACTTCCCCAGAGCCCCACCCCACTAGGGAAAGAGAGAGGCAGGCTGGGAGTATGAATCAACCTGTCAATGCCCATGTTCAGCGGGGAAGCAATTACAGAAGCCAGACCTTCCACCTTCTGCATCCCACAATGACCCTGGGTCCATATTCCCAGAGGGATAAATAGGAAAGCTATCACGGGAGGGGAGGGATATGGAGTTCCAACGATGGGAATTGTGTGGAGTTGTACGCCTCTTATCCTATGGTTTTTGTCAATGTTTCCTTTTTATAAATAAATAAATAACAACAATAATAACTACAACAATAAAACAACAAGGGCAACAAAAGGGAATAAATAAATAAAGCATACAATTAAAAAAAAAGTGATTCAGTGAGGACCAGGCAGTGGAGCACACAGGTGAGCACACATGCTACCATGTGGAAGGCCCAGCTTCAAGTCTCTGGTCCACACCTGCAGGGGGAAATCCCACTTTACAAGTGGTGAAGCAGTGTTGCAGATATCTATCTTTCTTTCTCTCTCTCTCTCTTTCTCTCTCTCTACCTCCCTCTTCCCTTTTCAATTCCTCTCTGTTCTACCAAATGAAGTAGTAAATAAGTAACATTAAAAAATTAAAAATAGTGGCCCAGGAGGTGGTGCAGTGATAAGTCTTTGGACTCTCAAGCACGAGGTCCTGAGTTTGATCCCCAGTAACACATATGCCAGAATGATGTCTGGTTCTTTCTCTCTCCTCCTATCTGTCTCATTAATAAGTAAATAAAATATTTAAAAATAATTCAGCAACGGGAAATATCTTAACTGGTAGAATGCAGGACTTGCCTGTATAAAGCTCTCAGTTTGATCTTTGGCACCACATGTACCAGAAGGGTGTTCAGATCTCTCTCTCTCTCTCTCTCTCTCTCTCTACCTACCTATTTATCTCTCCCTCATATTCTCCCTCTCTTCCTATGATGTAAAACTATCTCATATGAAATAAGTAAAAGAAAACATTAAAGAAAATAATTCATGTAAAGATAATTATGCATAACAAACATAATTTAGACTCCTATGTATTGAGTCATAGTTCCATTTTTAAATAGAATTTCAGTCCTCAATGATTTATTTCAGAGCACAAATTATGTCAGTATTATTTTGGAAATTGATGTTTGCCAAACCCAGCATCTGTCTTCATTTGAATTCTTTTTTTTTTTTTTTGCTAAATTGGAGACCCACAGTTCTGAGTGACTGTACTCTCTCCTCTGTAAGAGGATTCGTAGTATGCATAGGAGACCCACAGTTCTGAGTGACTGTATTTTCTCCTCTGTAAGAGGATCTCATAGTATGCATCTTTCCAATAAACTTCTCAGCCAAGTGTCACATTTACTGCTGAGCCAGCAGAAATAAATGCCTTTATTCATATACTCTAGACTCCTGCCCAGAGACTAGAGAGACCCCGGCCAAGTAACTTCTACGAAATGTCTCACACTACTTCCACCAGACTATTCAAACCATTTTTTTTTTCATTTCTTACTTAGAAGGGTATGAGTTACAAAGAGTAAACCATCCCTAGAAGAAGTGTTTGTTAACAGATACTGCTGAGCCCCAAGGAGAAAAGTTTGACTCTACAACCATGGCAATGGCAGAGACTGCGATGAGCTAAACAGAAGAAAATCTAATGTTTATCAGTTTGTGCTTTAGTTATGAGTGATTGAATGTTTTGACAAGAAGTCCAGAAGAACAGACTCTTTAAAAATGTTAATCATGCTAACAACACAGGCCTATTCTAAAAAGCACCAACTGAATTTCCTGTTGCTTCCTGTGTCACATAATTACTGCTTTGATTTTACAGAGAACTGAATTTAAAAAGCAATGAAAATATTTTTTATAACAGAGGCTACAATTTTTCATCTTGAAAAATCTCTATAGCCCCATACATTCAAATTGTGAGAATTTCTGTTAACAAAACCAGTAATTTGGTACTAACATTATTCTCATCATCACAAAAAACAGTCCATGACCAAAAATGGTTTACTACTTCATATGTAAATAAAAACAATTTTATTCACTATACTGGACCTGTATGAACATTCTAAAAACCATGCTTTATACAGTGACCAATAAGGTGTTAAAAAGATTATTTCTTTGACGTAGCCCATTTGTCTAAGCAATGACCATAACAATGTTCAGTATATGCTGATGACCTTAAACGATGGCATTTCAACCCTTAGGATCTTATTGTCAGGAATGTTTGATGGTAATAAGAGAGAAACTATTAATAACTTGAAAATCTATCAATATCTACAAATATCAAAATCTATGAATATCAAAATTTATCAATTGATGGAATCAACACATTTGATTCCCTAAGCCCAAATGTGATTTCTAATACTGTTTTCTTTTCTACATCTAGTAAGAGCACTAATCTATTTTACTAGCTTCTTAAAGACACACAGATAACTTCACTTAATTGATCCATGAGAATAGTCTACAAGATTGACTAAATTTGAAAATAATAAACCCTTACCTTCCACTTAGCGTTGAAGATTTGAGAAGATGGCTTTCTGCACAGCAAGTATTATACGGACTCTTCTTTACAGATATTAATTACCAAATAGGGAGAGAACATCCAATTCTAACTTTCATGGCAATAAACCCTGCCATAGGATAAGCTAAGTGCTACCAAGTGCATTTAATACAGGGGCCAGATGGATATGCACCCAGTAGATTGCACAAGTGGACATGCTCAATGATAAAAGTTTAAGCTCCTACTTCCTTCGACCCACCTGCAAAGGTAAGATTCAGCAGAAGTGAAGAGATGGAGCAGTGCTACTTTCCTTTCTGATTCTCTGTCTTTTACCCTCTATGAAAAATAAAATAAAATAAAATAAAATAAAATAAAATAAAATAAAATAAAGACTTCCAGGAAACTACAGCAGAGTTGTGTTGACATTCAACAATGGCGATTACCTGGGGGCCAAAACAAAAAACAAAAAAAAACACACCTAACCCACTGCTTTTAGAATATAACAACTGGGACCAGGGAGTGGTGTACTCAGTAGAGTGCTCACATTACCACATTCAGTATCCAAGTCCAGCCTGCCAGGGGAGAGCTTCGTGATAGTCGGGAAAATGCTGCAAAAATCTCTTCTCATGGGGCCAGGTGGTGGCACACATGCATTACAATGCTCAGGGACCCTGATTTGAGGCCCAGGTTCCTACCTGCAAGGGGAAAGCTTTACAAGTGGTGAAGTAGGGCTGCAGGTGTCTCTCTGTCTCTCTCCCGCTCTATCACCCCCTCCCTCTTGACTTCTGGCTGTCTCTATCCAATAAAGAAAGAAATAAGGGAGTTGGGCAGTGGCGCAGCGGGTTAAGCGCAGGTGGCACAAAGCACAAGGACCAGAGTAAGGATCCCGGTTCGAGCCCCGGCTACTCACCTGCAGGGGAGTCGCTTCACAAGTCGTGAAGCAGGTCTGCAGGTGTCTATCTTTCTCTCCTCCTCTTTGTCTTTCCCCCCTCCATTTCTCTCTGCCCTATCCAACAACATCAAAAACAACAATAAAGCCAGGGCAACAAAAGGGAATAAATTAATAAATATTTAAAAAATTATAAAGAAATTTTAAATTTTTTTAAAAGAAGCGAAAATCTCTTCTCTCTATTTCTCTCGACCTCTATCATAAAAACAGTAAAATGGATAAGAAGAAGGAAAGAAATAGAAAGAGAGAAAGACAGACAGGCAGGCAGGCAGGCGACCAGGAGTGTTGGAATCTTTTCAAATGCCAAACGACAAAAACAGAATTAAGTTAAGGGCAAGTAGACCCTTCATAGTATCGGTGAGCACAGAATTTACATTAAGTATATTAATGGAAAAATAACTAAAATCGGGGACACAAACAAAGCAAAAGTATGTATTTTACTCTGTTGCTTGTCAGTCTGCCTTCCTTGTACCAAGGCAGTGATGTATTTTGATGGATAGAAGACATACATAGGCAGAAAATGCTCTCTTCCATTCTACCTAGACATCATATTTATCTTCAAGAAGCCTAACTCTGAAGACATTTGAGCAGATGTGATGGGAATATTAATCAAAAACAAGGAAATGTTCTTGTAAGATTCAATATAACTGTAGTTTAAAAAATTAACAAGGGGGGCTGGGCAGTGGCACACCCAGCTAAGCACACATAGTACTTACTATGCATAAAGATCCGGGTTCGACCCCCTGACTCCCAGAAAGAGGGATGCTTCACAAATAGCAAAGCAGGTCTGCAAATGTCTTTCTGTCTCTCTCCCTCTATATCCCCCCCCTCAATTTCACTCTGTCCTATCTAATAAAATGAGGAAAATAGCTGCCAGGAACAGTGGGATCATAATGCTGGCACCAAGCCCCAGAGATAACCCTGGAGGCAAAAAATAAATAACTAAAATAAACAAGTAAGTATTAAAATAAAGTGTGTTTCACAGAACTGGCACAGCAGGTGGGTATGATCAGTGGAAACTACTGGGGGAAGAGTAAAGAGATGTGCATGAGAGATATAGCAAAGGATATCCTGTTACACAGGAAATGCGTTTACATATTATTTTGACTGTTATGAGGAGACTTTGGAGCTGGCTGAGTCTTAGATGTCTTCAGAGTATCTGCTATCTACAGATGCATGATATGAGCTGCCTTCAGAACAACCATAGTTTTTGCAAATCTCAGGTACCTTGCAAATGTCAAAGTGTAGAGCAGACTGAAGAAGCAAATCTGGATGGTACGTGAAATCTACCAAGAGGCACAGTTATTAATTCATCCTAGATGTTTTGCTTTAAGACCACCTAAAAGGCCAGCGATAATGCAATTGGGAAGAGGAGACCAGTGTTCTAAGAACACAGAGAAAGACTAGCATGGAGAGGAAAAGAAGTAATTGCAGTAAATGGAAATGATAAGGCACAGGATTTGTGTGAGCAGTTACTCTGGCTTTATGGGAGTCTGTACTCTGAAATGCCATATGAGTGAGAGAAAAACCAATGTCCCTTCCTCCTGTGTCTGCCCGCCCTTTGGGTGGGTCTCTTCCCCGGTAAGGTTTCTCTTCATGTCCTCACTCTATTTTCTAATGGGACTGTTTTTTGATGCTGAGTTTACTGACATCTATGTATTTTAATTATTAGTCCTTTAGCTGAAGGGTGTTGTACAAAGATCTCCCATACTAGGGAATCCTTTGCTCTACCGAATGATCACACTTTTAAGCAGGACTTAGTAAACTGGGACAGGGAAAAAGAACACAAAGTTAAATGTGGACAAAAAAACCTAGGATTTCCCCCGAAGCAAAGGACTCTTAGGAAGGAGAGGGAGAAGAGAACTCTAGGGTCCTGATGTATAATGGAATTGTACCCATGTGTCAATGATTGCGCTAAAAAATCATCAACCTCCTCCCAAAAATAAATAAAATAAAATTACTATCTGAAATTCTTTTTAAAGAAATTAATGCCCCAAGTTCTGTTCTTCAGAAAAATTTTGCAGTAATGTGTTCATGAGAGACCTATACACCTTACTTTATACCCAATAATATACTAGTGAGATAATATTCAACCTTCACAACTATGGGGTGGAATTTTTAGAATAGCATTATTGTGACTAGTTATAGCACAAGCGTTGGAACATTAAAACTCCTTGTCTGAGGCTCCTAGTTCAATCTACATATGTTAGGGTGGTGTTCAAGCCTATCTCCCCTCCCATTCTCTCTATTTATCTCTCTCTTTGAGGAAACTGTGGTAGTTATCACTGGGGAGTGGGGAAACAGAACTGTAATGGTGGGCATGGGTGAAACTACTGCCTTGTTAACATAGAATCTTGTAAATCACTATTAAATAAATAACAAAAATAAATAAATCTGCAAAATGGTACTATCAATATCATTTGGGTATACAAATTGTTAGTAGAAGCAATTTTTCCATTTTAAGAGTCTGTTGAGTTAGTGCAAAACCTAGACAATAGTAAAAATCTTAAATAAAGTAGGAAAACAAAATACAAGCTATAGCTTTATGTATGTCCATTCTTCTTGGGCAATGAGTGAAATATTTCACTATGCTAAGCGTAAATGCTTCAGTACATCAATTCATTTCAGAAACCCATGGATTTCAGTTTAGAAACTGCAGTCTTTCAAGATCATCCAAAAAATATGTTTCTTTAACTTCAGTTGCCAAGGTTAAAGGGTAGGATTAGAGGACAGAAAAAATAAACACAAAATGGTAATTATCTTCTATTCCTTGCCTAAGGACTTCTAAGCCCAAGGGAGAAGGAAATTGGGCTCTTACTATGTTGTTTATATATAATTTAAATTCTACTCAGAAAAAAAAATCAGGAGCCAATTTCTTTGCAGCTCACTTTATGTTTAAATACTCTGCCATTTACTCCATATTTCATTTAAGGTAAAGTTGAACATCTGAAACAAAATCACTTCAGCATGAGTTTGACACTAATTAACACATTATGTTTCCTTCTTTACTTTCTTTTAGCTAAAGTGATCTGAAGTACTAGGTGCACACCAAGTCAGTCATACACAGTGATATTGCTTGTTTCTGAATAACAATTTACTCTAGCTTAAAGCTAGAGTAAATATGTTCTTAAGAAGAACATATTGCTAATGGGCTTTGCCAATACTGCTTTCGGATGTCATTAGGTTTACATGGATAATGGCAAAGTATATTTGGATTAAAATAGCAAATCAAGAGTGTGTCATTATTTCTCCACATCCATGTTTCTAACTTAATTTTTTTCTTTACCATAACAGCAAATTGACAATGCATTAATTTAAATGTTCAATTTAAAACCAGCCTCGGAGTTCATGCATTTAAATAGGCAGAAGCAAAGAACAGCAGGCTAAAAGCTTTGTGAAAATTGAAATGCTATCAACCCAATTTAAATAATTTTGGTTCTACCATGATTTGTCTTCTTTATACTAGAATAAGACTTGCCCATCTTAACTGCTGCAGTTTTGGACTATGCAGAAGTTCTTTTCGGATACCAAGGATAAGTGCTTAAGAGTTCATAGGGATTCTCATAATTAGTTTAGTATCTCCCTGTGGATCTAATGTGTGTTTGAGCATGGCTGGTTGACCCCCGGAAGCTCACCTATCAGACTCTCATTAGCATGCCAGCCTTGCAGTCGTGCAAGATGTGGCCAGAGTATTTGGGGAATTCCAACCTTCCTATCAGCCTTGCCACATAACCGCACTCCTCCTCCCTCCGGTGGGCTTCACCTTCCTTAAATTTCTATTTCCCCATTCCTGCATCACCATCCATACCTTCTCATTGTGTGGGACTATGTGAAAGCTTGGTAGAGCTTAAGGGAGCTCTGCCATCCTTGGATAGAGGTCTGGAAAGAAACCTCACTTGTTAGCCTCTCTCCTTACAGAGATGAGCCAAGAGGAAAAGTCTCCCAGACTCAGTTTCTCCTTGTTTGTCTCTCAAGCTCACAGAATGCCTACTACCTCTCATACTTAGTTCATTCTCCTGCTAGCAGACTAAGTGGCTGCTTGCTTCAAAGTTCATTCAAAGTTCACACATTCACTATAACTTCACCTTTTGATCATATAGGAGAACCCACTCTATCATACAACCCTGCCAGTACCCAGCAATGAGACCCCACATTCTATTTCCTTGTGCCTTTTGATATCTGTGATTTATATCAAGTTTTGTTTTTCTCCTTCTCTACCTCACCTTACTGGTTTAACCCCTATGCTTCTCTCAAATACCTTTGGATAATTAACTTGCCTGCATCATGGAAACTAATTGTCTTGACCTTTATGTATCTCATCAATTCTTGTCATACCAGCCCCCTACCATGGGGGCAAGCTGACCTTTAAGAAACCTGTAATTTCTGACACATGTGAAAAATGCTCTTTGTTTAACTCAGTATAAAATCCTGTGCCCATCTCCAAATAAACGGATGTTTGTACCAGAATATCTCCCGATGCCTCTTTCTGTATCACACAGTCACTAGAATTGGTGAGGGAGGGTCAGAGGCTTACCCCCCCCCCCATTGCAGCCACCTCACATGAGCACCAGCATTATTGTTTTGCTCTCTTTTCCCTTATAAGGAGATATTGATCTCATGGACTTCACTCTTTTTAAATAAAAAAATAGGTATGTTTTAACATTTCAACTCAATGTTATTTTTGAGAGAATAGTAAATTAATAAATTAACCTATTGAGGAGGTTTGAATGAAAATATCTAATGTCTAATTGTATATTATAGTAAAATGTATTTCAAGAACACAACCCATTAATATAAACTCTACAATCTGAGTAGAATACAAGCATAACAAGTGCATACTGTTAATCCCAAGCAAACGTAGATAAAATCTCACATTTTAACTCAAACTCACAGTAAACAAGATCTTAAAGGCCTGATGCCTACAACACTTCATTAAAACAGCTAACTATGGCCAAGTAGTCTAGAGAAGACTGGTAGTATTATTAAATCACATTAAAAAATGACCAGACAGTCTAACAAATTTAGAGTACTGGATAGCAGCTTCAACTACAGCCTTGAAGGTCATATAGTTAATCTCCACATATGCAGGTTAAGAGTCTATATATCAGGAGTTGGGCGGTAGCACAGAAGGTTAAGCACACGTGGCACAAAGCGCAAAGACCAGCATAAGGATCCCGGTTCAAGCCCCCATTCCCCACCTGTAGGAGAGTCGCTTCACAGGCAGGTCTGCAGGTGTCTATCTTTCTCTCCCTCTCTCTGTCTTCCCTTCCTCTCTCCATTTCTCTCTGTCCTATCCAATAATGACGACATCATCATCAACAACAACAATAATAATAACTACAACAACAATGAAAAATAACAAGGGCAACAAAAAGGGAAAATAAGTTTTTTAAAAATTTTAAAAAAGAGTCTAGATATCCATCGGATTATCTGACTGCTGGCCTTTTAATTTTATAGTTTTATCTCATTTTAAAGCTTCTAACCATATTACTGATATAGCTACATGATTTTCTACACAGGCCCTCCACCTCAAAGAATTAATTTACAACCCCCCTCAGACACATTCCATAAGACCATGTGGTTTTACCTAAGACTTCTCATCTAGTATCAAGGTTCTTAAGGATAAAAGAAAAGAATTGCATGGGAACAGCTTACAAATGATAGTCATTTATATAACGAGGCAGTGTGCTGTGGATTTTATTACCATCATCAGTTATTTTGGAGTCTTAAATTCATGATTCTTCCAACATACTATATACTTCCTAAGAACTCTACTGAGAATAAGGAGCTCTATTGTTTAGGCAAACTCTATTTTAAAAGGCATGGATTTAAATTCAGCTCTTTAATACTATCAAAAACATCCTAAATTTGCCACACTAATAGTCAATAGTTGAGAGTCAGGCCATTAACCTACACTCCACACGGCGTATTTCAAAAGGGCTAAGGTAAAAATCCAAGATTAGTGCCATCCCCATTTAGGCAAGGTTTCAAGTAAGCAGCCATCAGTACCTGAGTGCTGACTTTCAAAGGTAGACCATTCTGTAACTATAAACATGCATGATGAAGCACCCAGCTCCTGTGAAAACACAGGGAGCAAAGGTGCAGTGCCCACTGTAAGAGAGTTTACAGTTCTGTTACAGAAGGAAAAGCATAATCAAAGTAAAAGAGTAAATCAGTAATCACAAATTGAGTTATGTCCTCTAAAGAAAAACAACCAAAAAGGGAGGATGTTAAAAAGAACTAAGAAAACAGGAGTAAGGAAGGGTGGAAATCATCTGGTAGTGAGCATTTCTTCAATAAAGCAACACAGAATTTGGAAGACAAAAGTATGCTTTTGAACATAGAAACTGTTCAGTGCCAGATGTCATTTGAAAAACAATCTTTGTTTTGCTTTTGCTTTTTTGTGACTAGGCTTCACCTATGCATGCTGACTCACTCCCCCACCCCTGCTAGAAAGGAAGAGATAAAAATAGAATCAGCGAAGCAGAGACACCAAAGCATCTCCTAGGACCAGGGGAGTCAGAGCTTGAACCTCCACTCCACGCATGAAAATGCATACATCTGCCAGGGGAGCTAGCTCAGCAGTCCAAATACCTGGCATTTTCCTATTAGTTGATTTGGAGAAAGGGATTAGGCAAAAGGAAGCTAGATAGGGGATGGGAGAAAAATTCACTCCAGCAGAGAGTCAGCAGGAAGCAAAGATTCTGTGGTGGAAGAAAAGAAAAGGAAGAAGAGAGTGAAAAAGGAAAGGGAGTGAGAAGGCAAGGATATGGAGCAGGGGGAGGGGAAGGGGAAGGGGAAGGGAAAGAGGGCTAGGGATTGGGGAGGATGCGGTATTGGAAGGAGGAGGAGGGGAGGGGGAGGGGTAAGGGGACTGGGAAGCAAACGGAGACTAGGGAAGGAGACTGGGAAAGGGGACTGGGGAAGAGGAAGGGAAAGGAGGCATGAAAGGAAACCTGTTACCCAGAACTAAGAAGAAAGCACTAGGCAGATGCAGTCTGTGGGGTCCAGGTTCAGACAAGAAGACATGCTGAAACAACACAGGCATTCTATGCAAATAAAACTGATGAATGATAGCCCATGCCTCCCTTTCTCAGAAAAGCTGGAATTTTCTCAGCCCTCCCTCCCTGCTCCCCCTAAAATCATGAGATAATGTCCCTATGAATGATCCCCTCCCCTCATAGCAATGGGGGGCATCCTCATCTTCACAGTCCCAAACAAGAAGCTGTGTGAACAAAGCTATGCTTAGCTCACTAAAGTGGTGGTCTCAACCAAAGCTTATAGGTATCGTATTTCCTTGTTCTCTTCTGCACACATTTATTGCTTCTGTAACTAAAAACTATATAAAGTGACTGTCTTGGTTATTCATGGGTTTCCTCATCTAGGGACCTCTGTATACATGCTAACCTCTCTGTGCCAATTCATTATCAAACCAACTAAAGGAAGCACCCCCCCCCCCCCCCCCCCACACACACACACACACAGACCTAGTCTTCAGGGCCTTGTGGATAATGCTGAACTCATGGGCAAACAATGGGAAGCCAGCAAAGCATTATTTTTAAGGTCAAAGCAGATAGCAACCCATTTCTTACAGCTAGTTTTTTTGTTGTTGTTGTTTTTCTCATAAACAACACCAGAGATGTTGGTAGCTCATAACTAACTGGAGATCTTAAATACTAGAAAAAAAATAACATTACAACTAATATTTTGTAAATAAGTGTGAGTGCTATAAGCATAAGAATATTTAATAACAATCAAAGATAGCAATGCTGTTTCGCAAAAGAAAAATACACTTTTCCAAAAGTCTGAAGGCCCTTCCTCAAGAAAAATAATAGATATTTGCATAATTTGAAGTGTGCTGATTTATCACATCTCTGGAACACTCCTGAAGCCTTCCCAAGAGTCTATATAATGACACCAATTGCTTCCCCTCTCCATCACAGCACACTCCATAAACTTTGGGGATAATATGTCTGCCCAAGGTCTAAATATCTTAAGAGTTAAGTTTAAATTTTGCTATTATTCATATACTTCTAAGTCTGCTTGAAGTTAACTGTGATAAACTAGCCATTTCAGTGAATGATCTGAACAGTAGCCTCAGCAGCACTGGGTGCAAATTTATTCAAATTGATACGGAGGAAGTCATAGATCTCTCATTTGAAACATATTATAGTATCTTTATCTGCACCAAGAAAGTTAAGGGAGATAAAGGTTTGTCTTGCAAGCCGGCATGAATGCAAAAACCAACAGCAAAGCAGCAATTTATGGCCTGGGCTTGCATGATGCAGAATAAATATATCTACCATTTCACTGGACTGGCTTCTGGCGATGGTTTAAAATACTTTGAGAATACATGACTTAAAAGGGGAAATGAAACGAAGAGAAAATGTTCAGGAGACAAAACAGAAAAAAAAATGGAATTAGGCAAATGACAGAAGTGACCAGAGAATTATGTCACCAAAAGGAGGCCTGTACTTAGTATTTGAACTAATAATGACTGAAAACCCTAAATTGGGTTTTTTTGAAAGACACAGCATTTTATAGAATCTGAATTTGAACCAGGAATGTCTCTTAAGAATCATTCTTCTAAATCTTCTTGCTACTTCCTCAAGGGATCATTGGAAAGCCATTCCACAAAATGTCTCACGTATATAAACACCTTTTTGCTTTAAAAAGATAAGGTTGGGGAGTCCGGAGGTAGTGCAATGAGTTAAGCGCAGGTGGCACAAAGCAAAGGACCTGCTTAAGGATCCTGGTTCCCCTGGAGCCCCAGGCTCCCCACCTGCAGGGGCATTGTTTCACTGGTGGTGAAGCAGGTCTGCAGGTGTCTGTCTTTCTCTCCCTCTCTCTGTCTTCTTCCTCTCCTCTTTCCATTTCTCTCTGTCCTATCCAACAATGAGGACATCAATAACTACAACAATTAAAAAAACAAGGGCAACAAAAGGGATTAAATAAATATTTTTAAAAGATAAGGTTAAATGATGTAATTTGTTAAATAAGAACATTTATATTTAATCAACCTCCTGCTGTTCTTATTTATGGTATGCCTGAAAGTAACAGCAAAAACTGTCCTGTCAGCAAGCAAAAGATGATTTCTTAGAAGGACCTGTATCACACTGACTACTGATTGTAGTCAGAGTCTAGAATACAAAAGAAAAGTTAAGAAATGAAGGTGTTTCAGTGAAACATAAAATAAAAACATGGCACTGTTCTATGCCTTGAAGACGAAGCAGACCAACAGAACAGTTGTCTTGAAAACTGTGCAGCTTTGCCAAGCACACAACTCAAGTTTAAGTCTGGTCCCCACTGTATTGATAACAGTTTTGGTACCATAGCTTTTACCTGCTGTTTCCAATGAAAGCATTTGTCATTAGCCCCTCCATTCTTATTCATACTGGGAGAAGGGTTATGACTTGTTCTTTTCTGCTTTCTTTTTTTTTTAATATTTATTTTATTTATTTATTCCCTTTTGTTGCCCTTGTTGTTATATTGTTGTAGTGATTATTGTTGTTGTCATTGTTGGATAGGACAGAGAAAAATGGAGAGAGGAGGGGAAGACAGAGAGGAGGAGAGAAAGATAGACACCTGCAGACCTGCTTCACTGTCTGTGAAGCGACTCCCCTGCAGGTGGGGAGCCGGGGTTCGAACCGGGATCCTTAGGCTGGTCTTCGTGCTTTGCGCCACCTGCACTTAACCCGCTGCGCTACAGCCCGACTCCCCTTTTCTGCTTTTTCTTTCTTCAGTTCTGCTTTGTTTGCTTGTCCATGAAGTGCATACTCAGGCTATATCTGAATATCCCATGGGCAATATCTGGGATCTGTTCTCCCTTCAAATTTGAATGTTTCCCTTCCTTTTTTTCAATTCATGCCTAGGATTTATGCTTCTAAATACATGCATTAACTTTTCTTGAAAACAAACATTGTTGGATTGAGTCAAAGGGAAAGTTAACTTTTATAAATATTCTACTAAAAGAATTTATTTGGGGGCTGGGTGGTGACACAGCTGGTTGAGTGCACATGTATAATGCACCAGTACCCAGGTTCAAGCCCCTGGTCCCCACCTGCAAGGAGAAAGCTTCAAGACTCGTGAAGCAGGGCTTCACGAGTCTTTCTGCCTCTTTTCCTCTTGATCTCCCCCTTTCCTCTCGATTTCTGGCTGTTTCTATCCAATAAACAAAAGATAGTAAAAAAATAAATAAATAAATAAAAAAGAATTTATTTGACCCCACACCATACAAGCCAGACCTGAAAGGTGCTCTAGTACTAAAGAGAAGAAAAAAGAAAAGAAAAAGAAAGAATTGTCCTCTTCAGAATGGCATTTCCATTTTTTGCATTGAAATTCATTTTAAAAAATTTTTTAAATATGTATTTATTCCCTTCTGTTGCCCTTTTTGTTACTGTTATAGTTATTATTGTTGTTGTTACTGATATCCTGGGATGCATTGGATCAACCTTCTCGTGGTGCATCCCGTGAGTACCCATTCATTGGGGAAACTGATGATCCTTCCTAGCCGACTGAATCCACATGGATCCCAGTCACTTTCAAAGCCAGCAACAAGCAGCTCCTGACAGCTTTCAACCTGACCTGTTGACTGGCTACGGAAGAAGGGCAAACGCTAAAGAAGAACTGATATCCTTGTTGGATAGGACAGAGAGAAATGAAGAGAGGAGGGGAAGACATAGAGGGGGAGAGAAAGAGAGACACCTGCAGACCTGCTTCACCACCTGTGAAGGGACTCCCCTGCAGGCGGGGAGCTAGAGGCTTGAACCGGGATCCTCATGCTGGTCCTTGCGCTTTGCGCCACATGCGCTTAACCTGCTGCACTACCTCCCGACTCCCGCATTGAAATTTATTTTGAAGAAAAAGATACCTTCATAGTTTGCCATTTTTTTCTTTCTTACTTCCATAGGCCCTTTTCCTTGAGAAGATCTGCATATCAGACCCCGTTTTTCTGCATGCGTGTGAACACACATACACACACACACACACACCAAACTAGAGAGAAATAATTTATATAAACACCTAAGGTATTTTCTTAAGCAAAATAAATTAAATGTTCTATGCAAAAAGTATCATTAATAATTTAATCCCACTAGTACTTATGGAAATTCTGGAAAACCTGTAGTAAAACAGGCATGAAACATTTCTTTCTTAGAACTAGTAACAAATAGCAATTTTTACTATGACAATAAAATTAAGCTTTTTTTAAAATTGTCACCTGAGCTGTCACTGAGCCTCAGTACCAGCATTAAGAATCTACCATTCCCTGTAGCCACTTTTTTTCTTTCTTTTTTCCATTCTATTTTTATTTGATAGGACAGAAATTGAGAGGAGGTCAAGAGAGAAAAACATCTATAGACCTGCTTCACCACTAATGAAGTTCCCTCCTGCAGATGTGTAACTTCGGGAGCAGGGGCTGGAACTCAGGTCCTTGTGCATGGTAATGTGCGCACTTAACCAGGTGCACCACCACCTGGCCCCTGAAATTAATCTTTCACAGAAGTGAAAATGATGACTACTTGGATGTTTGAAGTGAAAATGTGAAAACTGACAGGACCTAGCATATATTGTAGTCTCAGTGGTGGTAGTTTCCATTTTTCAAATTTTCTATTTTAACTGTATATAAACCATTCTTAAAGAAATATCTTTTTTTTTTAATTCAGGGGATCGATTCTTCTTCTTCGAGCGTTTGCCCTTCTTCCGTAGCCAGTCAACAGCATCAGGTTGAAAGCTGTCAGGAGCTGCTTGTTGCTGGCTTTGAAAGTGACTGGGATCCATGTGGATTCAGTCGGCTAGGAAGGATCTTCAGTTTCCCCAATGAATGGGGACTCGCGGGATGCACCACGAGAAGGTCGATCCAATGCATCCCGTGGTGATTGATGATTTACAGTAAATACAGCGGTTGGTACATGTGTAAAATTGCTGGGTTTTCTGCAAAACACTCTCACCCCCAGCGTAGGTCCTCTTCCACCATCTTGTACCAGGACCTGAAGCTTTCCTCCTCTCCCCCCGCCCGAGTCCTGTACATTGCTGCACTACACCAAACCCAGTCCAAGTTCTGCTTTGTGTTTCCCCTTCTGTCCTTAGAAGAAAAATCTTCAAGTAAAAAAGAACACAGATGTGGTCCGGGAGGTGGCGCAGTGGAAAAGCATCTGGCTCTCAAGCATGAGGTTCTGAGTTCAATATCTGGTAACACATGTACCAGTGATGTCTCGTTCTTTCTCTCTCTCCTTCTACCTTTCTCATTAATAAATAAGTAAAATCTTAAAAAAAAAAAAAAAGAACACAGATACCTCGGATATATACCATCAGCTATTGATTAGCTCCAGTATCTAGCTACCTTGATGTTTCTCCTAAGACTTTTTACCTTTCTTGAAAATTGCATCTTTTCCACCTCTTTTATTTTTTTTCCTTACAACAGCACTGCTCATCTCTGGTTTATGGTGGTGTCTGGGATTAAACCTGGTGGGACATCAGAGGCTCGGGCATGAAAGTCTTTCCATAATTTCTGTCTCACCTCCCAGACCTGTGCTCTACATTTTTTAAAAATTTGTTTTATTATCTTTATTTATTTATTTATTGGATAGAGATAGTCAAAAATTGAGAGGGTAAGGGAGATTGAGAGGAAGAGAGACACTTGCACACTGCTTCACCATTTGCAAAGCTCTCCCCCCTGCTGGTGGGGACTGGGGGCTCAAACCTGGATCCTTGCATACTGTAACGTGTGCTCAGCCAGGTGCACTACTGCACCAACCCTACTCTACTCTTTAATAAGAAAATCATAGCAGGGTGCAGGTCTGGTAGGAACCAGCCTGTAACCCATTAACATAAAATAAATGTAGCTCCCTGCCCTCCATGCAGCCTCAGGTCTCCTTCTTTGGTTACTTTTGAGCTATATGACAGAATTTTTATTATGCATTAATAACTTAATATATGTCAAAGAATTTAAAAAATCACCAGTGGAACTGACAAGAGAAATGTGTGTGTGTGTGTGTGTGTGTGTGTGTGTGTGTGTGTGTGTGTGTGTGTGTGTGCTGTGGTTGGAGAGCATATTGCTTATGCTAAAATTTTACTCTCATTCTTAAAACTCTGAGGTTCCAGGTTCAATCTCCAGTACCACCATAAGCCAAAGCTGAGCAGTGCTGTGGTTGGTCTCTCTCTTTAAAATAAAGATAAATAAAATATATTTTAAAAAGAGAAATAAAAAAAATTATAGCAGCAGTTATTTTCTGAAGTCACTACGTAAAGTTTATATATAACCTATTAGCAGCTCAAAAATGAATCCATATGCAATAACAATTCCACATTATCCACACTAAATGAAAGTTTATCAATTTATTAGGTTGTCAAAAAAGTCACAGCACTTTTTTTTTCTATGCTAAAATGCATCATGACTTTTCCAACAACTCAATATATACCATCAGAGCTTGGGAGATAGCGTAATGGTTACGTAAAGTGTCTTTGATGGGACAGGCCTCAAGTTCAATCACCAGCACCACCATAAGCTAGAACTGAGTAGTGCTCCAGTAAAATAAAATAAATATTTTCTATGTAGCTGACCACACAAGCTTATGAGCAATATACTGATTTTTCAGAAGAAAAGTCATAACACATTTCTGGAAATGCTAGTCATTCACATATATATTACTACTTTGGCATTTGACAGGTAACAGTACTAACTAGGTTGAATTCAGGAGATTTTACAACAGATTGAAGTTGGAAGACCAAACAGAATTTTTGCAATATTTGACTGTTTTGCTTCAGTAAAGGGAAGGATGCACATCACGCTGTGAAAAGTTGCATAAAGGTTATGGTTGCAAAGTTCACCATATAGTTGTAAACCAGCATCTTGTGTTTTTTGTTACTGATAAAACAGGTCCCTCTACGAGCGAGGAATTATGATGCTCACTGGAAGGTGGCAAAAGGTTATCAAACAAAATGAGCACTATAAAACAGGTTGATTGCTGTTCTTTATATAAATAAATGACCTTTGAAAAATATAGAAAAAATACGTCCTAACTTCTCCCACAACCCAATATTCTTACTCAAATGGGAAAGGAACTATTTTAACTATAGAATAAATCTTCACTTACTATTACTAGAATCAGGGGGAAATCTAAGTTTGGGGACTTACAGTTTACACAAATTAAAGTAGTAGTTAAAAAACTAAGGCATTCATGAATATTTATACTGAAATGTTGTTTATAATGAGAAGTCAAAATCGATCAGAATTTTTAAACTAAGCATATGAATCACAAAAAAATTATCTGTACTATCTGATTCTTTAAAAACTCATACTTATAACTTTTATATATACCTAAATAAGTACTGATGGGAGAAAAGGACACAACTCTTCCCTTTGGAATAGTTTGTTAAATTGTGTTTTGTATGTTTTATAACTTAGAAGTTTTCCTTCCAACTTTACAACCTGACAACCTTAGTTACATTTTGAGGATTGTCAAATTTGGATTATGTTCTAAAGTGTGCTTTCTATGCCAACTATAAAATTCTTGAAGCGTTTCACCTTTTCTTATGTATTTTCCTATTAACCTATGTTTATTCAGATTTTGCTCTTTTTTTTTTAAAGACAAAAACAGAGATACAGAGGGAAAGTGAAAGATACTATGATGACCAGACTGGAAAAATAGTTCACTCTCCCTGTCTGTCTTGATCAGGAAGGATGTAAGGCAGGTAGGCAGGCAGGCAGGCAGGCATGTTGGCTGGCTGGCTGGGCTGGCTTCCTCCAAGACAGGGGGTGGGGGGCTGGGGGGGGGGAGGCCCTCCCGGGGGGGGGGGGGTCTGACTCAAACTTGGATTGCTCATATAACAAAACAGCACAGTATCCAAGTGAGTTATTAGAATTTTGGAAAATGCATGAGGTGTTTTTACACAGAAAAATGTCAGGACTTTTTCAACAACTCAATTATCTCAGTTGTCCCTGTGTACGTACCTATTTAGTTATTTGGGGAAGAATCAGAGCATCACTCTGTCACATGCAATAGTAGGAATCAAACTCAGGGCCTCATGCTTCAGAGCCCAGAACATTATCTACTGAGCACTACCCAAGTCTCTTCAAGTGCTTTGGTTCTTTTTTTTTTTTTTTTTCTAATCCATACTCATTAATCAGATTTGAGTTTTATCTTATCTTCATCAAACTCTGCACTGTTTCACATAAGCAAGAAATCTACAATGTTTCCATGCCCCCACATTATTCACCCCCTTACAACAGTATCATACAACAGTATCCATCCATTCAAATTTTACCTCTTGCTCTACATGACTCATTGAATTGGGATTATCTGGTATTTTATTTAAAATTCTTCTCTATGTGTCAAAATTTTTCTATTGATTTTACTTATCTTTATTCTGTTTTTCAAAGTATATTATTATTTCTCAAATTATATTATTTTATCTGAATTTTCTCTATTTACTAATATATTATTAATATGTGTCCAGGTCAGCAAAGTGTTAATCATTCCTCACAACCTGTGTGAAAGCCCCAACACATCTTACCAAATCGCAATTTAATATATCAAGCTTAAAAGATACTCAATGTCCACTGAGAAAAATATTAAAAAGTAATCTCTTTTTTCAGTCACCATGTTCCAGATGCTACAATGCCAACCGGATGATTTCCCTGGGCAGACAACTCCACCAATGTGTCCTGGAGCCCCCGCTTCCCCAGAACCTTGCCCCACTAAGGAAAGAGAGAGACAGGCTGGGAGTATGGATCCACCTGCCAAGCCCATGTTCAGCAGGGAAGCAATTACAGAAGCCAGACCTTCCACCGTCTGCATCCCACAATGACCCTGGGTCAATACTTCCCAGAGGGATAAAGAATAGGAAAGCTGTCAGGGGAGGGGATGGGATATGGAGTTCTGGTGGTGGGAACTGTGTGGAGTTGTACCCCTCTTATCCTATGGTTTTCTCAATGTTTCCTTTTTATTAAAAACAAACTATGGTTTTTGTCAGTGTTTCCTTTTTATAAATAAAAATGAAAACAAACAAAAAAATCTAATAAATATTTATGTGGTCATGTGAAAAAAAAGTAATCTCTCATAACTGCATATGCTATATGATGAAGTATCTTTAGAAGAAATGGACATTTCCATTTTTTAATGTCATCACTGAAAACCACAGCTTACAATTTTATACATCTCAGAAAGAATTCTCATGGACAGTGTTCAGTTCCATGAATTTCCAAGTCTGCTTTCTTCTATACCCACATATTCAGAGCATGTCAGCACAGCACATCTGGCTTTGCACCACCCTCCATTCCACTCCCCACCTTTTGACACTGGCTGAATAAGCAGGGTGGGAGGCACTTGCATTCCTGGAAACCATCTTAACACCAGGATGACTAGGAATAACTTAATTATACAGGAAACTGTATGTGACGCAAATGAATATGCTCTATAAATTTTTAACTAAATGTATCAGCAAGCAAATTTGGCTTAGCCAGATCATAAAAATATCTTTACTTAGTTCAAATCACCCAACAAGAAGGGCAGCAAAGTTGGACATTGCATTCTTAACTAAAAGTGATTTTAAAATCTGAGTTTTAAAAACTTTATAAAACCAAGACTTCAGGAGTACAGAGACCCTCTCCTAGATTCCCTTTTAATACTTCACAAGGAAATCTTTCTTTTTTTTCTTTCTTTCATTCTTTCTTTCTTCTTGCCTTTCTTTCACCAAAATTCTACTCATCTCTGGCTTACGGTGGAGACTGACTGAATCTGGGATCCTATAGGCTTCAGGCTCAGAAATCTACTGCACTATCTCTCAAACCCCAAACCCAAAACCTTTTTATTATTATTATTTTTTTTTAGTTTCTCTAGCTTCCTGGATCTTCTGCTTGTTACAAGAATTCTCTATTAATTCAAATGTTGACTCTTCTAATTTGCACACTATAGTCAAGTCCTTGTCACTCTGGCCATTTTTTAAATATCTATTTATTTAGTCTCTTTTTTCTTGCCCTTGTTTTTTATTGTTGTAGTTATTATTGTTGTTGTTGTTGATGTCATCATTATTGGATAGGACAAAGAGAAATGGAGAGAGGAGGGGAGACAGAAAGGGGGAGAAACACCTGCAGGCCTGCTTCACTGCCTGTGAAGTGACTCCCCTGCAGGTGGGGAGGGAGGGGCCTCAAACCAGGATCCTTGTGCTGGTCCTTGCGCTTTGTGCCACCTGCGCTTAACTCACTGCACTACCACCCAACTCCTTCAGTCTGGCCAATTTTGTAAATGCAACGTCTCTTAAGTCTGTACTTGTCTTCTATTTTCATCTACTTATTTCTGTTTTATTTGATCCTTTTTATTACCATCTATTCGATCCCAGTATTTTTCTAACCCATAAATGGAGAATCTCTTCCTTCTCTTCTCAGTTTTGGCTTACATGAGGTCATCATATCAACCTTTATAATTACATGAAGACCATCCAGTTTAGGTCAAGCTTCTTCCTTGTCCACATGTCACTGAAGTTCCCATAGTCTACTGAGTTAGGAACAAACTCCTGAACCAGGTGCCCTAACTTGGATTTGTCATATTTGACCCCAATCCCCCAAAAAGTAATCGACGGGAGTCAGGTGGTAGTACAGAGGGTTAAGCGTAAATGGCACAAAGCACAAGGACTGGTGTTAAGGATCCCAGTTCAAGCCCCCAGCTCCCTACCTGCAGGGGAGTCACTTCCACAGGCGGTGAAGCAGGTCTGCAGGTGTCTGTCTTTCTCTCCCCCCTCTCTCTTCCTCTCCTCTCTCCATTTCTCTCTGTCCTATCCAACAACGACGACATCTATAATAACAACAATAATAACTACAATAATGAAAAATAAAAACAAGGAGAAGTCAGGCGGTAGTGCAGCAGGTTAAGCACAGGTGGCAGGTGGCACAAAGCACAAGGACCTGCCTAAGGATCCCGGTTCGAGCCCCCGACTCCCCACCTACAGGGGAGTCACTTCACAGGCAGTAAAGCAGGTCTATAGGTGTCTTTCTCTCCCCCTATCTGTCATTCTCTCCTCTCTGCATTTCTCTCTGTCCTTTCCAACAATGACTACAACAATAAAACAAGGACAACAAAAGGGAATAAATAAATAAATAAATATTTTTTAAAAACAAGGGCAACAACAGGAAATAAATATTTTAAAAAGTAATCAACAAAGAACTGGTATTTTGGGGGATGTTGTTTGCTTGCTTGCTTGTTTGCTTTTAAAGATTTTATTTATTATTTATTAATGAGAGGGCTAGGAGGTGAGAGAGAAAATAAAAAACTAGGTATCATTCTGAAACACATGCTGCTGGGGATCAAATTCAGGGCCTCATAGCTGAGAACACAATACTTAATCCACTATACCACCTCCCAAAGCCCTAGAACAACTATTTCTATAGATACAAGTAGCGTGTACTTTCCTTGAGACCAGAGACAATGGTTTAATGAATATCTAATCCTAGATACAAGTAGCGTGTACTTTCCTTGAGACCAGAGACAATGGTTTAATGAATATCTAATCCCTAGCAAAGTACCTTAGTTGACATAAAAGTCACAAATTGATGCTTTATCAGTGCTTTCGTATCTTCACCAAATATTGCACCATCCTCACTAGTACTTTTATGTGAAACTTAATAAAAACTTATTGTAAGGCCAGGTGGTGGTGCACCTGTTTGAGCCCAAATTACAATGGATAAGGATCCAGGTTCAAGCCCCCAGTCCCCACCTGTAGGAGGAAAGCTTTTGAGAGTGGTGAAAAGGTGCTACAGGTGTATCTCTGCCTCCCCCTCTATCTCCCCCTTTCCTCTTGATTTCTGACTATCTCTACCCAATAAAGACAATGAAAAATAAAAATCTATTGTGCTGGACACTTCGTGGGCTCTTTCAATCTATCAACCTTTATCTTTAAGACTAGAAATTATTTTCTTTTATCTTATCATCTCTCTACTAATCTATGTGTGTGTGTTCTCATCACTATTTATAATTTTTTATGTCTTTAATCAAACTTCACAAACTCTATTGCAAGTAAATTCTATATTTCAGATAGATTTTGAAATTTGCTTGAACTTATCTTTTATTTAGCCTGACAATTGTTTTTCTGATTAACATATCTTCACTGTTATTTTGAATGTTTTCCTAAGCTAAGTTTTACAGATTTATTTTAGGGAAATAATGTGTTCATTTGACAAACCAAGCAATTTAATAGCCAGCACGAAGTATTCATGCAACTATTTAATATAGTCAGATACTAATTGTATGATTAAGACAGTCATTTGATACAACACACATCTGGTTAATTGTGGCTTTTTGGAACATTCCAGTTTCAAACATTTGTCAGATAGTATCTACCTAGGAATAAATGAGTGTCTTCTAAAATCTGCACCTGAAAATCACTCTTTGTTTAAAATATTTATTTTAGGAACATCAAAGGAGCTCACTGGAATACTGCACTGACTTGCTGTGCATGTGCCCCAGGTCAAGTCCGGCCCCCATTAGACTGAAGGAAGCTTCAGAGCTGTGGTTTGTTTCTCTTTCTCTGCCTCTCTGTGTGTCTCTATCTGAAAAAAGTCATTCTGGGAGTGACAAAATGCATGGGTTACTACCTACTTTTCTTTGTTGTAGCTGTTGTCACCATGGCTTTCCTACTCCATGTCAACTTTTTCAGAGTGGCTGGGGGGTGAGATACCACAGTCGTGAAGCTTCCTCTAATACAGTGAAGGCTGGCTTCAAGTCTGGGTGCACTAATGCTGGTAAACTTCTGCTGACCCTGCTGCTACCATTTTATTTTGTTTTTCTCTTCTGTTAGCGTCATTCTTTTCTTTTGTTTTTAAATAGAGGCAGGAAGGGAGATAGATAGATGCCAGTCCCTGTTCAGGGCGCCATTATGCTGGGCTAGCTTCGCGGGCGGGAGACAAATGACCAGGGACTCATGGCTGAGCTGGGAAGCAGTATCTCTTTATTCATGTGGAATGCAGCACAATCTAAGCTAAGCTAAACTAACTATAATCACAATCTTGTCCTTATATATATACTTGCCAAGTAGGGGGGAAACAGGATGTGACGTAGAGAGGGTGGAGCAAAAAGAGATTGGTGAAAATCGGGGTGTGTGACAAGGAGAGGGGGCGGAGCAAAAAGACATGGTGAACCAGTGGGGATTAAACCAGTGCCCTGGGGGTCGGGCGGTGGCGCAGCGGCGTAGCGGGTCAAGCGCAGGTGGCGCAAAGCGCAGGGACTGGCGTAAGGATCCCGGTTCGAGCCCCCGGCTCCCCACCTGCAGGGGAGTCGCTTCACAGGCGGTGAAGCATGTCTGCAGGTGTCTATCTTTCTCTCCCCCTCTCTGTCTTCCCCTCCTCTCTCCATTTCTCTCTGTCCTATCCAACAACGAATTGCGTCAACAAGGGCAATAATAATAACCACAACGAAGCTACAACAAGGGCAACAAAAGGGGGGAAAAAAATGGCCTCCAGGAGCGGTGGATTCATGGTGCAGGCACCGAGCCCAGCAATAACCCTGGAGGAGGAAGGAAAAAAAAAAAAGAAAAAAAAAGAAAAAAAAAAAAAAGAAACCAATGCCCTGCAGTCAGGGTGGTGCTTAGTTAACAGTGGTTACGTAAATAGAATACAGTGTTAAGCAGGGGGATTAAACCAATGAAACAGAAGGGGTTTTAGAAGCAGAATTAGAAGCATACCAACAGATAGATACATAGATAGATAGATAGAGCAACCAAGAATGCTACTTCACCAGTTTTCCTTTATACCTATCAACAGCCACCATTCAGAGCCCTGTTCTAATGATTTTATTTGCAAAAAAAAAAAAAAAAAAAAAACACCATGTTTTCTATCTCTTTTCCTTCACCCTTCAATGTTTTGCACTAATAATTCCAAATGGATAGCTCAGATTCTTTTGTTGTTCTTGTTAAAAGTAGTAAACTCTCATGAGCTTCTAAGTTATATTTTGGAAAAGTCTACTTCTTTGATAGTTGTCTCAGATCCCTTATCTTGGTTCTTCTAAACATCCTATTACTAAAATGTAGGAAAACAAAACTGATCAACTCTAAAAATTAAGAAGTAGACTAAGTATTTTTAAAATATTATTTGTGCTATGAAACTATTTTTTCTGTTACCTTTAGAAAGTGTGGTAAAAGTTTTGACATCTCTTAGTTCTGAATATATACAGCTTCAATATAAGCACTTAAGATTTCAAATTAGTAAGCTAACTGAATTTCAACACTGGGCTCAAATTTTAATGCATTTTTTTTAATAATGACTTTTTCTGAAATATTAAACCACCTATAATCTGAGACCAGAAACAACCAGTCTTGTCAGTATTTAAGACATAGTTGTCTGTAAACAGCATTAAATGATATAAGTCATGGTAAGGTCTTATATGGAACCTCTGAAGCTTTGCTCATTTTCCTTCAAGCTCTCTTGATCCACACCATTTGACACTGAATCTGCTGATCTCAACCAAATCAATGCAGCCAGTGCCACCTCATCATGCTACACTTCGGACTGTGTCCAGAGATATCAGGCCTGGGCTATTAACCCTCCAGCTCCAAAACTCAGGTGAGACCTTTCCCAGCCCACAGGAATCAAATCCTAAGTTTCCTTTTAGATGGCATATTTCCTGACAGAGCTACAACACCTAGAGAAACACCAGGGCACATGAGATAGGGCATGTGTACACGTGAATGCGTAAGTTAGGGGGAAAGATACGCCTTAAAGTAAAAGTGTACAATAGTCTACAGTGACTCAATGAATGCAGCAAGTAAGTTGACAGACCTAAAAAAGACAACAGAAAGTACTACTTAGTAGAACTAGATACCTTCCTCACTTACTTCCTATTCACTTCCCTAAATTACTCTAAGCTAAAATAAGGACTACAAAAGCTGGATAAGAGCAAGAGAACAACACGCTTTAATGACAGCCCTTTTGGTCATTACCAGGCCACCCCATCATCCAGGGTCCTAGTCAGGGAATCCTGCTATTCACATACATATATGTTGGGCCTAGATCTCTATCAGATCCCTCTCTCCACCATCATTGGTCATCTCCGTCAGGAACAACATCATAAATCCTCTTGTTGGCCTCTCCATTACCTTGCCCTCAATGTAGAGCAACAGTGATAGAAACTGCCCCAACTTTCTGAGGGGAGTTTGGGTCAACATACTCTGCCAGTCAAGGAAGTCGGGTCCTGCAATGAGTACAGGCTAGAATGTTCCCAGCTATGACTATGGACTGCTAGTTCAGACCAGAGGGGATGCAGAGGTTGCACGAGCTCATGCGCTAAAGGTGGATAAATATGAGCCCTAGGTCAGATCAATGGGGTTTGCAGTCAGAAGTATTTATATACCTTTGCCATCTTTGGGAGATACCCTCTGCACTGATCCAGCTTTCTAATGTTATTGCCAACTCTGACAACATCTTCCTAGACAAGACTTTCATTCCACCTGCATTTTAGCTATTGGGCTCAGGCAAAAATAGTGTACTTATGGGCCCCTCCTTAGGAATAGACCTAAAATAGTCTTCCTAGCTTCTTCCAGCAGGAAGAGCCCAAATCTCATCTGCTCTATTCTTACCTGTAGGTTCCAGATTACTAAACATTTTGTTCTGCTTTATATCGTAACGATTTTCAGCCACCAAGTTGCAAGTGCTACAGTGACACCAACCTGACTTCCCTGGGCAGAGGACCTCACCACCTCCCCAGAGCCCTGCCTGGGGAGGGGAAAGATAGAAACAGGCTGGGAGTGTGGATCTACCTGCCATCACCCATGTCCATCAGAGAAGCAATTACAGAAACCAGACCTTCAACCTTCTGCTCCTCATAATGATCCCGGGTCCATACTCCCAGAGTCATAAAGAATAGGAAAACTTCCAATGGAGTGGGTGGGATGTGAAATTCTGGTGGTAGATTTGTGTGGAATTGTACTCCTTATCCCACAATCTTATCAATCATCATTAAATCACTAATAAATTTTTTAAAAGCTTTGAAGTTGCAATAATCAGAGTAAATATTACTGAGCCCACTATTTACACTTTACCTTCTATATTCCATTATTTATGACGGTGGTTCCTGAGAGTCAATGGTCAGTTCCTAATTCATTCAGAAAGAAAAAAGTTGGATTGGTAAGTGTGCGTTTCATGAGATCACTTGGCTATAACCTAAAAAAGTGCTATGTAGACTTCTTAGCATCTACTCAGATAAAATATAGCAGTTTGATGATTATTGTAAAAACAAATGTTCACATTTTAATAACTCATTTGTTTCAACCATCTTAATCAAAGAATGGCATATAGTAAAATAATAACGAATTTGAAAATTAATTTTAATGGGAATTCTAATTTGTGCAATATTTTACTTAGAGTTCGCAGATAATATCACTGCTGTAGAAATAAGGGGCTTTATGGCTTTACTCAAATTTTAGCTTTACTTTATTACTTGTGAATTACTGCTGAAATGTCAAAAATTCACTAGAGAATGTGATTTAATTTCATGAAATATTGGGTCAAAAACATTAAAAGACTCATCTACATATAAAAGTCATTAGCAAATAGATTGAAGGTGCTCTTATAAATGCAATCTACATAATCTTTGAAAAGTGGTAGGCTCTAAACTGAATGAGATACATTCTTTAAAATACCAGATTCTATTTTTTGTTCTTTTAATAAATTAATTAATGTCTATTAGACATATGTGATAACTGGAAATCAATTAGCTAGTACATAGTCTAAACTCAAAACTGTCCCCTGAAATTGAAGACACGAATATTTTAAGTAGTTTTGTCTCTGCTGGCTCCACTGTGCTTTGATGATATTGTTCTCAAGTCCTCTGTTTTGTTGAGTCAAAATAATATTGAATAGTATTTCTTTTCCTTTTTATTTTCCTAGCTGCTTAGTCAGAACTACTTGGGCAAGCATACACACATCTGAAAAAGGACCTAAAGTGGACTAAGCCTGAAAAAAAAGCTAAAATAAAAGCTGCTAACCCAGTCTTCCACTGTCCCCAGTTTGTGCCTGGTTCACTTCTCAAAGAAGAAAAAAAAAAAGGAGGGAGGAGGAAGACAAAGCATACTTCTCAAAATGAGGAACACCTCCCTCGGATGGAGCATGAATTGCTTTGATTTCATTTGTTTGCTTCTCCAAAGTGAAGCATTAGAAATGTGTTTTTTATGGAATTATTATAGAAAATAGGGCAAAAATAACATATGGTAATTATAATGAACTATAACCGAAGAACAAGACAAAGGGCCACTAGAAATACCAGTGCTAAATTTATAAACTACACATTAACACATAAGATATTTTTATTGGTCCATGTGTAAAATTTCTAATTTTTCTGGAAAACACTCTCAATCCTTGCCTAGGTTCTCCTCCACCAGCATGCGAGAGAAGGAGAGCTCTCCTTCCTCCAGAGTCTTTTACTTTGGTGCAATACAACACATAACGTTTTTTTAACATCGATTTTGTTTTAAATGGTAGTGGAGGAAAAATTTTTACACTTACTCTAGCTTTTTCTCTGAGTTGTGGAGTAATCAAAACATCAGACAGACTTGGCAGGAGGATAAAATCAATTGAATAGCCTATAGGTAATCTATGCATAATTACTCCATTTTAGTCAGAAAGAAGACCATGTATATTCTGGGAAAGGAACAAGTTAGGGTTGAGGGTGTCTGGGAAGAAAGGGGAGAGTGCACATGAGGAGAAGAGGGTGATGGATATAGCTCAAGGTCTACAGGTCCATGACTGCCTTGCCATGGTGACTGGTGTCGCAAACAGAAAAGTCATTCCTGAAAATAATATTAATCTGCAGAGTCCCCCAACCTTCAATTCCCTGTAATTAAAGTAATAGTTTCTCAAGAGCCTCCAGGGACTCAATTGACCTCAACTACAATTACTCTACATGACAAAAAAAAAAAAAAAAAAAAAAACACAGGCTAGGGAAGGCCTTTCCTGAGTGTTTTAAAGCTTATTCCTCTGGACCAGGACCTTATGCAAAAGCTTTCAGGTCTGAGGCCTCTTGTCCAAGAGTCAGTCCTTAGTACCAGCATAAACCTGAGTAACAAAAGAAAATCCTCCTGCAGGTCTCCATATCAGCTTAATTGTTTTACTGTTTTAAACTTATATTACCTAACAAACTGTCTTAAATCCAATTTTGGGTTTTTACAATTTAATCATAGCTGTTTATTATTTACTTCATGTGCGTTTATATATAGTTAACTACAAATAACTTATTTTAAGGTTCACAGTTTATATAGTAGACACAAGATGTATCATTTAGATACTGATATAATTTTAATTTTATGAGTTGACTCCATACATGTAATAGTGTTAAGCAATAGCCATTATTCTCTTCAGAGAAAAGTAAGAATAGAAATAATTTTGAAATGTGTTGTTTTCTTTTACCACACAGTGCAATGGTAATTTAGATACAGAAAAATATTTTTTGTTCTCTTAACTGATAATCTCTAGTAGGAATCCCCTAGATAATTTATTTTAAATAGGCTAAATTTTGAAAAACATACAAGATACTGTTAGCGAGCATAAATCAAACCACCATCCACTGTAAGGAAGCAAAGATGTTTATTGACGAATTGCAATCCGGGCCGAGATGGTGACTGGTGTTAGTCTACCAAGCTCGGCCCCGAACAGGGCTCAAACCATACAATTTATAGGAATTCAGACTACACTCAGGGAGGGGGAGCACATCACCTTATCAACCTACATCCAATAACAGGCTATAGCAAACACAAGATCCAATCATTTCAAACTTAGCAAAAAGCGTGATCCATTCAAAGCAAAGCACGGGCTAGTTTCAAATATAGTAAGATCACACAACCAATAGAATTCAACCAGGCACATCCTCCTGCCATGGGCTATGACCACCCATCCGGTAGACAGCACACCACAAAGTCTGTTCAAAGGTCCTGATAAGGCTTGTCCCCATGTAGGGTCCTTCGAACAATGGGTGGCCTTCACTGATGAGGTCCTGATAAGGCTTGTCCTCAGGCAGGGTCCTTTGAACAATGGGTGGCCTTAACTGATTAGGTCCTGCTTATTCAAGGGGGAAGGGGCAAGGAATTTTCCACCTCATACTACAAGCAACTCATACTAAAAGCACTTAACAAACAACTGCATAAAAAGGGAATTTCAAGGCTACTGCCTTTTACATTCCCCACTTGTCTTAGCCGAGAATCAAATCTTTGATTCATCTTCATCTTTTTTCTTTTGGGTCAGTGGGATCAGCAACTGTCCTCTTCAAAGGAGTGTGATGAATCTAGTGGCACTTTCCGGCAACCTTTGCAGCAGTTGGTGTACTCAGGATCACAATATAAGGTCTTTCTCACTGGGTGTGCCTTGTGGAGCAGGCAGCAGGTGACAGGGTCCTTCCCAAAGGCTTGTAGCACCGCATTCTAATTGTCCTGCAATATAGGCTGGAGATCTATAAGAACTTGGTAACAGTTGTGGAATGGATCAGAGACAAGAGCATCACAGATCATGACAGCAGCAGTCTGCCAAAAACCATTTCAAAGGGAGACAGTTTGTTTACAATGGGAGACAGTGTACTCTCAGAAGGGCCTGAGCCAGGAGCGATACCCATCCCCTGCCAGTTTCAAGGGTTAATTTAGTTAAAGTCTCCTTTAAGGTCTAATTTATCTCTCTACCTGCCCAGGGATATGGGGCTCGTTAGCATAATGAAATTTCCAATTTGTTCCCATTTCTCGGGTCACTAACTGAGACACAAAAACAGTGAATGTCTGCTTACCAGAACCAATGGTGAGAGGGAACTCTCCACCTGGGCACTGTTTTATCTAAAATTTTCTTGCTCACCATCTATGCCCCCTCAGACTTTATTGGTTAAACCTCTACCCAACTTGAAAATGTGTCTATAAATATCAGCAAGTACTTATACCCAAAAGTTTCTGATTTTACTTCTGTAAAATCTATTTAGTCGCTAGTCCTAATCTCTTGCCCATCTTATTTCTCCTTACTGTATCCAGGGTCCTTTGGAAGCAGGGAGCCTAGTAGAATCAATGTCAAGGCTGGCTCTGCTTGTTGTGTAGCTGCACAAGCTGCTTCATCTGCCCTCTAGTTTCTTTTCTGATGTCCGGAACAATGGGTCACGGCTGCTTCTTGCAGGGTCCATGCGGCCTCCAGTAGGTTCTTTTGCTGGATCATCTTCCCGGTGGGAGTCAGGAATCTTCTCTCCCCACATGCTCCATGCACACGCCATGTAGCAAAGGCATACCTCTTGGCAGTCATGCATTTGTAGGGAGCCTCAGGATCCATCTCCAACATCAGGGTGGCAGGGTTCAGGCCGGTGGCAGCACTGAATTTCACTCATGGCTGGTCTAGGAACAGAACTTGGTAGCAGGTTAGGTGGGCATTGGACTTGCCCCAGTGATGGCTTGTCTGCTTTCCTTACCAGCTGTGCCACAGGTGCTACTGTCCTCAGGCATTTTGTCCATCCAGCAGCTACAGGGTCCAATATTTGACAAATAGGCAACGGGTCTGTGCCATGGCCCAAGGTTTTGGGTCAGCACTTCCTGGCTTATGCCTTTAAGTTCATCCACCAGCAGTCTAAATGGCTTGTTGATAAAACAGCCTTTCTTCCAGTGTCCTTTTTCTTTGCAGCAACATCACTGATCTTTCTCTACCCTTAGCCCCAATTTTCTGACTTTCCTTTTCCCTCTGGGCACTGCCCCAACTTTCTCTTTCTTCCTTCCTTTCTTCCTTTCTTTCTTCCTTTCCAAAGTCTAATGTCAAAACATTTACCAACTTCTTAAAAACCCTCTGAGCAATCTCTCAGCTTTTCTTTAAAATCTTTCTGTCTTCTGTAACTTTTTTCTAACACCTGGGGCAGATTTGAGCAACAAAAGGCCAAATTTAGTGTCATTCTATTTACCTTAGAGAAATTTGTGGGCCATTTTACTACCTCTTGGAGACCCCCCTAAAAGAACCTGGCAGTATGATTGAAGGGGTATCACTGCCGTACTCTTACATTTGTAACCAGTGAGACATACACAAAACCAGATTAAGAGCTTACCAAAACTGACAATCTAATGACCAGAATTTGCCTATACATCTCTATGTAATTTTAGAAGGTCTTTTTAACAAACAGATATACCAGTATAGTATATAAAGTCAATATCTAATGTGTTGACATAATAAAATGATCACCATTTTTTAGCATTATTTTAAACTGCTTGGACAATTTAAGCACAATATCAAAACAGTTTTTGTTAAGATCTTTACTCATCACAAAGCTATCATGAATAAGTGTAGATATAAAACTCTTAATAGATTTTACCTCTTAGAACTCTAATATGGCAACTTAAAAGGCTAAAATAAACCTCATAACTTAAATATTCAAAATGATAATTTTGTTAAACCAGGATTTGCCAAAACAAATCTTCTATCAGACCAAAAATACCATTTGTCAAGAATAAATCTCTGACAGCGTCTTAAAACAAACCAGATAATTTTTAAAAGCAGAAAGATATAAAGAGGAAAACCAGAGCAAAAGCCTCAGGCTAGAAAATCATTAATATAACCACTGTGTTATTTTTCACTCACCTAAGCCAGTTCTACTTCTTTAGTTGAGAAGGTATTTTAAAACATTTACATGTCAATAACCTTCCTGCCATTTTTCACACAAGAGATAGAGACACATCTTCAGCGTGTGATACCTAACTTGAGAGGCTCTGTTTGAATTTTAAAGAGCATACATTTAAAAGTTTTTTTTTTTAACCTCCTGTAGCAATTTCTATAACCAGGATCTCTAAACCAAATTCAGTTTAACTAAATTTTTCTTTAAACTTTAAACAAACTATAATTACTTAGAGAGTTAACACATACTAGTGACTTCTCAAAGCATTTTCAATGTCAGACAAATGCCAAATTTGCTGTGGACCAATATCTATAAAATAGATAATTTGCATATCAATTTGGAGAAGATGAATTGTCACATTAAATACTTTAGACTTTAAATCTTTAGCTGTCTTAGCAAATGAATTTTTACCCTTATATTACCACATAAGAACTGTATTGAGAACTCTTTTTTTAAAGAACTTTGATAAGAATGCAGCTTTAAAGTTACTTACACTTTTAACCTTAAGATTAACATTTTTAGGCCACTAAAACAAACCTAAAACACACATATAAACATGTAAGACATCTCATAGCCACCTTTTTATCATTTATATATCTGGGCTGATTGCTTAGGGGAAAAGAGCAGCTTTTAACCAGTACAGACACATCTTAGCAACATACCTGGTCAAACACAAATTTAGATCTGCACTCACACAATTTTTCAAGATGAAACATCTCACATTTATATACTAAGATTTTTCTTTTATCCAATAGCTCCTAGGACAACCTTAACTAGTCCTAAAAAAAACAAGGAGGAAGAAACAAATTCTTTCAGCTTCTCTCCACGAGGAGCCCAAGAGGACCAAGGGCAGTTTCAGACAGCTCCAGTCAGCTCTGGGGGGCATGGGTAAAGCCACACACATGCTAGCACTATCACCCATCTGCACCCATGGGCCCGTCCCAGGTCACAGCCACACCGAGGCAGGGCGGGGTGTCGCCCCTGCACTAGAGCTGCTGCCTGGCCCGGCTCCAGGCCCCTGCTGTGACCAGCTAGCCTGACTCCTGTGAGGGCAGGGTGGCACCCTCAGGGTCCTGCCTGGACTAGCCTGAGGACATGATTCTGCTACTCAGGCTTAAAAGAGAGACAAAGACAAGGCAAAATTCAGCTGGCAACTTCAGGCCGGAACCAAATCTGGTCCCGTCGCTCTGAGATGATTTCTTAATGTTGACCAAAAAGACACAGGGACACAAAATAGCACAGAAACACATCTTACATCGAAGGTGAGCCTCTCTGAGGAACAAAAAGTCATGAGTTTATATTTATGCACTCCTACCCCCAAACTATGAGTAACCAGGTCCAGTGGGGTAGATGCCACCTGGCCCATTCCTGCAAAGTGAAAGTAAGTGAACACGAAACACAGACTGACAAACAGACAAGACACACACAGACAGACAAGCGCGCTTAACAAATGTCCAGACAATACCTAACACCCCAGATTTCACGGGTTCTTTTTATACTTTTCTTACAGCCAGCTGGCACACCGTTTTCTCATTCTCACACACTTTTTCCCTATCAACCCAAAGGGTGTCCACTTGGGACCTTCTTCCCTTTTTGGGCTGCGAGAAGTTTTTATTAATGGAGACTCCAGTTTTTCTAAAATTTTTTAACCTTTAACCTCCTGTGGTACCATAACACAAAATAAGGGAAGGAGACAAACAAAAAGACAAACCGCAAATGCTGCGAGACCAACAAGGCAGATTGTAAGTGGGGAAAAGGAACTCACATCTGACGGATGTCAGGCACACAACGATACTCGCCTGGCCGGGCCCCTCGCGGGACCTTAAGGGGTCTTAGCTTAGGGGTGACCGTATGATCCCCGGTCTAGGTCTCAACTACATTGAGAACCCCCACTTAGCTGAAACGACCCCACGGACACGCAGGTTAGAGCCCACTCAAGCCCCGTAGCTTTTCAGGCCGTGAGGCACATAACATTCACACACACGCAGCAGACCATCCATTCAGTCAAGATTGGGCAATTACCATTCCGGCCACCGCTACTAAGGAATATTGCCAGTTAGGCCTTCGGGAATCACCAGAGAGTAGCTCTGGCCAGACCCCCTCAGCTGCACTATCAAGCTCAGCCTTTTCGCGAATTGCCAAAGGGTGAGAGAAAGAAAAAGGACAGACAGAGAGTGGCCACACAAGACAAATCGCGGTCAGGGCGCGAACTATCTCTCAAGTCCTATTACCACCCTGCCTACCCGGGGCTGTCGGATCTTCTTCCAGATCCCTAGGGTGTCGATCCTCTTTCAGATTCGTCACCAGTCTGACCCGCCCCAACGGCCTGGAAGTCGTCACTTCTCAGCACCGCGGTCTGGGATTTTTTCCGCGGCGTCCCGCAATCCACAGACCCTCAGGACCCGCGGGGACGTGCACCAAAAATCAGGCCTGACCTACCAGTCCTCCGGAGGCACAACACTGAAAACGGTACCGCACAAAATGTAGGCCTAACTTACCGGCGCCGGGCAGGGCTTCCAAGGCCTCCGAGGGTCCGGACCCAGGATGGGGTGTCCTCAGGAATCCCCGTCTGAGGGATCTCGCTGGGGCCTCCAAATGTTAGCGAGCATAAATCAAACCACCATCCACTGTAAGGAAGCAAAGATGTTTATTGACGAATTGCAATCCGGGCCGAGATGGTGACTGGTGTTAGTCTACCAAGCTCGGCCCCGAACAGGGCTCAAACCATACAATTTATAGGAATTCAGACTACACTCAGGGAGGGGGAGCACATCACCTTATCAACCTACATCCAATAACAGGCTATAGCAAACACAAGATCCAATCATTTCAAACTTAGCAAAAAGCGTGATCCATTCAAAGCAAAGCACGGGCTAGTTTCAAATATAGTAAGATCACACAACCAATAGAATTCAACCAGGCACATCCTCCTGCCATGGGCTATGACCACCCATCCGGTAGACAGCACACCACAAAGTCTGTTCAAAGGTCCTGATAAGGCTTGTCCCCATGTAGGGTCCTTCGAACAATGGGTGGCCTTCACTGATGAGGTCCTGATAAGGCTTGTCCTCAGGCAGGGTCCTTTGAACAATGGGTGGCCTTAACTGATTAGGTCCTGCTTATTCAAGGGGGAAGGGGCAAGGAATTTTCCACCTCATACTACAAGCAACTCATACTAAAAGCACTTAACAAACAACTGCATAAAAAGGGAATTTCAAGGCTACTGCCTTTTACAGATACATACGTTGATCAAATTAAGTTGGCATTCTTCCTCTTGCTAATTTATTACTGCAGAATTTTTGTCAATTAAGTATATATTAAAATTTTCTGAATAATATATTTAACATTCTAATAACCTTTCAGATAAACTTTTGAGGCTATGGATCTGAACAAAAGTGCATTAATTTACTAAGAACATCTATTCTCTTCTAAAATTATGGACTCAAACCATCTGACTTCTAGGGGCTTTTACTGCTGTCAGTGATTGTGATAAATCATAAATATTGATGCTTCAAAGTACATTTCAGAATGCTATCCATGATAAGCAGTTTGCACATTTTTAAATAAAGAGCCCTATAAATTAATTTGGGCTTTGAAGTCATAGCTCAAGCTCATATATTTTTTTATATTCTAGTTCAAATCTATTGAAAAGATTTTTATGGTTCTAATTATTGCAAAACTGAAACATCTGGTAAATTATCATTGCGTTCATTAGAGAACACTGGGAAAAGTTCTTCTTAGACTTGCTTTTGGCATGTTTTAGAACAGTGAAATTCTATCCTCACTTTTCATGCTCACAGGGGCCATATGCTATAATTACCCAAGTGAGGCCATGAAAAGGCAAAAACAAAAGTACAATTCTACATACTGATACAGCTCAAGGTCTATAGGTCCATGTCTGCCTTGCCATGGTGACTGGGGTCGCAAACAGAAAAGTCAAAATATTTCATAAGAACTTGTACAATGCTCTGGGCATTGTTATAGGCTGGTAAAGTCAACAGCCATCAGCAATCCCTGTTAACAGTAGCTGTCTCAAAAATTTTTAGGTAGCTAAAGAAACATATTATTTTTCCATATTACATATCAGATGTGAAACAAGGAAGCAAGAGAGCACAGGAGAGAAGTCAGGCATAAGCTGAAGAGCCACCTCAGTCATTATCTCTCACTGCGGGCAGACAGAGGACTTATCTCTCAGGAGCAAGAGGAAATCTGGCCACCCTTTGGGAGAGCACAATAATTTTAAGTAGATGCTGTGGAGATCTTATAGGCTTTCTCTAAGAACATGATACAACATCTAGATATATTTTCTTCTCTCACATAATCTTCAATATTAAAATGATTACGATACTCCTCTTGAAAGCTCTTAAATGTTACACTGCGTGGAGGCCCCCAATGGTCCACAAAAGACTGAGAAAGGTACCTACAATTAATAACAACATATGGTAGTTTTAAAAGTTAATTCTAATTTGCTTAATTATTTTCTTCTATAAAGAAAGCACTGGGAAATTTCCACTGCAGACAGTCTTGGCACTCATGTTGGGTTTTAAATGCATAAAACCAAGTTAATACTGCTTGATTTAAAAATTATTTTATATGTATCACAGAAAATTATTCTTACATTTATAACTTATATGTTATAACTAATGCATTTTTGTTTCTTTAATATAGTACTTTAAAAAATATTTACTTTGCTATGAAGTTTGATTACCATATTAAGTAAAAATGTGCTATCACTCAACTCACTAACTTCTTAGTTCCCTTTCTCTCTCTTCTCCCTCAGTTTATATACTTGTAATTCTCAAACATTAAACACCACAGAGACAACTCTGTTTAAGTGTGTGGGTTTTCCTGTAAGGTTAATCTCCAATGAACAACATAAGACTTAAGCATCAATTATCTGATTATGTAACAAAGTCCAAGACAGATTTCATCAAAATGATGTAATCAAAGATCACAATGAAGGTATCACCTTAACACCTGTAAGACAGGCTCACATTAACAAAACAAAAGAGAATAAGTCTTGTAAAAGATGTGGAGACTAGAACCTTGATTCACTGTAGGTGGGGATGCAAATTGATGCATCCCTTACAACAGTATGGAGAATACTTAAGATTGAAAGTACCTTAAACAACAAGGGCAACAAAAGGGGAAAAATCGCCTCCAGGTGCAGTGGATTCATAGTGCAGGCACTGAGCCCCAGCAATAACCCTGGAGGCAAAAGAAAAGAAAAGTACCTTAGGCCTAGCAATATCACTCCTAGGTTTAAATATCAAAAGGACTTGAAATCACTAATTGAAAGGGACATGAGTACCCCTTTCTTCAGAACTGCAGTATTCATAATAGCCAAAATATGAAAACAATCCAGCTGGCCAACTACAGGTAATTGGCTACAGACGATATGAAATACATATTCAATGGAATGCTACTTTGCAATAAAAAAATGAGGTATCTTATCTGGAATAAAATATATGGAGCTGGAGGTGATTATGCTAAGTGAGATAAGAGGTGAAAGACACATACCAAATGGCTTCACTGGTATGTGGCATATAAATGACTAAAACAAATGAAGTTACCAAAAGAACTGCAATAAAATTGTTTCTTGGATTTTGTGAAGTTATACAGTGGGACAAGGGAGAGAAACAGAACTTTGGTGGAGTGAGTGGTGACTCACACACCCGGTTGGGTGTGAACTGCAGCCCCCTTATCTTATAGATCTCTAGGGCACTGTTACATCAGTAGGAAAAATGGAACAAAACCATTAAGTAAAACCCAAAGCATCAACATGCACATAATAAACTGTGATTTTTTTTATTATTATTTTCTTGGTGTTTAACAACTAACAAAAATGACCTGCCATAGAGCAAAGAGGGAAAAATATAAGACACTAGAATCTGAGGTGTGAATTATCACAAAGTAACTTAAGACATTTGATGAATATGTTTATGTAAATAAAGGATGTACTAACTTTGTAGCAAGAGCCAAAGGATGGCTGCTTTACCTTCTAGATACATGTAAATAATGTTGCACAAGATTCTTTGAAACTAGGCAAGAAACTGATAGAACTCGAATTGACAGGATAGTAATATAATTTGAAAGCATCAAGAGAGACGAAAAGCTTTCATCAAACAAGGCTATTCGCATCTATAAACCATCTGTAACTGAGAGGTTCTAAATGTGCTGTATAACTGAAGGAAAAACAACTATCCTGTACCAAGTCATGACAGCTCATGCTAATTTATGAATTGTAAGAATGTAACACTGAAACCATGTCTCTCTGAAAACTCTCTAAAATTGACAATTTCAAAGATTAAACTACCATACTGAATCTTCAAATTTGAGTTTAAATTCACTGGATATAGAATAAGGTAACTACAAAGATTGGGAGAAGTCTTGGAATTAAAACCAAGACTTTCTCATCTAATTTTTTTTTCACCTGCCATTTTATTTCAGTTATGTTCTTCAGAAGCATCAGTATATGTTCTGGGAATGTACTTTTTAAATATATAGAAAAAGAGGGAAGTTGAAAGGAAAGGAAGAGGAAGAGGAGAAACACCTGCAGCACTGCTTCACTGCTCCTGAAACTTCTTCCCTAAAGGTATCCACCAAGGGCTTGAACCCTGCGATATGGCAACATGTGTGCTCTAGCAGGTGTACCACCACCTGGCCTAGGAATGCAATGCTGACTAAACAGCTACTCTGAGACAATGAATTAGTGTGTGTTCTAAATGTGGTCTCCCTGTGAGAATCCCTTTGACCTATGAGCCCTTCAGACTCAACTTATAGCATAGGAGGACACAACATTTATTTATTTAAGAAAGTCCAAATAGTGCCTGGAATGGAATTTAAGTCAATATGAAATCCATCTGATTGAAAGTAATCAATTACAGAGAATAACTTAATGATACTGATCTTGATATTCCTTGGCTTTTTTTTTTTTTGCACATCTTAAAATTTGGATTCACTCATTTAAATTTGACGACTGACATACTTGACTATCAATTTTCTAAAAGATTTTTTTGTATTTCAATCCTTCCTTATTAAAGACAAAATAATAAAATGCCGAGACACTGTGTTTTAGAATATTTATTATTGAACTGTTATTGTTTGTTTTAGTAAGTTTCACAGAAGATCACTCAATGTAATTGATTACACAGTACAAGAATGTGCTTGGATATAATTGAGAATGGGAAGTAGAACAGGGACTGAATTTTCAGCCTTGCAAAAAGTGTGTTCTTAGATTTCATTAATGTCGTGTTGAAACTCAATTCAGAAGTCCCTGGGAGCAAAGAAATCACAACTGCCCACCATAGCTTCCAATACACTCACAAGGGAGCAATTCAGAACTGGAGTACCACCATCATCCCTAAACTACAACCCAATTAATTCCCCAGGGATATTCATGTTCCTGGTCCCCTAAACTACAACCCAATTAATTCCCCAGGGATATTCATGTCCCTGGCATAGGCAGGTTTAATAGTTGGGAGTCGTTAATATGAGAATGCTTCTTCAACACCCTCAGGGTTATTTGCTTCTTACATTTTTAAGTTTCAGGAAGAAATCAAGCATGTCTAATGAAATCTCCCTCCCTTTTGGTTTGGGAGATAGCTAGCTACTCACAGAAACCATGCACTCATCTGCTCCTTTACAGTAAGAAGGTCTGGGCAGCAAGAAACTCAATAAAGACCAGGGAAGTCCAATCTTATCTATACAGAGCAATTTCTCACAGCTCTGAGATTCAGTAATAGGAATAAATTTGCTTTCACTACTAAAACATAATGTCCAATATATACTTGTTTGTTAATAAAAAGTAGAACATTGATTTTTTTTTTCATGCTCAACTCCTATCTTCACTTATCATTCTATTATGAATAGGAAGAAATGGGCTCCTTCATACCCTTACTAGCCACAACTCTAATAATTGTTAGCCTACTCCTACAAATAACAACTTAATAACTTTATTTCCTCTCTTTTATCTCTCCCTTGTTAATTTAGGCATATGCAAATACAGTACAATCAAACATATCTTACTAGAGTTTTGCTTGAGTTAATTCTGTAAAACGAAATAAACCTTTTTCATTCGTATGCAGGCACTGTAAAGTACTGACTCAGAAAACTAAATTCCTACTGTAGTGCTTATTCAGGCAATTTAATATCTTTCTGATTCTCCACTGCCCTATGATATGACTGAACTTCATGGCTCCTTGCTTTTGGGTAAGGATATGAGTCTAGCTCTGATCACTGAGCTAGAAATTACAGTGGCATGTGTGTGTTACTTCTAGGCAAAACAAGACCCTCCTACACTCTCAGTGACAAAATTGGTAATGTTATAATGGCAAGTTAAAATATAAGTCATAAGAATGATATAAAAAGATGTTCTATTAGCATTCCCTGCACATTTAAAATGAATGAGAAGTAGAATCTGTTGTATTAAGTTACTGGAGTTGGTAAAGAAATGAGTGCCCCAAAGTGGGTATTCCTGCAATTATACACCTCAAGCATATGATATTAAATTAGGATCCAAAAGGTAAGGAAAACTCCTTAATTGTCAGTGGAAACATTTGATAAAGCTCTTGTCTACTACAAATTACAACGCAGGTAATATAGATGATCTGCTTGTAGTCTTAGTGTCAGAGTTTGCAAAATAGTAAGAAAAATCATAGGCTTATGTCATCAGTATCTTATACAGTTATTAAAGGAAATGATGGACTCTGGAAAGAACTGGTTGGTCCCCAAAGTACATATGGAGATTGGATAGTTTCAGATGAAGACAGGCTTACAAATAACTTCATCTTGAAGGTAAAAATGTATGTGTTTTTAACAGATGGGTAATATACACTGTAGGCTAACCTCAACTGCTTACAGTAGAAGAACAAACTTCTTTATTCACAATATGACCTGGCAGCTGACTTGAAAAATCCCTTGACAGAAAACATTAGTAATCCTTGATACATAAATCAAACATATTGAGAAGGTATTAACCTGTGACAGTAACAGAGTCAGTTTTCATGACTCTATGGGGAACTGAATACAAAAACAAACTAGAGATAAAGAGCTGAGCCTCCTAGAAAAGCTGCTATACATATGTCTCACCTACAAATCAAGGGAATTTACAAAGAAAATAAGTGTCCTCCACAAGCAAAATGTTTTAAAATTTAACAGCTAAAATGCCCACTCAAGTCTGATGTCAGTGTATATAATCACAACACTACATCTACCTGCAGTGGTATTGTGACATAGAAATATAGAAATATATATATATTTGTTCTCTGCCTCATCTCCTCATACAGGGATCTTAAAACCCATAGGAATGTTTTCTGTTATAATGAGGTCACTTTTGGTGGACTTTGAGGATGGGGAATGTTCACTAGAAGGAATAAGTCACGATGAGAAGCTTGCAACTTCAGCCCTGCTTCCCACCCACGAGAATGAGAAGAGTTAAGTGAGCTAGTAATCAATCAATCGGGTCTATGTGATGAAGTATCCCTGCAGTATGGACAGCGTAGAGTTCCCGGGTTGGTGAGTGTAGCAAGCTCCAGGAAGAGTGACCCACCTCAACTCTATGGGGACAGAGGGTCCTGCATTAGATTCTTCCCATGGGATTAGCCTATGAACAACCTCATCTGGGCTGTTCATCTGTACTCTTTATCAGATGATTTAGAGTAGACCTGTTAGTGTAGTAAATGTTTCCTGAGCTCTTAGTTATTATAGCAAATCAACAAACTTGAGGGTAACATTTTGTGAGAACCTTCAATTTATAGTCAGTCATAAGTCCAGGTGAAACCCTCGGGCTTCCTGAAGGTATCCCAAATGAGGTGTTGTCTTGTGAGATGGAGTTTAAGAATGTGTGGCATCTACACTAGCTGTAGGAATTTAGTTTCACAATTGTAGGACATCCATATGATACTGGGAAAGTTAAGAGAACTGATTGATTGGGGGGGACCGTACATTTGGAATCAGAAATGCTTTGAGAAGAAAAATAATTTTCCTTTAGTTGATAGAGTAAAGCACTTATTATGGCAGGCCATTTATTTACTTCTTCTTCTAGCGTTTGCCCTTCTTCCGTAGCCAGTCAACAGCGTCAGGTTGAGCCTGATGTAAAGTTTCGAGACCTCCTTTGAATCTGGAGAGGTGGCAGTCGTTGACTATGTGGGTCATAGTCTGTCTGTAGCCGCAGGGGCAGTTCAGGTCGTCTCTGGCCCCCCAGCGATGGAACATAGCGGCGCACCGGCCATGGCCTGTTCAATAGCGACTGAGGAGGGCTCAATCATAACGTGCTAGGTCAAAGACGGGTTGACGCTTGCAGGGGTCTGTGATGAGGTGTTTGTTCTTGACCTCAGCTGACTGCCAACTCTGTTTCCAAGAGTCTGGAACAGAGAAGTTCAGTGTAGGCGTAGGGGACCAGATTGGATGACGAGATGTCAAGCGTTGGACAGGGTGGGCGAAGATATCCGCGTATATTGGCAGGTCCGGTCAAGCGTAGACGTGGGAAATGAACTTAGATGATGCCGCATCCTGACAAATATCTGGCGGGGCGATGTTGCTAAGAACTGGCAGCCATGGAACCGGGGTGGAATGGATGGTTCCAGAAATTATCCTCATGGAGGAATATAATTTGGAATCAACCAAGTGGACATGGGGGCTACGGAACCATACTGGGGCACAGTATTCTGCAGTGGAATAGCATAATGCCAGAGATGATGATCGCAGTGTGGAAGCGCTCGCGCCCCATGAGGAGCTGGCCAGTCTTGCAGTGATGTTATTCCTCGCGCCCACCTTTGCTGCAGTTTTTATGAGATGTTCGTGAAATGACAGAGTGCGATGGAGAGTAACGCCAAGATAGACTGGCTGGGCTTCATGCCGGATTCTCGTATCACCAAGCTGCACATTAAGCTCACGCGAGGCCGAGGCATGGTGTAGATGGAAAACAGATGATACCGTTTTTTGCAGTGCTAGGGATTAGTCGCCATTTTTTACAGTAATCAGATATCAGAGTCATGTCTTTCGTGAGTGTTTCCTCGAGGATGTCAAACTTGAATGCCTGAGTTTACTAAAATGTTAGGGCACTGTTCTCACTCTACATAAAAATTTTTCAAAAAAGGTCTGGGCAGCTGTTGCACGCCCAATGGAATGCACCTATCACTATGGACAAAGACTTCTGTGTAGGTCCCTGGTGACCACCTACAGTCAGGGAAGCTTCAGGAGTGGTGGAACAGTGCTACAGTTGTCTCCCCTCTTTCTCTGCTTCTCTTCCTGCTTCTCACCCTCTAACAGGTCAACTGCCAGCATTGTGTGTGTGTCTGATTCACAGAAAACTTTCTTTGTCATATATAGTCAAGTAGGATAAACCTTAGGGGAAAAAAAAGGAAATGGCTATTAGCAAACTAAAACTATCTGCTCTTGCAAAACAGGATTATAGATGAAATCTTCAATGAAAGGAAAACGCCAATGAGAAATACATCTATAGTTACCACAAAATTGCTCATCAAAATATATATGTAATCTATACTTAATATATATACAGCTTTAAAAAAATGTTTTATGTGCATTTATAAATATATGCATACACGGGATTGTTGGAAAAATCATGACATTTTTTCATAGAAAAAAAAAAACAAGTCATGACTTTTTCAGCAACTCAGTATTTATTTTTTACATATATATTTAAAGAAGAAAAATATAAATCTGGTAATTCCTGAAATATGTTTTTATATTATATGTTTCTTTATGTGATTTATTTCATACATGAACATGTGCAGCAGCCTAGGAAGTAGCAGCACAGCAGGTGGAGCCTCTGGTCCATGAGTCTGATGACTAGAGCTTGACTCCTGGTGTCTCATATGCCAGAGTGATGTCCTGGTTCTTTTTCTCTCCTTCGTAATAATAACTGTTGTTTTAAATAAACATGTATATATATATTTTTTTCTTTTTTTATTGGATAGGACCAAGCGAAATTGAGAAGGAAGGAGAAGACAGAGAAAGGAAGAGAAAGATGCCTGAAGACCTGCTTCACCTCTTGCAAAGCAACACCATTGCAGGTGGGGAGCCTGGGGCTTGAACCGAGATCCTTGCAATTTGTACTTTGTTGTTAAATCTGGTAATGCCACCACCCAACCCCTAAATAAGTATAATGATAGTGAAAATATCAAGCTGCAGTATAGAAAAAAAAAGTACAGTAGTTTGGGAAATCTACAAAATACTCTTCATTGTGTAAAAACTGTTAAATACTAAAACTGGAATGTTTGAGTAGGTAAATGTGCAGAAGGAAAGAACAAAAACATTATGAAATGATAAAATATATAACACTAAAGAAGTCATGAAAAAGTCTAACCACCGGTTTATCAACAAAAATGTGAGTTCAAATTTAAGAAAAAAGTTGCTTTTTCTATAAGATATAAGCTTCTTAAAAGCATTTCATGCTATTATTTAACATTCATGACAGAACAGCTTTCTGCAAAACAATCTGATAATATGAATATTTTAGCAATATGAACCTCAGTTTTATATGTCAGATAATTTTAATTATTAAGGTAGTAAGTCTGCTTCTAGGAATATGAATGATGTATCAATAAAAGCATACAGAACAACATTTTTGTGAACTGAATATTACTATAACTAAAAAAAAATCTCTAAACTGAACCAAATGTTCAGTATATTTCACATTAAATAATGTAAAATACTGAGTTAGATGCTTGAAGATATATAATAGTGTTGATAAATTATGGCCATAATATGAAGTGCAGAGAATGTCAGGAACTTGCATGTTCAAGGAGAAATGCACCAGATGAAAATATAACTGTAAACTGTGCAATTTATTTATTTATTTTTAAATATTTATTTTATTTATCCCCTTTTGTTGCCCTTGTTGTTTTATTGTTGTAGTTATTATTGTTGTTGTCGTTGTTGGATAGGACAGAGAGAAATGGAGAGAGGAGGGAAAGACAGAGAAGGGGAGAGAAAGATAGACACCTACAGACCTGCTTCACTGCTTGTGAAGCAATTCCCCTGCAGGTGGGGAGCCGGGGTTCGAACCGGGATCCTTATGCTGGTCCTTGTGCTTTGCGCCACCTGTGCTTAACCCACTGCGCTACAGCCCGACTCCCTAAACTGTGCAATTTATAAACAGTTTCTCAGTTAGGTACTGCCAGCAACAACTCTAGCACCTCTTGGACAAGACTGCTTTCCATTTTTACAAACAAACACAATTCACTTACTATAAGAAACATTTCAAAATTAGTTTTAATTTTTAGACTTTTTACTTGACTCCCTGAGCATGTACAAATGACAGTCTAAATCTGTCTTAACACATCTAGCATCTTGCAGAACCCATCTTGTTTAAAAGCCTTTCTCATTTGTCAAGTTCCAATGACAACACATTCTGATGCAACCGTAATTCTCCTTTATACGTAAAATTTTCTCCTTTTGTTTTCTCAGCAATCATCTTTATGTGGCAGTAAAGGCCAGGGGGTTCTCTTTAATAGAAGCTAATAAATCTGTAGGCTTCTTAGGTGGATAAAATATAAGCTACTCAGCCAGAGTTGATATTTAGGAATCCTGAAATTACAATGTCCTCCTTTGAAGACTTCAAATTACTTAGAATCACAGAAAGCATAAAACATATATTTTCAAATTCAATGTATGCACATTGGAGGAATATTTTAATTTTAATATTTAGGCTGTTTGAAACAATAATCTCACCATATCAATAGAAACCCTTACTAGAATCTTATGACAAAATATCCATTAAAAAGTTTTACTTTGGTCCCTGCAGTGGTGCACCTGGGTTAGTGCACATCACCTCACAGAAGGACCTGGGTTCAAGCCAAATATAAATTCTATGTGGGTCCTTGCACAGTACTATGTATGCTTAACTGAGTGCACAACCACCCGGCCACCAAAAAGATATTCTTTTCATTCAGGACATTCCAAAGGGTTCTGTATCAGCAACTGAATGGCATACACCATATAAAAGGTGCTTGTAATGATATCATTTAGGGAATGATTTAGTCCCAGGAAATGGTGAGAGAGATCATTACATGCTTACGTGCAAAGGCATAATATATGATTACCAGGAAATTATAAGTCTTAAATTCTATTACTGTGGATGCTGAGGGATTAAACAGGGATCAGAGAGGACACTTGCAAATAAAAAGGAATCAGTCAGAAACTGGATGGTCTAATATATTTAGGAGTTTAGCAGATGACTTGATGAGTTGGTAACAATACACATCAATGTTCAGAAATGATATACTGGAATAAAACTTCACGCAGAAATTAAGACAAATAGCAAGTTTCAAGAGGGTAGAATTCTCTCAATATTATTCCTGACTTTGCTGAAGGCTGTAGGAGCAGTTATTACAATTATTTGTATTCAAGTTGAGTATTATTAATTAGTATTATTAAGTTTTTAATATTTACCAAATATATAAAACTGTAAATCTTATACTTTCAGAATCAATAACCCAACTCAGTGATCTAAAGAAAGTAGTCTTCGAGTTTTTAAATGCAGTTAAACTAAAATGTTTATTTCCTCTGTGACTATAACCAGAGCACTACTGAGTTCTGACTTACAGTGGCACCACAAACTGAGCCTGTGACTGGGCTGCTAGTGCCACACTCATGAAAGTCATTATGTATAAACATGATGCTATTTTCCCCAACCCTAGTTCTTGTTTTTATATACAAATTGTACTTATTTGTAAAGGACAACCTTATTTTTATTTAATAGAGACAGAGAGAAATTGTGAAAGAAGGGGAGACTGAAAGGGAGAGAGAAAGGGAGATTCCTGCAATACTATTTCATCACTAGTGAAGCTTTTCTCCCTTCAGGTGCTTCACAAGAGGCGAAGCACATCTGCAGGTGTCTCTCTTTCCCTCTGTCTCCCCTTTTATCTCAACTGCTCTCTGTCCTATTCAATATAAAAATAATTAAAAAGGAAAAAGAATGCCCACCAGGAGCAGTGGCTTCATAGTGCTGGCACCGAGTCTCAGTGATCATTCTGGGGGTGGTGGTGATGGTTGTTGTTGTGGTGGTGGTAGTGGTGGTGGTTGTGGTAGTGGTAGTAGTAGCAGTAATAATAATAATAATAGTAGTAGTAATAATAATAATAATAATAATGATAATATATTTTGGTATAATGGAGTGATTCTTGGCAAGTTCCTGGAAGGTGTGTAGTCATGAGAAAGGCTAAATGTAGAAGCTTGTTTTGATGTTTAAGATATCTTCTGCACTTATAAACTTGAAACTTTCTCTTTTTGCCTCCAGGGTTATCACTAGGGCTCAGTGCCTGCACTACGAATCCCCTGCTCCTGGAGGCCATCCCCCCCATTTTGTTGCCCTTGTTGTTATTATTGCTGCTGTTGTTATTGTTGGATAGGACATAAAAAATTGAGAGGAAGGGAAGAAAGAGGTGGAGAGAGAAAGAGAAATACCTGCAGACTTGCTTCATCACTTGTGAGGTGACCCCCTGTAAGTGGGGAGCCAGGGGCTTGAACCAGAAATCCTTATGCTGGTCCTTGAGTTTGGCGCCATGTGCTCTTAACCCTCTGTGCCACCCACCAGGCCCCAAAATTGAAAAGTTTAGTCCACACTCTATCACTCTTCAGAGATAGTAGAGGATGTAATGTGGTGTTAACTATTCAAGGTTATATAATGAACTTCCATAAAAATCCTGGAGGGACAGGTTTCTGAGAGCTCATCTGGCAAACCCATCTATGTGTCAGCAATTCGCATACCCCAGTGTCACCAGATAGAAGCTCCTGCTCTTAAAGGCTGTTGCAGGCACTTTTGACCTTTGTTTCCATTTATCTGTATGTTCCTCTACATACTTGAGCAAATATTTTATTATAAATAAATCAATAAAGGAAAATCTGACCCAAGAAGTGGTGCACACCTGCGTGAACACACGTCACAGTACACAAGGTTCAATGCTCAGGTCCCACCTGTAGGGGGGAAAGCTTCAGGAGCAGTAAAGTAGCCCTGCAGGTCTGTCCCTCTCCCTCTTCTACTCCCTACTTTCCTCTCGATTTGTCTCTATCCAGCAAATAATATTTTTAAAAAGATATCTTAAAATTAAACAAATGTGGGGGTCGGGCGGTGGCGCAGTGGGTTAAGCGAATGTGGCACAAAGCGCAGGAACCTGCGTAAGGATCCAGGTTCGAGCCCCCGGCTCCCCACCTGCAGGGGAGTCGCTTCACAGGCGGTGAAGCAGGTCTGCAGGTGTCTATCTTTCTCTCCCCTTCTCTGTCTTCCCCTCCTCTCTCCATTTCTCTCTGTCCTATCCAACAACGAATTGCGTCAACAAGGGCAATAATAATAACCACAACGACAACAAAGCTACAACAAAAGGGGGAAAAAATGGCCTCCAGGAGCGGTGGATTCATGGTGCAGGCACCATGGAGGAGGAAAAAAAAAAATTAAACAAATGTGGCTATATATATATTTTTTTTACGAATTCTCTGAGCTCTGTGATTCTTTCTAGGAAATTATTGAAGGGGGAACAGCAGTACTCATAAGAATCTTGATTTACAGGTATTGGTCAGAAATACCAAACTGTAAGTTGTTATTGATATCTGAAGGGGGACATTCTTGTAGGTTCTGAGTCCTTAACTTGTAGAATCCATTCTAATTCCAGGCAGATAGTGTCAGATTAGGGAAGGAAATAATTCTACATCTCTGGTGCTACAGTGTTGAAAGTTTGAGCAGAAGAAAGCTCTATTTTGTCTTTATATTCCAAGTTAATCATGATGGATAACTATATATTTCATAAAAACATAAGATTCAAGAATTACAGTAATACGTAAATTTACCCTTTTTGTACACTCTTCATTTTCTGTAATTACTTTAGTAATGAATAAACTAGATGTGGCATTTAGAATTCTAGCAGCAAAGATGTTTTCCCTTTATCTGCAATTCGGTGCACTTGTTAGACTACTGATATTTGTAACTTATTTCTAGTTTATTTATCTTTTTTATATAAATAAGTCATGTACCTATGCCTTCTACTTGTTCACATGTATGAACAAGTTTTACACTATTAATAAATAAACAGAGAAAGGATTTCCAAGATAAACCTAATCTGTACAGCAGATATAATCAATTAGGAAAACAACACAGTAATTTCAGAAAAATCAATAAAATCTCTACTTGCTAGGACAAAATCATTGGTCTTCAAACACTAATAAAAATGCTCTGTCAGTATCTTCTTCCTTCTCAATGAAAAATTTTTAAAAATACATTTAGAGAAATGAGGAAGAAAGCTGTTTTAGCGGAGTAATCCCAAGAGAACTGAGTGTTTATTTGATATTCAGTCAAACCCGGGTAATATTTTTACTCCCTATTCTTTTATTTAATATTTCCCTGACCCTCACTTGCACCATACTATATATTTCATTTCAAACTCAGTTAAATAAATAAATCAAATTCTCTTAGCTCATGCATCTCATAGCTGTTCTTTGCTGCCCGTAAATCTTACCTTTTATTTTCACTTGTCAGATCAGGGCCATCAGCTGGAACAAGGAAACATGGTCCTGCTCCTTTTCAGGATAATCAGCAATCTTTCACCCACACTTATATGTGAATTACTGAGATAACTGTTGGATAGAAAAGAAAATTATCTCAAATGTAATACTGAAAATGGCTAGAATATATGAATTTCCTATATAGCATATACCAGATTATTTTTTTACCTTTCAAGTGAACTCCAGTGATAATGAAAATTATAACCATGTGATGCAAAAGTAGAAGTTGTCATCATAACTTCAGCAAAAGTTGAAGAAATGTACCATGTCCACCTGACACCATAGGCAGGATGAAGGCCAACCCCTGTGCAGTATGCTGAGGGTGCATCATGAGAACTTATGGTAGCTGCACCTATACGGTTTCCATAGACTCACAGGGTCAGAGGAATGCAGAAATCCCTGATGAACCATGCATTCTGCCTTACAATGCTATATTTCACATTGCAAGCAAACATATGGGGATTTTTAATCTATGCCTTCAAAAGAACTACTTTACTACTTGCTTTTACTTATATTATTGATAGTATGGAAACTGACCTTTGGATACATTACATTAATCATGCTAGCCTATCTGACTCTCTTTTGATCACTCCCACCAAAGGATGGGAGATTATCCTTGAGTATTTCTTGAAAGCAGATAATTGAATAGGGGTCTTTTGGATTTGAATCTGTAAATAAAGCTAAAAATTAATAAAAGAGACACCATTTTCAGACTACATTACAAATTGAAATAAGTGATTAGTGAATACTATACTATAATGTTGGAGGTGGAGTTAGTTAATCCTTGTTAGAAACACACCAAAAACACTACTCATATAAACTGATATCAGCCACTTTCTTTTGTTCTAAAAGAAAGTTGCTTTCTTTTGTTTTCTTTCTGTTCTTTTCAAATGTTGTGCATCATCGCCTATAAGGACATATAGATAAATGTGTATGTCCTTGAATATAATGACTGAAATTTGCTGGGATCTGAATAAATGATTTTGCTCCTGAGAGAGAAATAGAAAGCTCAAGAAAAAGTAAGAATAGGGAAAGTGGAAACTAAGACAAGAATTACAAAGACCTGAAAAATTATAAAACTTGTCTTCCAAAAAGTTTCAGAAATAATGAAAGTGAAGGGATTATGGTTGCTTCATGTTTTATTTTTCCACTCATTTAACAGATGGCCTCATTTTGAGATAATTATAAACTAGACTGCATTTGACCAATTAACAACATCGTTCAAATTACAATCTTCTGGCTGCTGGCACAAACTTTACCTTTAGACATTCATTTACAAATTTTAGTTGATTGCGGTTGGGGTTGGTTTATTTACCAAATTCCATAAGGACTGGACAGCAGGCCAGAGTGTTATAGCATGAAACAAATCTGGTTTACATTCTAGATCCAGAAATACCTAAGTGAGAGTGAAGTCTGATGGAGAATTTAAAGATCCACCAAGCTAAATTTCTACACTTTACAGTTTGAGGAACTGACAAAGTGAGGGAAAGACAACACCCGAAGTTGCTCTACACCTCCCTGAACAGTCGTCCACATGATTCACTGAAGTTCTGGCTCACTAAGCCACACCAAAGAAAGATCACTATGCAGTTATAAGTTTGACTTAAAATGTCTAATACTCAAACAAAAATATTAAAAGCTCCAAGGTTTACTTTTTTAAAAACTATAAAAATAAACAGTATAAGAAAGGTCTGGATATCCACATCTGTGTTGGACACCAAATGCAATAGCCATAATTACTCAGAAAGGTCAAGGAAAAGAGTATGAAAATCTGTGGCCAGGTGGGCATTACAATGCTCAAGGACCAGGGTTAGGACTCAGGGTCCCACTTTCCCGTAGGCTTCTCCCAATTCTTATCAAATAATATTGCATCTGCTGATCGCAACCTAATCAACACAACGAGTGCCACCTCAACATGCTTCACTTCAGACTGTGTCCAGAGACTTCAGGTGTGGAACGACAACCCTTCAGCTTCATCACTCGGGTGAGACCCTTCCTTTCATAGTATTCTCTAATTCCATCCCAGGTGGTTCATTTCCTAACAAAGTCCCAAAACCTAGATATAGACCAGGTTCCGGGAGATAGAGCATGTTCACAGGTATCCATAAACTAGGGCAAATATATATCTGAAAGCAGTAGTACACTAGAGTTTGCAGTGAGTACCCCCCAACACTTCATCTCCACTATTCCAAGCTTTGGGTCCATGATTCTTCAACAATTTGTTTGGCTTCGTATGTTAACTCTCTTTTCAGCCCCCAGGTTCCAGATGCCATCAGGATGCCAGCCAGGCTTCCCTGGACTGAAGACCCCACCAATGTGTCCTGGAGCTCAGCTTCCCCAGAGACACACCCTACTAGGGAAAGAGAGAGGCAGACTGGGAGTATGGACCGACCAGTCAATGCCCATGTTCAGCGGGGAAGCAATTACAGAAGCCAGACCTTCTACCTTCTGCAACCCACAATGACCCTGGGTCCATGCTCCCAGAGGGATAGAGAATGGGAAAGCTATCAGGGGAGAGGTTGGGATATGGAGATTGGGTGGTGGGAATTGTGTGGAGTTGTACGCCCCCATCCTATGATTTTGTTAATGTCTCCTTTCTTCAATAAATAAATAATTTTTTAAAAAAGTTAAAAAAAAAAAGAACTCAAGGTCCCCACCTGCAGGAGGAAAGCTTTGCAAGTCATGAAGCAGTGTTGCATGTCTCTCTGTCTCTCTGTATCTCTTTCTTTTCTTTCTTTTTTATGTTTTTTTATTAGTGGTTTAATAATGATTACAAGATTGTAAGATAACAGGGGTATAACTTCATACAGTTCCCACCACCAACCAGAGTTCCATGTCCCTTCCCCTCCATTGGAAGCTTCCCTATTTTTATCCCTTTGGGAGTATGGACCAAAGATCTTTATGGGGTACAGAAGGAGGGAGTTCTGGCTTCTGTAATTGCTTCTCCACTGGACATGAGCATTGGCAGGTTAATCCATAACCCCAACCTATTCCCTAATGGGGACTATCTCTCTTTCTATCATCCCCTTCTCTCTCAATTTCTGGCTATCTCTATCCAATAAACAAAATAAACATAATAAAATTACTTTAAAAATAACAAATCTTAAAAAAAGAATAATATGAAAACCTTACCTGAAAATCACTACATGAAATGAATCTAAAAGCTACAAATAGAGCAGGTGGAAAGGACATTCAACATAGTTCCATGAAAAGACCCTTAGCTAAGGACAGCAAGGCCAGAGAGAAAGGAGATACAGATGCCAGTCATACTGATTACCATACAAAATACAAATGAGGGGAGTCGGGGGTAGCTCAGTGGGTTAAGCACATGTGACGCAAAGCGCAAGGGCCTGCATAAGGATTCCAGTTCAAGCCCCTGGCTCCCCACCTGCAGGGGAGTCGCTTCACAGGAGGTGAAGCAGGTCTGCAGGTGTCTGTTTTTCTCTCCACCTCTCTGTCTTCCCCTCCCCTCTCCATTTCTCTCTGTCCTATCCAACAACGATGAGGACAATAATAACTACAACAATAAAATAATAAGGGCAACAAACTGGAATAAATATTTTTTAAAAATACAAGTATTCTTTTTTTAAAAAAACTCCTTTTTATTATTTACTATTTTTATTTTTTATTAACTTTATTGATTTATTAAGTAGAGACAGCTAAACCTTGAGGGGAAGTAAAGAGGGAGAGAGACAGAGATACCTGCAGACCTGCTTCACCACTTGTGAAGCTTTCCCTCTAGAGGCAGGGATAGGGGCTTGAACCTAGGTCCTTTATTTGCACACTGTACTATGTGTGCTCAACCAGGTGCGCCACCACCCGAATTCCAGATGAGTATTCTTACTCCTTACTACTATCCTTGTCACTTCCACTAGTACAACAGCTTGTGGGTGGTTTGCAAAGACAGGCCCTATACTTGCACTAGCTATCCTACTACCATTTAGAGTCAGTCACATGAAAATATTATCCCTTAACGGTTTTCCTTCATTTCTGCATTGTTGATCAGTTAATTAGCATCAGTGTAACACTTCTTATCTTAAAAAAAATAATAGGGAGTCCGGTGGTAGCCCAGCAGGTTAAGTGCACATGGTGTGTAGCTCAAGGACCTGCTTAAGGATCCTAGTTTGAGCCCCTGTCTCCCCACCTGCAGGGGGTCGCTTCACAGACAGTGAAGCAGGTCTGCAGGTAGCTAGCTTTCTCTCCCGCTCTCTTTCTCCCCTCCTCTCTTGATTTTTCTGTCCTATCCAACAATGACATCAATAACAACAATAATAATAACAACCACAACAACAATAAAACAATAAAGGCAACTAAAGGGAAAAATACAGCCTCCAGGAATAGTGGATTCGTAGTACAGGCACTGAGCTCCAGCAATAACCCTGGAGGCAAAAAACAAATAAAATTAAAAATTAAAAAAATAACAAATTAAAACTAAAGCAAAGGGGGCCAGGTGGTGGCATACCTAGTTGAGCGCACATATTACAGTGCGCAGGGACCCAGGTTTGAGCCCCCAGGTTCCACCTGCAGGGGGAAAGCTTCACAAGTGGTGAAGCAATGCTGCAGGTGTGTCTCTCTGTCTCTCACCCTCTTTATCCCTCCCTTCCCTCTCGATTTCTGACTGTCTCTATCCAATAATAAAAAAAAAACTAAAGCAAAACATTCCCAGCAACAGAGATGAAAAGATTAAACCAACCATAAGTTCTCCCAGAAGTGCAATCTCAAAAATGATAGGTAAACAAAACCAAAAAAAAAAAAACAAAACTTTTTTTTTTCTGAACAAGCATTTTAAAACTGAAGAAAACAGAAGAAATTCTTTGGAGCCACAAATATCAAGGATGTGAAAATCCCTAAAGTTTCAATACCTAGTGTTGAAGACAGTTTTTGTGGATTTGTCTTTGAAGTTTCTGCCAATCATTGTTGGCCCAGAGCCTTGGCTTCAACTACCTAAATAGGACATACTACAAAGGCCAGGTTTGAGAATTGAAGGGTAGCTAAAAGACCCAAAGCTGACATTTCAGGAATTCAATTCCACTGACTTGGGTGGTGGCACACCTGGTTGACTGCACATATTACAATTCCGCTGTCTTATGTTAAGAGGATATAAAATAAAGAAATTGGTGTTACTTGCAGATTATATATGTAGAAAAGCAAGACAGGCATTGGGGACCCACTGTTTGTTAGTGGAGCAGGACTTGAATTGGTGGTAAGAGTGGGGTGCAGATAACTACGGCAGGAAATTAAAAATTGTATTCATGTGATGACTGTGTGATAAATCACTATTTCCCATGATAGAAAGAAAATGCAAAACAGTAAGGTATGAGAAAGTTACTATAATTTTAAAAATTATAAATTTAGCAATTTTATAGGATAAAAGATCATTTCAAATTTTAATTGGATTTCAGTTCCCTAGAAATAACTAAAAAAAAAAAAAAAACCGGGAGTCGGGCTGTAGCACAGCGGGTTAAGCGCAGGTGGCGCAAAGCACAAGGACTGGCATAAGGATCCCGGTTCGAACCCCGGCTCCCCACCTGCAGGGGAGTCACTTCACAGGCGGTGAAGCAGGTCTGCAGGTGTCTATCTTTCTCTCCTCCTCTCTGTCTTCTCCTCCTCTCTCCATTTCTCTCTGTCCTATCCAACAACGACAACAACAATAATAACTACAACAATAAAACAACAAGGGCAACAAAAGGGAATAAATAAATAAAATAAATATTTAAAAAAAAAAAAAAACCAATGATCTCTCTATGTGAACATCTACCTTTAGATGTATAGAGGCACGCTATTTACCATAATAAAATGAATGGTATGTAAATATGTACTTAACAAATCAATAAATATATGCAAATATTATGAAACTATTTTGTAATACAACACATTTAAAAGGGTGATGTTCTCAGAGTGTAAGATCTAATATAAAAATAGTAAGTATATTTATGTCAAAATGATGTATAGATTGAATATAATTTCAACCAAACTACTTCAGCATTTCTATGGAATTGACAATGTGATTATGAAACTGACATAGAGTATCAAAGAACTATAAAGTGTCAAGGCAGTTCTGTAGAATAAACAGAAGGAAAAATTAGTTCTAGTTATATATCAATGTTTAATATAGAGACATTAATTTGGACAATGTGTTATTGGCATAACGATAGATAAAAATAGAACAGATGCAGATTCTTGAAGTACTGTGTATGTGTGTATGCAGGATATATTTTGATATATTTATATTTTAGAAGGCCACCATCAATCAGTGAAAAGAGATAACATATTCAATAATTCATAGAAAGATTTAATTATATAAAAATAAAAGGATCATGACTGCAAATGAAATACTGGAGTAAATTTCTAAAACAACAGATTCTTCTATGTGAATAAGAATTATAACTATTTAGCAAAGACAAAACAAAACAAAAAAGTCATCCAGAAATTATCTGTTGACTTTAAGGTATCACAGGGATTTGATGCCTATAAAAGGACGCCACCATTTCTGGCAGTCTTTTTTTTTTTTTTTATGTCAGCAACTGAGAGGGATAGAGAAGAGACAAGATACCTGCTTCATGGTCCACTACTCATGGAGCTCCCCCCCTTCCAGGTGGGGAGCAGGAATTTGAATCTGGGTCCCTGTGCATGGTAACATGTATTCTATCTACCAAGTGTACTGCTGCCCAGCTCCAGAAATCAATTCTTAAATAAGAAAAAAACGCTAAGATGTTTATTTCAATTATAGTATGCTGTATCTGAGAATGTGTTTCATTAAAATTCACCACAAAAGAGTAGAGAATAAAGGTACATAATACTATTGATCGTGTAAACTCAGGCTAGTGATCAGAATTATAATAATGATGATTATCGCCCAGAATACATAGTTATCCCAGATATTTCCAAGAATCACAGATGCCCCATTGATTATAGTCACACAAGTAACGAGATGACAAGAAATAGTGACATTTTCAGACTGAAGTAGATAATCATTGAATACACAGATTAGATAATGATCAAAGGCACTATTAAGCAGGGAACAGAAAATAAAACTATAACGAGAAAGATTGAATCTAAGTAATGTGTGAAAGTCAAAAATAAAAGTATCTACAAGTATAAGAAATAAAAGAGGTGTGTGTGTGTGTGGATGTTGAGGTACTTTTTGTACAGCTGGAGTTGGGGAGTATAAACACATGGAAAACGACAAATCCAGTGAAGCTACACACACATCATGAACTAAGAAAGTCCAGTTTTAGATAAGGAGACACACTTGTTCTTGCACTCACACAGCTAACACCCACTGTTGCAAATTTAAGAATAAATCCAACAGAAAAAAGAACTACTGCATCCTAGAACAGTAGGATGGAGATTATCTGAATAGTATGTCTCAGTTTCAGTTTGCTTCTTCTCGTTGTTGAATCCCTTTATTCTCTTGTTCTTTAGAGTATCATATGAAAAAACACCGGTCCAATTCCAGGTCTTGTGTTTAGTGACGATATTGCTAGTACAATAATCAGAAGCATAGAACACAAGTGCAAACTCACTGACCACAAGAAATTGCTTACCTACCCCAAACACCGGAAAACCCCCAGGGATGGTTAATTACAATCTAAGGAATGTCTTTGTCCTACTACGCAGGTCCCTAGGGAGACAAGATAATGAAAATCAGAACTGTTTTATCAAATAATAAGTTGGTAATTTTAACTTCTTTCTTTCTTTCTTTCTTTCTTTCTTTCTTTCTTTCTTTCTTTCTTTCTTTCTTTCTTTCTTTCTTTCCTTCTAGGGTTATCATAGCCCGCACTATGAACCCACTGCTCCTGGAGATTATTTTTTTCTCTTTTGTTGTTCTTGTTGTTTATCATTATTGTTATTCTTATTGTAGTTATTGCTGTCACTTTTTGTTGGATAGGACAGAGAGAAATGGAGAGAGGAGTGGAAGACAGAGAGGGGGAATGAAAGATAGACACCTGCAGATCTGCTTCACTGCTTATGAAGTGACCCCCCTGGAGGTGGGGAGGCGGGGGTTCAAACTGGGATCCTGGGGCTCAAACCGGGATCCTTCTACCAATCCTTATGTTTTGAGCCAAGTGTGCTTAACCCGTTGCACTACTGCCAGAGGCCAGCCCCAGCAGGTCTCAGGGATCCCAAAGGAGGAGGGGCATTGGCATCCTCGGGGAGAATGGGGAAGAATGAGATACATCCAGTGCTTCAAGAGCAGGAGAGAGGCACCTCTACTGTGCTCAGGCAGAACTTTATTTTATAGTCTCATAAGGCTTAGATCATTAAAACAAAATTCATCAAGGTATAGATTAAAACAAAAGTCACTAAGTCTTTGGTCACTAATACAAAAATCACCAAGGCTTTGATTATTAAAATGAAAATCACCGAGGAAGAAAAGTACAGGTAGGGAACATTTCCTGCTTCATGGAACATTTACATTCTGGGGGTATTTTTCTCCCTAGAGATCAATTAATAGTTTCTATATCTTTTGTTATTCCTGTACCTATGTGCTAGGCAGACGTCCTATTGATTAAGATTAATATTCTACCTATTTATGCCATCCTCCTGTCCCTATGCATCAGAAGCCATAGAAAGTTCATAGAAAGTTCCAGCTTGTTATGTTTCTAGAGGCCTTAAACAAATTTTTCATAAGATCTGTTCCATTGTTTGATCAAAGAGTTTGTTTTGTCCCAAGCACCTGCCCAGCCTCTCCATAAAGTTCAGCTCTCTAGCTGGAATCATCTTTCTTGTGTGCTCACTATGTGACCTAGGTTCTCATGTACTATTTCTGTATAAGGAAGTGGAAGCATAGTGGTGGGTGGTAGATTAGAAGAAAGCCCATTCTATCTAGGCAGGTACCATAATTTTCCATTTTTTAATTATGCTATGTAAGGTGGCCCCCTCCACTGTGGGAACCACCAGTCTTTCCCTCTATTTTAGGGGGAATACTAAAGGAAGTGGTGTAGACAAAGGGGAAAACAATTCTTTCGTAATCTCCTGAAAAATTCTGCATGACTGATATTGCCTGTTCCATTATGATCAATCTTACAGAGTGCAGTGCAAGTTTTGTCATTAGTTCTGTTATCGGTCAGGCTCTGAGCTTGGCCATAAATATTATTAAGACCACACAGAATTTAATCCCAGCCCTATAAATGGCAGAAGGTTAAAATGGTTTCAGTTTGGCCTGGAGAGTCCAGCCATGCTGAACTTCCTGTGAAGCTGCTACAGTGTCAAGCAGCTTGCATGGCGGCACCTGCACCATGCTACCACCCAGCCCCCAGTAATTTTCATTTCTGATGCTTCCTGGGACTGTTATTACTATATCTTCTTACCAAACTCACTTTATGAAGAGGGCTCAGGTAAAGGCTCAAGTTTTTCCACTATAAACTATTAACAGATGCTGACATTATACTGGAGGAGAATGAGACCACACTGAAATAATGTTTGGAAAGTGCAAACACTTACAACAGACAAAGACAGAAGAAAAGCAATACATTACGAGCCTCATTTCTGATGACATCAAGGAACTATTAAAGCAATGGGGACCCTGGGAACCTAGAGTTAGAGGAAACAGCCTGTACCCACTTTATACAGATCAGTGACACTGTGTTAGGCTTAAATTTGTTTTTCCATGTTAATCCAAGAAACAGATATTGCTTGAGAAAGAGAAAGTAGTTAAGATTTTGTAATTACTAAGCATAGAGAAAACAAGAAGGAAAACCTGGCAGTCCTTTAAAGACAGTTTCCATTCAGTATACAAGAAGGGTTCATTCACTGTATACAATTCTGAAGCTGCAAGGTACAAATTAATGGCAAAGTTAAGCTGAAAAACTCTAGACAGGGAAAAATGATTTGCTATATATCTTAGGGTGCTGAGGAATAAAGGTTAGTATTCAGGATCTAAAACACAAGAGACTGATGTTGAAACCATGTCTATAAACAGGGTAGACCAAAAGTACACTGAACTATTAAGAGAACTTCAGTCTAATCTCAAAAGAGATCAATCTGGAATGGCACTTACACAATCATCCCTTGTTCCTGGCAGACAATCTGCCAGTGATGCAATGCAGTGGGTGCAGGGCTTGGAACTGGATTGTACACATGGCAAAAACACACTATTAAAGTGATCTATTTTGCTGGTCTTCACGAAATAATTCATAAGGTTTTTTTTTTTTTTTTTAATCAGAGCAGTGCTCAGCTCTCTTTTATGATGGGGGGGGGGTGAACCTGTGACTGTAGAGCCTCAGGCATGAGAGTCTGTTTGCATAACCATTATGCTATCTACCCCCCCAACCCTTCATAAGGTCTTAACTCTGGACCTTACTCTAGTCATAGAGAACTAGATACTCAGAACTGGAGTCTGTAAATTTGCATTGCAACCTATGTCCAAAATTATTTTACAGTACACTCAATTGTGTGGATCAATAAAACAGAAAATTTGGGTTCAGAGTTAAAATAAATAAATGAATAAATAAATAATTGGAAAATGCCAAGTATTTTAAAATATTCAAAAGTGGGAGTTGGGTGGTAGCATAGAGGGTTAAGCGGACTTGGAGCCAAGCACAAGGACCAGCGTAAGGATCCCAGTTCGAGCCCCCAGCTCCCCACCTGAAGGGGAGTCACTTCATGAGCAGTGTCTGTCTTTCTCTCCTCTGTATTCCCCTCCTCTATCTATTTCTCTCTGTCCTATCCAACAATGACGACATCAATAACAACAACAATAATAACTATGACAATAAAAAACAAGGGCAACAAAAGGAAAAATAAATAAATATAAATTTTTTAAAAAATATTTTAAATACAGAAGCCCATACTTGCTAATAAAAGGTAAATTGGTCAAGACACTCTCTAAAGCATTGGTTTATCTCCTGAAATTGACCTATGACACAGCTATTTCATTCCTAAAATTATGCTCCTGAGGTACTTCCTAGTGTTGAAGACTCCTGCAGGATGTCACAAAGCCCATTCAGAAGAGTAAGCACCTGAACACAATGTAAATTTCCACCCACAGATCAATGAAGGGCTGCAGAGACAGCATAATGGTTATGCAAAAGACTTTCATGCCTGAGGCTCCAAAGTTCTAGGCTCAACCCCAAACACCACAGTAAACCAGAGCTGAGCTCTGCTCTGGTCTTTCACTTTCTCTATGGTGGTGGTGGTGGTGGTGGTGGTGGTGGTGTGTGTGTGTGTGTGTGTGTGTGTGTCAGTCTCTCTCTCATTAATAAAAATTAAAAAAAATAAAAACAGGGGGGCAGATGCGAGTGCAGTGGGTTAAGAGCACATGACACAAAGTGCAAGGACTGGGGTAAAGATTTGGGTTCAAGCCTCCAGCTCTCCACCGCCTCTCTCCTCGACTTCTCTCTGTTCTATCCAACAACAACAAAATGGAAAAAAAAAAAATAGCCACCAGGAGCAATGGATTCATAGTGCAGGCACCAATCCCCAGCGATAACCCTGGAGGCAAAAAAATATTAACAGTAACAATAAATAAAATAATGAATAAAAAAACTTTAGATACAGCACATGATACTTAATTCAAATTCAAAATAAATACTTTACTGCAACAAACAATGCAGATTTATCTTTGCAAACCCAATGATTACTATGGTATGGCATTTATTTATTTACTTTTGCCTGCAGTTGCTGGGGCTCCGTACCAGCACTACAAATCCACCGCTTCCGGTACACTTTTTTTTTCTTCTTCTTTTTTTTTTTTCCCCCTTCCTTTTCATTTGATAGGACAAAGAGAAATTGAGAGCGAAGGGGGAGTCAGAGGGAGAGAAAGACACCTGCAGACCTGCTTCACAGATTGTGAAGCTTTCCCCCTCTAGGCGGGGAGCAGGGGCTGCAACCAGGATCCTTGCACTTGTGCGTAGTACTATGTGCCCAGTACTAAGTGCGCTGGACCCGGTGTGCCATTGCTGAGCCCCTGGTATGGCGTTCTTCTTATGAATATTCATCATATATTTCAGATGTATATAAAAAGACACAACACAACTATATGAGAAAGAGATGAAGAGGCTAATCCCATTTGTATACAATTCAAAATTAGTTGAAATGAAAACATTTTCAGGGATGATTATATAGGCGTAATTTGTAGAAAAATTATTAACATAAAACATTATTTTTGTAATCTCTCAGAAGTGCATACAATTGGAAAAGGTCACCTGGAGTGTCACAAAAAATGGTAACTGGTGTCAACCATAGTTACATGGGTGTCTGATTAAAGTTAATCCTTCTGACTGCTATCATGTTTGTCATTAATCTCCAATATATTAGATAATATGTTTAAAAGACACATCCACAATAGAAACAGAGCAAATAAGTCAAATGTTTAAAAAAACAGACAATACAAGGTTATGAAACGCCATTTTCCAGGTTAGAAAAAAAAAAAAAACCTTCTAATGCCTCTGTTTTTGTTTTTGTTTTTAAATTAAAAAGCAAAGTTCTCAAGAAGGTCTACACTACAGAATCCCTGGCCCCCACTGAACTCACTTTCCTGCACTTCTCACACCAAGCTCACTTGACCTCTGTTTCTGGAACTGAAGAAGCATGATCCCGCTTTGGGGATTGGAAGCTGCTGGCTTTCCTGTCAATCTTTTCTCCGCATCAACTGCCATATTTTGCTTCTCCCATTCTCTTTTCCCCCTCAACAAAAATGTCACTTTATCAGAGAAATTCTCGGAGACTATAGGGACAACAAACTGCTATAACTGAACTCTTTCCTCCACTTACCATACTGTTATTTTTCTACATAATTTTTAATCACCTAATGTGATATTTATATATTTTTAACTTTGTTTATCCAAATCTCAGCAATATAAGATTTATTGAAGGCTAAGATCCCAAGGAGACACTATGTCACTAGTTCCTGGGAAAATTATGGACATAACTCTCATTTATAATGAATATTTAAGAAATGAACAAATGAATAAACAAATGAAAGGCAATTTCACCCGGAGAGATACACAAGTTAAGTTGAATAGGACACATGACCCAGCATTCAATGGTCTCAGATGGCTTAATGAGGAAAGTGGGTTCAATACTACAGTTTACTTTGATCATTCTGGATTCATTATTCAGAGAAAAGTTCAGCATCAGCATGAAAGTCACTCTCCAAAAACATAAAGCACAAGTAGAAACAAAATAGCAATTATAACAATTACTTATTTGCATAATAATATCCCTGTTCAAGTTTCTTATTGCTCCTGCAGTAACTTTGACCGGAAAAAGCAAAAACTTAACTATGTTCAAAGGTGCCATCGTTTTTCATTTAGCTCTGAAAGTTTCTAATAAAACTATACATAATTTCTTAGTAAATCAAACTAAATTTCAATTTGAGAACAGTTTTAGACATAGGTCAATAAGGATGGTAAAAATACATTACTGGTCATGTGGAAAAGCTTACAATTATAAGGCTTAACTGGAATAATTAATACATATTTCTCATGTGTAACTGATTTACTGCAAAAAGGGGGGAATATAAATATACCACTTATATATTGATGGCATTAAAGATGGTATCAAGCCTATCGAAATTCAAGATGCATATTTTTCTGTCTCTCACCTTCCCTCCCTCACTCCCTCAGTTCATCACTGCCTGGCCCTTATTTCCATTTTTTTTTCTTTTTTTCTTTTTTTTTTTATTCCACCAGAGCACTACTCAGCTCTGGCTTATGATAGAGCAGGGAATTGAACTTGGGGCTTTGGAGCCTCACACATTATAGCCCATTTTCATACCCTTGATGCTATCTCCCTGCTCTCCAATTCTTTAAATAATGGAAGCAATTATTTTATACAATAACCATAACCAAAGGAAGCTTCTCAAAATCATGTTTCATAATCATATTTCAGGCTTACAATGTATTTAAATGAATAAACAAGGTTAAATAACAATATCATTATTCACTTTCATATTTACAAATATGTTGAATGAATAAATTAAAAATTAAAATATATATAATACAGTGTTATAGAAAAAAGAAAATATTATAATCAGAAAAAATAAATAGGGGACTGGGAGGTGGTGCATCCAGTTGAGCAAGCATATCACCAAATGCAAGGACTGTGGTTCGAGCCCTCACTTCCAGCTGCAGTGGGGGCACTTCACCAGTGGTGAAGCAGGTCTGCAGGTGTCTAGCTTCCTCTCAACCCCCTTCTTCCCAACTTCTGTCTATCCGGTTCTATCAATTATAAAAGAAAGAAATGAAAAAAAAAAGGAAAATATAGCCACCAGGAAATAAATAAATCAAATAATCAACAGAAAGAATAAATAAAGTACAGATTTAAGGAGGATACAAATGGACCAGTGGGAGGCTGGGCGGTGATGTACCTGGTGAAACAACCCATTACCATGAACTAGGTTCAATCCCTCCAGTGCTCAACAGTGGAGGAAGCTTCATGTCTGATAGGACAGGGCTGCAGGTGTCTCTCTATCTCTTCCTATCTTCTTCTTCCCTCTCAATTTCTGTTTCCTATCAAATAAAAAAAGAGAGACAGACGGCTGGAGAAAAGGAAGGGAAGAGGAAAAACCACCATAAAGCAGTGGATTCATCCCACAGAGCCCCAGAGAAAATCCTGGTGGCAATTTAAAAAAGAAAAAAATGGACCAATGCATAAATATCAAGCTTTCTAAAAATGTCTTATCTAATAAAACGGAGAGGAAATAAAAAGTAACAACAGGAGGGAGCCTGGTGGTAGCGCAGCGGTTTAAGCACAGCTGGCACAAAGCGCAAGGACCTATGTGAGGAACCTGGTTTTGAGCCCCAGGCTCCCCACCTGCAGGGGAGTCCCTTCACGAACCATGAAGCAGGTCTGCATTTGTCTGTCTTTCTCTCCCCCTCTCTGTTTTCCCCTCCTCTCTCCATTTCTCTCTGTCCTATCTAACAACAACAACATTAATAATAACTAGAACAATAAAACAAGGACAACAAAAGGGAATAAATAAATATATATAAAAAACAGGGAATCTGGAGGATTTGTACTTTGTAAACAGAAATTATGATTTTCATGAATTCATTACTTTAGAACTTCCCTGTATTTACATTTTAAATGCTATTTATTCCCTGAACAAAACTGTGAGACATTTAAATATGCTATTTATTCCCTGAATGAAATTGTGAGACTTTCCTAAGGAGAATAATAAAATAATCAGAGAAATATTACTTATCACTGAACATATCCAAATCTAATACCAATAGATCAGTTTAACAGTTCACTGCACTGAATATTCAAAACATTTGAAAAAATAGGTACTAAATTACTTCATTTGTGTACATGTTTTTGGATGTACCCCAGTTAGGAAAATATGCTAGCCTTTGTAAAAAAAAAATGTGCTTTTAAGAATTTTTTTTAGAGAGTCGGGCGGTAACACAGCGGGTTAAGCGCAAGTGGCACAAAGCGGAAGGACCGGTGTAAGGATCCCAGTTCGAACCCCTGGCTCCCCACCTACAGGGGCGTCGCTTCACAGGCGGTGAAGCATGTCTGCAGGTGTCTGTCTTTCTCTCCCCCTCTCTGTCTTCCCATCCTCTCTCCATTTCTCTCTGTCCTACCCAACAATGACAACAACAATAATAACTACAACAATGAAAAAGAACAAGGACAGCAAAAGGGAAAATAAAGTAAATATAAAAAAAATAAAAAATGAAAGTTTTTTTCCCCTGAAAAAGTAAGCTAGCTACATGAGTATTGGTGTTCTTTTATTTTGTTTTGTTTTGTTTGACTTTGCTGACCTTAAGAAAACTATTATAAGACTGGAAAAAACTATGGTAAGTTTGGCTATAAAAAACATTATGCTAGAAGAAGAAGGAGGAGGAGGAGGAGGACTTTATACAGAGAGTCCAAGATTTCTAGTGTCTTTTCAGGGATTCCAATATTTATTTTTTGTCCAAATGCCAATGTTAACATGGGACAAGCAGGAATAAGAGAAGATTCACAACAGAAACAACTTGAAATTCCACAATATTGCTTAAAATAATAAAGAGAAAATGAAACAAAAAAAAAGGAGGGGAGGAGGAGAAGAAGAATCTATTACCCTTTAGAATAATGATTTGTATATCAGAGGGGAAAGGAGAAAGGATGCTGGGAAATAAAGCAAGCTGACTTATAGCTATGGGGATTTTAACATATATCAATATACATGGTAGCATTCTTTTAAAATTTACTTTTTATGAATTAACTAAAAAATAAAAACACTTTTTTTCAAATACTGTAATAATCATCATATACAATGGGATTCTAGCTATGAAAATACAGCTGCAAGGGCTGTGCTGTGACATACAGGCTTAAGTGCAGAGGGCCACTCAAGGATCCAGGTCTGAGCCTCTGGCTCAACAACTGGGGGGGGGGGGTGCTGCTTCACAAACGGTGGGTGGAGCAGGTCTACAAGGTCTCTCTCTCTTCCCCTCTTCTCTCAATTTCTCTCTGTTCTATACAACAATAATAACAACAACAAATGAAAAAAAAAGGCAATGGATTTGTAATGCAGGCAGTGATAACCCTGAAGGCAGAAAAAAATAATCAACCAGATAAATTTCAAAGACTCGCAGTACAAGACAGATTTATAATCAAGTGATACTTAGATAATGATTGGAAATCTAACAATAAAGATCTCTGAAAAATAAGAACATTAAAATAAATAGAAAAATAAAACCTAATCAATAAAGTCTTGTTAAACTATTATAAATGGTGGAATCTGAACACCTGCTTTTTTTGTGTGTGTGTGTGTGTGGAGCTCCAGTGAGCCTATACTGTAAATCCACTGCTCCTGGAGGCCATTTTTTCAGTCTTTATTGGATAGGACAGAGAAGTTGAGAGAGGAAAGGAAGACAGAGGGGGGAAGAAATACAGACACCAGCAGACTTTCAGCCTCTGTGAAGTGACTACCCTACACATGGGGAAACAAACAAACAAAACAAACAAAACTGGGATCCTTGTGTGGGTCCTTGCACTTCACACTGTGTGCACTTTCCCAGGTGCACCACTGCCTGGCCTGCTTCATTTTGTTGTTGTTGTTAAGTATTCTATATAACAGCATAATAGTTAGTTGACCATAGAGTAGCTGACTCAGTGTCTTCCATATCCTGCTTTTTCCAAAGTGAAGGCCCCGAATCTCAGCTGCTCTATTCTTACCTCTAGGTTCCTGACTTAAACAATTTGCTCTGCTTTATATTTCCAGCCACGAAATTGCAGATGCTACCATGATGCCAACCTGACTTCCCTGGGCAGATAATCTCAATGATGTTCTCTGGAACCCTATCACTCCAGACCACTAGAGAAAGACAGAAACAGGCTTGGAGTATGGATCTACCTGCCAACGCCCATGTCCAGCAGAAAATCAATTACAGAAGCCAGACCTTCCACCTTCTGCATCCCATAATGATCGTAGGTCCATACTCCCAGAGAGATATAGAACAGGAAAACTTGCAATGGAGGGGGTGGGATGTGGAACTCTGGTGGTGGGAATTGTATGGAATTGTACCCCTCTAATCCCATGGTCTTGTTGATCATTATTAAATCATGACAATAAAAAAAGTGATAAACTTTATATTATGTAAAAACTTAATGCACTATTTGATAGAAATGTCATGTTTTCTTAGGTCAGTCCTTGAGCTTTGTGCCATGTGCGCCTAACCCACTGTGCTACCGCCTGGCCCCTAGAAATGCCATGTTTTCTAGTGAATTCTCAGGTGATATTTCACCACATTTGACTTATAATAATATCCTCAGAAAAAACAATTAGCAAATGGATCTCATGGAAGTCAAAGAAAAGAAAAAGAGCACTGTCTTGCAAGATAGATTTCTAGAACTTTTCCCCCATTCTTGTCTTAAAGCCTTAGAATGTGTCTCTATAGACACCAGTAAGACTCTAAATACAAGAACATAAATCTAATCTTTTCAAGGAATAAAATCGAGCAGATTCTCACTTTGTTTAGAAGTTCTAAGAAGTGTCAGAGAAGGTTAAGGAAATGAATATGTATATGCATCTATGGGGATCCTTTTTGTTTATTGATTTAAATTTCAGATACAGACAGAGGGAGATGAAAGAGATGGCAGAGCACCAGTCCAGCATTCATGGAGTTTCACCTGTCTGTCCACACAGCGCTGTCCATATGATACCAGCGGCTCAACCCTGTGTCCTTGCACTGGTGCTCACACATGGCCAGATGTGTTCTTTACTAGCTGAGCTATCTCCCAATCCTCCTTTTTTTTTGTTTTATCATCTCTCTTACTCAGTAGTAGAATAGTGATTCCAGAAAGCTTTCTCAGTAATTGAACTTAAGTAACAGTTTAAAATTTGACTCTTTATAATAGTGGGGGTTGTATTGTTAAACGGGAAACTGGGGAATGTTATGCATGTACAAACTATTGTATTTACTGTTGAATGTAAAACATTAATTCCCCAATAAAGAAATAAATTAAAAATAAATAAATAAATAAAATAAAATTTGACTCTTTAGGGTCAGCAAACTAGATCACCTGGCATGTGCAGCCCAGGTTCTAGCCCATCCCCTTCCCACCAGAGAAGTCCTCAGTGCTGCAGTAGCATTCCTTGCTCTTTCCTTTTCTGTCTGAAAATGTCAGCTCAGAGAGGCAAATCCCTGGAAAGCACCAGACTTCTACCGTCTGTACCCCATAATGATCCTGGGTCCATGCTCCCAAAGGGATAACGAACCGGAGAGCTTGGGAATGGAATACAGAGTTGTGGTGGTGGGAATTGTGTAGAATTGCATCCCTCTCATCCTATGGTCTTGTCAATATTTCTACTTTATAAATAAAAATTAAAAAAAAATAACATTGATTCTTACCTAGGATAAATTCATTTATGCATTCAGTTATACTACTTATCCTTTGGGCACTATGTGACTGTGTGTGTGAGTGTGGTGGGTGACATGTTGGCATACCTCCATGATTCAGTAGACATTAAGTTTGATCACAAAGAATATTCTGAGATTTTCCAAGTGTTGTGACTCACTTTCCTTGTTGCACAAGAAGGAGTTTCTTAAGAAGTTAAATACATTCACATAACTGCAATGAATTCATATTTAATAAACCATTCAATGACTTCCAAAATACACGATCCCACAAGACCCTTCATGATCCTTGCATAATTCACGATTCCTATTTCAATACCACTGTCTCCCTTTCCCCTTCTAACAATTAGTCAATCTTTTATCAATGAAAATAGAAGTTGAGACAAAGTTGAGAGGAAGGAAGGAGCCAGGTAATGTCTGTGTGTGTGTGTGTGTGTGTGTGTGTGTGTGTGTGTGTGCGCGCGTGCGTGTGCGTGTGTGTGTGTGTATGTATGGGGAGGTCCCTTTCTTCTTGACACAGTTAATATCTACCTGTACTACTATGCTCATGTTTATATTCAAGACTTGCTTCACTTGGTTGGATTACTTTAATCTTTCCTTCTCAGTTCTTTTCTTAATTTTAAATTATACTGTTACTTGTGGGCCTAATTTAAATTCTCTTTGTCTATGTACCTATCATTTATCTATTCCCCCAACAGATCACACTATGAGATCAATGAGAGGAGAAAGCCCACAGACTTTTGTTCACCAATAAATCACCAGAGATCTAAAATGCTACCAGACACAGAGTAGCTACTCAGAAGCATGATGTAGTCAATGACTAAACATCATATAAAAACTTGATTCTGTCTTCTCCAAAATAGCATTTGCCATGTGTTGTCTGTATTTCAGATGCTTTCAGAATTTACATGACTATAGATTAATTGATCGTGCACTACAATTTACTGATTTAGTAAGCAATACTATCTTTAAGCATTAGTATATGTTTAATATATAGCTCTTTTCTAAGGGGATTAAATTTTGGGTGGTAATTATTTTATACCCAGTTTTCCTGACTATTAATAGAAGGGGTTGCCTTTTATATATCCTAATAGAATATATAGCCTCACATATGTCTAAGGACAAAATAAGCCACTTGAAGCAAATACATAAATATGCTATCTTTATTCACAATGATCTTAAAGTTCCTTTTCCAACACTGGAATTTTATGAATCTACATGCCACCATAAGTTCATGAAGCGCTTTTTCATAATTCATTGACCTGGTCTTTCTATGATGTTAATCTGTTCTGACACTAGGACATCATCTCATTTCAGTCCTTGAATCAGAACTCCTTAGGCTGATGCCAAGACCCATTAGACTGAGTGATGAATCAGCACAGCCAAGTTAAACAGTGTAAAATATTTAACATTAAGCTTTCCCTCTTCTTGCAGTTTATCCAAAGGCTTTGTAAGGGAATACCAGATGTTGATGCTCTAGAAGCATGTAGTATTACCAAACTTCCTGAAAACTATCTTGGTGCCTTTACAACTATTTAAGAGGAATAAAGCTACTCTGTGTGAATGACTACAGGATTCCTAAGTTAGAATTTTCAAGAAAATACAGAAACATGAAGGAGTAGGCCCAAAATTCTTTGGATTAATTGCACTCTAGTGCCTTTGAGATCCAGAGGTCCATAACAGTAGAAACTAATGGTTTTCCCAGAAGAGCCCAGGGTGGCCTGAGTAGACATTTCATTGGATAATCCCCACTTCCCTTTGACTTGTGAGGAGAACATTTAGGATTAGTCAACACTATGTCCCATCTCAAACATCTCTACTGACTCTATAGAGCTGCCTTTCTGGAAACACTGGATAGACTTTAACAATGTGAAATACACACTCAGGAAGTAATTCAGAAAGTGCTGTATTCTTCCAGTAACTGCATCCTCTTACAATGATAGTCTTGCTCTATTATTCTGAAAACAGTTATCTCACAACGACCCGCCTAATGACACCCAATTCAAATGAAACAATCTCACTTTCCTATTTGCTATATTATGCTTTCTGCACCACTCACTATCCTAATCTAGTCCCTGATGGAACATGCATATATCCATCTACATATCAGTACAGTCAGGCAACACCTTCTTTGCAGCATGCAGTGTGCTATAAAATAAGGGAGACATGAGTATGTCCTTTTATTTTCGGTAATGCTCCAAATACCTTCTGCAAATGTTTCAGAGGTAATGCAAATCGGCCAATTCATTTGCGTTAGCAGAGTCATGTAATATGCTGACAACTCTTGACTCTCTCTTCCCTTTTTAAATAAGAAGTATTTTTCCATTTTTATTTATTTATTTTTAAAATGAGACACAGAGAGTAAGATACACATGGAGAGAGACAAGAGCACCACTCAGCTCTGGCTTAGGAGACTGAACCTGGTACCTTTGGTGCCTCAGATATGAAAGACTTTTTGCATAACCGATATGCTGTCTCCCCAGTTCTCTCTTGACTCTCTCAAATACAACACATTCAAATTTCTTCTCTTCTTACTACCAACTACTAGAAGAGTATTTCCCTTTCTCCCCACCATGCTATCTCACACGAGTACAAGACAATCTCCTTTTCATAAACATTCTTTGTTGACATGTTGCTTATATTTTACCTTTAGTGTCTGCATCACAACATTGGTGTTTGGCAAATGCTTCTTTTGCTCAAGTGTGTAATCTGACACTTCCTACTGTGTAACTTTCTACCTTCAACATCCTGATCAGTGTACCCCACAGAGTAGTGAAGGGACAGGTCATACCACCAAACCACTGTGAGAAATTCTGGAGACCTGACTCCAGAATTTCTAACAATACGAGTCTGTTTATACGACAGAAAGCAGGAAAGTATAGTGACATAATTATAACTGATGAATTTCTTTATTAAACTTCACAAGCAAAAATCCAGATTGCATCCAGAATAGTTTATCAGCTCTGATAGGTAAAAAGTCGACCTGTAGACTGGGCTTCATAGATAATGGTCAAAGTCAAGTATACAAAGCCAGGAAGGTAAGGCTAAAAACTTTCCTTATATTATTATTAACCTTCAACGCAACAGGCTGTTGAAAAAGCCATGACATACTTTTGCATATAAAAACACAGGACAAGGACTGGCATAAGGATCCCGGTTGGAACCCCAGCTCCCCACCTGCAGGGGAGTCGCTTCACAGGCGGTGAAGCAGGTCTGCAGGTGTCTGTCTTTCTCTCCCCCTCTCTGTCTTCCCCTCCTCTCTCCATTTCTCTCTGTCCTATCCAACAATGACAACAACAATAATAACTACAACAATAAAACAAGGGCAACAAAAGGGAATAAATAAATAAAATAAATATTTAAAAAAAAAACACAGGAAAGTGCGTCATCACTTCTCCGACAACACAATAATTTGAAAATAACTTATGGGGTGGGGAGGAGATAGCATAATGTTTATGCAAAGAGATACTCATGTCTGAGTCTCCACAGTGCCACGTTCAATGCCCCAATAGTAACGAATACTAGAGCTGAGTAGTGCTCTGGAAATAAATAATAGTAATAATGAAAACTACATTCTGGAAACAGCTTAAGTCACAAGTAATTCACTTTTTTCCCTACATTCTTGTTTGACCATAGAATTATCTAACAGAATATGCCATTTGTTTCATAAAGGATTTCCAAATCGGATCCAGATTTGCGGTTCTCTATACCCCTGTCCAACCTGAGCGCAGAAATGCAGCATTTCGAGGGCAGAGCACACGTGCGAATCCCTGAGGCAGCCGGCTCGCTCGCACTGCGAAGGGCAAAATGAGTTTTCCAGAAAGCAAGGCCTAAACTATTCGCTCCTGTCACTGAAGCGCGGCTTCTGAGACTCTCCCCTGAACCAGTGCATCATTATCCAGGGAAACACACCCACAGAAGTGCGTGGGGAGGAGGGGAATGTGCTGCCCTAGAGGGAACCAGGGCAGGAACCCGGGGAGGCCGGCCAGACGGTGCTGCCAGCCACCTGCTGACCGCAGCCACAGTCTCCGCGCCCCAAGTCCAGGCCCGGCCTGCGCTGCGCGCACCGCCTGGGCTCCCACTGCGGGCTGGGGCGAGGGCATTTGCAAGGAAGCCCCATACCTGAATGCTGTGCAGGTGTCCCCAGCGCCCTAAAAGTTCCAGCAGGCCAGGCCACCTTGAGGAAGGACACACAAGAATTCTTGTGGTCAGGGAAAGAAAGCCCTGCAGGCGTGCTTCCACCACAGAAGCAAAGGCGCTGCACGTGAAACACGGCTGCCCGCGCCCGAGGAGGCGGAGCGGAGGGGTCTGTGCACCTGCCATGCGCATTGGCGATGTGCATCCGCCGGGGCCTCCGCCTGGACTACTTTACACTGGCTGGCTGTGCTCTGGAGGCTGAGTCCACAGTCTTGGTTTAGGCTGTAGGTGATTTTTTTTTCCCTCCAGGGTTATCACTGAGGCTCAGTGCATGCACTATGAATCCACTGCTCATCGAGGCCATCTTTTTTTTTTTTTTAATATTTATTTTATTTATTTATTCCCTTTGTTGCCCTTGTTGTTTTATTGTTGTAGTTATTATTGTTGTTGTCATTGTTGGGTAGGACAGAGAGAAATGGAGAGAGGAGGGGAAGACAGAGAGGGGGAGAGAAAGACAGACACCTGCAGACCTGCTTCACCGCCTGTGAAGCGACTCCCCTGCAGGTGGGGAGCCGGGGGCTCGAACCGGGATCCTTATGCCGGTCCTTGTGCTTTGTGCCACCTGCGCTTAGCCCGCTGCGCTACAGCCCGACTCCCTGGAGGCCACCTTTCTTTTCATTCTTATTGTTGTTAGGACAGAGAGAAATCTACAGAGGAGGGGGAGACACAAAGAGGAAGAGAAAGACAGACACCTGCTGACCTCCTTCACCCTTTATGAAGGGACCCACCCCCCGCAGGTGGGGAGCCAGGGACTCAAACCAGGATCATGTCCTATCCAATAAATAAATAAATAAATAAATAGTTGCCAGGAGCAGTAGATTTGTAGTGTAGGCACCAGCCCCAGTGATAACCGTGAAGGGAATAAAAATGGCCACGTGGAACAGTGTGGATAGGAAATAAAAATAAAACATTAAAAATTAAAATAAAAAAGTAAAAATTATAAATTGTATATGCTAATTATATCTTCATTAAGCAATTCTCAGTTTGTTCTGTCAGCTTTTAAAGCTCACTCTCCAACTTGTTATCCATCACCAAGTCCTGAATTATTAATTTACCATCTATAACAACAACATAATCACTAGGGAGACAGCTTAATATTATACAAACTATGTTCATGCCTAAGGCTCAGCTTCCAGGTTCAATCCATAGCACCACCATTAGCCAAAGATTCTCTTTGTCCTATCAAATAAATAAGTAAATATATATAAATGGCTGCCAGGAGCAGTGGATTTGTAGTGCAGGCACCCAGCCCCAGAGATAACCCTGAAGGCAAAAAAAAAAATTAACCAATGTGTCCCAATATGTCTCAGCTCTCCAGAGCTCTGTCCCACTAGGGAAAGACAGAAACAGGCTGGGGGTATGGATCCACCTGCTAACATCCTTGTCCAGAAGAGAAGAAATTACAGAAGCCAGACCTTCCATTTCTGTACCCCCAAAAGAATTTTGGTTCATACTCCCAGAGAGATTAGATAATAGGGAAGCTTCCAATAGAGGGGAAGGGATATGGACCTCTTCGGAGTGGTGGGAACTATATGGAACTGTATCCCTGTTATCTTACAATCTTGTTAACCATTATTAAATCACTAACAAAAAAGAAAAATAAGTATCAGAGGAAGGACTGCTACTCTGTAGCTTACATGGTAGATTACACATATTAACATATTCAAGGATATGGCTGCAAGCCACCCAGGACCCACTTGCAAGGGAAAACTTCATGAGCAGTGACGTGGTGCTGTAGGAGTCTCTTTCTTTTCTCACTCTTTCTCTCTCCCTCTCTATTTCTGTCTCTGCTAGTACATTAAAAAGGAGTGGGGGAGAGGGCGAAGAGGGGGAGAAGGAGAGACACTTCTGGGACTAGTGGAGACGTGCAGATACCAGAGGTAATCCTTGTAGCAAAATTATTTAAATAGAAAAAAAGCATATGAAAGAAAAACAGGTTATCTACAGAGAAATAAAGATACAAATCTCCAAATTTGCCTAAGAAATCACGTAAGTGAAAAAGTGTACACTGTAATATTTCAAGTGTTTGTTAACAAAAATAAAACAAAAAAAACCAAAAACTAAAATTTGTTAAAATACTCTGTGAATAGTGAAGAAGACAGAAAAAAAAAAAAAAAAAAAAAAGCATGGGGATTTGTTGTCCATTGATCAGCTAGAAATCTTTCCTTTCCTTTAGAAAAAAGGAAAATGATACAGATATTATTAATGATCCTAACCTAGCTTGAAGAGGAAGAGATGATTTATTCAGAATTCACCAAAGCTCTAATATCCAAACCTCTCAAACCTATTTCTCCTGAAAGAACAAAAGCTAAATGTTTTATATAGTTAGAGAAATGAGGAAAATGAGTTTCAAAGAGAAAAAAGGGATATCACCATTTCTCTTTTTTATCCTTCTTCACCTCCTCCTTCACTTCTTCCTCTTCCTCTCTGCCCTCCATCCCTTCTCCATTTCTTCCTTCATTTCTTCACACAGGTAATATCTTGAATAATTGGACTTCTTAGAGACAAGTGCATCTGGGACCGGCTTATGAAGAGTATGAGTAGGTTGACTCATATGAGTAGTACTGAGTATGAGTAGTAAAGGTCTAATAACTCTAGATATAGCAAGATAAAGAAGGTGTTAAAATCACAGGAACTGGGCTGCAAGATTAAAACTTGGATCTATACAAAGAAAGGATAAGAATGGGAAACTAGGGGAGTCGGGCTGTAGCGCAGCGGGTTAAGCGCAGGTGGCGCAAAGCACAAAGACCGGCATAAGGATCCCGGTTCGAACCCCGGCTCCCCACCTGCAGGGAAGTCGCTTCACAGGTGGTGAAGCAGGTCTGCAGGTGTCTATCTTTCTCTCCTCCTCTCTGTCTTCCCCTCCTCTCTCCATTTCTCTCTGTCCTATCCAACAACGACAACAACAATAATAACTACAACAATAAAACAACAAGGGCAACAAAAGGGAATAAATAAATAAAATAAATATAAAAAAATTAAAAAAAAAAGAATGGGAAACTAAGGGGTAAAGGTAAAATACAAATTTTTATTGCTTGTATTCTGCCAGATCTAACAGTTGCTCAAAATAATAAAAACAAAAATGTATAGATGATAAAAATGTTAGAGATAATATAAGAGGTAGAGAAGAGGATTAAAGCTATTCTATTATAAGGTATTCATATTATCTGTGATGATATAGATTGCTATTTGAAAGTAGACTTACAGGATTAAAATCATAATAGAAACATGACCTCTCTTTTCAATGATGCACTTACAGTAAAAATATGGTAATTGGTGATCTATGAGGAACTACTGTAGTTGAACCTGAACTCCTCAACTGAGTTCCCAGGATTTCTTTTTCAGTAGGACTGTGAGTGCCTTTGTTTAAAATTGCAAAATTATGACTTCCATCATTCGTATAAATCAATATTTTTGAGTTAGGGACTCAATACTAATGAAAACTAATGAATTTAATATACAGAGAAAGTAAAAATATATATATATATATATTAATTTTTAGAAGTGGAAGAAGTTGGTACAGGGTAAGGACAAAGATTAAACAAAAGAATGACTACCTGACAGAAAGACAAGAGTGAATGGGAACCTTCTTAGAGGGAAGAGATAACATGTGCCAAGCAAAAAGGTGTGAAAGGACAAGATAGATCCTGTACTTTACAGGGTAGATGTTACCAATTCACTTTTCAAGTGGGAAAAGCTAAGAAACGATGAGCTTGTCAAATAAGTTAGGTAAGCCCACATGGCCCACTAGTGATTGAACCAGAACTGGAACCACTTCTCACAAATGAACTAACTCTACAGTCTCCAAATGTTTTATGACTCAGTAGCATTAAACTCCAACATCATTTTCAAAAGCACTCTGCCATTCCCCAGATGACCAACATAAAATGAAATGTCATGATTCCTGAAGTACAGTTACTTCTGTCCAAACAAAAAGGCACATTAAACTACTTGGCACTTAACTTTTTTATATCAGTAGTCCCAACCTGATATAAAATGGAAAACCACTGGAGCTATCAAACTCTGAGGCAAGCTTGAGAAAGAGCTGGGCTAGTACCTGCCTGCAAGTGGAAAGGGGATAATAAAGTTGTGCTAATATCAGTAGACATTAAGAAGGAACCCTTCCAGTCAAAAAAAGAAAAAAAAGAAGAAGAAAGCCGATATCCTGGCATTTCCTCAAAGTCCTTTCCTCAAAAGTATTATTTCCTGGTTTCTTTTCATTGTGCATCTGCCAAGGTGTTTTCATTAGGATTTCTGTTGCTGACAAGCCTAAGGAGGGCTGTGAGCCTGCTGGCTGGAAGCTGATGCTCAAACATGGCACAGTGGGACCTCAGTACACCACATTGCTGCAAAGCTCAGCATTTCAGGATCCCTCCTCTCTGAATTATCAATGAGCTGGGAAGGCAGCAGGAAGCACTACTGGTGGGCTGATATATTTGAAGTTCCTCAGGAGGAGAAGCAGCTACAGGCAGAGAAAATGAAAGTTGCCAAGATGTAATTATAGCTTCTGAGCAGGAACTTGTCCATGACATGGGATTATCACTCTTGCTCTCTAACTTGTTGTTAAGGTGAGGGGGACTTTGGTGCAGTGCAGGCTGGCAGTAGGCTAGTCACTAGAGTAATCCACATTTGTAACGAGGCTCTAATTTTGGTAACATTTTATTTTTCTCTTGCTTATTTCCTGACTTCTACTACCTTATATTTCATCTCCTCCTGGGGTATTATGATCTTCTCTTTCATTAACAAAACAAAACAAGACAAACAAAAACATTTTCTGTATAATACCAATAAAAATAATAATAATGTCAATTTCACATGGAACAAAGTCATAAAAGTGAGATTAAATGATAAATTAGTTTTGATTATTCATAACATGAGAATTTGGAATATATATACATGTATGTGATTTTATGTCTCACGAATAAAAAATGGTCTTTATTATGATGATGTCATAACAATATATGAAACTAGAAAGATTTTGTAGTTTGCACTATTAACAATAAGTTTGTGTACCCTGGCATCACAATAAATCAGAGCTCAGGCTCAACCTGACACTGTTGACTGGCTACGGAAGGAGGGCAAACGCTAGAAGAAGAAGAGCTCAGCAGTACCCTAGTCTTTCTTTCTCTATATCTTTCTCTCTGTATTCCTCCCATTAAAAGATAAAATTAAGGGTTCGGTGGTAGCTCACCAGGGTAAGTATACATGGCATGAAGCACAAGGACAGGTCTGCAGGTGTCTATCTTTCACTCCCCTACTCTCTCTTCCCCTCCTATCTTGGTTTCTCTTTGTCATGTCCAACAACATTAGCAATGACAACAACAGCAACAACAATCAGGATAACAAAATGGGAACAATGGCCACCAGAAGCAGTGGATTCATAATGCAGGCACAGAGCCCTACTGATAACCCTGGAGGTAAGTAAATCAATAAGTAATAAATTTAAATAGTTTTGTTGCCCTTGTTTTTGTTATTATCTTTATTGTTGTTACTGTTGTTGTTGTTGCCAGATAGGACAGAGAAAATTCAAGAGAGGAGGGAAGACAGGGAGAGGGGAAGAGAAAGACAGACACCTGACAGACACCTACAGACCTGCTTCACTGCTTGTGAAGTGACCCTCCCTACAGGTGGGGAGTCAGGGCTCGAACTGGGATCTTTATGACAGTATTGCGCCAGTCTGGAGCTCTAGTGCTACAATCGGTTAGCACACCGAACTTACACAGTATTGCGCCAGTCCTTGCGTTCTGTGCCATGTATGCTTAACCCATTGCGCTACAGCCCAGCCACCAAAATTAAATATTTTTTAAATACTTGGGAAACTAGTCACAATTTTTAAAATGAAGAAAAAATTAATTTGTGTAGTAAACTTGTAAAAAAAAAAAAAAAAAAAAAAGCTCCACAAACTGGCATCTGGGTTAGAGCTAACTTGGTATAAAGTAGAGTTGAAGCCCCTGGTCACCACCACATAAAAGCACTCTGCAAAGGGAAGTTTCAGGAGCAATGGAGCAGTGCTGTGGCACCTCGCCTTCTCACTCTTTCTCTCGCTCCTCTTCCTCTCACTTTCTCTCAACAAAAGAAAAATAGAGAGCCCACCAGAAGTTATGGAATACACAGGCATGAAATTCCCGCTGAGTCCTAGAGAGAACAAAAAGTCTACAGACCAAAAAGTAGAGCCCTAAGCGTTCAATAGAAAAATGCTCCAAAAATATAAATAAAAGCAATTTCACATAAAAGGGTAATTTTCCATAAGCACGGGTCATGAGTTTCAGTAACAGATGATCAAGGGAATGCAAATTAAGCCAAATGAGATAATGTACTGACACTTTGTCAATTTGAAATTTGAAAAGTCAGATGGTAATGAATGTTGACAAAATTATAGCAAAATTAACTCTTTCTACTATTTGTAGAAGTGAAGCTGAGCAAGAGTTCGCTGCTTGTTGGTATAAAAAGTCACAGTCAAATCAGCTTGTACATGGAATGAAAATGCTTGTTTGTTGCCATTTGAACAGGAAAATGGGGGCAGGAGAGGTGCTGAAATCAATCTCCTGTGCTTTGTTGTATTTTGTCTTTAGTCCAAGGGAACATTCATATAGGTAGGAAGTTGGGGGCTGGAAGAATCAGGAGGTGGGTTCCAGGAAGGTGGCCAGTGAATAATCATGATGGACTGTGAATATCCTCCTAAAACAAAAGCTGTACCAGGTTTCAGTTATTCTTATTTTGAAGAGGGTGAGTCACTGTTGCTATTCTTTTGTCTTCCAAATTCAAATGTAGCACATTGATGGTTCCTGAGTCTAAACTGGATTTCAGGACACGTTCAGGACATGTTCTACTCGGACCAAGCCAGACATCCCTGTGCCTTTGAAGCTACAGTCTCAGAACAACAGCAGTGGGCATGTTCTGAAGACAATATACATATATCCTGTGTCCTGGCAATTACACTTTTAAGTGTCCTAAGAAAAACCACATTCATGTAGATGAGAAGGTATATATAGAATTGCTCACTGCAACATGTTTATAACAACAATAAAAATAAAAAGGAAACAAAAATAAATGATAGAATATTCAATGCCAGATGATTTATTAGTATCATGTAATGCCATAATATAAAACACTAAGCAATGTTACACATAGCATTAGAAAGGATAGATGGATTCAATACTATCAAGTAGAAACCTAAATGACAGATTGAGTGCTAAGTCTATGAGTGCATGTTTTCCTTTATAACCAATCTATATTAACAGATTGTCTTTGAACATATACATCAGTCGAAGGTATCAATGATGGAACCCAGCATGGCATACATGCCAAGCATGCATTTGGCCACTGAGCTACCTCACCAGATCCTTGGCATACATACATTTTAAATGATTGCTTTACAGAGAAAAGAGAGCTTTGGCATAAATAAGGGAAATTTTTGCTGAATATTGGTTCAAAGAAATGAGAATTCCCTAAAGTGTGGAAGAAAAATCGGTGAACGGGAAGATGATCTCTGGTATCCCATTCAGCCTTGAACTGACTAATAAAAGCCTTGTTAAGAACATCCCTCGGGCCTTTTTACCTCCTACTTTGGCCCCCACTCACACAAAGGGCCTGACAGTACACAAAAGAAATGTATGAAATGGGGAGTCGGGCTGTAGCGCAGCGGGTTAAGCGCAGGTGGCGCAAAGCACAAGGACCGGCATAAGGATCCCGGTTCGAACCCCGGCTCCCCACCTGCAGGGGCATCACTTCACAGGCGGTGAAGCAGGTCTGCAGGTGTCTATCTTTCTCTCCTCCTCTCTGCCTTCCCCTCCTCTCTCCATTTCTCTCTGTCCTATCCAACAACGACAACAACAATAATAACTACAACAATAAAAAAAACAACAAGGGCAACAAAAGGGAATAAATAAATAAATATTAAAAAAAAAAAGAAATGTATGAAATGTCCTGGAGGGGTGGGCCTTAAGGGTCTGGGGAGAAACTGACCTTTGGTGAGGGTGCAGTGATTCATTTGCATGCATCATTTTTGGGTATGAAAATACTCCTGAAATCTGATAGTTTGTAAAATAATGTTAAATCACTAATAAAAAGGAATATGGAATGATCTCACTCACAGGCAGAAGTTGAAAAATGAGATCAGAAGAGAAAACACAAGTAGAACCTGAACTGGAGTTGGTGTATTGCACCAAAGTAAAAGACTCTGGGGGGCGTGTGGGGGGGGGAGAATACAGGTCCTGGAAAAGGATGACAGAGGACTTAGTGGGGCTTGTATTGTTATGTGGAAAACTGAGAAATGTTATGCATGTACAAGCTATTGTATTCACTGTCAAATGTAAAACATTAATCCCCCAATAAAGGAAAAAAATGCAAAAAAAAAAAAAAAGCAGTGTTGAGCTGCACATTTGTCTGTATTTTTGCCTTTGCTCTCACCAAGGATGGGTTTTCTGCACCAAAAGATAATGTTCTAGATACTATATGCCATTAGGTATATATTCCTAGTGACACCTCACATAGATGTTAGCACAGGCTTTCACAGGTGGTATCTTGTTACATGTAAACTTCTCCTCAGCTAAGTGCACTTTGAGAATAGGATTATAAAGCTGCATGGGGGCAGGTGAATTGTTATGTGGAAATATTATGCATGTACAAACTATTGTATTTTACTCTTGACTGTAAACCATTAGTCACCCAATAAAGAAATAAAAAAATAAAAAAAGCTGAATCAGGGAAGAAAGTAACTCCCAAATATGAAAAACATATATAAACCATGCACCGTAAACCCCATTGATCTGATTGGAGGCCCATATTCAACACAAGGGCCTATGTAACCTCTGCATCCTTGTATGTCTGAGCTCCCCCATTCCATGATCATAGCTAGGAACATTCTAGGCTGCACTCATTTCAGGACCCGTCTTCCTCAGTTGGCAAATTATGTTGACCCAGTCTCCCTTTGGAGAGTGGGGCAGTCCTACCATTGTTAACCCACATTGAAGGCAAGATCCCATGAAGATCCTGGGTACATGCTCCCAGAAAGATAAAGAATAAGAAAACTTCCAATGGAGGGGATGGGATGTGGAACTCAGGCGGTGGGAATTGTGTGGAACTGTACACCTCTTAGCCTATGGTCTTGTTGATCATTATTAAATCAATTGAAAAAAAAGAAAAAAAATGCACTTTGAGGAGAGCCCCAATACACGTTTCCTTGCTTTTCCTCCAGGCTGAAATGGAAACCCGATTCTGTAATTAAAATAAAGTCATGTTCTTTTCCCCCACATTGTGCAGTGATTTAAGTTAACAGTTATAATAATGATTGAATGGACACTTTCCGCCCAGAGCACTGTACAACTCTGTTAATAGTGGTGCTAGGGACTGAACCTGGGACTTCAAGCATCAGGCATGAAAGTATTCTTGTATGACTGTTATGCTGCCCCAGGATTTTCTTTTTTTAAAGTTCATAGACATTATCATGTCTGATATAAATAGATGGAAGAGGAAACCTAATCATGTATAAAAGAGAGGGCTTAATTACTGAAATAATTTCTAGGTGAGATATAGTAGATGGGAGGAGCTTATAGAAGAAATATCTCATTCACTAAAAACTAAAAGGAAAAAGGGCGTTGTGACCAAGGTGATTACAGTAGAAATAGGACGCTTCTCTCTGATAGTTTATTATATTTGTGAATGTAAAAAGCTCAATTACTTCCTTATACAGAAACAATGCAAGGGAACATAGGAAGTTCAAGGAAAAACACTGTGTGTAAAAATGTTTAAGACTACAAGACAGTGAATGACTACGATAATTAAAGCATTTAGCCCTCAGGCAATGTCACTTCAATTTTTTTTTCTAAAAATCAGCTTTTCTATGGGAGCTTTTTTTTTTTTTTTTTTTTTTTATCTTTTCAGCCTTACTCAATGATCCTAATTCAAATTCAAAAGTAGCAGTTTATTAATTTTTTTCCTTATGGAAAAAGTCAAATGTTTTTACTAACAGTGAGGTTGTGCTAATAGGAGAATGCATGATCTATTAATAAACTGGCCCATTTCATCCCAGTACTAGTTGGCCAGTCATTCATGAATTACTAAGGTGGAGACATTTAAATAGACATGATTAGAAAATAGTTCATCTGGATGGTGTGCTGCTTTGCCATGTGATCAACCCTAGTTCAAGCCAGGCCCAACAGCACTGAAGGAAGCTTTGGGGCTATTCTCTCTAAATAAATAAATAATTAGAGATATCCTACCTTTAACTTATTTTTTGCACTTTTGCTAACCTTTTATTTTTTTTGTTATATAACTCCAACCAAGAACCAACATGGTAAAAGGAAAATATTTTTATATCCCTTACAATAGAAAATGTTTTGCTGATGATAGGTACTACCCCAATCTCTGAAGGGAGGCTGAACAGGGACTTAGAAATTACACAGGCTCTGGTGCTAAATGTGTATATATATATATATGTCCTGGGTTTGGATGGATGGAGGTAGTTAATTTTATCTACATCATTTTTTAAAGAATGCTAATCACTGCTTAATCCAACTTTCTAGCCCTTTTCTCTACTCCAACACCATTTTCTCAGATAATATTTGTATCCATCTTCATGCTGGCTACCAAACTCAAGTGAAACTACTGTAGTTGTGGGCATGCCTAAAATGGACTTCCTACCTGTCTTCCTAACTCTTTAAGCAAATAAAATTAAAGTGAACTGATGAACAGATGTATAGATGAAATGAGAAAAGATGAACAGATATAGAACAGAAACACATCTTACATTATTTACTTAAGATTAATTTTTGAGGGCACATATTCCTACCAGCAGGAACTTAACGCTAATTCTGACACGTGATTATGAACGACCTATCTTTGCTCTGTGCAGTATTGTTTTTGTGCCCTTTTCTTCTTGCCTCATTTTACTTCATATAGGTCCTCACTGCATTTTCTATGTATGGAGAGGTAGTTTTGGATACTGCTATTGTATTATGTTCTGCATGACCCACAAGGCAACTCATTCTCTAACTTGAGAGATTTTGACATACTGGAATCTTCTGTCTGCCAAAACACTAACATGTTGAGTTACCATGTGGGAGACAATGTTTCTTTGCACTTAAAAAATTATTTTACTGATTTATTTGATATGGACAGAGAAAAAATGAGAGGGAAAGAAGAGAGGTAGGGAGAGAGAGAGAGACATACAGAGATTGCAGTCCTGCTTCATTGCTTGTGAAGCCTATTTATTTAACTGGGACAGAGAAAAATTGAGAGAGAAGGGGAAGATAAGGAGAGAGGGATCCCAGCAGCCCTGCTTCAGCTCCCCCCACAACCCTCACAGATGGGGACCAGGAGCTTGAACCCAGGTCCTTGTGCACTGTAACATGTGCATTCAATCAGGTGTGTCACCTCTAGGCCTTCCTTCTCTGCATTTTTTTATTATACCATATTAGACTATAAATAACAGAAGTGTCACTGTTGAAATCCCACACCAACATCTGTTTATTGCACTAGGATCCCACATAAATTCTAACTACAGTGGGGGTAGAAAATAGATTAGTCTGAGGAATGATGAGTTTACAACGGAAGGTACAGATTTTTTTTTGCCTGAATCTGTGCACTCCTGTCTATTATCTCTTCTTTATGATCCTAAAGAATGGAAGTCTATAATTTTTTCTAGAAAGACTACATTTTCTAGAACTATTGGTGTCAAGAAACAAAGAAAGGAAAAGGTGCATCAAAAGAAGAATATAAGGCAAATTATTGGACAGAAAAGGACTTGGAATTTGACATTGGACCAATGGACTTGGAAAAAAGAAGCTATAGAAGAAGCAGAAGCATTGAGGAAGAGCTGGGTCAAAAGATACAGTTTGGAACGAGTAGTGACAGCTGAGCTGAGTGAGCTGAGCAGAGGACACTTGGGGGCTGAGCCAGAAAAGGGAGAAAAGATGACTGGGGGGGTGAGGAATGCAGTCATTATTCACATTTCTTTTCTAAGTAGTTTCACTGTCTCTAATTTAAAACAATGAACCTTTTTTGCATTAAATTGATTGCTTCTTGAGGGTTTTATAGTAGTCCCTCATAGGTGATGACCTCTAATTAGTGAATTCTTCACTAACAAAGGCAAGAGCCCCATTACTTTGAGGACTTGAGCTCTCCCTGTAACTCTTTCTGAGGTCATGATTGCAGGCTGTGTGTTGAGATAGCTCCAGAAAGGCCTTTCAAGTGCACCTGCATCCTGCCCCAAGATAAGTAATGATGATTTCAAAACAAGTGACTTCTGCACTCATCAGGACAAATGTAGTTATATCCCTTTCCCCTCTCCATCATGCAGCCTTAAAAACATCCACTGTAAGTTCTTTACAATATATATTATATTTATCTAATAAAAGAGAAATACAGAGAGGAAGATAGCAGAGTACTTGATCAGTTCTGGTTTACATTGGTGCTGGAGACTGAACTTAGGACCTCAGAATCTCTGGCATGAAAATCTTTTGCAAACCCATTATTCTGTCTCCCCAGACTCTAGTGTAACCTCTTGTGAAGTCTTTGACTTATCTAGCCATATGGCCATGCTATCTTTGTTGACTACTTCCCTCTTTAAACAAGTAAAGTTTTCCTCTTTTTTCTCCTTCTCTCTTTTCCTCCCTTTTTCCCTTCTTTCCTTCCTTCCTCCCTTCCTTCCTTCCTCCCTTCCTTCCTTCCCTCCTTCCTTCTTCCCTTCCTTCCTTTCTTCCTTCCTTCCTTCCTCCCTTCCTTCCTTCCTTCCTTCCTTCCTTCCTTCCTTCCTTCCTTCCTTCCTTCCTTCCTTCTTTTCTCTCTTTCATAGAGACAGAAAGACAGCAAGAGTAAAAGAAACCACAGCAGTTAGGCTTCCTTCAATGTGGTAGGAGCCAAGCTCATGACAAAACAGCGCATTATTATTATTATTCAAGTGAGCTTTTTTCATTGACCCAAGCATTTCTTTCTATACAGTAGACTCTGCCTCTTATTTCTGTTGTCCTTCAAGGAATATATCATATATGGTGTGTGTAAAGATTCTTAATCTTGCAAATCAAAAGGTTTTATGTCATATATGTAATGCCCAGTTTTCTTCCTACCAGGTTCCCCTAAAAGAATGTTAGATTTTCACTAATAAGCTGGTGAAGGGGGCTATCCTACTGGCACATCAGTTGAACCAGACTATCTCTTCCATTGTGGATATAGCCTAATTTCAAGCTATAGCCTCATCAAGACAGAGTTTGTGGTTTGTCACAACTGATATATGGAATTTCACTCTGCAACAATGATCCTGACTTCACAGCACTTACTGCAACAGACATGGGAGATACGATCTGCCTTCTACCTCCTCTGCTTCTTTCTGGCACACTTCCTACTAATCAGAAAGGTCTGACTTTGGTTTAATACATAAAAACTAGTGAAATGCGAGACAATACTGGAGAGAATTCTAATGTGCTGGAAGATGAGTCTTCTGTCTTATGCAAATATTTATCTGCCTTCTCACATTTTGATATTTCAAGCCTAGTCTCTTAGGGCTTCTAAGTCAAACAAGTAAAAATATAAAGAACCACTAAAAGTTTGAAGTACTTTACAAGGTGAAGTGAAGAATACAAAGATATAGTCCTTGATAAAAAAGAAAAAAGAGAGCATTCAAGTGGGAATATAGGTGCTCAGTCTTGAAGCTCATGCCATTGCTGGTGCATTTTTGGGGCTGGAAATGCAGTATACCCAAAAGATTACTCAGAAAGACAGGTTTGGTGTCTGACCAAGCAAGTGCCTAGACGTGTCTCTCCCTGCACTCGTGCCACTGTAGGAGTCAGTAGGGCCCAGCAAAAGCCCTTCCATTAGGTATAGGGTCTTTTTAATAACTAGGTTTACAAAACATCAGGAATTTCAGATACAAAGAGGTAGGTTCAGGCTGGAAGCAGAACAGTGATTTGAATGATTAAGAGGCTTACGGTGGGCGGTTGAGCAGTAGTGCAGTGGGTTAAGAGCATATGGCGTGAAACACAAGGACCAGAGTAAGGATCCTGGTTCAAGCACCCAGTTCCCCACCTGCAAGGGGGTCAGTTCACCAGCAGTGAAGCAGGTCTGCAAGTGTCTATCTTTCTCTCCCCTTCTCTGTCTTCCCTTCCTCTCTCCATTTCTCTCTGTCCTATCCAGCAACAACAGCAATGGCAACAATAAAAATAACAACAAAAGCAACAAAAATGGAAAAAATGGCCTCCAGGAGCAGTGGATTCATAGTGCTGGCACTGAGCCCAGCAATAACCCTGGAAGCAAAAAACAAACAAACAAAAAGCTTATAATGTAGGGTCTGATAACCAAATCTAAAGGCAAGGATTTAAACTCAGCATGGAATTGACTGGTGCTTTTCAGTAGCTTACTTTACAGATATTCCATAAGGTTAAGACTTTTGTGTCTGGGAGCTGTTGCTGCTAGCAGGCCTTTCCCCCCATAACCCAGCTATGTCTGAGGAATATGCAGATAGCTTACTGGAAAGAATCTTCCAGGTACAGAGTAAGTGTGAAGTCATGGCCATCTGATATGAATGTTCCTCAACAAGCTACTTCTTGTATTTTATTTCATTTACATATATGTTGTCTTACATATGCATTTTGCCTTACATGTGTATGTCCATACACACACATATACTAATAAAAAGTCTATGAAAAATTTTAGAGTTTATACCTTATAAAATTATGTGAGTGCTTATTTATAGTATATTATTATTTTATGGCAAAACTTTACTTTTTGTTATTAGTTGGTTACAAGATTTTATCCCCATTGAAAGCATTGTTTCCCCCACCCTCTGGTAACAATCGTTCTTCTGTGTTTCTGGGCTTGCCTATTTTGGATATCTTATTTAGTGGATCATGCAGCATTTGCCCTTCTGAGGGTGACTTATTTGATTTATCATAGTATCCTCTAGGTTCACCCATGTTGTCATAAATAACAGGAAATATTTCTTCAATAGGATGTTTTATGAACACGGTGACGATTTCCTCTTGATATATTAGGTAAATCTTCAGATTAGAATAACAGCAGGTGCGTGTACTAACTACTGTGCCTCATTTCCCTTTTCTCAAGAGCCTACCTCTATAACACCGACCAATGTCAGCATACATTGGTTACACATGCACATATAATTGTGTCTGCATACCAGGTCTATATTTCCTACCTTTGCAACACTCCAGCAGAAACTAGACCTTGCCTTGAAACCATAGTCATATAAGTCACAGAAAGGAGACAACATAATAAAACCTGTATTTATAGTCAGAAAAATCTTACATATGGATCCTAGTCATGTGACTTAGTATCTCTATGACATAAGGCAAATTCTTAAATCATGTTTATTATTTTACTCTCCTTGCTAAACAAGGTTAAGGGCTGGCCTAATAACAAAATAAAGTCAGACACAAATGCACTCATACAATACCTGACATCTAGAAAATGCCTGATAAATAACAACTCCTGTTATTTTTGTTGTTGCCAGTGAGGCATATGATTAATGGCATTGCATTCATTTTGATCCTTCCACCATACACTTAGTAAGATCAATTATAGATGAATGTAGCTTTCACTAAAAAATCCAATTTTAACATATGAGCCATGACAGGTGATTCATTCAAAAGATAATAGCATGGGAAAAATTAATGCAGATAGGATTATAATATTCAACTGCTTAGAAAATAAGAATGCCACTGTATTTTATCATCACCCATCCTTCTTGTGTCTCTTTTTTTTTCAATAATTGACTTTCATGTGTGAGTCATAGTAGCCGAGTCAGAAGAAAAAAAAAAAGCAAAAACAAGAACCGCAGTAGCTTGTGAAGCTAATTAGCTAGTCTGTGACCCCACAAAAAGTAATGAAAGACATGGCCACTTGTGTCTTTTTTTTAGGAAACTTCCTCACATATAAAAATGATTCAACTGTAGCAAGAATTCAAGGAAAATTGCATTTTTATCTTTGCCCTACATAAAGTGTGAAAATGAGGATAGTACTGATGTATTAAAGATTGGACTTCCATTCTGTTTAGATTTACTTCAGTTGCTATTAGCATTAAAAGAAGATTGCAGAAAAAGATAGAGATGCTGTAGCTAAAAGGCCATTAACTATGGAGTGAGGTTCTAGTTACATTTCATTTCTGTTACTTGATCTAAGTATAACTCTGGATAGTTCCTTAATTTCCCTGAACCCTGATTTCTGCTGTTTTAAAAGGATTATAAGATAATTAATTTGTCATTATTTTAAATAGTTAAATGTGGGGCCTGGGAGTTAGCATAAAGTTTACACAAAAGGATCTTCCTACCTGAGGTTCTGGAGGCCCCAGACTCAATCTCCAGCATGAGCCTAAGCTGGAGCTGAGCAGTCCTCTGGTAATACAGACAATATGTGCATGTATGTATGCATGCATGCATACAGAAATATTGGTCAAAGTGATGACATCTACCAATGCAATAAGCATTCACTAGTCATTTGTTTTCTTTTTTTTTAAAGACTTGTTTTTTTACCTTTATTTTGGATAGAGACAGAAACAGAGGAGGAAAATAAGGAGAGAGACAGATATACCTGCAGCTGTATTTTACCGCTTGTGAAACTTCTCACCTCCCCTTCTGGTGGGGACCAGGGGCTTGAACCCAGGTCCTTGCTCACTGTAATGTGTGTGCTCAACTTGGTGCACCACCACTTGGTCCAGTCATCTATTCCTTATGGTAAAATTGTGAAGTTGCTGTGGTCTCTTTTCCTAATGCAAAGCCTATAAGCCCCCCCCCCCCCATCCTCCACCAGAATGCCTCTAACATAGTTGATGGAATATAAGGTTTCTAATTTTTTTCTTTTTCAGCATTTATTTTTTTTTATTTATACAAAGGAAACATTGACTAACCCATAGTATAAGAGGGATATAACTTCACACAATTCCCACCACCAGAACTCCTATCCCATCCCTTCCCCTAATAGCTTTCCTATTCTTTAACCCTCTGGGAGTATGGACCCAAGGTCATTGTGGGATGCAGAAGGTCTGACTTCTGTAATTACTTCCCTGCTGAAACCTCTTGCTTCCTCTTTAGAGACTATATGTCCCCCAGTCCTGGAACCTCTAGGATGGAGCTCACTTTCCTGCATACTTCTCTCAATTCATACCAAATTATACTGCATCCGCCAATCCCAACATAATCAATGCAACGAGTACCACCTCAGCATGCTTCACTTCAGACTGTGTCCAGAGACATCAGGTGTGGAATGACAACCCTTCACCCTCATTACTCGGGTGAGACCTTTCCTTTCATAGTATTCTCTAATTCCATTCTAGGAGGGAATTCACTTCCTAACATAATCCCAAAACCTAGATATAGACTAGATCCCGTGAGAGAGAGCATATGTCCACATGTATCCACAAATTAAGAAAAATATATACCTGAAAGCAAAAATACACAATAGTCTGTAGTGAGTCAGTATAAAGTTCATAATGAAATAATGTCCACTTAGACTTAGATACCCTCCTCACCTACTTCCTATTATAGTTCTCCCATTCACTCCAAAGCTAACCTCATCAAAGCAAGGACTGCAAAAGCTGAATAAGGGCAAGAGACTGGCATACTTTAACGATGACTCTTTAGTCAGTATCAGGCCACCCCATTTGGGGAGTTCTGAGATTTCTAAACAGACATGATGGGCCTAGACCTCGAATAAATCCTTCTCTCCATTGTTACTGGTCATTCCTATCAGGAACAAGACAATAGACCCCTTTGTGGGCCCCCATAGGACCTTGCTCTCAACTTGGATCAACAATGGTAGAGAATGTTCCAACCTCCAAAGGGAGGCTGGACAATATACTCTATGCTACACCTGAGGAAGATGGGTCCTGATATTGGGGCAGCTTGGAACATTCCTACTTATGACCACAGAATGTGAGCTCAGATCTACAGGGAGGCAGAGGTCACATAGGCTCCTAAGCTGAATATGGGCCCTAGATCACATCAGATTGATGGGGTTTACAGTCAACAATATTTATGCACCTTTCCCATATTTGGGAGCTAGTCTCTTCTGTGACTGTGATCCTTCTGCCAGCCATGACATCATCTCCCCAGACAATAATTAGGATCCACCTGCATATCAGATTTCAGGCTTAGGCCAAAAAACAAAACAAACAAACAAACAAAAACACTAGTATAGCCACAGGCACTTTGGAATATAAGTAAAATATGCCTACTAGCTATCTAGAAAATGGAGGATCCCCCCCCCCACTCTTCATCTGCACTATTCCAGCCTTTAGGTCCATGATTGGTCAACAATTTGTTTGGCTTTGTATGTTAACTCTCTTTTCAGCCACCAGGTTCCAGATGCCAGCATGATGCTGACCAGACTTCCCTGGACAGACAACCCCACCAATGTGTCCTGGAGCTCCAATTCCCCAGAACCCCACCCCACTAGGGAAAGAGAGCCAGGCTGGGAGTATGGATCGACCTGTCAACGCCCATATTGAGCCGGGAAGCAATTACAGAATATAAGGTTTTTAATACCACTTTGTAAGGACTAGTACATATGGACAATTCAATTATTCACAGATAGATTATTGAGATTCAAATAAGAGTAAGAAATAAAAGTGGCTGGGTTTTTTTTTTTTTTGATAGACTTATAAGGATATAGAAATGTGCTGTCACTAAGCTTATGCTTACTTTTGAAAATTAACTGGGTAGGAGCCATCTCCTTGAGTGCTGTTAAATAATGTCAATAAAACAGGAAGCAAAACCCACCATAGTTAATACTGCTGCTTGCACTCTAGGGAGTGTTCCTACCTGGCAGTTCATTTCCATATGCTTCCTACTTTTCATTACCAGTCCCCTGTACCATGTAATGGCCTAACACGCTATGTTCTTTGTTCTTTCTCCCCCTGCTAATGTAGCTTCCTGAAGGAAAGAATTCTTTGGTGTTTGCTTTACAAGTGCCTGACTCATGATGAATGCTTAGTAAATGATTTGCAAATGAGTTTATTTGAAGAAATAGTCACATGAAACTGTGCAGAACAAGATTTCTGCTTTAAACCTGTCTTAATCAATATGACTGCAATTTCAGCATATCCAAAACTGGTGGTTTATGGGAGCTAAATTTTATCTCTTAAGATTCTGGTGGCTGAGTATTTAAGATTAGGAGACCAGCATAATCTCAAATATGGGAAAGGGCTTTATTTTTTTTCTTTCTCTCTCTTTCTTTTCTGTAGATAAAGTTTTCTCTGTGCTTCCTTAGCTGACTGAGAACAGAAAGAACACACTAGGGTCTGTTTTATAACTCCATTTATGAAGGTCCTACTCTCACTACTTAATTACTTCCCAGTGGTCCCATCTCCTAATAATACCACAACGGGAGCTAGGATTTCAACATAGTAGTAGGGGAGGGAGCATAAGCACTGAGTTTATAATGATGCCTAAAGCATTTTAAGTTATCAAAGGTGTTCACTCACTGCTCTTTTAAAAAATATTTTATTTCATTGATAGAGAGATATGGAGGGAAAGATATATATAGAGAAAGAGAGACCACAACACTGGTCATCTCTGATTTATGGTAATGGTTGAGGATTGAACTTGGGACCTTGGAGCCTCTGGCCTGAAAGTCTTTTTGCATAACCATTATGCTGTCTCTGCAGTCCCCTCACTCACTATTCTAAGAAAACTATTATAAAATGTAGCATTTCAAAAATAATAATAAATTTTATCACTCTTAAAAAATAGTAACTGATTTATTGCACTTCAATCACTTTGTACACTGTTGAATGCATACTTTGAGCCAGGCATCTCATGCTTCAGAGATGATGCATCATCTGACTTAGAAAGAGAATAAAAGTTACCACAAATCTTACCTGCCATATTCATGCCTTTAGGTTCCAGATTATTAAACAATTTGTTCTTCTTTATATCTTAATGGTTTTTCAGACACCGAATTGCAGATGCTACCATGATGCCAACCTGAATTCCTTGGGCAGACAACCTCAACAATGTATCCTGAAACCCCATCTCTCCTGAGTCCTGCCCCCTGCCCTCGGGAAAGATAAAACAGGCTGGGGGTATGGATCCACCTGCCAACACCCATGTTCAGTGGAGAAGCAATTACAGAAGCCAGGCCTCCCACCTTCTGCACCCTACCCCATAATGATCCTGGGTCCATACTCCCAGAGGTATAAAGAATAGGGAATCTTCCAGTGGAGGGGATGTGATATGGAATCCTGGTGGTGGGAAATGTGCGCAATTTTACCCCTCTTATCCTATGGTTTTGTTCATATTTTCTATTTTTTAATTTCATAAGTAAATTAGATAAAAATAAATGACAGAGAAAAAAACATTACTTGAAATATCAGAGTAAATCTATGACCTAGGTACTTACACAGCTTTTCTTTATTCTGTTTTATCTAGAATTCTAAAATAGCAGAGATACAATGCTATATTGTCTCTTTTTAAAACTGTTTTATTATCTTTACTTATTGGATAGAGTCAGTCAGAAATTGAAACAGAGGGGGTGATAGAGAGGGAGAGAGACAGAGAGAGATCTCCAACACTGCTTCGCCACTCGCAAAGCTTTTACCCTGCAGGTGGGGATCAGGGGGCTCAAGGACCTGGGTCCTTGCACATTTGCAGTTCATGCACTCAGCCAGGTGCACGACCACCCACACCCATTATATCATCTCTTGATGCCATATTACGGAGTACTCAGCACTTCAAATGTTTAAACTTGAAATTAAAGCGGTAAAATTTACTCAGCTACATTATATTAAAAAATAGCTTTGTAACCTGAAATTACTTGAATATATGAAGAACACCTATTTTGGAAGAATAGATAAGCAAGGAATATACAAAGTCAATTAGTCTGGTGGATTTATATCACTGTGGGTATAATTCAAGTTATAATTTGGACTCAACCCCAGTGTTCATCGACCCTTAGGGTGACACTGTGTGTCTGGAAGCACAATGCCTGCACTGGTTCAGGTCTTGTGGAGCTGCAATGTGCTGAGAAGGCTTTGGCCTCACATCTTCCACTCTTTCGTTCTCTAAACACTTACTAAACATGATTTGATAAACAGACTTTCTGGTAGTGAAGGGGGGAATACAAGTAGCCTTGACTTGTAGGAACTTGGAATATTTTATCCAATAGAATCTGTTCCATAGAACAATCACTTTGATATAAGGGAATGTCTAAAATAGAATATTGCTTCCATCCCAGTCTCCACTTGCAGGGGTAGGCTTCCCGGGTGGTGAAACAGTGCTGCAGGTGTTTTTCTCTGTCTTCCCCCTCCCCATCCAATTCCTCTCTGACTCTATCCAAAATAAATGGATAAATAAATAAACTCAAAGGGAAAAAAAGAGAATATTACACCTAAGGGTTGAGACTTCAGACTCTATTGAGGGATGTATATAATAGTTTGAGATGTATACTCAGAGTGTAGGTTCAAATGACAGTTACAGGATTCCAGAAATAATAGTGTGTGTGTGAGAGAAAGCAGTTCAAGACAGTATGTAATAAGGTATACAAAAATACACAGTTGTGAGCTTTCAAAGCACATAAGTAGCTCAGTTTTGCTCTATGTGGAAAATTTGGAAATCAACCTAGATAGTGAAGTAAGGGTGAGTATTTGCACAATTTGGTGTGTCACATCAAGGGAAGTCAGATTAGAAGTGTTTCTACAGATTGCCTTACTTTGTGGTTAATTCCTAAGTCCATGAAAACCTGACAAGAATATAAAATTAAACTCACTCATTTGTTATAATAATTCTTTGAAAAGTGTTCAGTAAGAGCTCAGTCATTTTAAGCCAAGTTTAGATTGAATTAATTTATTTTGGGAATGAAGCTCTGCTAATTAGGCTCAGCCCTCAGGCCTATGGCAAGTTGTCAATATGGATTTTGGTGTAGAAGGCAAGGGACTCCTCATTGTACCAGCCTATGAGAAATCTTGCTTTAACTGCTGACTTGCAGAAAAGTTAGCAGAGGGTTCCACCAGTCTTTGGTGAACAATTAGCAAAAAGGGAGCTGTGGTAAAAACAGGCCAACTTTATCGCATGCTAACTATTTACAACTCCAGGTGTTTTTCTCTGAGCAAAAAAAAAAAAATCTCAAAATACCCTTAAACCACAGAGAAAGCATTCTGGTAAAAACTTCAAGTGAATTCAAATAGTTTTAAAGCACAAAGCTAAATCTGAAAATATTTGTATTGCAAGCAGATCTGTTGTGTAAGAATTATTTATTTTAATGATCTGAACAAGGCAGTTTGCTAAGCATGAATAGACACTATGTGTTTTGTATCATTGGAAGAGGCTTATAAAATCCAAAATGGACAATCGGCTACAAAATTTAAAATGCAGGTGTCAGGAAGTGTCCTCTCTGAGCTCTGTTTCTACCAGGTGTTCTTAAAGTACCTTCAGTTGTAAATGTCAATCAGTCATCCCCAGACACTGACCATTTGCCTACAAGATGCTACTGAGCTATCAAAATTCTAGATCTTAGCTAAAGGTCTCTTACTCTCATCAGAAACGTCCTTGTCCTCACCCTCTCTATCCCCCACCAGCCCCGAGGTTGGTTATATACATTTTCAATAGTCTACTGATTTTCCTCTAAGATTCTGTTATTAGGCTTCTTGATTCATGGTTACTTTTCTACTCTGAATTACTCACAATCCCCTAGCCAGAAAATATTTATATATGCATTTATTTTACACCCACAAACTTATATGTGTATATATGCATGTGTATAATTTATGCATATATTTGTAAGTTGTGAATACTGCCCTATTTTATTTTAGTACTGTGGGGTTACTTCCTGAATCCAAAGAATTTCTCAGTGAGCTTAACTAGTTACTCCTCATGATAAGTTGGATGACAGATGACATGACAGGATACATGGAAAATTTCATTACATTGTTTGTTTTTCACTTAAGTGCAGTTTTGAAGGAAGGAAACTTGGAATTTCTGTTTAAACCAAGTGAATCAATACAATTAAGTACATCATGTTAAAATCAAAGATAACTGTATGCCAGTTTTTAAAATATTCTATGCAGACAAAGTCAACCTAATCACACAAATACAGCTATGGATCAAGTAAGTAATATGCAAACACACAGGGACATTGTAAGTAGAAAAATGGACACCCTAAGAAAAAAAACAAATGCTATGAAAAACAATCACTACCATAAACGAAGAACATCTTTGATAGACTTATCAGTAGAGAGGAATTGACAGAGGAAAAATGTGAGCTAGAAGATACATCAATATGAACTTTGAAAACTGAAAAGTGGAGAATAAAGACTGAAAAAAAAAAAAACAGAGCTTCTTACCCAGGACCATAAAACAATTCAAAAAGAATAAATGTAAAATTTACACTTAGACTGGAAATTCTAGACAGAGAAGAAAGAGAAATTTTGAAACAACAATGACTGAAAAGTTATCCAGATTAAAATCATACACAGATCCAGGAAGCTCAGAAAAGATATTCTGATAAGTTCTTTAAACTCTGCACTGAGACAAACTATTTCCAATTTACAGAAAATCAAATACAGAGAAAAAGCCCTGTAAGAAATCAGAGGAAAGCAAGGCCTCACATACAGAGGAACAAAATAATAAGTCCACTGAAAATCTTAGAAAGCATGCAAACAAAAAGATAGTAAAGTAAAAAAATGTTCTTTAAAAAGAATTTAGCTCACAACTAAATGAAGGAGCACATAATAGAGTAAATTCAGGCAATATTTAACTTTTTCTCATTCATAATTAATAAAAATATGAATTTTGTTAAAAATAATAACAATATTGTATTTAGTTATACTATGCACATATGATATGGATAAAACTTCCAGACACGCTTGAGGCAAAATAGCCAGGTGTGAAGAAATGAAAGAACAAATGGAAGTTGTAATAACAGATGAACCAATATTGCTTAATATGAAATAATTTGTGTTAATAATAAAATTTAAAAATTTAGGGGCCGGGTGGTTGTGCACCTGCTTGAGTGCATGTGTTACACCAGGTTCCAGCCCCTGATCCCCACCTGCAGGGGAAAAACTTCACGAATGGTGAAGCAGGGCTGCAGAGGTCTCTCTGTCTCTCTCCCTCTCTGTATTCCCCTTACTCTCAATTCCTGGCTGACTCTTATAAACATAATGAAAATTTTTAAAAACAATTTAAAGACTCAGAGAGACAACACAATAATAAGTCGCAGCACATAGTTGAGAGGATGATGGTTATCTAAGTTAAGAGATGAAAGGTAACTATTGATGGTTTCACTCATATTTGGAATCTATACAACCAAAGCACATGAATTCACAAAACGAACAAATGAACAAAACATCAACCCCTCCCCCAACAAAAACAAAACACAAAGTATACAAACTGTCTCTTAGGACTCTGTAAGAACTATGGTGGCTCTTGTTGGAAAGGTGGGTGCAGAGAGCTTTGGCGATGGGCACAGCAACTGTGGAACTGTACCCTATAGTAAGTAATTTTTTAAATGAAATGTATAAACAGTCAAAATATGAAAAAACAGACCTACTATCAAATTACAATAATCAAGACACTGTGGTATTGATGCCAGATGGGCTTCGATTGGCTTACAATCAAAGATGAGAAACGGGGTCCAGGGAAGTGAGATAAAGTGTGCCTGGAGGATACAACCAATAGAAAAATGGTTCCTAATTGAGTAGATATTTTGAATCCGGCTACGGGTCAGGTTCTTGTCAATGTCCAGAAAGAATGTATGGACAAAGACACCAGTAACAAGTACACATTCAGAGGGGAACGCAGGTGAATTCTAGGGTGGATCACACACAGCTCATTTTGGAGTTTAAAATTATATGGCATCTGTTTGGAATAGGCAGGATTTCTTGGGGAAGCAGAGAAATTATTATTCATTAGACTAGAGTACATGGAGATTTTTCTATGAAAAATGAAGTTTTCCTGTATTCCAGGGTCATTCTCTTTTCTGACCATATTTGTCCTTAGATTTGTCATAATGTCAGGTACCTGATGGAAGCCTACCAAACTGGCAAGGACATGTTGTAATGATGGTATAATGAGGCTCAGGATCACATGTCAGGTGTTTCAGGGGCCACTGCCATTAAAGTAGACATTTTGGAGTGCTTGCTTACCACCTGGACTTTAAGGAAATGGTCAGTTAATATGTGTAGCCTAGCCTGCCCTAATAAAGAATAGGGAAATAGATCAATGGAATGGAGCAGAGACCAAAACCAGAACAATGGCATTGTAGAGAAAACACAAAACGTTCAAGATGTGGAAGTAATTGACCAGTTGGATTTTTATTTATTTGAACTAATTCATATATTAATTTCTTAATGAGAGAGACACTGAAAAATACAGAGAGAGAAACCTGGTTTATGGTGGTGCTGAGGATGAACTGGGGACTTTAAAGCCTCAAGCATCAAAGTCTTTTGCATAATCATTGTTAGTTATCTCCCTACCCCACAAACTGGATTTTTAATAAAACATAAAACTTCTTTTTTGTGTATTGCACTGAATCAAAAAATTCTAAGGAAGCAGGGGAAAGGAGAGGGCTGAAAGGAGGCTTTGAGCTCTGGTGCATGATGGCAAAATGGACCTACGTTGGGGGTGAGAGTATTCTGCAGATGCTTATCATGGGGGAGGTGAGAAATTATACCTATGCATCAACAACTGGACTGTAAACCATTAACCACCCCCAATAAGATCATATATATATATATATATATCTCACTATATTTTGTGCAAGACACTGTTACAAGAATGAAAGAATAAGCCACAAACTAGGAGAAAAATCTTCTCAACGTCTATGGATTATACAATGCAAAGGCTTAAAACCAGTATAATCTGTGGATTTTCAATAATGCGTAATTATTGGTTCATCAATTTTCAACGTGAAGTAAGCATGCTAGTGGTTAGGGATTGGTTTTCTAGAATCCCTTTCTGTCTCACTGAGAGAAAAAAAAAAATCCACCTTAAGTGGAATTGCTCATGCAGCTTGTTCATGTATATCATCTTGAAGCAACAAAACAAACATAAATGCTTCCTGATAACTGCATCCCAGATAAGAAGATCAAGAATGTTTTACCAAATAAACATATTCTAACAAAAGTAAGATAAAATCCCCACTAGTTACAAATGTGCAATTTTTTTAACATCTCAGTAAAGTGCAAGGGTTCTCAGTTACAAGTAATAAGATCCCTGTAATAATCAGAACCCCCACAATATGGGTAACTGGGAATGGGGAAGATATCTAAAAGAAAATCTTGAAAGAACCATCAGACAAGTAATTAACTTGTCACCTCTTTATTGAGAAAGACTTGTCCACTGGCATTAGAATCAAACTTTCTATTCTTTTAACTATATACACATATACCTAAATACATACATATATATATATTACTATATATATTAAGTCAAATTAGGAATGTTCATTTCATAAATATGCATATAAAACTATATGCTTACATAAACCTAGTAATTCTCAACAAGTTTTTTACAGTCTTATAATTACCCAAGAAACAAAACTTATTTTATGGATTATATCACTATTTCCTTTGTTTTTAATGGTGGGGGAGAAAGAGAGAGAGAGAGAGAAAGACAGACAGACAGACAGACAGACAGACTTGAGCACTGCTCTGCTCTGGCTTATGGTGGTGTCAGAGACTGAATTTGGGACTTTATAATCTCAGGCTTGAAAGTTTGCATTTTTCTTTTAAATTTGACTATGAATTTTGTTCACTGAAAAGTACAGGGAATAATGCAATAAATTCTAAAAATATGTTATCAGTTTCTATGGAAACTATAATAAATTAGGGAATACTGAAATTAACATGGAACCAAAAGTATTAAAATCACTGGCAATTAAAACATGTAAAATTGGGCCTGAGCAGTGGTGCACTCAGTTCAGAATACACACTATTATGCACATGTTCAAGTCTCTGGTCCCCACCTGCAGGGGGCAAGCTTTGTAAGTAGTGAAGCAAAGCTGTAGGTGTCTCTATCTTCCTCTCTATCTCTGCCTTTCTCAAGCTCTCTCAGTCTTCAAAAAAGAAAGAAAAAAGAAAAAGAAAAAAAAAGCTGCTTGCAGAGTCCCCGTGTAATCCTAGTGACAATAATATGTGTATGCATTTGTGTATGTTGTGTATGTACTACTGGAGCATGCAGTACACCATATGCAAATGCACCTATCACTGTACACACAAACTCATAGGAATCTAGAACATACAGGAGGGCAGCCCTCCTTGAAGCAGCCTCTTTAAAAAAAAACACATTTTGTTACATATGAGAGATAGAGTTTCACATTAAATAGAGAAAGTATGAGAAACAGAGGCAAGCCAGAGCCATGCAAGATTTTTACAGTCTTATAATTACCCAAGGAAAAGAACTTATTTTGTTGTTTATATCATTTTTTCTTTTCATTTGTTTTGAAGAGAGAGATACTTGAGCACTGCTGTACTCTGGCTTATGGTGGTGTCAGAGACTGAATTCGGGAGAAATTTATAATCTCGCGCAGTCTGGAGCATGCAGTGTCAGGGATTGAAGTGGTACCCTCAGGCATGACAGTCCCCTGAACTACAAGTGAAGCTTTTTTCCCAGCCTGAGAAAATCACCTCAGTCCACTTAACATTTATCTGAAGATGCTGCAGGCAACACTTTTATTTACAATGATGTTAAAGTAAAGGTGGGTTATCTTTAAAAATAAATAAATAAATCTTAGAAGTTGTTCTTGCCCTGCATTACTTTCAAAAGAGAACCATAATAACAATATAATTTATATTTGGCTAAGGCTATTTTTTTTCTCTTTTTTCTTTGCCTCCAGGGTTATCACTGGGGCTCGGTGTCTGATCTATGAATCCACAGCTCCTGGGGCAGCTGTTTTTTTTTTCCCTTTTGTTGCCCTTGTTTATCGTTGTTGTTGTTATTGCTGTCATTGTTGTTGGATAGGACAGAGAGAAATTGGAGAGAAGAAGAAGACAGAGGGAGAAAGAGAAGACTTGCTTCACTACTTATGAAGCGACCCCTGCAGTTGGGGTTGACTAAGGCTATTAACTGCAATACTACATTTATTTGCTGAAATACATGATTGAAAATAATTGGATTCCTAGCTGACATTTTTCCCTGCTAAGGATATAAACGGTATCTTGCTAATTCTCTTATATAGAAGCCAGACACATGCCGAAGAACACCACAGTCTTTTAGTTCTGCTAAAATTTTAATGAAATAAAAACTATGCCACTATAGTTGGGTTGTAGCTAGAGGTTATTTAAACAAAGACAAATACCTTTAAAGAAAATATAGATGGGAAGAGAACTGAACATTTGCTTATGGTGATTATCTTTAATATGAGAGGAAATAAAATGCATGTGGTGGGGGATGATGGCACACTAGATTAAGTGCACATAGTATGAAGCACGAGGATCTGGGTTCCAGGCCCGCCTCTCCACCTGCAGGAGGCTCACCTCACAAGTAGTAAAACAGGTCTGCAGGTCTCTCTCCACCTCTCTCTCTCTCTCTTTCTCTCTCTCTCTCTTTTTCTCTTTCCATCTCTATCGCCCCTCCTCTCTCAATTTCTATCTGTACTATCCAATAAGATGAATGAATGAATAAGTAAATAAATGGCCACTAGGAGCAGTGGATTTGTAGTGCTGGCAATGAGCCCTAGCAATAACCCTGGAGGCAATAAAATAAAGTGAAATAAAATAAAATATAAAATGCATGCAAGTTGGTTTCTTGTCTTCACAGTCTGAGGATGAGATTATGCTGGTTCCCACATTCCACTCAGAGTATATATAGGCTATGTTCCATGACTGTTTCCAAGAGACACGGTTTTCTTGATTTTAATTTTTATTTCTTGCTTTGTCACTTTTTGGTCTGACAGCTTGTTGCTGCAGGCAAAGAATTCATTCCTAGTTCTTAACTCTCCCTTTTAATACTGATCTGGACTATAAATCTCACCAGCACTCTGGCATATTTCTGTTTATGTCTCTCCTAACAATCTCAAAGGGTTAAATCATTTCACATCTGTTTAGTACTGGAGTCGTTATCCAGTCCTTGACACAACTTTATCATAATGTGATAAAATAAAGTCTCATTGCAGCTGGGCAAGGCAATACCACTTAGAAGACTTTTTGCAGTTACTGATTTAAGGTGCATGAGATAAATTTTACAAACAGAAGTTTTGGCAAAGAGATAAAATCTTGGTAGTAATGAAACTAACTGTGTAGCAGATTTAATTCCAACTTTCACAGGATCACTATATTTTAATTTAAAATTCTACTTATAAAGCCTCAATAAGATGGTAAGCCTTATGGAGTCACTAAGTTATAAAAGGGAAAGGTGATTTTTTAATCAGCTTTTTAAAATGATGCTATTACTGCAAATAATAGATTTGAGTCCTCTTTTTTTACTGCTGTAGTGTGACACTGATGACAACATTTAAACATATGGAAAGTTATTAGTAAATCTAAGTACCAAAGACCCTGATTTTGAAGCTTAGTCAAATTAACAGTTTAGCTCATGATCTGTGAAGGGAAAAATTATGGAGAACATGTATGTGTAAAAAAAAAAAAAAGTCTTTGGTGGGGCTGAGTGGTAGTGCACTCAACTGAGTGCATATGTTACCATATACAAGGATCTAGGCTCAAGCTCATGGTCCCTATTTGTAGAGGGAAGCTTCATTAGCAATTAAGCAGTCCTGGAAGAGACTCTTTGTCTCTCTCCCTCTCTATCTTCCACTTCCCTCTCGAGTTTTCTGTCTCTATCCAATAAATAAATAAAAATAGTTTTTAAAAATCTGTGGAAATCTATTACAATGTGTGAGGACCCGGGTTCAAGCCCCTGGTCCCCACCTACAGGGGGAATGCTTTGTGAGTGGTGAAGCAGGGTTGTAGGTGTCTCTCTCCCTTTCTATCACCCCCTTCCCTCTCAATTTCTGGCTCTCTCTATCCAAAAAATAAACACAATAAGATTTTTTTAAAGATTTATTTTAAAAAGTGGGATCTGGGTAGTGGTGCCTTTGGTTGAGCACACAAGTTATAATGTGCAAGTACCCAGATCCCAGCTCCCCGAAACCTACCTGCAGGGGGGGAAAGCTTTGCTAGTGAGGCAGTGATGTCGGCGTCTCTCTGTTTGCCTTTCTCTCTATTTCCCCCTTCTCTCTCGACTTCTGGCTATCTCTATCTAGTAAATACATAAAGATAAAAAAAAATCAAATCTGGAAATGAGAGATTGTGAATGAAGTCAAACCTGAATCAATATAATAAACCTGTAAGACACTATTATAAGTGAGATAAGATAGATACAGAAAACAAACATTGAGGCTGGACAATGGCACACCTGGTTGGGTACACATTACCATGCAGAAGGACCTAAGCATGAGACTCTTGTCCCCACTTGCAAGGGGGAAGCTTCACAAGTGGTGAAACAATGCTGCAGGTGTCTCTCTTTTTCTCTGCAGAGTCTCATTTATATGTGGACCAAAAATAATCAGGCTCATAGAACTAGAGAATACAGTGGTGTTTACTTGGGGCTTGGAAGATGGGAGGAAGGAAATGGAGAGATGCTGGTCAGATGTGAGATGATAGACTTATGTTTGGCTGGTTGTAGTTACCATTTGCAATGTATTCCTATACCAAAACCTCTAGTTACAAAACTCAAATATAGATAATTTAATTTGTTAACTAGACTTTATAAAGCTGGAAAAAGATGAACTACATATGTGCTTAACATACATAAGACTTCTTTCTTCTAATGCAAATAGGTTTGTTTATAAAAAAATGAACCATGCTCTTTCTAAAATGATCTTAAGTTTGAGTTGTTTTTCTTTTTTTTTTTTTTAAACATGGATGAAGTTGTCTAAACAACAAATGTAGAAACAATACATTGAGGTATCTGTGCTCATTTTATTTCTGGCACGTCTGTAACCAGCTGTGGCTGCTTCAGAGACAATATTCTATCTCAGACAGTGCATGGCCAACTTAACATGTTTTCAACAGTGAAGCTGCTTTGCTATGTTTTTTTTTTGTTTGTTTGTTTGTTTTTTACCAGAGCTCAGCTCTGGTTTAGGGTGGTGTAGGGGGTTAAACTTGGGACTTTGGAGCCTCAGGCATGAGAGTCTCTTTGCATAACCATTATGCTATCTACCCCTCCCCCTGCCCTGTGTTGCCATTTTTTATGAGTGAATCCACAGTGAAAAATTTCCCAAACATTTGCAGCATACGTCTCTGAAGGCAAAGAATATTTAATTCAGAAAGCATGTAATCATGCTTTCTTTCTCAGCTCAGAGTGTATATATATATATATATATATATATATATATATATATATATATATACACACATATATATATACATACATACATATATATATGTATATACATACATACATACATATATATGTATATATATATACATACATATATAATTTTACTAAAGGACAATGGATTTTGACTCTTTCATGTAAGTCATGAGAGGTACTGACAGGTTTTTTGGATCTCTTTCCTACATTCACTGAAAGCTGTTATTTTCTTGGTGACTGTGGCATATCATAAATAATACTCCATGTTTGAGTTTTTTAATGTGCATTTAATGGCTTTTAGTCCACTGCATGAAAATATTCTGCTGTGTCCCCATTTTGGAAGTCTGGTTTGTATGAAGTCATTGGTGTCATCCATTCCCGAATGCTTTCCAATTCTCTTCAAAACCACATTTTTATGTTTCAGCGGTTTCAAGTTAATTTATACAAATTCATTACCTATTCTGCATTGATATTGGAGAAAGTTTACTTGACAAATGGCCAGTGGCATTGTGCTGTGGTATAAATAAGTAAAGAGAAAGCATAAAATGTTAAAGAGGGAATCTATCATTATTACACAGCACAGGAGAAGTTAAATCTTTACAGACAGATAGAGTGGGTTAAAAAGCAAAGGTATGGGGAGTCAGGCAGTAGCGCAGCAGGTTAAGCGCACATGGCACAAAGCTCAAGGACCAGCATAAGGATCGCGGTTCAAGTCCCTGGCTCCCCACCTGCAGGGGAGTCGCTTCACAGGCGGTGAAGCAGGTCTGCAGGTGTCTATCTTTCTCTCCCCCTCTCTGTCTTCCCCTCCTCTCTCCACTTCTTTCTGTCCTATCCAACAACAATGACATCAATAACAACAACAATAATTACAACAGTAAAACAATAAGGGCAACAAAAGGGAATAAATAAATATTTAAAAAAAATGGTTCCCCACTTGGGCTTAACAAGTTCTGAAGATTAATCAGTAAGGAGAAAACAGTAATGCTGGATACATAAAATTTCAGCTTTTGTTATTGTATGAGTTTAGATTGTATGGTGTTTTGTTCCTTTCTCTAGTTAAAAAAGGGGAGCGGTACACCCAGTCAAGCATACATAGAGTTAAAGCAAAAGGACCCTTGCAAAGATGCAAAGATCCAGGTTTGAGCCCCCAATTCCCACCTACAGCAGGGATGCTACACAAATGGTCTGAAGGTGTCTATCTTTCTCTCTATCTTCCCCTCCTCTTTCAATTTCTCTCTGTCTATCCAATAAAATGGGGGGTGGTGGCCACCAGTAGCAGTGGATTTACAGTGCCAGCACTGAGTTCCAGTGATAACCCTGGAGGCAAAGATTAAATAAACAAACAAATAATATCATATCTAAAGAAATGTTTATACACAAACTAGATAGAAATAGTTGATTTTTGCAATTAAATTTTCTGAATGAGTTGAATGTTTCATCTTTTTTTAAAAAAAAATTATTTATTTATTTATTCCCTTTTATTGCCCTTGTTTTACTGTTGTAGTTATTGTTTTCTGTCTTTGTGGCTGGATAGGATGGAGAGAGGAGGGGAAGACAGAGACCCTGCAGATGGGGAGCCGGGGGCTCAAACTGGGATCCTTATGCTGGTCATTGCACTTTGCATCACGTGTGCTTCATACTATGTGTGCTTAACCCACTGCACTACTGCCAGCCACCACTAAACCATTTGTTTGTTTTTTTATTGGATACAGACAGAGAGAGACTGAGAGGGGAGGGGGAGATAAAGAGGAAAAGTGACAGAGAGACACCTGCAGCCCTACTTGACCACTCATGAAGCTTTCCTCCTGCAGGTAGAAGCCAGGGACTTGAACCCTTGTCCTAGGTGCACTGTAATGTGTGCACTTAACCTAGTGTGCCATCACCTGGTCCCAATTTTTTAAAAAATCTTCATTTATTTATTGGAGAGGACATTGAGAAATTGAAAGGGGAGGGAGAGAGAAAGAGAGAAGGACAGACACCTGCAGACCTGCTTCATCACTTATGAAGCATCCCCCCTTCCAGTGGGGACCAGGGGCTAGAACCTAGGTCTTTACAAATTGTAACATGTACGGTGAACCAGGTGTGCCACGCCCCAGCCCCTTGATAAGCAGTTTTTCCATCACAGAATTTCCAAAGACACATCAGCAATTTAAAGTAAACATTAAAAGTAGGCTATGATACTGATATAAAGAACATATGGTGTTATTTCAATAGATCTTTCCCCTTAATTTAAAATGTCAGATTCTTCCTCTTTCAAGAAAAAGATAAGGACAATATCCACTAACTATTATGAAAAAATATTCACACTACTTTTTGATAAATTTTACAGTCCTTAAACTGGTCAGTGAAAGGTGAATACTAACTAATAAAATTTTTCATATCTATGTACAGGGAAGAAATATGTTGATCCCATTTATATCTTTCTGTCCGATACTTATTGCTGAGAGAAAGTTTACATCATCAACAAAGCTCAATATCTTTAAAATTATCAACTAATTGGTATTATGCATTTGAGCTATTTTAAGGAATGCATAGGGAGTAGGAAAATAGAGTGTAGGCAAGCCAATTCAGGCTAAGGGTGGATTCACTGCAGCATAGCTTCTCTGAAGAGGTCAATGAATAATACAAATACATTTATTCTTATTACTCTGTCCAAATTGTTATGCCATCACCTTTATGATGAGTTGAGGGAGAACAATGGTGAGACAAACTTTTTTATTGGAGACCATTTCAAACACTGTTAGCACCTTTACTTTCCACCATTGCTAGACTATTAGAGAGCATACATTTCCAGATTTACATCATGTTCCACAAATCATGTGCTTTTTCTTTACTAAGTTCTAGATATACATATACATATATCCTCTTTTTAGCTTTTGCATCTAATTTGCTTCCTTTATTTCAAATCTCTGAGAACCAATGTGAATTTCATGTCAGCTGCCAGATATTCAGAGATCTGCTGAAATTGGGTGACATTTAGCAATAGTAGTTACATTTTTGAATCCTGATTCTGCTTCAGTTAAGTAAAAGGAGCCAGACTAACTAAACTTTGTTAAATATCCTTTAAACTTCAGCATGTGAGATAATACCTTAAGGAAACAGTGTGATGAAACTGAAATAGAGAGTTTCAGAGAATAATAAAGCAAGTAGAATGAGATCAGCACAGGGTAGTATTGTTGAAGTGATTGTTAAATGAGCAAATGCTTCCTTATATAATGGTTTGTTATGTCAATAATCAAATATCTGTCATTTTTGATCCACGCATTTATGCTGATTTTGAGAGGCGAAAGTCTTTCTGCACTTAGCCAACCAATAGCCATCGAACTTTGATGAATGAGTAGCAATCACACATTTCAGTTTAGAAACATGAAATGCAGGATTCTAGACTTGAAATACACAGACCTTCAGTTTTCCCTGTGTACATGAGTTTGTGCCTGACTTACTTAGAAGCACCTCACACATTGGTTGCTATATTTGTTTGGGCTTCAAAATAATTTTTGTGAAGAACATTTTACCTAAATATTTAGCCTCGAGTATTTTCCAGTTATTGTAATTTCTGTCTGCTTTAAAATGAAAAAATTTAAATCTTGTTTATCTCTTTGATCACTGAATCACCTTCTGCCCCAAACCATGAATGCAATGAAGGATTTTGAGTTCTCCAAAGAGGCTTATCTACTTTCAAGCTGCTCAGTGTTCAGAGTGCAATTTGCTACTTTTTCCCAGCTTGCCTCATCAATAGCTAAACTAATTTCCAACTAAATAGAAAGATTTGTGAAGACTTAACTGTTTCATGAGGCTGAAATTTTAGACCAAACTTGATTTTAAATCTCATTTCCAGTGAAAGATGGTTATGACTTAAGAATTGTTTTCAAAACGATACCCAATTTTGCAGTCTGCTAGCTGGTGCTGGGAGGAGTAATTATCTCCTCATATGAATTGTCTTCCATGGTCTCTGCACACAGCAATTGATGCTCCAGGGAGGATTCAATATCTCATTGAACTTGCATGAAGAATAGACACTCAGATTTCATTGTGAATTTATTCCATGAAAATGTGAAAGTGATCATGCAATTTAAAGTAAATTGTGACTTTCACACTCTAGATTTCATTAGCTTAATTTAAATAAATTGTCAGAAGTGATAATAAACAAGTGCACTATTCTTTTATGTCCAGTTACCACTAGAAATGCAATGTCAAGTAGTAACAAGTTATTATAAATAATAAATCTATGGGATTACAAGTATATTTGACCTTTTGGATTATATTTTTAATTTCTTTAAGTATTCATTAGATGTTGGTTAAAATAACTCCTTGGGGGAGTCTGGCGGTAATGCAGTGAGTTAAGTGCACATGGAGCAAAGCACAAGGACCAGCATAAGGATCCCGGTTCAATTCCTGGCTCCCCACCTGCAGGGGAGTCGCTTCACAGGCGGTGAAGCAGGTCTGCAGGTGTCTATCTTTCTCTCCCCCTCTCTGTCTCCCCCTCCTCTCTCCATTTCTCTCTGTCCTATACAGCAACAAAGACATCAATAACAACAACAATAACTACAATAATAAAACAAAGGCAACAAAAGGGAATAAATAAATAAATATTTAAAAAAACTCCTTGGAGAAATACCTAAAATCAACCTCATGAGAAATTTACAGTTGAATAATAATTAAATGTATATTTTAAAAAATGACAGACTATAAAAACTAAAAAAATAATAACAGACTATAATGCTGATATGGCCTAGTAAATGGTACCCATATGAAGAAATACAGTAAACAGATATGGAAATAGCAGAAATTCTAACTGCATCATGAGTCTGTTTTTACCCTTATTGTGGTTTAATAAGACATTTTTAAATCTGAACTTTGTAACTTACCTCTATAAGACATTGTTCAAACTTTTCTTCCTTCCTTCATTCCTTCCTCCCTCCCTCCCTTCCTTCCTTTCTTTCTTTTTGCCTCTAGGGTTATTTATTGCTGGGGTTCAGTGTCTGTACTATGAATTCACTGCTCCTGGAGGCTATTTTTTCCCTTCTTGCTTATTGTTGTTATTATTATTGTTGTTATTGTTGCTGTTGGATAGGATAGAGAGAAATCAAGAAAGGAGGGGAAGACAGGGAGAGAGAAACATAGACACCTGGAGACCTGCTTAACCACCTGTGTAGTGAAACCCCTGCAGGTGGGGACCTGGGGCTCGAACTGGGATCCTTAAGCTGGTCCATGCACTTTGCAGCATGTGTGCTTAACCCGCTGTGCTATAGCCCAGCCCCCTGGTCAAATTTCTTAACAGTACATGCCTCAATAGGATCATCCAGAAAGTATAAATCATACTGGTTGTCTTAAAATAAGAAATGTATGTGGAAGCACCTAATGTATGTACTCAGTAAAATGTTAAGGAATAGTTGAAAGAATGTATCTCAGGCTAGATAAATGTCTTTTATCTTTCTATTTTACTTTAGGATGTAACGGTCTAAAGTCTGAATTTATGAAAGCAAATAAAATAAATAACATCAAGTTAGAAGAAATATAGTACTCATGTGATATGAAAAACATATGACATGAAAAACAAAAAAGTAGTTTATTTTTGTTTGCTAAGAACTTTACCACTCTAATAATGATTTTTATAAACATAACCTAAGTATAAAAGAACTATAGTAAAATATTAACAAATACACTATGATATAAATACACAGTCATGGAAAAGATCAAGTTTTATACCAACATAACTTTTAGTTTTATATTGGAGAGTACATCTGTATTAGAGTTAGAATTTTGAATAAACTTGCAACTGTAAAAGGAAGAGGGAAGTCAATTCTATGCAGAGGAAGAAGTGTGAGCAAAATTATGAAAGCATATGGGTTGTGCAAACTACATTAAAAATAGTACATATAGATAATATTTAGGCTTGATGAGCTAGAGTGACAACAAAAATAACAAAGTAAATAACATGTCATGGTTCAGATTTCTGTGAAAAACATGACTGATTCAATATATTGTTATTATTTTATAGCAATTAAATCACCAAAGTCCTGCTCTTTCCCTTCAATACTTGCTTAATTTTTAAAAATATTTGAACATTTAACTTTATGCTTCTTTTCTTCCTTTCTTAATTTATTTATAGAATAAAAACAGATATTGAGAAAAAAAAGGGGTGCTGAGAGAAAGACCTGCAGCACTGCTTTACTGCTTGCTAAACTTCCCTGTGGTTGGGGGTTCTAGTCTTGAACTTGAGTCCTTGGGCATTGTAGCACATGCATTAAACTTGGTGTGCCACTGCCTGGTCCCTACTTGCTCATTTAGTGCATTATTATCAATCTCTGGGAGGATATAAACTCTTTGGCATAAGAAAAAATGACTTAATATTTTCAATAAATGAAATTTGAGGCATCTGGTAGTACTCCAGTCTGATTCTTTATTTATTCTATCAGAATAAATGATATGAAAACGTTTTTAAAAAGTTTATGTCAATGTAGATACTAGATGGCATCTGTTTACATGAGCAGATAATGAATGCAATATAAACAATCAAAACTCAAAATTTAACTTTCCACCACTTTCCCCCAAGTAAATGGAAATGGACTCTAGGGCTAGAGGATATAAAAACTCTTCTTTGCAGAAACATTCAGCTACATTCTCTGGGCTTTGTTTGAATGGAAGCATAAGAACCCACTCAAGGATCCTGTTCCCAGCCTTGAGCTACCCACCTGCAGGGAGGTTGCTTCTCAAAGGTAAAGCAGGTCTACTGGTATCTATCATTATCTCTCCCTTTCTATCTTTGGCTTTCCTCTCAGTTTCTCTCTGTCCTACCCCCCAAATTAAAAAAATAAATAAATAAATAAATAAATGGTCACAGGAACTGGATTCCCCCAGTGATAATAACCCTGGAAGAAAAGAAAAAAGAAAGAAAGAAAGAAAGAAAGAAAGAAAGAAAGAAAGAAAGAAAGAAAGAAAGAAAAGAAAACCAAAACTCCCTCTTTGACTTTAGTCATCCAGTTTCTTAACTCAAGTTGGTTTTCAAGTCAATATACCCTCTTTTTTCTGTAGAATTGTTCTTGTGATTTCTCTGATGCCAGTAGGAACTTAAATATATATATACACACTGAATGATTTCAGAATGTTTTATAATTATAATTGGACAAAAGCCCTGAGTGGAACAATGTAAAAGCCAAACACTTTTGCTTAGGACTGCTCTTGGGATTTATCTCAACTTGGTGAAAGGTCAAACTATCTTAAATTGACCTTCTCGCTAGAAATGATATTTCCAAAACTTCGAAAAAGAGGAGCCATTCTTCCTGACTTTTCTTTCTCTTCATTATCTTTCTCCTGATAGAAATTCTTATTAGGTCATAATATGAAGAAATAAAATTTCAATTCCATCAGTATAATGTCATTTTTTTGTTTGTTTGGTTTAGTTTTTGCCATCTACAATCTATTTATAAAATAAAATTAAAACAACTACTGGCTTTATTCTGATAAAAAAAAAACTTGCTGTGACTAATTTTATCCATCCAGTTGTAAGAAAAAATTAAATAACATATCAGAACTATGGAAATTGAAATACAAAACTATAGCAATAAAAGAAGCGTATTATAATCATGAGTTTAAGGGTAGCACAGGGAGTAGTTAACTGATGATTCTACTCATTCAAAAGTGGCTTTTATGTTTTTTGCTATCTATTTCAAAATCTCATTTACATGCATTTAATTAAAATATAATATTTTTGTATTCATCTTAAAAACCCTAAAGAGGTTTCGTGTATTAGCAAGTTCTAAGGAAAGCAGATAAATAAATGTAAAAGAAACTATCAAAAAAATAAGGTTTTTTTTTTTTGTTGAAATTTTCTGCTCTGCCTTATTCTGTCTTAGCACCCCAGCTGTTTCCTACAATATCAGCAATGTATTATGTAAAGCTATTGTCTCAACAAGGACAAGAGACTCAAGGTGAACTCTATCTGTCAGACTAGACAGAGAGGTAGAGGCGACAGTTTAGGCTAATAATGAGTAAGGTGGAAACAGAATCAGGGATATCTAAGATACCTCCAAGGGATTGGCCTGTGAGCAAGGCTGCACAGAAACAGCTCCACTTAATTGAATATATATTTCTTTTGAATATGTGTCACTGAAAATAAATCTACAACCTCCCTCAGAAATAGTTTGGTTTATTGCAATTTAAAAACAAAACAAGGCAGGGGTAGATAGCATAATGGTTATGCAAAGAAATTCTTATGCCGGAGGCTCCAAAGTCACAGGTTCAGTCTCCCACCATAAACCAGAGCTGATCAGTACTTTGATAAAAATAAACAAATAAATAAATCTGCCATTTGATCCAGTAATTCTGCTCCTAAAAGTGCATACAAAAAACAAAAGAAAGAAAGAAAATACAATATCACTACTTTGAAAAGTTATACTCACATCTCTGATCATTTTTACTCACCCCTACATTTCATTATTTATGATAGCCAAAGCTTGCAGACAAGTTGATTACCCAAGGTCAGGCGAGGGAAAAAGTTATAGAAAGTTAAAGGAAATCTGTATTTGTGTGGAAACTTTACTAACCCAGACCAAGCTTTTTCTGTATGATCTATATACTACATTTAGTAAATAAACTGCTGAAAGCTTACATTTGTCTCCTTTATTCCCAATAATTTCTTAATTTCTCTTCAGGTTCATTCTTTCTGACTTTTCTTTCTCTTCATTATCTTTTTCCTGATAAAAATTTTCACTTGGTCATAATATGAAGAAATAAAATTTTCAACTCCATCACTATAATGCCATTTTTTGTTTGTTTGGTTTGTTTTTTGCCATCTACAATCTGTTTATAAAATACAAGGAGAGGGAGTCCAGTGGTAGCGCAGCAGGTTAAGCACACATGGCAGGAGGCGCAGGGACCAGCATAAAGATACTGGTTCCAGGGAGTCGCATCACAGGTGATGAAGCAGGTCTGCAGCTGTCTATCTTTCTCTCCTGCTCTCTGTCTTCCCCTCCTCTCTCCATTTCTCTCTGTCCTATCCAACAACAATGACATTAATAATAACTACAACAATAAAACAGCAAGGGCAATGAAAGGGAATAAATAAATATTTTTTAAAATAAATAAATAAATAATAATAAAATGAGAAAAAAACCTACTGGTTTTATTCTGATAAATTTACTTTTAAAGTACTGATATATGTTTTAATAGAATTCTCGGGGCACAGTGGTTTAAGCGCACATGGCGCAAAGCACAAGGACCAGGGTTAAGAATCCCAGTTCCAGGCCCGGCTCCCCACCTGCAGGAGAGTCGCTTCACAAGCAGTGAAGCAGGTCTGCAGGTGTCTTTTTCTCCCCTTTTCTATCCCCCCCTCCCTTATCTATTTCTCTTTGTTCTGTCCAAAAACAACAACAATGATAATAACAATAGCAATAACAACAAGGGCAACAAAGTGGGAAAAATAGCTTCCAAGAACAACGGATTCCTAGTGCAGGCACCTAGCGATAACCCTGGAGGGGAAACAAACAAAACAAAACAGAATTCTCACTGATGAAATATTTGTAACGTAAACAGTTGTCAATTTCACGTCTGGGAAAATTCATTGTTTATAAAATTTTGATAACTATTTCCTTACTTATAGAATTGCTTAGAAATGTGTAATTTAAAGGAAATAGTCCTCTAAAACTGAAAAGACAATTTTCTGAGGTCTCTATTTTTTTCTTCCGCTCTGTTCAATAGAAATAAATTTCTTGCTACATATATAATTTTATAATTAATAGTAATAATTTTAAAAGTAAGACCGAAGAGAGAAATTCATTTTAAAGATATATTAGTATTTTACATAACTCAATTTGTCTTAACTATATGGACTTGACTTTTGAAAGTATTGTAATAGCTTAATTTCCTTTTCTTCACCTTACATGTTTCAGTCATTTTTGTTGTTGTTCTGCTTTGTTCATGGTGGTGCTTCACCACTCTGGGTAGACTTTTTCTGACAAGGGGGCTGGGCAGTGGTATACTCATAAGGTGCATATGCCGCCAAGCACAGGGATCCAGGTTCAAGCTCCATCCCCTTTTAAGAGAAGGAAGCTTATTTACATCCCCCCTTCCATCTCAACTTCTCTCTGTCTCTATCAACAAAAAGCAAAGTTAAGAACTTACCAACAAAGAAAAAATGATGCCCACTGGGAGTGGTGGATTTGTTGTGCAGTTACTGAACCCCAGTGATAATCTTGGTGGCAATTTACCCCATGTTCAGCGGGGAAGCAATTACAGAAGCCAGACCTTTCACCTTCTGCACCCCATAAGGACTCTGGAGGGAATGGGATACGAATTTCTGGTGGTGGGAATTGTGTGGAATTGTACCCCTCTTAACCTATGGTCTTGTCAGTGTTTCCATTTTATAAATAAAATTATATATATATATATATATATATATATATATGAAAGTAAGTTGAATGACTGAATAGAGATCACTAATTCACCTCATTAACCTTCCCCAGTAGGGCTCAGACCTGGGAGGAATATAGGGAAGACCAGGCACCTTCCCAGGTGAAGTATTCCATGGACTTTGAAACTTTTAAACATACATGTTTTTACATTTATATAGCATCTCTTCATATATTAAAATTTCCAACAGAAGATCATTAAAACAGCCAGATTTCACTTATCAGGAAAAAAATCTGTACTTTTTGCTCTAAATTAAAATTAAATTAAATGTTTGAATGCTCAGTTGCATTCAGGTCATACTGTAGCTAGAGGTTTTCATGTCAAGTTCCTATTAACTAGTACAATTGCTGGTGTTTTTTAGAGGTCAGGAAGACTCTTGGGTGGGATCCATTTCATGAATTTGTTTCAACAACTTGTACTCCTTACAAGGTTCTCCCTTTGGATGGTGCTCTGCACTTCATTTAAATGTCAGCTGTCAGTATCCTGAAATTCATAATCAGAATAATTTTTCAGTGACCCTGCAAATTATGCACCTAGCCTTATTGAACTTGCACTTCAACCAGTCATTAAACCTAGCAACCTGCTTCATAAAGATAGCCTGTGATTTTTATGTAAAAAGTGTTTTAACAAGGATTCAGATCAGGTTGCTAGCAAATGGAACTGAGAAATATAAATTCCAAAGAAATTGGTCTAGAAATGCTTGGATGTGAGGGTGATCTGGCTGTGATATCTATCACCCCATTAATCACTAGGGCTGATTCGGCTGACCTGGCTGGCTAGGTGGCTGTACCCTCCCTCCCTCATGGATCCATGTGCATCCTTTCTAAGCCTCACACTTGGTTGACAACCTTCCTGGAATAGGGAGGGACTGGTCTTTGGTTGAGGTTATAGGAATAGCTGCACTCCCCTGCGAGAACCTCCAAATAAACTCTCAAGGTGGAGTTTTACAGTGATTTAAGATACAAAAGAAGAAAAATTATTTCTGTACAAATATTGCAATAGGAAAAGAGAAAGTTAAAAACTATTGAGCCCAATGAGAATTTAATACATTTTTAAGTGACTTAAATCAGGAATGACTAGTTAGAAATAGTTATTGTGGAATGGGGTTTTGCATAGTGTAGTGGTTATGATAATGGTTAAAAGATTTTCATGAAAGGTTCAATCCAAGCATGACCATAGCCAGAGCTGAACAGTGATCTGGTAAAAAAGAAAATAATAATATAATAATAATGAAGTGGAAAGGTTTATTTTTTATAAAGAAAGAAACAGTGTGATTTTTCTCTTCTTGAATTATTTTTTTCTGTGACTTGTATAATTTCTGAACTTAATTTGAAATAGTTTTCTACTAAATTTGTCTTGCTAATCTTGGTGATTATTGAGAGCTTACCAAACTTTTTCAAGTTTAGATAATATTTAGTTCTTGGGAAATTGTATCAGTGAAGTTAAATATTTCCTGGGACAACTGAAATGATTTTTTACTTTCATATTTTTGACATCTCATATATATACATATATATCTATATAAATTTAAATTGCCACCAAAGTTAGGCTAGGGCTCGGTGCCAGCACTATGAATCCACTGATCCTGGTTGCTGTTTTTTCCTTTTTAATTTTTTTTTAATCTATTCTATTTTGATAGGACAGAGAGAAGTTAAGAAGGGAAGGAGAGATAGGGAGAAATATAGATATCCGTAGACCTGCTTCATTGCCTGTGAAACGTCCCCCTGAAGGGGGAATGGGTGCTCAAACCCTTGTCCTTGAACAAGGTAATATGTGCACTTAACTAGGTGTGCCACCACCTGACCTCCTCATTTTTTATTTGATTATTATTATTTTAAACACCGTACTGTTGAGCAATGAATTATGGCAATGTGTGCAGTGTATTGAACTTGGAACCTCACCGCTTCAGACAAGAAAGTCTTTTGCATAGCCACTAAGCTGTCTCTTCCAGCACTTTATAAGCACAGTAAAGCAAACATTGTTTCCTTCAGGGCTCTTATCTGTAGGCATTTCCAGTTACCAGAACTCTGCATTGTGCTGACTACCACAGGAAGCTTGTTACACAAGCAAGTCATACAAATATGCAAGTATTTTAAAGAATATTCATTAAATGATTAAATTTAGGAGCCATGTTGTGGCACACCTGGTTTAGTGCACATCATACAGTGCACAAGGACCCACTTTGGACCCCCTGGTCCTCACCTGAAGGGGGAAAGCTTTGTAAGTGGTGAAGCAGAGATATAGGTATCTCTCTGTCTCTTTCCCTCTCTTTTGCCCCCTCCCCTCTCAATTTCTGGCCTGTCCCTAGCCAATAAAGATAATAAAAAATTTAAAAATAAAATAAAAATAATTAAATTTATGCAAAAATAGTAAAAAAAACCATTTTGTCAGCATTCTTTTGTACCTGGAATAATAAGTGAAGCTCAAAATGTGTAACAAAATTAAATGTGTCTAAATCATTGAATATCAAGAAAACAATTAAAATATATTGTTGAAATAAATTAAATGGCCTAATAATTACATAGTCTTTTTAATTTTTACAACTCATTTATTTGACTAATTATAAATTTGACTAGTTTGGCATTACAACTTTTGCTTATGGGAAAAAGCTACAGTTTTTATGAGTATTCTACAAGTTTAAATGTGTTTATTAGAACATCAGATCATAGTAACATAGTTTAGACTTCATGAAAGAGGAAAAATGGTAACCCTTGACTGAACAGTTTTTATTATAAAATGTGAAATAGAATTTTGAAAAGGAGGATTGGAAGAAAAAAGAAGTAACATTGTTGCAACACTAAAATTGTGGTTGAAACTTTTTTTCCTTCAGTGTTATCACTGGGGCTCAGTACCAACAATATGAATCCACTGCTCCTGGTGACCATTTTTTCTTACTTCCTTTATTACATTTTATTCAACAGGACAGAGAGAAATGAGGGATGAGGAAAAGGTAGAGCAGGAGAAAGACACCTGCAGACCTGCTTCACTGCTTATGACGTGCCCCCCCTGCAGGTGGGAAGCAGTAGCTCCAACCCAGATCCTTGTGCTGGTCCTTGTACATAGTACTATGTACACTTAACTGGGTATGCCACAGACTGGGCCCTGAAACATTTTAAGCCCATACATTATTTAAAATGTATATAATTTATTTCTTGTTCCTCACACCAAATTATTCTAATTTTCAGATGACTGAATTTAGTAACATCAAAAATAAGTGACATAATTCACAGTTTACATAGATCGGAATCTAAAACTGGCACTTTGAAAGAATCATCATTAATATTCTAGAAAATGTGGCCAAATATGCTTCTAAATTCTGAATTTTCAGTTGTTTTCAACAATAGTACTAAACATATGTCACATATTTACAACCTCAGTAGAAATTGACATTACTTATAGCTAATTACATTATAGTTGTGCAACAAAGTTCAAATATCGCCATGCAGTTGGACATGAAGAATAAAAAAACATCTCTCTCCAAATTAGTTTTTGTCATCAAACAAGTTCTAGAAAGAAAAGATAAAGAAAGAATACTTTGTTTTCAGGTATTTATGTAAAATTGCAAATAGGTGATGATGAATTTATACAAATGCATTCTAACAAGATGTAAGTTTAGTTATATGGCATGCTAAAGTCAGGGCAGATGCCCCGAACAGAATGCCAAAAATACATATTCATCACTCAGTAGCACTAAAAAAAATATAAACAAATTATGTGCCAAACACTTTATCTAATAAGTAGACATGGAATGATACAGAATGATTAGGTTAAATTTGGGGTTTGGGATATAAAGGAAGATTGAGCAAACTGATTAAGATTTCTTGCATAAAACACAAACAGCAGGAGTTAATGAGGAAGTCACTTCACTCAGAGTGACTCAATAAAATTCAAGGATGACAAAACATATGCAATGGAAGTTGATAAAATAGCTAGAAGAGTAAGAAGACTCAATATGCCCAGTACACTTGAAATAGAAATCTAATTCTTTCAACTATATATCTATGCAAAATAATTGGATCAAGCATATATTATGGATAGCACATGGCTTTGTATGTTTCTCCTGCACAAAGTAATCATTTTCTACACTATTGTGAATTATACTTCAAATATCTCTTAACACCTAAGAAACATTTAAGTACATGATAATTAATATTTTTGTTGTTGGAGTTAAGTTAAAAATAATAGTGCCTCTCCTCTCACAGGTTAATTTTCATTTACTGCTAGTTGAATATTTATTTTGTGCATCTAATTGCTATAATTTAAAAATGTGTAATATTGGGAGTTGGGTGGTAGTGCAGCGGGTTAAGTGCACGTGGCACAAAGCACAAGGACTGGTGTAAGGATCCCGATTCAAGCCCCCAGCTCCCCACCTGCAGGGGTGTCCCTTCACAGGTGGTAAAGCAGGTCTTCAGGTGTCTATATTTCCACCTCTTTGTCTTCTTCTCCTCTCTCCATTTCTCTCTGTCCTATTGAACAATGATGACATCAATAACAACAGCAATAATAACTACAACAACAATAAAAAGACAACAAGGGCAACAAAAGGGAAAATAAAAAAAAATTAAATGTGCAATATTGGTACACTTATTTCCTTCCTTCCCTTTAAAAATAGATGAAGAGTTTACTATCTTTTAAACTAATTTTTAAAAATAATTTCTTTTGGGGGTGCAGGCTGTGGTGCATCTGGTTAAGCACATGCATTGCCATGCATGAGGACAGGGGTTTGAGCGCTCACTCCCCACCTGCAGGGGGGAAGCTTCACAAGTGATAAAACAAGTCTAAAGGTGCCTCTCTTTCTCTTTTGTATTTATCATCCAACAGTCAAGCCTTCACATGAAGAACCAACTGCTCATACGGAATCCCCGAAACCATCTGGGCTCCTGCCCTCTGACATTGCCCACAAGATGGCACGAATACAATGCCCCCCGAAACCCATGATGTGACCTGGAACAATCAGAAGAACCTGATTCACAGAGTCCAAGGACAAAACTTTCCTACTGCCCTTCTCTTGCCCATCACTGTCTGCCCTTCCTGCTTCTGCTTCACCTGTCACCTCTTGGCGGTTTCAGCTCACTCTCTCCAGAAAAGCAAAATTCCAGTGGCTGTCCTCCTCCACCAAGATAAGATGTGTGGTGTTTCTTCCCCTGGTCATTGACATTGGACTGACACTTCTATTGGACTTGTTGGTAGAGCTCTTGGACACTCCCTTTACACTGCTGGACTTCCTGAGGACCCACTGCAGTAGTCCATGGACTTCGCAGCCAGCTGTCTCAGAACCCTGCACCTCCAGATCACCCCTCTCACCCCCCAGGCCCTCGCTCCTCCACCTATCAGGCAGCCCCCTCGGCCCACCAGGCCTCCCCTTGGCCCCACAGTGGCTCTTGCTGCTCTCCTACTTGTCACTCCCTGCCTTATTCCAGTTCTTTTAAAAACACCTGCACAATATCATTCAGGTTTCTGCCCAAAAGGTTTCTGTTCACCCCTACACTGCTATTCCTTGGACAGAAATGGTGTCTTTTACAGACATTGACCTGTTTAAATATGGCCATTAGATAAAAAGAAAGGAGGAGATGTAGGGAAATTGTGAGGATGTGGTTGAGCTTGGCAGGGCTTGACCTGAGGGGCAACTCCATCTTGTCAGTCTCTCTCTCTCCACTGAGAGGTCTAGTGAGGAGGAGCATGAGACCTCCCAAGGTTTGCCTCTTCTTATCAGACTCCCTGCTTCACAAAGCACCCTGCATTCCTGATACTATGGCCTGCTCCCTTATTATCTACATAATCATTGTTTTGCCTGAAAGATCTCTACCCATTCCATTCCTTTCATCTATCTTCTTTCTACCTTCAAGACCCTCCCTGCCTGCAGGGTATTATTAATCCTACCAGTTAAAACCCTTGTAACAGTTGCTAAGGAAGTTCTTACCTTTCCCAGCCCCTTTTGCCTTTCTCCACCCCTTTCCAAACCATGTCAAGCCATTTCCATTTCTGACTTGCCACTTCCGGGTTCGACTCTTAAAAGCCTTGGCTCTCTGATTAATAAAGAATCGAATTGCCTCACATCCACCAGATCTGCTCCTTGGTTATCTCTCTCACGTCGCTGAGTGAGTAGCAGCCCAGGCTGGCTCCAGTCTCAAGCTCTCCAACCCAGAGAGTATGTGCCTGAGAAGAGGCACCCCCATGCTATCCCGGCACCCAACCTCTCAAATTCTATCTGTTCTATCATAAAAAAAGAAGGAAAAATGGTTGTCAGGAGCTGTGAACTCCTGCTGGCACCAAACCCCAGCAATAGCAGATAGACAGACAGACAAACAATTATAGAAATAATGTGACATTGGGAGAACCACTGCAGTTTCCAGTGTAGGGAATGGGAAAATAGAACTCTGGTGGTGGGAACGGTATGGAATTGTCCCTCTGTTATCTTGTAATTTTGTAAAGCAGTATTAAGTCACTAATAAGAAAAATTAAAAGAGAAAAAAATAAGCCAAAGAACTAAGTAGTTTCCTAAAGCAACAATAAACATGGCCCACAGACATATAAAGAAATGCTCCATCCCACTTATCATTAAAGAAAAGCAAGTTAAAACTAAATTGAGATTTCAACTCATACCTGTGAGAATGGCCTATATCATAAAACAACAAGAACAAAAAGCCAGGAAATGACAAGTGTTGGTGAGGCTGTGGAGAAAAAGGAACTCTGCTATGCTGATAGCAGGAATGCTAACTGACACAGCCCCTTTGGAAGACTGTCTGGAGAGTCCTTTACCAAATAAAAATGAAACTCCCTTATGATCCAGCAATACATGTCCTTTATCCAAAGGACATGCAAACACTAATTTATAAATTTATAAATGTCCTTTATCCAAAGGACATGCAAACACTAATTTGAAGGGACATATGCACCCCTATGTTCCTAGCTGCATTCATTATTCACAAAGCCAAAGTGTGGAAGCAGTCTAAATGCCCACTGACAGTAAATAGCTAAAGAAGTTATGGGATTTATACTCCATGAAATACTACTCTACAATAAAATATATGCTACCATGTCCTTTGGGACCAAATGGATGGAACTGGAAAGAAATTAGGAGATGAAAGACAACTACCAGATGGTTTCACTCATATGTAGAGTATAGAGAAATGATAAACATAAACTTGCAAATAAAACAAAACAAACAACAAAAAAACAGAAACAAACTTTTTATAAGACTTTTTGAGAACTCTGGTGGTTATACTGGTAGGTGGGAGTGTAGGGACACAGAGCTTTGGGGAGGTGAGAACATGTGGAAACCTTACAACCTTGTAACCCACTATTAATCACAAATAAAATTAAATCACGAATTTAAACAAGAGAGATGTGATCAAAACTTTAAAGGTGATGAAAACAAATGTTCAGTTTCATGAGTATATATATATATTTACATATTATCATTATTTATTTTTCTTTTGATCATCACCAAGACTTCACTACTCTGGACTTTTTCATGAATATATATATATATGTGTGTGTGTGTGTGTGTGTGTTATCATTAATTATTTTTCTTTTGATCATCACTGAGACTTCACTACTCTGGACGTTTTAAGATAGAGTTAGAGAAGAAATAGAAGGAAAGGAACCACACCACCAAAATTTCCTTAATTGTAATGGGGGTAAGGAGGGTTTTCAATGTGCAACTTTTTGGTGGTTCAAAGACTTAATTGTCAATGTATGTACATATGAACTATTATATCCCCAAGTGCCGCCTTAAAATTAAAAAGAAAATAAAACCATGTATATATTGTAAAATAAGTGGTTATAAAATACTTAAGATTGAAATATACCATTGCAATCTGCAATTTTAAAAGAATTCAGATGACAAGAAGGTATGGATAATTTCCATAGTAAAATTAATTAAAAAGTATGAAGAGAAGAGGTCCAGGTGCCAGCTAGAATCATGCCAGACATGCATGAGGTCCCAATTTGGAGCACCAGAAGACAGTGGTGGAGTTCCACAGATGGTGGAGTTATTGTATGATGTCTTTTTTTTCTATCTGAAGTAAACTGAATGGAAAGGATGGCCTGAGAGTAGTGGAATTGTGCCTCCTCACGCACACTACATAAAGATATGAATATATAAGCATGCATATGCACATTTATCACAAAAGAAAATCAGGAAAGGAGAACAAAATTAAGTTAGGGGGGCCGGGTGGTGGCACACCTGGTTGAGCACACATGTTACTATGCGCTAGGACCTGGGTTCGAGCCCCCGGCCCCAACCTGCAGGGGGAAAGCTTTGCAAGTGGTGAAGCAGGGCTGCAGGTGTCTATCTGTTTCACTTTTCAGCTATCTCCTTCCCTCTTGATTTCTGGCTGTCTCTATGTGATAAATGAAGATAATAAAAAAATATAAATTAAAAATTAAATTAGGTACAAATTTTAGAACTATACATATGTATATATATAATAAGGACTAAATATACATACATAGACATTCAGTTGTACTTACATTACATGAATTATACCTTAGATAATTATATTATGAATATTTTAGGCTAAAAGTCACATGCAAATAATAGATGTCCACCTAACTACCATCTAACTTACTAAATGCAAACATGCATGAAATAATTTAGTATGAATTTGTGCCTTTGTGAGGAGTTACGAAGATAGAAGATAAATGTGCCTTTCCAGCCCAAATACACTGCTTATATTCAAGCTGACTGACTATACAGAGCTTAACCTTAAAATGCACTTACAATTCCCAATAAGGTAAAGGTAAAGCAACAGAATGAAAGTATGTGACTAGTCTTAGAGAAAGTGAGAAAAAGAGAACAAAGTCGAGGGAGAAAAATACCGAAACAATGCAATAAATATAATTCTAAATATCTTTTTTTTGATGCTTCTGTTTCTTTTTTATTTTTTTTATTTTTATTTTTTTTATTCCCTTTTGTTGCCCTTGTTGTTTTATTGTTGTAGTTATTATTGATGTCGTTGTTGTGGGATAGGACAGAGAGAAATGGAGAGAGGAGGGGAAGACAGAGAGGGGGAGAGAAAGACAGACACCTGCAGACCTGCTTCACCGCCTGTGAAGGGACCTGCCTGCAGGTGGGGAGCCTGGGACGCAAACGGGATCTTTATGCTGGTCCTTGAGCTTAGCGCCACCTGCGCTTAACCCGCTGCGCTACAGCCCGACTCCCAATTCTAAATATCTAAGACTTGCAAAAAAATTATAGACGCTTTCACTGGTTAAATGATAGTTTGTCAAATCTGATTTCAAATCACCTGTGGTTCAGCTAGCTAGCTTATAAAAGAGAATTTAAAAGGTTACTAGCAAAAATATATTATTTGAGTATAACTACTGAGTAAATTATTTCAATCTGGGTCCAAATTATATTTTAACATTATTGAAAGTTTAAAATATACTTATGTGCTCCAAGACGTAGCCCAGAATCTGTTAATGTGAATGTATTCTAGTCAATGTGTCAATTCTGATTATCATTAATTCCTTTGGCACTCATTGTAGTAACATAATAACACAATCCTAGGTTTTATATTTATACAACAGTTTTAGCATGTTTACATTTACAATTAGCTTCATAATACTTGAGAAATTGATTGCAATAATTTACTTAAAACATATGCTGACTAAATTTGTATAATTTAATATTTTTAAATATTTTAGTTAATTTCTGTTCTTGCCGTTTGAATATGTACACACATTAACATTCAAGAGAAAAAAATTAAAAACTTAAAAGTTCTGTTATAAAACTAGGCAAACTTCAGATATTTCCACTACAGTGTCCCTCATACTTGCACCAATGAATGCTGTATTCGAATCTTTAATTTCAATTGAATATTAATTTTTATGAAAATTCTTCTGTGATGTTAAATAAACCCAGAGTTAGAAGTATTCTTAATGTTATCCACTAACATTTTTGAAAATTCAAGATTCTTTATACTTATAATTAAAATATTTATTTTATGTGTAAATTTATATGAAGTTAATAAAAATCATGTGAAATTAAGAAAATATTCATATGACTAAAGATTCATAGTTTTGAGAAATTTATTCATGATTTATTATTTTTGCCCATGGTTTGCTACCTTGCTTTTTTTTTAATTTCTTTTTCTTTCTTTCTTTCTTTTTTTTTTTTTCCTCCAGGGTTATTGCTGGGCTCAGTGCCTGCACCATGAATCCACCACTCCTGGAGGCCATTTTTTTCCCATTTGTTGCCCTTGTTGTTGTAGCTTTGTTGTGGTTATTATTATTGCCATTGTTGATGTCGTTTGTTGTTGGATAGGACAGAGAGAAATGGAGAGAGGAAGGGAAGACAGAGAGGAGGAGAGAAAGACAGACACCTGCAGACCTGCTTTACCGCCTGTGAAGTGACTCCCCTGAGGTGGGGATCTGGGGGCTCAAACCAGGATCCTTACACTGGTCCCTGTGCTTTCCACCACATGTGCTTAACCCACTGTGCCACCGCCCGACCCCCTTTTTATTTATTTATTGGGGGAATTAATGTTTTACATTCGACAGCAAATACAATAGTTTGTACATGCATAATATTTCTCAGTTTTCCATATAACAATACAACCTCCACTAGGTCCTCAGTCATCCTTTTTGGACCTGTACTCTGCCCCCCACCCAACCCAGTGTCTTTTACTTTGGTGCAGCTACCTTATTTTTTAATAAGCATGTGAGTATTTTCTTTATACAGTGCCTTAATTTTCTCATACATAAAAAAGACACACTGACATCTGCTAGGGATTTCTATTAATATTAAGTAGATGTGCATATACATATGTATGTATACAGAGATGGAGTTGAGTGCTGTGAGAAACATACTCTGCTCTTCTACTTCCTTTTTGTTCGCAAGAAGCTGAAGAATTGCATCACTGCCTGCTTTTCTGACCATCTCCATTTCCTTGTTGACTCTTATTTTGAGGTATTCAAATTAAAATACATCCTTTTTTTTCTTTTTGATATTTACTTATTCCTTTTTGTTCCCCTTGTTTTATTGTTGTAGTTATTGCTGTTGTTGTTGATGTCGTTACTGGATAGGGCAGAGAGAAATGGAGAGAGGAGGGGAAGACAGAGAGGGGGAGAGAAAGACACCTGCAGACCTGCTTCACTGCTTGTGAAGTGACTCCCCTGCAGGTGGGGAGCTGGCGGCTTGAACCAGGATCCTTACAAACCGGGATCCTTACACTGGTCCTTGTACTTTGTGTCACCTGCGCTTGATCCGCTGCACTACCACCTGACTCCCAATTACAATATATTTTTATTGTTACTAGCTTTATCTTAATTCATACATACAAATTTAGAAGTACTTGGCTTCCAATAAATATTATCATAATGTTTTTATTCTTAATGCTTTTAAATCTTTTAGTTACCTCGATTTAAACTTATGTGGACTACTTTTGCCTTTGAAACTTGAAAAATAGACCAATTTTTAGATCAGACTAATGACTAGGACAGACAATTTGGATAAAACATGGAACATGCAAGGGAGTTCAAGGAATAGAAGTTGAAATGCGGGGGGTCAGGCAGTGGCACAGTGGATTAAGTGCATGTGGCGCAAAGCGCAGGGACCAGAGTAAGGATCCCGGTTCGAGCCCCCGGCTCCCCACCTGCAGGAGAGTCACTTCACAGGCGGTGAGGCAGGTCTGCAGGTGTCTGTCTTTCTCTCCTCCTCTCTGTCTTCCCCTCCTCTCTCCATTTCTCTCTGTCCTATCCAACAACGAACAACATCAACAATGGCAATAATAATGACCACAGCAGGCTACAACAATAAGGGCAACAAAAAGGGGAAAAAATGGCCTCCAGGAGCAGTGGATTCATGGTGCAGGCACTGAGCCCAGCAATAACCCTGGAGGAAAAAAAAAAAAAAAAGAAGTCGAAATGCAAAGGGACATAAAAGTGGGCAGTTGCTAGAGTTTAAGTCAGCCATGTGGAGTTCAGGCAGGCATCCTGATACATGAAATCAGGCTAAGCTTTATGGCAGAAATCGGCTCCTATGGAATAAGCAACGTAGCAGGAATAAGTTGGCATTTCAAGCACACAGCTGCCTGAGGTAAGTGTTGATGAAGCAAATACAGACCTATGAAGAAAATACAAAACCTATGCATTTAGTGGAACTTGTGAATGTTCTTGTTAGAGGACGTGTTTGAATATGAAATGCTGTAATGGCTACAACTGAGCGAAGATATAGAAGGAAAAAATTAAAGTCACAGTGCCCTTCAGGTCTACCTTCTTCTTTCTCATAGCAGGTAGCATGCTATTTACTTATTTATCCATTTATTTATTGCTACCAGGGTTATTTCTGGGGCTTCTGCTTGCATGACTTCACTGTACCTAGAGGTCTCTCTCTCTCTCTCTCTCTCTCTCTCTCTCTCTCTCTCTCTTTGCCACCAAAATTATAGCTGGGCCATGGTACCTGCTCCCAGTGGCCATTTTTCCTTTAATTATTTTTTTTCAATTTGATAGTACATAGAGTAATTGAAAGGGGGTAGGGTGATAGAGAAGGAGAGAGAGAGAGAGAGAGAGATTTTCCATCTTGCAGAACTTCTTCAATGCTCATGAAGCTTCCCCGTGTAAATGGAGATCAGGGACTTGAACCTAGGGAAACCGACTGTACATTTGTTTTAGAGCTATCATTTAAGTACACCCATTATTTAAAGAAATGCAAAAAGAGGGCCTGGGGTGCAATTCAGCACCATAGAATATGCCTTGGATGAGGGGACCCATGGGGCATGATAAAACGTGGAAGACAAACACAAACAGGGCATCGTGCACACAATAGGGTGGTGCTATGACATCTCTTCCTTTTTGTTATCTCTCTGTTCAGAAGCTTTGCTTTATTCACTACATATAGAGTGTTTCACATGAGGACCTATAGGAGAAGGCAAAAGAGCAGTCAGGGTATAACTCTGGAACATGTGGCTGTAGGCCTCAGTAGTCACACAGAGCCCCATGCTTTACAAGACCTCTCATTTGGCTTAATGTTGTGCAGTTCCTATTTTATAATACTCATTTTTAAAGCAAAGTAATCCACTTTTTCATTTTGCTCTTGTGTCAGTAAATTATATATCTGTTCCTTTTCTCAGTGAACCTTAGTATTAGTACTAGGAAAAAAATGTACCAATTGATTTGATGAATAGTTCTTGGTGTGCACAATTTCCAAATATGGGCTACAAGGCTGTTATGAGCATACAGGTGTATCCCTGTGAATTCTACTATAGAAAGGATAGAGATATATATCCTACAAATTAAAATGAAAAGGCACATCTATGAAAATCAGGAACATTTTTCTGACTTTATTAATGAGCAATTTTGAGGATTAACTGAGAGATCAGTATGCATAGAGAGAGGAAATATGAGTTATCTGCAAATCTGAACAGATGCTGAGATAGAGAGTTCCTGAATTGGAGAGGTCCTCATGAAGAGACGGGAAATGTGCAAGCAAGCAGATACCCAGTTATGGCAGCCATTAGCATGTGCTGCACACATCTGCTGCTGCTGCTGCTGGAGTGCTAGTAAGTGAAAGCATTTCTCCCTGGCTCTCGATCCATTGCAAGCTCAAGCTGAAGAGATGCTTTCTGCCAATTATTTCCAGCCCTGAGCACCTGAGCATAGCAGGAACATTCAGGACCATCCCTGACTCCTCTCTTCCTGGAGGGTTCCATCTACAGGTTACTTTGGTTTGAGGACTTGTGATCTACTTAGCTGAACCTTTCTTAAAACTTAATCTGATTCTTCCCACGCAAATTCCCTTTCATCATTTCTTTCCTCCGTTGGGTTCCTCACAGCTTCACTGGGCTGTGTAGATACTTTCTTTTCTACAGTCTCTTCTGCTTTATTCTTCACAGTAATTTCCTTCAATCTTTTGGACAATTTCTTTTTGGTCAGAAACAGGGAATTTCCCATGTGAGCTATCAATCTCTCCTTAAACATCTTTCCTTTTAGATAGAGACAGAAGGAGAGGGAGAGAGAGACACCATAACACCTGTCTACCATCTGTGCAGCTCCCCCAGAGGCTTACTGTTTTCATGAATTGCTGAAACTTGAACCTGGGTCCCTACCATGGCAAAAGTCTATCTCCCAATTTATTGAAAAATTTCTCTTTTTATTGGTTGCTGCTCCAGTGGTAGCTATCTGTTGAACTCCAAGAATAGGAAGTCCCTCTTTCTTAGAAGAGAATCCCAAGCACTTAAATCATTAGAGTAGCATATATATGGGCCAACATTTACACATGGAAATTGACAGATCACTAAAAATTCACAAATATTAGAGGCAAGCCAACAAATAATTAAAACTATAACCTTCAGCATTTATTAATCGAGGGTAGGAGATAGACATAGACACAGAAATGAAAGATGCACAAGGTGGTTTTACTAGTAAATTCTGGCAAGACTTAAGACTTGAAAGAGATGTTGCAGATTAAGTCAATCAATGGTGGATAATGATTCAATTATATCGATATAATGAAGTCTGCATAAATACTCCCAACCTATGTATCTTTAAGAATTATGAGTTAATGACCACATCAAAGTGCTGGGAAGATGGTGCACCTGGAGAGGACATAGAGGCATAGAGAGAGAGTGAAAGAGACCACAGCACCATTTTCCTCCAAGGCAGTGGAGGTCAGGCTCAAACCTTGGTCATGCACATACCAAAGCATCACACTCTCAAAGTGAGCTATTTCACTGCCAGCCCTTGTCCCCACCCCTTGTCTTATGCTTCTCTCTCACTTAATTCTTCTTGAGGTGGAATCTTTACAATAAACTGGAGACAGTGAATAAAGTTTTCCTGAGTTCTGTGAGCTATTATAACCAATTATTTTGTTAGGATTGAGGGGAGGAATTATGACCCTGATTTATAACCGGTCAATTAGAAGCACAAAAAGATTCAGAACGTGTGATTAGCATGTGAAGTGGGGCTGTTTTGTAGGAATGAACCCTTAACTTCTAAATATGTGTTAATTTTGGGTAGTGTCAGACTCTAATTAAATTGTACGATATCAGTTTATATCTGAAGAGTCAGGAAATTAATAAGTATGGTTATACACACATTTGGTGTCAGAAATGTCATGAGCAAAAAAAAAACATGATGCATAATACATGGCTAACAGATATATGAAAAGGTGTTGATCACTAATCATCAGGGAAATGCAAGCAAAAACCATAATGAGGTATACTATAATGTAGATAGTTATTGTAAAAACATAATAACAAGCATTGGATCAGTGTAGAGATATTTAAGCCCTGGTGACTGTTGGAGAAATGTAAACTGGTACAATATGAAATAGTATGGAGTATCCTCAAAAAACTAAAAATAGAACTGCTATATGACCCATAACTCTCACACTTGAGTATATAGGTAGAACATTAAAATCGGGGTGTTGAAGAGAAACATGCACCCATGTGTTCAGACCGGGTTGTTCAACATAGCTAAGACATGGAAGCAACCTAAGAGACCATCAGCATGTGAATGGATAATGACAACATAATATATACAAGTGCAACGATTTACTGAATAGGGGAGGCTGGAGGACACCATGCTAGGTGAAATAAAGTGCTAACACAAGAGCAAAACAGATAAACTTACAGAAGCAAAAATGGCAATGATGGTTGCCCCTCACTAACATGATGCTTTCCCTCTCCCTCCGTGATGGGAGGAAGGTAAAATTAGATGTTGTTTAGTTAAGATGCAGTCTGAGTTAAGTCAAATGAGTAAGTCCTAAACATCTGTCTTACCACAAAGTGACAGTAGTTAGCAATATTACATAGTACCTGAAACATTCATTGGGGGCTGGGTGGTGGCGCCCCTGGTTGAGCACACGTTACAGGGCACAAGGACTCAGCTTCAAGCCCTCAGTCCCCACCTGCAGGGTGAAAGCTTTGTGAGCGGTGAAGCAGTGCTGTAGTTATCTCTGTCTCTCTATCACCCCCTTCCTTCTATTTCTGACTGCCTCTATCCAATAAATAAAGAGAATTTTAAAAATTTAGAAAAAGACTAAGAGGTTAAATCTCATATTGAATGTCCTTACACACAATTAAAAAAGAACTGTCAGCTTGCTTCCTAAACTCTTCCAAACATTTAGATTAGCATAAAGATTATTTATTCATTATATGAGACCAGTGTTGCCCTGTTGCTAATGCAACACAAAAACACTCCAGTAAAGCAAACTCTAGAGCAACATCTCTGATGGATAGCAAATAAAATTTTCTCAACAAGATTCTAGCAAGCAAATGAACACTATATTGAAAGGATTGCATGCCATGGTGCCTGGAAGTAGTGTACCTGGTTGAGCACACACATTGCCATATGCAAGCACCCAGGCTCAAGTCCACGTTCCCATCTGCAGGGAGGACGTTTATGAGTAGTAAAGCAGTTCTTCAGGTGTCAATCTCTCTCCTCTATCTACCCTGCCCTCTCAAATAAAAATATAGCCAACTGGATTGGTGGATTTACAGTGTGGGCAACTAGCCCCAGAGGTAACCCTGGTGGCTATATATATATTTAATATAGTACTAAATATAATATGATATATATTACTGCCACCAAGTGGGATTAATTTCTAGACTGAAAGAATTGTTCAACATAGGAACAACACTTAAAGTAATATAAAACATTAACAGAATAAAGGATAAGTAACATAATTTTTTTCTTTTTTTTTTCTTTTTTTGCCTCCAGGGTTATCACTGGGTCTCATTGCCAGCACTACAAATCCACTGCTCCCGAGGGACATTTTTTTTCCATTTTTATTGGAGAAGACAGAAATTGAGAGGGGAAAGGGAGACAGAGAGGAGAAAAAGACAGACATCTGCAGACCTGCTTCACCGCTTGTGAAGCTAACTTCCTGTAGGTGGGGAGCCGGGGGCTTCAACCTTGATCCTTGAGCAGGTCCTTGTCCTTGTACTATGTGTGATTAACCGGTGCGCTACTGCCTGCCCCCTATCATAACTGATGTGAAAAATAGCATTGATAAGATTCAATATAATTTTATGATTAAAGCAACAACAGAGAAAGAAACTATCTCAACTTAATAAAAAGTTGGGACTTTTTTGCGGTGGGGGGGTTATATATATAAAATTCCCAGTTAAATTCAAACTCAAACACAAAAGGACTGAAAGCTTTCCCCTAAGATTAATACAAAGGGTAAGATGCTCAATTCCGCCCCTTCCAGTCTATATCGCACTCAAGTTGTAAATAGAGCGATTGAATAAGAAATATAAGTAAAATGAATCTACATTGCAAAGGAGGGACTAAAATCACCTTAGATGACAACAACTTTTATTTAAAATCCCTTAAATATTAACAGAAAGTAAATTATATATAATAAATAAATACAGTAAATCTTCAGAATACCAAATAGATACAACACACACCTGTCTTCTACTCTCTGGCTATGAATGAACTGAAAAGGAGACTGAGAAAATAACTTTAATTTCATTTACAGTTACAACACCAAAAGAATAACCTAACCAAAGAAGTTAAAAATGTATGAGCTAAAAACTGTAACACGTCATTAAAATAAAATCAAACATCTTAGGCACAGGGCAAGTGACACACCCAGTAGAGCCAAAACATTAAAATGCGCAAGTACCTGGCCTCACATCCATGGGCCCCACCTATAGACCAGTGAAGCAGTGCTGAGACTCTCTCCTCTCTATCTCCTCTCCTTCTCAATTTTTCCTTGTCTCAATAAAAAGAAAGAAACAAAGAAAGGAAGAGAAAAAGAAAGGAAGGAGATGGCCACCAGGAGCAGTGAATTAATTGTGTAGCTACTGAATCCTCCCAGTGATAACCCTTGTAGCAAAAAAAGGAAAAAAAGATAAAAGGGGGGGGGGGGGAGGAAGAAAGAAAGGAAATTTAAAAATCTTAAATAAAATTAAGTAAATCCTATTTTCATAGACTGGAAAACATATTCTTAAAATGTCAACACTAGCCTCTGGAATCTATAATTGAATGCAACTTCTTTTTTTGTTTAGAAAATAAAAAATAGAAAATATCAACAAAACCATAGGATAAGAGAGGGTAAAACTCCACACTTTCCCCACCACCAGAGTTCCATATCCCATCCCCTCCACTGGAAGCTTTCTTATTCTTTATCTCTCTGGGAGTATGGGCCCAGCCAGGATCATTATGGGGAGCAGAAGGCAGAAGGTCTGGCTTCTGTAATTGCTTCTCTGCTGAACATGGGCATTGGCAGGTGGATCCATACTCCCAGCCAATTTCTATCTTTCCTTAGTGGGGCAGGGTTCTGGAGAGATGGGATTCTAGAGTACACTAGTGAGGTCAAATACAACTTCTATCAAAATTCAATGCCACTTTCAAAGAAATAGGAAAAAAAATCATCATAAGATCTATTCAAAATCTCACACGACTCCAAAGAGCTACACTAATTTTGAGAAAAGACATAGTTGGAATTCACACATTTAAGAGAATGAATCAGATATAAGCAATGATGTGAGCAATAAGGTTAGATTAATATAGATAAAATAATAAATTTAAAGAAAATAGAAATGATACGTGTATTTATTATCAAATAGTGGAAATAATTTGGAGAGATCAAAATCACTTTAATATGGAAGTAAATTCTTTTAACATAACACCTTTGAGAACACATGGCTGGAAAATACAAAACAGAAAAGAAAAAAGTTCCATTGTTCTTGATTACCTTAAATATTTATGAAATTATAGGTTAAATATAAATTATGAATTAAATAGATTCTTTTATGCAGCATTCATCTCTTTATGATGATCGTGTTCTTGTAGAGATGCATATGTGTCTATGTTCATGTACTTAAGTATTGTTAGTGCTTACATTGCTCTGCCATGAGAATTTATCATAGTGAATTATGGACAAAATAAATGAGACAACAGACTGATCTTCCCTTTTTAAAAATTTTTTTTTTTTTACCCTTAGCTGGAGGAATGATTAAAAATAAACGGAAACCAGCTTGAACTAACTTGGCTTATGTACATGCTATTGTTACTGTGCATGTAAAGCTGTTATCCAGTTGGACTCTATCTGAACTTGGACAATATATCATTCAAATTCTATGTATTTTGATGCAGTTTTAGTTCAATAGAGAGACACATTCATGAAAGTCTTTGTAGGAAATGCAGTTGAGAAGACTGCAGGAAAAGAAATAACGGTGCTTTAAGCAGATTTCTTTCTTTTCCTGAACTCCCTGGAATTTCTAGGCACAGGAGCTTGAAATATATGAAAACTTTTTACTGGTTTACATGGAAATCACACTTGCCTATTGGGAAAACATGGTAAGATTCAGTTTTCTGGTTTTCAAAAATGCTACATTTTCTTTTTTACAATTTTATTTGTTCTTAGTTTGCAAAGCCATAATTGTTTTGAGCTGCATTTTTAAATTTTTAATTTTTTATAAAGTATTATCCCAGCCCCAGCCCCGGCCCCAGCCCCAGCCCCACAGAAGCCTCAACATCTCACAACCAAAACCCATTGGATCACCGCTCCACCTATAGCCCATTACCAACCTTTTGTTGACCTGAGTTCTGTTAAGTCCATGATCTCCTTTGGGCTTCACTTATTTTCCTGGTTTTATCTGTCTCTATCTACAGATGAGATCCTTTTTTTTTTTTTTTTTTTTTTTCCGTTTTCCGTGAGTCCTCTTTTTATCCCTTGTATCAATAGGTCTAGTTCAGCATTGAATTCTTTCGGCTGTTGCTTATCTGAAAAGCACTTTGTATCTTCTTCAAATCTGACTGATAACTTAGCATTATAAAGTATTCTTGAATGGAGGCTTTTATTCCTTTTCATTCAGAACTTTCAATATATTCTACCAGTTGTTTCTTGCTTTTAGTGTTTCTGTTGAGAACTCTATTGACAGTCTTAGGGGATTTCCTTTATAAGTGATTTTTTGTTTCTCTCTGTCAGCTTTCAGAATAATCTTTTTGTCTTTGATCTTTGATATTTTAATGATTATTTATCTTGGAAAACTTTGTTGTGGCTTCATTTTTATTCTATCCTTTCAGGTTTTTTGAATCTGAGGGTTCACCCACTTTTTTATATTTCTTTATTCCCTTTTGTTGCTCCTGTTGTTTTATTGTTGTAGTTATTATTGTTGTCATCATTGTTGGATAGGACAGAGAGAAATGTAGAGAGGAAGGGAAGACAGAGACAGGGAGAGAAAGACAGACACCTGCAGAAATGTTTCACTGCTTGTGAAGCAACTCCCCAGCAGGTGGGGACCCAGGGACTTGAACCGGGCTCCTTATGCTGGTCCTTACACTTTGTGCCATGTGCACTTAACCCGCTGTGCTACTGCCCAACTCACTACTTTTTTTAATTTGGGAAAATTCTCAGCTAGAAAGAACTTCATCATATATGAATTTTGTCTCTTACTCTTTTTCTCCATTCCTTTCAAGCTATTCCATCAATCTCTTATGCTACCTTAATATGTGTGTGTGTGTGTGTGTGTGTGTTTTCCTGCCTTTTTTTGGGTGACATCTATTACTTTAACCTCGTGCTGTCCACTCTTGTCTCTGGAGTCTATCTTGCAGGTGTTTTCTACTGTGATATATAGCTTTGTCACTCTTCATTCTTCTGGATACTATTATGAATTTATTAATAAATGTCCTCATTGTTTCTCTGAATATGTTGTGGTCCTCCATATTTCTTTCTGTTTTGTGAAGATCTCTATGACAATAGCACTGAAATCTTCATCAGGAGATGTTTGTAATCCTTTTGAATTTGGAGTTATGCTTGAACTGTTGTTCTGTTGGTTTTTTTTCTGTTGTTGTTGTTCTGCTTGAGCTGTTATCTTGTTCTTGCATGGAAAATATGCTGCATGGAAAATATGCTGCCTTCCCATTATGACTGATTCTCCATAAAGGTGGTAAAGCACTAACTGGAATTGGCTATAAGTGACAGAGGCAGGGGGCTTGGCTGGACCCCAACAAGCTGTACTCTGTGTGGAATCAGGTGTAGGCTGAACCCAGAAGCAAGGATCTAGCCAGAACCGAATGATCTGTGTTCAGGGGCAGGCTGTACCAGGCCCAGACTGAATCTGCAGGTCAACTTGAGCAGAGGACCTAACTGTAGGTCGGGTCAGACTTGTGCAAACAAGATAGGGCTTTGTGGGATGAAACTCTTCTTTCTGAATCCCTACAGCAAAGGGGAAAGCTGGATGCCAGAAAGATGGGTATGGGCTAGACCCAGCCATCAACACAGCAGCAATGACTGATGCTGCACTGGTGAGAGCTGCTGTGTGATTCTGATGAGTGATGAGAGACTGAAAATCCAGAAAATGTGAACCTCCACTGTTAGTCCTCTTGTCCTAACCCCCTGGATTCTGGGCTATTACTAACTCATCTGCATTCCTGGATCATTCCTGTGTTGTTTTATTTAGTGGTGTTGTGGTTTCTGTAGAGTTCCCAGCTGCAGAAGCAAACAGTGATTCCTAGTCTATGGCTATGTTGGCTAGAAGTCCTTTCAACAACATTTTTTCCCTTTTTTCTTTTTTGCCTCCAGGGTTATTGCTGGGGCACAGTGCCAGCACTACAAATCCACTGCTCCCGGCGGCCATTTTCCATTTTTGTTGGGTAGGACAGAAGAGAAATCAAGAGAGGAGGGAAAGATAGAAGGGGAGAGAATGACAGACACCTGCAGACCTACTTCATAGCTTGTGAAGTGACGCCCCTGCAGGTGGGGAGCCAGCGTCTTGAACCAGGATTCTTGCATGGGTTCCTGTGCTTAGTACTATGTGTGCTTAACCTCGTGTGCCACCTCCCAGCCCCTTCAATAACTTCTATGAGCATTATAATCTATCTGTTTTATACGGTTTAAGGGAAAAAACTTAACTACATTTTTCTCCGATGCAGGGGTTTCACTGCTCCAGATCAAAATTTCCAGACAGAAAAAGAGAAACAGGGATTGAGAAAGGGGGTAAAGACACCAGAGCATCAAAATTTTCTCCAGTGGCATGGGAGCAAGGTTCAAACCCAGGCTAAATGTGTAGCACAGCTCAAACCAGGTGAGTTATTTTATGGAAGAAGCCACATCTCCTTTTTTTTTTCTTTATAATAAACATTTGTTGTTATTGAAAGACCTTGGCAGTACAATGAGGCAATAAAGGAAAGCACAGTATACAAATTACACAGAAGAAGCTATAATGCTAAGAAATCTACAAAAATAAACTGCTTAAAAGAACATAAGGATCTACAAAAACAGTTCATTTCCTATGCTAGCATAAAAATGAAAAGTCAAATTTTAATACTAATTAAAGTAACCTCAAAATATGTAAAACATTTAGAACAAATTCAATGAATATGTAAAACTATTCATAAAACTAAGAAAGTATGAAACCTGAATTTTAATAACCAAAGCTAAAAACAACTTATATTAATTAACAGGATAGTGGGAAAACGTATATTTTGATCACTCAAACAGCAAAACAGTACTCAGCAACCAAAAGTAACAAACTTGTGAGCCACACAAGTAACATGATGATTACCTAAAATGTTCTACTCAGATAAAAAAGCCAGAGCACAAGAGTATGCTGCCATTTATTTCAAATTCCAGAACAGGCAAAAGAATCTATGGTAGAAAATAGGCCAAGGTCTGTGATTATCTGTGGTGGTATTAAGAGTGGGTGTATGAGATCTAATGAAAGGAGTACTACAATATATTTGTGGAGATATAAACATTCTGTATATCAAACTGTAAATCACAGGCATCACTTTTATTAAAGTGATAGTTATACAGGCATATACATTTGTCAACACTCACTGGCTGATTTTGTTAAACTGTGAATATTTGTTTTGATAAAACTGATCAAGAAGAGAAGTTGCGGGGGCTGGGCGGTAGCACACTGGGCTAAGCCAACATACTGCGAAGTGCAAGGATCCTAGTTTGAGCCCCTGGCTCCCCACCTACAGGGAGTTCATTTCACAAGTGGTGAAGCAGGTCTACAGATGTCTATTTTTCTCTCCCCTTCTCTGTCTTCCCCTCCTCTCTCAATTTCTCTCTGACAACAGCACCAACAGCAGCAACAACAATGGGAAAAGATGGCCACCAGAGACAGTGGATTTGCAGTGAAGGCACTGAGCCCCAGCAAAAACCCTGGAAGCCAATAAATAAATAAATAAATAATAAAAAGAGAGAAGTAGTATTACTCATTGCAAGTTCTTACTGCTGACTGATTAATTGAACATCATTAGTATAGAAATGGAAGTCAAAACAACAATGAGGGTCTAGGCAGTGTCATACCTAGTAAAGTGCACATATTGCAGTGCTCAAGGAACTGGGTTCAAATCCCTGGTTCCCAACTACAAAGGGAAAACTTTCCCAAGTGGTAAAGCAGTACAGCAGATGCCTCTTTTCTTGCTTTCATTCAACTTTTCTCTATCCCTCTCCAAAAAATAAAATTAAAAAAAAAAAAGCATCATCCCATACTTGTGAAAAGGGCTACTATCCAAAAGATAAGGCACAAACGTTGGAAAGGAGATGGAGAGAAGGGAGCCCTCATGCACAGCTAGTGGAAATGTTAATTGGTGGAGTCATTATGAAAGTAGTACAATAACTCCTCAAAAAATTAAACATTTTATACAACTCAGTTACCTGAAAATATAATCCCCTAATTCAATGTGATTCTGTATCCCACAACCCTAATGTTTATTGCAGCATTATTTATAATAGTTAAGATTTTAAAACTACTTAAGTGCTTACATATAGGCAGATGACTGGCTGAAGAGGACGCAATACACACAAAGTGAAATGTTACTCAATGTAAAAAAATATTCTGTCATTTGCGATAACATGGGTGGAACTATAGTGTATTATGTCTAGTGAAATAATCAGAACAAGAAAGGCAAAGACTATACAACTTCACTGATATATAGTATACAGAAAAAACAAACAGGTGGACTAAATAAAACAATGAGATCTATTAGTAATTATCAAAATGAGAGGGGAGAAGGGGTGAATAAATTGGGTGAGTTACATGGTTCAGGCAGAGCTGAACTTTTAGTGGTGAACTTCAATACTGTATATACATACATGTGTTGATTTTAAGAGTCACACCTGAAACACATAATGTTAAAATGTAATTCTCTTTTAACCAATCAAAATTAAAGAATTAAAAGTGGAATTAATAATAGTATCTAAAGCTTAAATTGAAAGCATGCATGAAACATCTTTAAAGGTCTGTTTATTGGTATTACTATTACTAAGTATTTTCATGGCCAGGAGGTAGGTTATTCTGTAGAACAGACATTTATGAGCAGGAATAGATAGTGTGGTGGTTATGCAAAGACTCTCATGCCTGAGACTCCAAGGTTCAACCCTGTGCAACACTCTAAGCCATAGCGCGCGCGCACACACACACACACACACACACACACGCACACACACACACACCCATCGAAAATGACACTGGCTCAAGCATCCAGTCGCCATGTGGAGGGGAATTTTCACAATTGGTATAGGACTACTGTGGTACCTCCATATCTCTCTCTCTCTCTCTGTCTCTTTTCCTTTCTGCTTCTATTAGTAAAAAAAAAAAAAAAGTGGAGGGAGAAGTGAAAAGAACACCTTCAGGGAGCAGTAGAGAATTGTACAGATGGAAAACCCTGGGAGCAATAAAATGTGATTATGTAAATATTGCAGTTTAATATCTATTGTACCTTTAAAGTTTTCTTCTTTTTATCTTTTTTTTTTACTATCACCCTTAACCCCATTTTCTCCAAATATCTTCTTTCTTTTAGATCTTATTTTTCTATTTATCAATCCTAATATAAAAAAATACAATAGCTATATTACCCGAATTATTACACAGGGCATTGATACAGCCTAGCAATATATATATATATATATATATATATATATATATATATATACATGACTTTTGAAAAGCATTTTTCTCTGTTTTATTTTTTAAAAGTTTTATTAGTGGTTTAATAATAGTTTCTAAGACCATACGATTATAGGGTATAGTTTCATACCACACTCACCACCAGCCTGTGCTCTGCCCCCTCTACTGTGGCCCTCCCAAGAGCAAACCATCATAGCTTTCACAAAGGCTTAGCAACAGTGTCAGCACATTTCTTCTCTTTTTAACAAACTAATGTGGTTCACTTCTTTTAAAAACACATTTTATCTTATATTATTTTATTTTAATGAGAAGAGATGCTGAAAGATAGAGAGAATGACCAGAGCACTCTGGTTTATGGTGGGGCTAGGGACTGAACCTGGGACCTCAAAGCCTCAGGCAGGAAAAACTTTTGCAGAACCATGATGCTGTCTCCCCAGGCCTGCTCCGTTCTTTATATAGCATATATGAGATAAACCATCTGATAGCCGTCTTTCAGAGAAAAGCAGGCCATCTGCTAACATACATAAACTGTAGCAACAAGAGTCCTTCAACACAAACAACAAATCAAGAATCTCAAGGTGCTATATATGATCAGAAGGATGAGGAAAAAAGATTAACAAGTACTAGAGAGACAATTACATGTAACAAGACATAGGGGACTGTATGCATGTACATGTGTCATACAGGAAAGCGCTGTACACAATTTTTATATATGTATCTATAAATACATCTAAGAGACCTTTTTTGTGCCTCTGGGGTTATCACTGAGGCTGGGTGCCTGCACTACAAATCCACTGCTCCTAGAGGCTGTCTTTTCCATTTTGTTTATCATTGTTGTTACTATTGTTGTTGTTATTGCTGTTGTTGTTGAATAGGACAGAAAAATCAAGAGAGATGTGGGAAGACAGAGAGGAGGAGAGAAAGAGAGACACCTGCAGACCTGCTTCACTGCCTGTGAAGCGACTCCCCTGCAGGTTGGGGGGGGGGAGTACTCTAACCAGATCCTTACATTGGTTCTTGTGCTTTGTGCCAAGTGCACTTAACCCACTGTGCTACCGTCTGGCCCCATCTAAAAGTCATTTAAAAACTGTTCCTGTCTCACCATTCTTTGTTTGAACATCCTCTATCCATTTCTTTCTCCCCTTTCAAACTTTAAATTTGTGTGCTACTTCTCTAGTTTGTGTTCCTGGGTCTGTCTCACTGTGCATGGCCTTGTTGAGAGTTAAGTGATCCTTGCTTCCTTCTCTGGGGCACTCGTTTCAGTAACTCCTGCAAGGCAGGTCTGGTCATGGCAAACTCCTTCAGTTTTTGTATGCCTGGTACTGCTATGATTGCTCCTTCATATTTGAATGAGAGTCTTGCATGGTAGAGTATGTGTGGCTGGCAGTTGTTTAAAACCTTGAATATACCACTCTACTCTCTTGGCCTACATAGTTCCTGTAGACAAATATGATACAAATCTGACGACGTAGCCTTTATTAGTCACTCTTCTTTTCCATGGCAGCTTATAAAGTTTTTTCTTTGTCCCTGACTTTTGATAATTTCACAATGATATATCTTGGTGTAGTTCTTTTTGGACCTACAAATTTGGAAGGGAATTTGGAAGTTCCCTCTGCTTCCTGAACATCTATATGCTGATTATATCCCAGATTTGGAGATTTTGCTACTGTTATTTCTTTGAATACGGGTTCTGTTCTTCTCTCTTCTCCTTCTGAGATACCTATAATTCTGGTAACTGCTTTTCTTTCTTTTTAATTTTTTTATTATTATCTTTATTTATTTATTTCTGGATAGAGACATCCAGAAATTGAGAGGAAGGGGGAGATAGGAAGAGACAGACAGACACCTGCAGCACTGCTTCACCACTTGTTAAGCTTTCCCCCTGCAGGTGGGGGCTGGAGGTTTGAACCAGGGTCCTTGTGCACTGTAACATGTACGCTCAACCAGGCGCATCACCATCCAGCCCCAGGTAATTGCTTTTCTAGCAGTCTTCAATCTTTCAAAGAGTTATCTCATTTTTTCCTAAAACTTTATTCTCCTTTCACTTTGAAATCAAAGAGTGAGGTCATTTTGTCTTCTATTTCTGATGTTCTCTTCTACATGGGTAACTCTACTTCGTTGACTCGCTGAGACTGGAATACATTTAAAGTATTGTTATACCCTATAACTCTGTTTTAAGTTTTCCATATTTCTTTCAAGTGACTCTTAGAAATCATGGATTTCTTTCTTAATCTATTTCTCCATATTAAATTGAGAACTTTGTATTTCTTAAAATTTTCTGACTATGTATTCTCTAAATTGTTGCTTTGGCAGTTCTTCTGGATCTGCATCATTAAGTTTCTGGATGCCACCTTAGTTTTTCAGAACCAGTGTTTTCCTAGTCTTCATCTGCTTTGGTTTGTTTCTGGTGTAGGCCAGCAGGTAGTGCTGGGTTCTGCTTAAGTTTGAGTTGTAGGTGGGAGAGAGCAATTTTGAAAAGTGACAAGCTTTACTCAGGCTTTATGTCCCCTTAAACAGAGTCCTGATCTGGGATAGGGTGGGGAAGATCTCATATCTCCTTTTTTTTTGGGGGGGGAGTGTGCCTTTTAAATTTTTTTTTTTTTTATAAAAAGGAAACACTGACAAAAGCCATAGGATAAGAGGGGTCCAATTCCACACAATTCCCACCACCAGAACTCCATATCCCATCCCCTCCCCTGATAGCTCTCCTATTCTTTATCTACCTGGGAGCATGGACCCAGGGTCATCATGGGAGCAGAAGGTGGAAGGTCTGGCTTCTGTAATTGCTTCCCCGCTGAACATGGGCGCTGACAGGCCCATCCACACTCCCAGCCTGCCTCTCTTACCCTAGTGGGGTGGGGCTCTGGGGAGTCCACCTCCTTCTTTTCTTTTTATGCTGTTTCTTAAAAGTAGGAAGTCTGCTGTGAGGTCACAGTCACCCTTCTGACTGCAATGCAGTCTAACCCTGTTCATTAGGATCTGTATGGGTTGCATTGGATCAACCTTCTCGTGGTGCATCCCGTGAGTACCCATTCATTGGGGAAACTGACGATCCTTCCTAGCCAACTGAATCCACATGGATCCCAGTCACTTTCAAAGCCAGCAACAAGCAGCTCCTGACAGCTTTCAACCTGATGCTGTTGACTGGCTACGGAAGAAGGGCAAACGCTAGAAGAAGAAGCATCTGTATGGCAGTTAGGACCTCTTATAGTCTGATTGGTGTTCCTGCTACCATAGGGTTCAGTACTCAGTCCCTGGCTTCCCTATTGACCCCTGGGGCTCATGCAAAGCCTGTGGCTTTTATACTTTTAAACAGCAGTCCCAAGCTCCTATTGTTAAACCACTTGGTGACTGAGTGGTTGCACAAGAGCCCTTTGAATCTATCACATGGATTTGAAGCAATTGCAAATGTAGTGCCTGCTAGCAATACACTGCCTCATTACTGCTTGAGTCTTCTCCCTCACTGGCCACATGCAATCATCAACCTTCAGATAGTGACTTTTATTTCTTTGCCAGAAATCTTATCTGTTCTCTGATGAGCATTTGAGTCCTTTCATTGTAATATTTGTTTTGTGGGAAAAAGCCATCTTCTCAAGACTAGGTTACCATTCAGCAGCCCTGAAGACCCCATATACAGGACTGAATAATAACTACATTTTTTAAATGATACCTCAATTAATATATGTATTAATGTGACACTTCTTAAGTACTCTAACCAGAGTTCTTTATAAGAGTAAATATAGGGAGCTGGGCAGTAGCACAGCAGGTTATGCACACGTGGCGCAAAATGCAAGGACTGGTGTAAGATTCCTGGTTCAAGCCCCAGCTCCCCACCTGCAGGGGGGTTGCCTCACAGGAGGTGAAGCAGGTCTGCAGGTGTCTATCTTTCTCTCCCCCTCCTCTCTCCATTTCTCTCTGTTCTATCCAACAATGACAACATAAACAACAACAACAATGATAACTACAACAACAATAAAAAACAACAAGGGCAACAAAAGGGGACAAATAAATAAATAAAATTTTAAAAAATATTTTTAAAAAAGAGTAAATATATAGAGTTTAACTTATTACTAGTTATGCATTGCTGAGAATCTAAAAACCTATTGAATTATTTAAAAAGACATGCATTCTTTTATTTCCTAGTTTTTGTGAGCCAAAAAACATCACATTTGATGAACAAAGAGTTACAAATTCTCCTTAAATATGATATTACTTCCTCACATAAAGCAAAAAATTCAAAAACATTACTCAGCTTAATAAAAGCATGGCACTAAATACCAGGAAATATTACATTGAGTCAATATCAAACAATACTCTCTACATTTTAATTAGCACATAAAAATGTAAAAAGCTCTTTATCAGTCTTCTGTGTGGGAGTATTCATGAAAGTCAATGTTTTTTGCTTGTGACAAAGAAAAGCAGAAAGAACCAGGATATATAAACACTTGATTGACTTTATCCAAATAAGATTACACACAAAAAATTAGCCATTATAGAGAAAAATATTCTGGTTAGTTTCTTACACAGTCAATGACTTCAGAAGAACAAATTAATAGAAAGAGTATATTGTCTTAGCATATTTCTCTATCTTTGCTTTGGTGTGTAACTGCAGAGATTATGCAAAGAGAGAGCTGGCTAAATTACAGTTTTTAGAAGAGTTCCATTATGTGGTGTTAGAAAAACACTTCAATGCAACTGCTAGAATGTCTTTTCTAACATTTCATGTATTATAGCATATGATAAACTCTTGAAGACTTTAAGGCACCCATGTTTACTTCTCATTTCTGATCATAATGAGCATTTCAGTAGTGTGCTAGAGCCAAAAATGCAGGTAAGGTGTTACAATATTTTTTTAAAAAATCTAAACAAAGAGAGATAAATGAGTATACAGTTTTTTTGAAAGCTAAAGTTATAAACTACAACAAAGAGAATGTCAACAGAGTAAAGAGGAAGCTCATGTTTTTTTAGTTCAAAGCCTGAATTTACTTCAAGAAATGAGAAATTTAGTCTTGTAATTGATATAGAAAAGTTCCAACTTCAAAAAGGAATAATAGGTCAAGAAAATACAAAATACTACACAAGGAAAATATACCAGTTACTTTGGTGCCTTGGCATATTCCCTACAGGTTTTTGGTTTTCTTCTAAAAGCAACTGTAAACATTAGAGAGCTATATCTTGTCTTGTAAGCTTGTGAGAGAACCATCACTTCTGTTGCAACCTACTGGCCAAAAATAACTTATAAGGTACTCCTATGTTCAAGTTTCTCCCTCTTTTTTTTGCCACCATAATAGTTTTCTGGGGTTCAGTGTCTATACCACTCCACTGTTCTGGTAGCCATTCTTTTCTCTGCTTTTGATAGAGGGTGATAGACAAAGACAGATAGGAAGAGAGAGTATGGGATAAAGAGACAGAGAGATCATTGCAGCACTGCTCCATCGTTCACGAATCGTCCCCCATCCAGAGGCCTGAACCTAGGCCCCTCAGCACGGTAAGGCGGGTACTTTATTGGATAAACCTCAGTCTAGGTTCACATTTTAAGGAATTAGAGTGAATTATTTAATGAGAAAAGTTTCAGATTCATATTGGCAGAAGGTGTAGTCATAGGGTGAAGTACTGGGGCTCTCTGCAACTCTGCTAAATACAGTTTCTTACTGCATTTACTCATGAATGTATCACAAATAAATACATCCAATCCCATCTCAGGATTTCCAATGACGACATTAAATCTCAGTGAAACAGCATATCATTGCTATGCCAATTCTGAAAGTAGTTCTTTAGAGTTTGACATAATCTGGGCTAATAAGACAACTCAACCAGGAGCATGTCTGCTTTGTTTTGCTCATGACCCAGGTTTGTGCCTGGCCACCACTGCACTGAGGAAGATTTGGTATTATGGAGTCTTTCACTCGCTCCCTCTGTATCTCTTTCACCCTGGAGCAGTGAAGCCTTTGCAATGAAAAGATGGAGGAGGAGGAGAACGAAGAGGAGTGGGAAGAGAAGGAGGAGGAGAAAGAAGAGGAGGAGGAGAATATGACAACCTGTATTGATTCAGACATTTCTGAACTTAAAAGTTGTTTTGTCCACATATTCTAATGTCCTATACACAATAATAAAAGATAGCTCCTCCATTTAAAAATAAAGTGGGGGGCAGGCCGGTAGCACAGCGGGTTAAGCACACATGGCCCCAAGCACAAGGACCAGCCTTTGGATCTCCCTGTTAGAGCTTGGCTCCCCACCTGCAGGGAGTCACTTCTCGAGCAGTTTAGCAGGTCTGCAGAAGTCTCTCTTTCTCTCCCCTTTCTGTCATCCCCTCTTCTCTCGATTTCTCTCTGTCCTATCCAACAACAATGATAGCAATAATAATAATAACAACAACAATGATAATAAAGGCAACAAAATGAGAAAAGTAGCCTCCAGGAGCAGTGGATTCATAGTGCAGGCACCCAGCCCCAGTGATAACCCTGGAGGCAATAAATAAATAAATAAATTAATTAATTAATTAAAGAGAAAGGAAAATACACATGTCAAATTCATGAGCTCACCATCCCGTACAATCTGCTTTCATTATTCCAGAGGAAAGTACAGTCCTTTGCAGGGCCTGCCCACTTGAAGTAGCCACGTTATTTTTGAAGAGTTGTTGCTTACATTGTCCAGGATAACTTTGTCTTTCTACCTTTATCACTTTTGAAATTCAACTGGGTACATGACTTAGAAAAACTGTGTTAGGACTTCACCACGGTGTCCTGGAAGCTCGCCTCAATAGCCCTACTCCAATAGGGAAAGATAGGAACAGTCTGGGAGTATGGCTCCACCTGCCAATGCCCATGTCCAGCAGAGAAGCAGTTAGAGAAGCCAGAGCTCCCACCTTCTGCTCCCCATACTCCCATACTCCCGTGTAAAGAGTTTGGCCCATACTTCCAGAGGGAGAGAAATGTTAGGGGTAGATGACAAGAGGGCTCTGAACTCTAGCTCCATCTGAATCTGAAGAGAGAAGAGGAAAACAGGAAGGAAATTCAGAAGTAGTAATAGGTGTAGATGTGACTTGGAAAGGAAGAGGAGACAGGACAATAGAAAATAGGAAAAAATGAACAAATACATATAGCTAGTTATTGAAATAATAGTCAACTCCTCTCTGTGATCATGGGAGAATTACTGCAGTTTCCAATGGAGGGATGGGGACACAGAACTCCAATGGTGGGAAAGGTGTGGAGTTGTATGCCTGTTATCTCATAATTTTGTAAATCAATATGAAATCACTAAAAAACAAACAAACATAAAATAATGAATCTGTTGTAGTCTTCTGCATTTCTTTCTCCTGCCTCAAGCTCTTCCACACTGCAGATAGTGACTGAACCTATCCCTATTGTACGCAGAGGAGTTAACATTCCAAATGTCACAATTTTACTAGTAGAGGATGACAAATAATGAGTAAAGGGGCCAGGTGATGGCATACCTGGTTGAGCACACATGTCACCATGCACAAGGACCTGGTTTCAAGTCCCTGGTCCCCACCTTCAGGGGAGAAATTCATGAGTGGTGAAGCAGTGCTTCGAGTGTCTATCTACCTTCGGGTCCCTCTCTATATTCCTCTCCTCCTTCAATTTCTATCTTTATCCAATACATAATGAAGTTTCTAAAAATATGATTTTCTTGAAAAGAAATAACTGGTAAATCCCATTACTCAGACAGTACTGAGTGACATTTGAATCATGCCTTTTAATATCAAGATACATTATGAATATCATTGTGAAATGTCAGCAGTTTACTAGTCTTAGCTGTAATCTAAAAGTGTTTTTCTGATTCTGAGACCAACGATAGCTGTATTGTGTTGAAACAACTTTTTTTGAGATATGTGATACTTTAAATGTTAGACTTTTTTTTCTTTTACTATTTCTTTTTAAAAAATATTTCTTCCCTTTTGTTGCCCTTGTTGTTTTATTGTTGAAGTTATTATTGTTGTTGTTATTGACATTGTTGTTGTCAGATAAGACCAAGAAAAATGGAGAGAGGAAGGGAAGACAGAGAGGGGAAAAGAAAGACAGACACCTGCAGACCTGCTTTACTGCCTGTGAAGCGACTCCCCTGCAGGTGGGGAGCTGGGGGCTCAAACCGGGATCCTTACACTGGTCCCTGCGCTTTGTGCCACCTGCACTTAAGCCGCTGCGCTGCCGCCCGACTCCCTCACTCGTATTTTGTATGGCAGTCCCCCTTTTACTATTTCTGATGTGAGAATGTCGTTTGCTCAGTTACTTCCCCTTTTCTTCTTTTTAACTATTCTGCCCTTGATTTTAAAAAATCTGTCTTTGAAGGGAGAACTACTTTAAAGATTGACTTATTTTGAAGTCACAAACTCCTAGTCGGTACTCCATGTGCTAAGCTCTCACCACTTTCTACTTCACTCTATCACTGCCTTGCAGGCCCTACTCATTGTATTCAAAGAAAGCTTTACCACATGGAAGAAGAAAATAGAAAATATCAGGGAATGAGGATCAAGCAGATCTACATGCTTCCCCAATCTATTTTTTCATCTTCCTGGATGTTCGAAGGAGATATTTTAGCCAGTGATGTATCCAATACATCCCAAACTGCCCTTGTTTTATTGCTTTTTTTATGATTATTTTGAGAGCTTAAAAAGGCCACTTACGATGAATTCTATCCTTTTAATAAAATTTGAAGTGCACAATACAGAGCTGTTAACAATAGCCATTATGCTGTACATGATAACAATAAAAATAATTACACTAAAGAAAATGATATCAGAATCTTGGATTGATATCTGCTTTGTCATGTTCATTAAAGCATAGTTTGCAATAGTCACATTATGAAACAACTCAAGATTTTTTTTGTTTGTTTTTGTGAATGAAATAAGGGTTATAAGTGAATGAAATAATACAGTGTATTATGTACTCCAATAATAGTCCAGCTTGCAAATGTAATTCCATCTAAGAGTAAGAAATTCTTCTATTTGGGGCATGACTGAACTTGAAGTTCACCATACTAAATAAAATAAATTAATCACAGAAGGACAAATACCACATACGAGATATATTGGTAGTCAAAAAAGACAGAGAATAATTTACATAATTATTAAAATAATGATATAAGAATGACACTGGGATTATGGTGGTAGCTGTGGTCCTACGCACATAGATAGGTGTGAAAATATACTCTAAAATTGTATGGCACTGTAAACCAATTAAGTCAATAGAACTATTACTAATAAAAGTAATACCAGTACTCAGAGTTTGTAGGAAGTAAAGAATTTTATATTATTATCTCCAATGTCCCCATCCTGCAAAATAAATTGTTCTCAAAGCTCTTTAGAAACCAAAATAATATTTCCGGTGATAATTAAATATCTAAATATTTGTCAAAGGGATATAAGACTATCTGCTGCTAATATTTTCTTCATAATGACATTTTTCATAGATTCAACTCAATTTCATAGTCTTACGAGTTTAATAATATTTACCAAAATGTTTATATGTATTTAGTATACTATGGCAGAAAAACAAAAGCCCAACACTGGTACTGTAGCTGCACAGACAATCACTTCACAGCAGTAACACATTTACTTAAAACTGTTTCATATAATAATACTCTGTTTAAAGCAAAGCAGAATTTATTATCTATGTTAAAGTGTATGTGTAAAGCCGTGTAACAGATAAACATAATACAACTAGTGGAATTCTATAGCAGCACCTCTCTTTCCCTTGTAGCAGGATATTATTTAAAGCTGTGGAAGCTAAGTGCTTTAATGTACCTAGTACTTGTGGTCATTATAGGTTTTTGACATCTTAAAACCAGGCTGTGTTTACATCATGGGGATATGGAGATAAACAAACACAATGAAACCCAAAGTCTACTTGAAAAGACAGGCTTTCATTTTAAAGGTGCTTATTATGAACAGCAAGCTTTCTACAAATGATTAGACTCAGGATTAAATGGTATTGTATGACTTTTGCTTGAGTTTACAGGGCCATTAAAATTGTTGAAAGCTTTTTTCTCAAAAAGTGAATAGTATTCAAGATAGCAGGATGTATTTTTCCTTTTTTTAAAAAATATTTATTTAATCCCTTTTGTTGCCTTTGTTTTATTGTTGTAGTTATTACTGTTGTCGGATAGGACAGAGAGAAATGGAAAGAGGAGGGGAAGACAGAATGGGAGAGAGAAAGACACCTGCAGACCTGCTTCACCGCCAAGAAGTGACTCCCCTGCAAGTGAGAAGCCACGTGCTCGAACCAGGAGATTCTTATGCTGGTCCTTGCACTTTGCACCAGGTGCACTTAACTGCGCTACCGCCTGACTGCCATATTTTTCCTTTTTATATCCACAAGTGCTCCTGATAACTGTGTATGTATAAGAGTGGGTGGGAAAATCTGAGAAATTTCACACCATCTCTAAATTCCACATTTTTTTTACTGTAGTGTGTGTGTCTGTGTCTGTGTGTGTACAGGCACATGCACACATGCACACATGCATGAGTGAGTGCACATCTAATGGATTACAGTACAGTTGACACCTGAGTACAATTCCTTATCTCCCTATAATAGGCACCTGCAAAATGCTCTCACCCTCATCTTAGGTCCTGTGCAGCCATCATCCTCCAGCATCCCTATTCCACACTCTCTAATGCTTATAGAAGATTGCTTACTTTGCTTCTCTTGCCTTATCTAGGGTTCCTCATTGTTTTCATCCTCTGTACTATAGCAACCTATTTTGGTCCTTACCCTCTTGATTTTCTTCATTTCTACAGTTACTGATTAAAGATTCTTTTGTTCAAAACGAATGTCAGGTATTTGTTAAAATACACTCAGCTTATAGACCCTATTCTGAAGTTTCCATGTAACCAATTAAATATACATTTACATTCATAACTATGTTTTTAAAATGACATAAAATACCATTTACATCTCTTACTTTTGGGGAACGCTAATAAAGATATGATTTTTACTTACATCCATACTTCTATATAGGATGTTAGTAAATAATTCAACATTCAGCACCAAGAAAATCTTTGTGCTCAACCAAGTGGGCCACCGCCTGGCCCCCAAGATAGCTTTAATTATTAGATAGATAGATAGATAGATAGGGCTGGTCATTAACTAAAATAATGTTGTATTGCATTGTGCTCATGAGAGCTCAGTTGGACCTACATCTCTATAAAATGTGAGTTCAACTCAATAGTAGAATTAATTTACATTTAAGTGAAGAGAAAAAACATGAGACCATCCAAAACTAAAATTCACTTACCATGAAGTGAGGAGAAAAATCACCACAAGAGGCCAACTTTCTTTCAAAAGAGATATGCAACTCTATTTAAGGAAAGCTGTACAGATAGATGTCTGTCTACAAGTTACTGTGAGATTCATTAGAGAATTAAATGGATTGGTGGATAGGTAAAAGGGGTAAATAGATAAGGAAGAAAAGACAAAAATGAATGGTAATAAAATATCAAGAGTAGAATATAGTGGGCAAATGAGTATTCATTCAAAAATTCTTTAAACTTTGCTTCATGATTCTTTTTGTTGTTGTTTTTCTCACAATTAAATAAAAAAACAAACACACATGGGGCATTGAAGCAGAATTAGCCATTCACCATGTCTCTATAGAGGACTTTCAGGGTTAATTTCCCTCAATACCTGGCAGTTCCCAGAAGCCTTTGTGTTCTCCCACCATAGCTTATCCATACCACTGTTTCCTGCCAACTCCCTACTTAATGCGTGGATTCAGTCTTCTGGAATGTTGTGTCCTTTCAGTTACAGCTGTGTAATCTACCTGGTGTTACTAGTCTTCTCCTGCTGGATATACTACATCAGATACTGTCCTGTCTTTCTCTTGACCAGCTCCAATAGGAACAGCCAGAGGAACAGGGTGAGCAATGCCAAGTCCATACATGTTCATGAGAAAACCTATGGAACAAATTCAAGAAGCAAAGTGATAATTTTTCTAGGAAAGGAAAAGAGGGAGTTAAAAAGAGGCTGAGGGGGGTGGGGGAGTCAGCATCATGGTTATGCAAAACAGACTCTCATGCCTGAGGCTCCAAAGTCCCAGGTTCAATCCCCCCGCCCCCACCACCACCATAAGCCAGAGCTGAGCAGTGCTCTGGTGATTCTCTCTGTCTCTCTCTCTCTCTTCCTCTGCCTCTCTCTCAAAAATAAAATATTTTTTTAAAAAAAAAAGGTTGAGGGGACTATGCCCTGTGGGAGAGGGAGATGGTCTTTGGTAGTGGGTAAGTTGTACTGGCATATATTTTGGGGGAGATGTGAAATTTACCCCTCAGATAAAAACAGCCTTGTAAAATAGTATTTTCCCAGTACAGTATTTTCAAAATACAATTTTTAAAATAATGTAGCTATTTGTTATTCTGTGAAGTCTTGGTTTCCAAATAATAATAGATATTTTTAGAAAACTGTAATCACATACCAGGACAAAATGTTTTAATAATTATTTACCAAATGACTGTCACTCATGGATTATAATATTTTCCCACACCATTGCACAGCTCTTCTTCATAGTGGGCTCCCATTAATTTTAATTTTAGAGTAGAGGAATCTAGCAGTCAGTGGTAGATTACTTTTAATTACTGTTATTTGTGGCTTCTATTGTTGCATTTCTTACTGTGATTAAACATTTATTAAGAATCTGCCATATGGTAGGCTACCTACTCCAAATAATCAGATGTTTTCATGCATGTTAGTGACATATTTTAAATTTCCTGCGTTTGATGCTATTTCTCTTCCTTTCTCCCCCCCCCCCCCCCATTTAAGCAAAAATCCTACATTTGGAACTCTAACATTTCTGGTTTTTCTCAAAAACTACAATCAGGTATGATGGAAATACCTCTAGTAACAAATTTCTAGGAAATATTCCTTTATAGAATTTTAGAGATACACAAGATATATATATATATATATATATCCACCAAGTTTATCTCTGGGGTTTAATGACAGCACCATAAATCAACCTTACTTGGAAGCCATCTTATATATATATATTTTTTTCTTTCTATTTTATTTGATAGGACAAAGAGGAATTCAGAGATGAGGGGAAGATAGATACCTGCAGACCTGCTCCACCACTCATGAAGTGTCCCCTCCGCAAGTGGGGCATGGGAGCTTGAATCCAGGTCATTGTACATGGTAATGTATAGATTCCAGCTCACTGTACATGGTAATGTATGTGTTCCAGCTCACTGTACATGGTAATGTATGCGTTCCAGCTCACTGTACATGGTAATGTATGCGTTCCAGCTCACTGTACATGGCAATGTATGCATTCAACCAGATATGCTACCATCCAGCTCCTCATATATAGTTTTTTTTGTTTGTTTGTTTTTTTCCTCCAGGGTTATTGCTGGGCTCGGTGCCTGCACCATGAATCCACCGCTCCTGGAGGCCATTTTTCCCCCTTTTTGTTGCCCTAGTTGTTGCAGCCTCATTGCGGTTATTATTGCCATTGTTGACGCTGCTTTGTTGTTGGATAGGACAGAGAGGAATGGAGAGAGGAGGGGAAGACAGAGAGAGAGGGGAGAGAAAGATAGACACCTGCAGACCTGCTTCACCGCCTGTAAAGCGACTCCCCTGCAGGTGGGGAGCCGGGGACTTGAACCGGGATCCTTACGCCGGTCCCTGCGCTTTGCGCCACGTGCGTTTAATCCACTGCGCCACCGCCCGACTCCCCATATATAGTTATTTTTTAAATATTAATCCCAGTTCTACAAAATTTTATTTTAGTACAATTAAAATCTTTTATTATGAGAAACAAGTATTAGGCAATAAAAAATAAATAGTAGAAATCATATTGTGGTCTGGTAGGGTGTGCACTCTGTATGCATGTGTTTGAGTTTAAACCCAGACAATGTAAGAAGAACACAGCATCAGAGCCAAATCCAGTACTGAAGAGGCTCTTCCACTGTGTTCCTCACCCCCCTTCCAAATAAAAAAAAATTAAGAATTTGACCATGAGTGGTAAATATAATGTACCAGTGGTTCACAAATATTTGACAATATATATATTATACTTATATCCATAATAATATAGCATATTTGCTAAGCATTATACTATATTCATATTGAATGCATATTTAGAAGTAATTTTATAGTGTGCACATATTACATATGTATAAAAATATACTTTAAGCAGTCACTTCTCACCTATACATTCTAAATTTTTCTAGTTTCTCATTTATACTAATATATAACTCATTTTATTACAATGGTGTGCATACATGTCTTTCAGTCCTCCACTTTATATCAAGTACTAGAGGACAAGTTTCCTTATTCACATTATATCAGTATATATTGAAGATTAGCTACAACATTCATTATAATTATGCTAATACTGACCTGGCAATGAACATAATTACTTGTCTTACTAATCTAAGTTTAAAAGACATGGCTTAAATTGAGCATTTGCCCAATATATTAATAGATATTGCAAGCTTATAAAATTTGGGTTCTTGAGTTAAGCTAGGAATTTCAGGGTTAACTATTTGGCTGCAAAAATAGGTCTTCTTAGAAAAGAGTGCTCTTTCTATGGTTGGAAAAAAAAAGTAGGCTATTTCTTCTTTGCTGGACTGGCACCAACATCATGTCTAATGCAGAATGCCCATAGTGTGCCTGGCGTTCCAAATGGCTTTTTCCAATTTGAAAGGATTCTGAAAAGAAAAGGGATATTGTATATTCTCTTCCTTTAAATCATAGCAAAGTGTGTAGCTTCTGGAGCACCCCCATCGCAAAACAACAAATTATATGTATATCTGACCATACATACTTTATCTCTTTTATTTGGATGCCTATAAAAATTTTCTTGTTCATCTTTTTTTTCTTTCTTTCAACTTTTGTCTTTTCTCTGGGGTATCATTCTGTATTTGTGAGGAGGAAATCATTCAGACTAAAAGACTAGCTTCCACGTGGGAGTAGCCAATCACACAAAAGTCACTTACTTCAGAGTGAGGCTTTGCAGTTAGGTGAAGCTAGTGCCCAAAGTGATTTGAATTAAAGCTATAGATACATAAATAGCAGTTGAAAGATAAAATGGAAATGCAAAGCATCAAACTACAGAGATATAGCTACATAAATAGATGAGAAGAAAAAAATGGAAAATGAAAAGCATTAAACAATACATATATATTTTTAAACCAGAGCATTATTCATCTCGGCTTATGGTGGGGTGGCTCAGGGGATTGAACCTGGGGCCTCTGAACCTCAGGCATGAGAGTCTCTTTGTACAATCATTATGCTATCTACCTTATACCACAATTTCCTTTTCAGAGGGGAATGCAGGCTGTCGTTTTTGACGGGTTAGGTTGTTTTCGACAGGTTATGTTGTTTTCGCCGGGCTGGCTTCACGGGCAGGTAACAGACGACCAGGGACTCATAGTTGAGCTGTACGCAGTATCTCTTTATTCATGCAGGACGCAGCACAATCTAAGACGAGCTAAGCTAAACTCAAGGTACAGTACTCTAAAACTCACAATGCTGTCTTTATATATACTTGCCAAGTAGGGTGGAAACAGGGCGTGACATAGAGAGGGTGGAGAGAAAAGTGACTGGTGAAAATCAGAGTGTGACAAAGAGGGGATCAGGGTGTGACAAGGAGGGGGGGTGGAGCAAAAACATATCATGAAACAGTGGGGATTGAACCAATGCCCTGGAGGGAGGTGCTTGTTAACAGCGGTTATATAAATAGAATAGTGTTAAGCAGGGGGGATTTAAACCAAATGAAACAGAAGGGGTCTCATGCATACCAACACAGGTAATTTAGGATGATGATGTGAAAGAGCTTGAAGACAACACACAGCATTTTCTCTGCAAGGAGGCTTGTTTTAAATCTGGGAATTTCAGATGAGAGCAAGATATGCAGGCCAGTGGTGGAGGAAATATGCAGGAGGGGTCAAAGTGGAACCATGGCAGAACCCTTTAGTTCTTTCCCTCTAAGGAAACACCATGCCAGAGGGGTAAGGGAACCAGCTGTAGAAAAGGAGACCCTCCTGTGGAGTTAATCTCATTACCAAGATTCAAGCTCCTCAGGGTGTCATCCAATGGAGGAGGAAATTTTTCCATTGAAAGTCCCAAGCCAAGGTTTTTGTTTGTTTGTTTTGTTTTTTTAAGAGGCTAGAGCTCTGAATGGTTGACTTCTTGACCAATCAGGGCCTCTTCTGGGGCTGTCAGAAAGATCTCCTTTGGTTTTGCATGGGTGACTTTACGTACTTTTCTTTCTCCCCTTTATCTCTTGAGTTTATTTGATAGTGGCTCCTTGTAATACTTTGGTTTGGTTTTGTTTAGGAAGAGGGGAAGGTTGTGTGCAGCCAATTTGGAATAGTTTAATCTGCAGATTGATTTTTAGGTTGGCACCCCCTTGTTGTTCGTTGTACCTTCTCTCTGGTTTGACCAAAATTAGTTGTTGTTCCATTGATTGGCAATTGCTTGTGCTCTCTATTGTGGGAGGAGCTTGTTTTACTTTTATTTTTAAATTAATTAATTTATTCCCTTTTGTTGCCCTTGTTTTATTGTTGTCGTCGTTGTTAGATAGGACAGAGAGAAATGGAGGGAGGAGGGGAAGACAGAGAAGGGAGAGAAAGACAGACACCTGCAGACCTGCTTCACCGCCTGTGAAGTGACTCCCCTGTAGGTGGGGAGCCGGGGGCTTGACCCGGGATCCTTACGCCTGTCCCTGCGCTTTGAGCCACCTTCGCTTAAACCGCTGCGTTACCACCCGACGCCCGGAGCTTGTTTTTCTTCCTCTCTTTTCTCCTTTCTTTTTCTTTCCTCCTCTCTGATTTAAAAAATCTTTGCTTTTGCTCTTGTTTTTTGCTTTATTCATTTGTGCTTGTTCTGGTAAGTCTGACTTTCTGTGGTTTCTCTCTCTCTTTTCTGTTCTTTCCCACTATCTCTAGAAGTGATATTTGATATTTGATTTTTGTAATTGTCTGTTCTTTCTTTGTCTTCTTTTTTTGTATTTGTTCTTTTTGTATTGTTCTTGCTTTTGTTTTGCTTTTGGATTGGAGGTTTTGCTTAGCTAGCTCGTTTTTGTTGAACTGCATTAATCTCTGCTTTTGTTGCTATTGAATTTTCTGAGGTTTGTGATCTCTTTTGTGAGAGGACTTTGTTTTGGTGTGACTTTTTTCACACTACACAACAACTGAACGACTACAGCCAGGACACAAAAGTACAAAGCACACAAAAAAAATTTTAAAAATCAGACTTTGATATCAAACAGGAAGAAATTGAAACCTCATTGAAACCTCCTTCTGTCTACCACCACTGTGTGTGTGACTTTGAGCAACTGTATCTTGTTAACGTCTTTTTGATAACGTCTATTTCTTCACTGGAAAATGAAAGGAATCACATGTATGTTGGTATGCATGAGACTCCTTCTGTTTCATTTGGTTTAAATCCCCCCTGCTTAACACTATTCTATTTACATAACCACTTCATTCTATTTACATAACCACTGTTAACAAGTACCACCCTCCCTCCAGGGCATTGGTGGTTCAGTGATAGGATTTTCACCTGCTCCGCCCCCTCCTTGTCACACCCTGATCCCCTCTTTGTCACACTCTGATTTTCACCAGTCACTTTTCTCTCTACCCTCTCTATGTCACATCCTGTTTCCACCCTACTTGGCAAGTATATATAAAGACAGCATTGTGAGTTTTAGAGTACTGTACCTTGAGTTTAGCTTAACTCGGCTTAGATTGTGCTGAGTCCTGCATGAATAAAGAGATACTGCCTACAGCTCAACCATGAGTCCCTGGTCGTCTGTTACCCACCCATGAAGCCAGCCCGGTGAAAACAACATAACCCATCGAAAACAACATATGGCGCAACAACGTGGGACCAGACCTGCGCAACTCCCAGATAAGTGAAGACTTTGCCTACCTATGCACTATGGTCTTCTCTTCTACTTATGAAGAGGTTTGCCAAAGCCTCTACTGTTTCATTATGAGACAGTTTCTCTGTCTCTGGAACATTTTACTCTGGGCCACACTTCGGTTCCCTGACCGGGAACTTTGGTTTCTTATGACGGGGATCATAGAGCTTGGGAGATGCACGGAGATTTCTCCTTAGACTTTCTGGATTCCCTCTCCCATGTTTCCTGAGGAAAAGGACTACATTTTGCTCCAGGCCACAGTTTGGTTCTTTATGACTGTGATCGTAGACCTTGGGATATGCATGGGGATTTCCACTGGGACTTTCTAGACTTCTTCTCGAATGTTTCCCATGGAGAAGGACTACTCTAATTTGAAGAACATTCTCCAGTACCCTGGCAGTTCCCAAGTATAGAGACACGTGGTTAGTTCTACTCTCCTGATTGGATTCTTTCTTCAATGGGAAGACGCTTTTAAAAATGGGTGCCTGAAGCAATCCAGCCGGAACAGTCAGAAGCACCCTAAATGGAATTTCGAGGACCTTTTTGAACTAGGACGCCCTCCGGGGACTCTTAATCCTACATGGTGAGATCTTGATAATCTGGTTCAAATTGCGTTTCACAAGAGAATGATTTAAATGACTGAATTTTTGTTTAACATTGACTTAAAAAAAAATGCTGGACGCAGCCATGATTTCTAGAGACATCCAAAAACAATCCAAAAAATTGTTTTTTCCCTCCTTTGATTTCTCTTTTACGTCTTGACATAAATCTGAAACGTTTAATCCTGAAAACTGTATGAGTTATGGGTGGGGCAGATAGTGCAAAGATTATGTTAATTATTCTCATGCCTGAGGCTTTTAACTGTTCTGTTTACCTTTCCACATTATATTGAGTTTAAACTGTTTAAACAAACCTTAAAATCATACTAGAAAGGACTTCCAATTATAATGGAGTTATCAATTATAGTAAACTTCTAATCTGCTACAAGTTTTGTTTGACAAGTAAGTGAATTTCAGCTGTCAAAGTCTTAACATGAAAAAGCATCTACTCAAATGGAATTCCTGGAAATCCATTTGGATCCTGTTCTCTGACATCGCCCCCCGGAAACCAATGATGAGACCTGGCACGTCCTGAAGAAACAGATTCACAGACTCCAAAGCTCACTCTCTACAGAAAAGCAGAATTCTGGTGGCCGACATTCCCCATCGAGACAGACATGCAGCTTTTCATCCCTTGACATTTTCTTCCGTGGTCATCTACTTTGAACTGACACTTCCATCGGACTTACTGGTACACGCTGCTGTGTTTCTCAAAGACTAACTTCAGCCAATTGCCTGAGACTTTATAGACCATGTCCCCTCGCCTGCAGGCTCTGTTCCAGAGGCAGAAAACTCCCCCTCCTTATTAGGTTATGCCCACAGAGGCATGAAGCGCCCCAAGAGGCAAGAGATGCCCACAGAGGCAGGAAACGCCCTTTGAGGCAAGAGATGCCCCCAGAGGCATGAAGTGTTCCCAGAGGCAAGAAATGTCCTTTCGCCTGCTAGGCCTTGCCCTTTGAGGCAAGAAAAGCTCCCCTTAACATCACATTGTTTATTGCTGCTCGCCTATTTTGTTTTCCATGTCTTATGCCAGTTCTTTTGAAAACACCTGTACGATATAGGTTTCTGTTCACCCCACAATGGCCATTAGTTAAAAAGAAAGGGGGAATTGTTGGTATGCAGGAGACTCCTTCTGTTTCATTTGGTTTAAATCCCCCCTGCTTAACACTATTCTATTTACATAACCACTTCATTCTATTTACATAACCACTGTTAACAAGTACCACCCTCCCTCCAGGGCATTGGTGGTTCAGTGATAGGATTCTCACCTGCTCCGCCCCCTCCTTGTCACACCCTGATCCCCTCCTTGTCACACTCTGATTTTCACCAGTCACTTTTCTCTCCACCCTCTCTATGTCACATCCTATTTCCACCCTACTTGGCAAGTATATATAAAGACAGCAATGTGAGTTTTAGAGTACTGTACCTTAAGTTTAGCTTAGCTCGGCTTAGATTGTGCTGCGTCCTGCATGAATAAAGAGATACTGCCTACAGCTCAACCATGAGTCCCTGGTCGTCTGTTACCCGCCCATGAAGCCAGCCCGGCGAAAACAACATAACCCATCGACAACAACACATGTAATCATGTTTTCAAGTGGCTGATGATGAGACATAACATTTCTAAGTCCAGAATCTCAAATATATTTGATGTTAAAGCACCTTTCAGCTGTTATGTTTACTATTATCACTATCATCATCATCATCATTAATATTCAAAGCAGAAATATTTAAGTCAGAATTCCCTGGTATTCACATAGCACTGGATAAAATCTTTGGTATAACACCAAGTTGCCTAGCAGTTGGATAGTCTGCTTTACTAAGCTGTTAAATTCTACAGATCTGTCTGTCTTTGATTCTTATAGAGATCAGTTTTGCTATCTGCTGCCAGTACAATACAATCTTATCTCCACTTAGTCCCAGACTGACTGAATTTTCACATTTTTCTTTCTTCAGACATTTCTGTGACTACATGATATTTGACTCTTGGATTATAAATTTCTTTTAGATGATCCAGATACTATTACATGTTCAAGTTACTCACATTGTACAGAATTCTTTCCGACTTTATATTCCTGTCTAAACCACTATCAATTACCTTTCCTCTCAGTATCATCAGCTCCTTCAACTAGATAGACTACACTTGATAATCTTTTCTGGTATGTATATGGCCTTGGTTGGCTAGGATTGGACTGATTAGAGCTGTTCTACTTGAAGAAATTGTTGCTAGCTCTTGCTGTCACATTCATTGTGTCCCAATCTAAAGGACACATTTTATTCTTACTTGAGTCATTCAATACACTTCATAAACCACTGTAGTCAGGGTCCTTTCCTCCACAATATGGAACTTGCCTAAACGGAGTCATCAAGGAGTCAAATTTGCCAATGACAAATAACATTACACTCTATTTTACTAGATTCCTCTAATTTTGCACTCTATCACTCCCTCCTTCAGAATCCTCTGTTCTCTTGAATTCAGTTTCCAGTTATACTCATTCCTCTACATAGTTTCGTTCATGTTAATGTTCCACTTGCTCACATGGCTTTTCCATCTGTCCCTTAAATAGTAATATTGCTCAAAATTCCTTTCTCACTCTACTGTCTGTATGCGTATTTTCATAATGACTAAAAGACACTCCTTATTCCATTTGTCACCTAAGTACATAGAATTTTAAAATAATATCCCTAACATGCAGTCTTGTCCCATTTCTCTTCCAACAAAGTTTATATTACTATCCCTTTAATCTTCCTTATCTTTGGAGTGAAAATTCCTTTATCTGATATTATTAATACAACTTTCTCACTAGTCTTCCTTTCTCTAGATTCTAGATTTAAAATTCTCTAGATTTAAAATTTACCTACCTAAATAAAACTAAAGTGTATGTTCTTGCTTAAAATATCTCAGTCTCACAAAAATAGATCAGGGCAAGAGACCAGCACATTTTAATGATGGCCCTTTTGGTCACTACCAACCCATCCCATCATCCAGGACCCTAGTTAGGAAATCCTTGGATTCCCATATGATGGGCCTAGACCTCTAACAGAAACCTCTTTCCACCATCACTGATCATCTCTCTCAGGAACAACATCATAAACCCTCTTGTGGGCCTCTATAGGACTTGCCCTCAGTGTAGAACAACAATGATAGAAATTGCCCCACTCTCCAAAGGGAGGATGAGTCAACATACTCTGCCACCCAAGGAAGATTGGTTTTGAAATAAGTGAAGTCTAGGATGTTCCTAGCTGTGATCATAGAATGTGAGTTTAGACTGACATGGATGCAGAAGTAACACATGCTCCTGTGCTAAATATGAATAGTCATCAGCCCTAGTTCAGATCAATGGAGTTTACAGTTAATGGTATTTATATACTTTTCCCATATTTGGGGAGCTACTCTTTGCCTGTTCCAGGTTTCTAGCCCTATTCTCAACTCTGACACCATCTTCCCAGAAAATAATTTTATGCCACCTGCATAGTTAGATGTCTAGCTCAGGTAAAAATTAATAAAGTCATGGGCAACCTTGGAATATACTAAAATAGACTCCCTAACTTCTTCCAATATGAAGACCTCAAATCTCATCTGCTATATTCTTACCTTTAGGTTCGTGATTATTAAACAATTTGTTCTGCTTTATATCTTTTTTTTTTTTTTTTGCCACTAGGGTTATCACTGGGGCTCAGTGCTAGCACTATGAATCCACTGTTCCTGGAGGCTATTTTCCCATTTTGTTGCCCTTGTTGTTGCCTTTGTTGTGGTTGCTATATCTGTTGTTGGATAAGACAGAGAGAAATCAAGAGAGGAGAGGAAGGCAGAGAGGAGGAGAGAAAGGTAGACACCTGCAGACCTGCTTCACCACTTGTGAAGCAACCCCCCTGCAGTGGGGAGTTGGGGGCTTGAACATCCTTATGTTGGTCCTTGTGCTTTGCGCCATGTGCACTTGACCCGCTGCACTGCTGCCCAGCCTCCTCTGCTTTATATCTTAATGCTTCTCAGCCACCAAGTTATAGATGCTACCTTGATGCCAACCTGACTTCCCTGAGCAGATGACATCACCAATATATCCTGGAATCCCACCTCCCCAGAGCCCTACTCCCCTAGGGAAAGGTAGAAACAGGCTGGGGGTATGGATCAACCTGTCAACACCAATGCCCATTGGAGAAGCAATTACAGAAACCAGACCTCCCACCTTCTGTACCCCATAACAATTTTTGGCCCATACTCCCAGAGGGATAAATAATAGGGAACCTTCCAGTGATGGATGGGATGGCATATGGAACTCTGGTGGTGGGAATTGTATGAAACTGTACTCCTCTTATTCTACAATCTAGTTGATCATTATTAAATCACTAATAAAAAAAGAAGCAGAAAAATAAACATAAAACATCTCAGTCTTTTTTAAGGTCTCCAAAAAAATTCCAAATCTTATAATGGCAAATATGATTTATTATTATAAAATCCTTGCCTGTTTTCCCATTTTTGTTTATATCCCCACATTAAAAAGAATACTATATTTTATTGGGTAGAGCCAGAGAGGAATTGAGAAAGGAGAGAGAGAAAGATACCTACACATCACTGCTTTATGATTCATGAAGCCTTTCCACTGAAGGTGGGGACTAGGGACTTGAACCCAGAGCCTTGTACACAGTAATATAAACTCAGCTGGGTTCACCACCACCCAGCCTCTCCCAAATTTTTCAATCATTATTTTGGGAAAATAATGAAAAAATACAATTCTTGTCACATGAGTACAATGTCTCATCTCCTCATGACAGATGTCTGCACACCAATCCTACTACCAATGGAAGTCCTCTTCTATCATGTTACACAGGGTTCCTAATATCTTCTCAACCCCTTCCCCAGCCCTTATCATAAAGGTCCTTCTCCTCCCAGGGATTTATCCAAAGATTAAGAATAAAAACAACTCTCCCTACAGTTTGTTTCAGACCTCTGTTTTCTTGCTTTTCCTCCTTCCTAGAGAGCTACTCAACTGGTGTATACCTACTATACCTTTAGTTTTAAGCTTGAATCTCACATCCTTGAGACTCATCCTAACCTTTCAGCGTGAGTTAGAAAGAAAAATAAATAAACATTCTCCCATTTAATCCAACCCTGAGAACTAATCATTACCATGATTCATCCAAAGTATGCTGAATATATAGATGATCTCACTCACCAGAATGTTTTTGTATCTATTTCTTCAATGGAAAAATAAATGTCCCCCCATGTAGATTCACATTTCCTTTTTATTTTATATTTAAAATGAGCTCTTTTTATAAAAAATGTATGACTAGAGGTCAGTAGTCTTTCTATTGTTCAGAAATAGTTGTAATAGCAAGATATAAACCTTCTTTCTTGAAAACTAATGGGAATGTGAGTCATTTATTATATCTAGGAACTTCCCCATAAAATTAAATATATTCACTTCACAAATTAAAAAAATATTTTTAAATGTTTGGTAAACTGTTTTATTAAGAACTAGTGACAACAATAGCCAAAATATGGCAACAACCTAAATTCAACATGACTGAATCCAGTCATTCAACAGATGACTAGATAAAAAGTTATGTGACATACACTCAATAGAATACTACACAGCAATAAAAACAATATTGTGTTCTATGGGGCAAAATGGATGAAACTGTGATTCTGTTTAGTGAAGTAAGGAAGTAAAGGATAACTACTAAATAGTTTCACTCATATATGGGCTATAAAGAACTGAAACATATAAACTTGGGTGGGGGGAGTAGTCATCCCCTCTCTAAAACCTTGAGAGAACTACTCTCAAGTGTTATTGTGGTTGTGATGGGGGAAGAACTTTGGTGGTGATACTTGTGTGGAATTATACCCTTACTGTCCTAGAATCTTGTAAATCATTAACAAGAAAATTATTAAAAAAGTGACACTATTTTATTTTCACATATAAAGATATAATCAAGTGTTAGAGATGTGCTAACATTTTTAAAAAGTGATAATGGTTTGAATTAATGTACAATAGTTAAAAAAAGTAACTTTTCTCGACTTGGTGTCAGCCTCAAATTAAGATTTTGATGATATCTATACTGCTCTTGCTGGTAGAAATAAAACTTCATATTTATCTTTCATCTCAATTTTTCTGAACATATTTTATTATACTTTAAAAAAGTGATATGTACTGCAAAAAATAAATGTCAGAATTTTTTATAAAGCTAATACATCGTTCAAGGAATCTGAAGTCTTTGTAAGTAGAATAAAGTAACACAAATTTAAAATTGATTGTGGCCGATTTGAATATCTAGAGAAGAAAATGTCCTCAGTCATCAGGTATAATTTCTGATGGTTAAAATTAACATTTTTCTTATAAATCTTAAAATAACCTTTTCTCACTGTCTCTCTTATATGTGAATCTTCTATGAGTGATCTTAGACATCAGTAAGTGGAAGTATTCACATTACATACAAAAATAATACTATGTGTCACCCTGATACTTCCTTGAAACTGAAGTTGTATAGGAGTCTTTGTATGCTTTTAGTAGCAATGTGATCATTTTTCATGCTAGAAATACAGAAAGTAAGATTTGGATCCTGGTAGCTACTTATTGGTTTTATACAAGGACTTCAGAATGTTACACCTCACCACAAGTTGCTCCTGTACCAGTAAGTTTCTTCTTCATTGTTTTGATTATTTAAACCTTTGGTAAATAAATATGTCATAGCTTTAATAATTTAAAAGAAATGCAAATCAACTCTTTGATATAATAGTTTTCACAGTCTGATACAGGGAAGTGTTAATCAGGTATAAAATAATCTTGATAAAATTTGAGTAACAGTTATGACTTTCTTTGCTTGGAATTACACTTTACTAGTTTTGTTTTATCACTGTGTACATGATTAGGAAACACTAGAAAAGAAACTCTGCATGTCTGTGCAGTTAAGAAATTATACAGTGGAAGCCTGTTAGCTGACCAGTATCAAAAGAAGCTAATGGCCATGGAAACATTTCCTTAACCCTTCAGTCTATTTATACCTTGATGACCTCACACTGTCTCCTATAAGTAAACTGGGCTATTGCAAAGGGATGATAATCTTAGTTGTTTATTCATGGACTTCATGGCATTCACCTGCAGGGAGTAAATGATTACTATAAATGTTTTAGGCTTTTCAGTCATATCTAATGGTTTCCAAATCTTTTGACTGTTCATGTCAACAACTTTGGAAGCATATTGACTCTTCTCTCACAATCAGTTATCTAAAACAAACATTTCTAGTTTCAAAACACAATTTATGATCTACTCACTTTAGGTCACCTACTATGTTACTACCTAAACATAACCCAGTATTTTTTTTTGGATTATCACAATATTCTAAACTGTTCCACACCTTTAGCCTGACCCTTTAATTACTGTCTTTCTTCAACATAATAGAGTAATACTTCTAAATGAGCATCAGATCATGAAATTCTGAACCCCAAAATTTTCAATGTCTTCATCTTACTTTGTAGAAAGTACTGAAACACACATTTTAAAAATAAGATCCTATACGGCTGATACTACACAGCTTCTCTTGCTGTGTAAATTTCATAGGTGGAAAGCCATTGGGGACTGGGTAGTGGTGCATTCAGTGGAGGATACATATTTCCTTGTGCATGGTCTGGGGTTGAGCCCCAGCTCCCTATTTGTCTCAAGAACAGTGAAGCAGGGCTGCAGGTGTCTTTATCTTTATCTCTCCCTCTTTATCACCCCTCCTATCTCAATTTCTGCCTGTCCTACTAAATAAAATAGAAACAAAGAAAAAAAATAATTGGCCACCAGATAATCCTAGCTGCAGAAAAGAAGAATAAGAGGAGGAGGAGAGAGAGGAAGAAGGGAGATAAGGGAGAGAAGAAGAAAAAGAAAAGAAAAAGAAAAGCATTTACACACATAAATTTTCTCACAGTTTCCATGGGCCAGGTGTGGGGACACAAGTCTGTGTGGTTTCTTCCTTTCAGCTTCTCACAGTGACTGACAAGGACTATAGACTAATAGAACAGACCTGATTCCAACCCTCCTCCTTCTATTTCTCTTTCTGTCAGGATCAGTCACTACAATTCTTTTTTTTTTTTTTTTCCCTCCAGGGGTATTGCTGGGCTCAGTGCCTGCACCATGAATCCATCGCTCCTGGAGGCCATTTTTTCCCCCTTTTGTTGCCCTTGTTGTAGCCTCGTTGTGGTTATTATTATTGCCCTTGTTGACGCTATTCGTTGTTGGATAGGACAGAGAGAAATGGAGAGAGGAGGGGAAGGCAGAGGGGGGAGAGAAAGATAGACACCTGCAGACCTGCTTCACCGCCTGTGAAGCGACTCCCCTGCAGGTGGGGAGCCGGGGGCTCGAACCGAGATCCTTACGCCGGTCCCTGCGCTTTGCGCCACATGCGCTTAACCCACTGTGCCACCGCCCAACCCCCCAGTCACTACAATTCTAAGAGGTTACCCTCAATTCCTTGCCTTGAGAGCCTTTCTTAGACACTAAGAACATGACAGCATTTTTTTTTTCAAAATCAACAATGGCAGAAGACAATCTCTAGTGTGTGTGATTTCACATAAATACACATCTATAATCATAGCAGTGATATCTCATCATCTTTGTGATTTATATTCTTGAGTAGTAAGAGAGAGGTCCTGCCCATACTTGAGAGGAAGATATTATATAGGATGTGACTATTGAAGCCAACATTGTGTCTATCTACAATGTAGTCTTACATGTTCTATCCTTTCCTGGGGCTCAGACCTTCAATCTCTATCACCTCTATAACTCTTGCCCACTTTACTGCAGAGAGGAAGTCTATTCCATAATTGATGAGACAAAATGAAGTCCCAGAGCCTTTATGTATTGGTGGAAAAGCATTTTCTGAGGAAAGACATTTACCTGTGCTGTCTTTATAGATGTATAGATGAAGGCATACCAGGAATGCTATCCCTGACCATCCTACAAAATGCAGCACCCTCATCCTCCTCACTGTGGATCCCTGCAGTGCTTTCCTCCTCAGGATATGTCATCACTCAACCTTTTATTTTTTAACTTTGCTGTTTTTCTTCCCCACATCATTATGAGATCATATGATTTTTATTTACCACTGAATCTGTAGTACCAAGAATAGTGCCTGCAGTGCACTCCTTGAACAAAAGCTGCATAAATATGTTCAGAATTTATAACTTAATTGTCCCTGTTTTCTGAAGAGATCCTGAATTGTATCAAAATAAGGAGGTCATTACTAAGAAGAATAGTGTTTCAATGAATATTCCTTTTTAAAATATTTATTTATTTATTCACTTTTGTTGCCCTTGTTTTATTGTTGTAGTTATTATTGCTGTCATCGTTATTGGATAGGACAGAGAGAAATGGAAAGAGGAGGGAAAGACAGAGAGGGGGAGAGAAAGATAGACACCTGCAGACCTGTTTCACTGCTTGTGAAGTGATTCCCCTGCAAGTGGGGAGCAGGGGGGGCTTGAACCAGGATCCTTACTCCAGTCCTTGCGCTATGCGCCACCTGCGCTTAACCCACTGTGCTATCACCTGACTCACCTTCAGTGAATATTCTATATTATAGAGAAACATTGATTTTGATTTTTTACACTTGTTTACATTTTAAGTGAATTCTTCCTATAAGTTAACTGACACATTTGAAGTGTAGCCTCTTTAAATAGATTTAGTCACTGTGCATGTAATATGAAAGAAAGACCTTTGCTAGATAGGAAAAAAATATATAGTTCCTGGTAGAAATTTACTCATGAAACTTTCCAAAGGCCCATTCACAAGGTAGGTATTCAGTAAGGATTTCTGAAATAAAGAGCACCTTAGCTAGCTTGCTGTTTGTAGTTCTGTTCTAGCTACTTGCATCAGCTGGGAATCTAAGAATTCAGGTGGATCTGCGTAATAGTCCCATTTTATTATGGTACTGGTTATTAAAAAACAGTGCCAATACAAACCATTGTCAAAATTGTTACTATTAATAATTTACTCGTGAACTTGAGTACAGTTCAAGTACAGATGGCTAGTTTTAAAGTGATGCATTTAGACTCTGTGTGCTTCATTTTAATGAAAATCCCACAGTTCCTAAAAAAGCATCATCAAACACAGATATGCAAATATGCACATCCAAACAAAATAAAACTAGTGACTCCAAAAGGAAGGAATATTATGTTAATGAGGCCAACCAAATCTAGTGTGTGCCTTGGCAATAATAAAGAATCTTAAAAGAAATAATTTGGATCAAGGTTATGAACACAGAGGAAATGAAATCAAATAGTAAATGCATGGTGGCTCAAGATATTAATATATGCTGCTAAAGTAGATTTCCTGGAGAAAATGAAGATCTAGATCTATGTTAAAATTACTCTTACAAAGAGAAATGATTATGAATTTGACTTAATTATACGTTATATTGGAGCTAACTTGCCAGATGAAGAGAGGAGATGAGGACTATATTTTTTTCTTAAGATAATCAAGAAAGGGAGACAATTAACATTACAGTTGTCACAGCATAATCTTCTGATAATAGGGTTACTGTATGTAATCAACAAGACTCCTAATGTTCTGTGTAATTTAGCATACTCCTCAAGAATTGCCTTTTACAAAATCTCAACAAGCCATTTGAATTAATTTCATGTAGAAAAAATAATTTAAGCTTTATGTGTAAAGGTCTTCAACTCTGGATAAACTGTTTTCATATGCTATAAAGAAATTTTAAATCATTTCTAGAGTCTGAATAAAAATTAGCAGAACCTATTCAAGCACTTTATGCATGTACCTTTAAGTCAGAAATTGCACTACTAATATTGATACTTTCAAGAGAAACTCAATTAAAAAATGTAACAATGTGATATACTCTATTTGTTCATTACAGCAGAGACAACAGTAGGAAGAAACACCAAAAGCAACTTTAAATATCATTTTTAAAAAGTGTAAGAGTGGAGAAGACAGCATAACAGTTATTCAAAAAGACTCTTGGGAAGGGGATAGCATAATGTTTATTCAAAGGCACTTTCTTGCCTGAGGCTCCGAAGTCCCAGGTTTAATCCCCTGTACCATTGTAAGGCAGGACTGAACAACACTCTGATAAAAATATATAAGTTAAATAAATAAATAAATAAGTAAAATAATAATAAATAAACAAAAATTTATAAGGTTTAAATAAAATATGATACCTATCAAGTAAAAGTAAGTTAGAATAATATGTTAGAAATAAGGTAACAGTCAATGTGTTGATGTGGAAATATAGTCATTTGATAAAAATATGATTGTGTGTCATATAATCATAATTGCATAAGTCTAAAACTATATGCATATACATATCTTAAAATCTCTCTGTATATACATGTATATACATACATACAGTTCATATACATTACATGCAAATAACTAAAAGAAGCACTGTGTGTGTTGTGAAATAGACTTTTTTATGTCAAAAATTATTTTTGTGACAGGGGAAGTTTTTAACTTCTTTTTTTTTATTTTATTTATTTATTTTCCCTTTTGTTGCCCTTGTTGTCTTTTTATTGTTGTTATAGTTATTGTTGTTGTTGATGTGGTTGTTATTGGATAGGACAGAGAGAAATGGAGAGAGGAGGGGAACACAGAGGGGGGAGAGAAAGACAGACACCTGCAGACCTGCTTCACCGCCTGTGAAGCGACTCCCCTGCAGGTGGGGAGCCGGGGGCTGGAACCCGGATCCTTACGCCGGTCCTTGAGCTTTGCACCACCTGCGCTAAACCCACTGTGCTACCGCCCGACTCCCAGTTTTTAACTTCTATAGCTCAGATACAGACATGAAATATAAAAACTAATATTTTACAAAATGAAATAATATTTACCTCTGGGGCTCTCTGATTATTAAATGTCAGCTCATAATACATTTACAGTACTACCTATAGCATTATCAGCTGTCTAAAAATTCATCAACAATGATCTCCACCATCACCTTTATCATTATTATCATTATCATTATTATAACTTGGACAAACATACATTAAAACATATACATATGTGGAAAGATAAGTATAGTCAGCCTTTAACAATGTCTTCATTCTCCACAGGTAACTGAGATCTTGAAATAATACTAATGGTAAGAAATGTTGGGAGAGGGAAGCAGGCTGTACCGCTGCAGGTTAAGCGCAGGTGGTGCAAAGCTCAAGGACCCCCGGTGAAAGCCCTGGCTCCCCACCTGCAGGGGAGGTCTGCAGGTCTGCAGGTGTCTGTCTTTCTCTCCCCCTCTCTGTCTTCCCCTCCTTTCTCCATTTCTCTCTGTCCTATGCAACAATGATGACATCAATAACAACAACAATAATAACTACAACAATAAAACAACAAAAAGGGCAACAAAAGGGAATAAATAAATATAAAAAATTAAAACAAAATGTTGGGAGACACCACATCCACATAACCTTGTTTAACATATCATGGAATGTTCAGATTTATTATTGGTTGCACCATTGATATACTACTGTGCCTAATTTAAAGGCTGACTTTGACAAGGACATGTATATAAAGGAAAATCATAGCAGAGGTTAGATTTGGTACTATCTAACCTCCACATGGGTCTTGGAAAGTTTATTCCTCTCACCCAAGATGAGATGAGATGAGAGACTACCTTGCATTATTTGTTCCTTTGTACAAATAAAAGGAATGGAAATGGAGTTTCAAGATAATATTTATGTGTAGTTTAGGATTGTATGAGATAGTGTGAGAGAGAGAGAAAGAGAGAGAGAGAGTGTATGCTCACTGGCATAACACCCAAAACAACAATATAAATCAGAAAATTGTCTTTCAAATGTGCTTTCATAAATAAATGTTTTTCTTTTAGTTACCCTTTGGCTACAGACAGAAAATGAGAGGGAGAGAGAAAGAGAGACACCTGCAGCTCCACTTCATGCTCGTCAAGTTTCCCACCTGCACTTGGGATCTTGCACATTGTAACACCTGAATTCTACTGAGCACTGTCACTGTCAAGCCAGCCCCTCAAATGCACTTTTTTTTTCTAGGTGTTAGTTTGGTAGGTGTTAACATATGAAAGTAGACTAAAACAAGAGAAATTGACTTTCTCACAATCTGGAGGCTAGGAGTCTAAAACAAGGTTTTGGCAGGGCTGGGTTTTTCTAATGCATCTAAAGGTAGGTTTTGGGACGTATCCTACTTGGTGTTTTCTGTGTTTCATGAGTATGTGGCTTGGTATTAGACAAAGGTTAAAGAGAATTCTCTATCAATATGACCTCATGTATTGTTTGTCTTCATCTCATCCTAACCTTCTAATTTTCATTATGTATGAGTTACATCTTCTGTAGCAACCCTAAAACTCTTGGATATTCTGTTCACACATTTTGATTTTATTTTTAGAATTTATATTTATATGCTTATATTTATCATTCTTTCATGAAATGTTATCTTCTCTGATTTAAATCTCTTAGTATATCAATCACTTCAACATCCTGCCCTATCTTTCTTTGGTTCATATTCTTATTCATTCTCTTCATAATGTTTGATATTTATCCTTCCATTTAATATGCTTTTTAATTGTTACCAGTTGAATATGATATCTTAGATTAAAAGAATTACAGTGGGAGTCGGGTGGTAGCTCAGCGGGTTAAGCGCACGTGGCACAAAACCCAAGGATGGGCATAGGATCCCGGTTGGAGCCCCTGGCTCCCCACCTGCAGGGGAGTCGCTTCACAGGCGTTGAAGCAGGTCTACAGGTGTCTGTCTTTCTTTCCCTCTCTGACTACCCCCCCATTTCTCTTTATCTTATCTAACAACGACGACATCAATAACAACAATAATACCTACAACAAGAATAAAAAACAAGGGCAACAAAAGGGAAAACAAATCAATAAATATAAAACAAATTGAAAAAAAAGAAAAAGAGCTGCAGCAAGTAGGTATCTAGTGGTAATATAATACTATGATTTGGAGGAAGGATAACACTCTAAACCCCTATGATGAGGTAGGGCCATAGAGGGCAGAATAGGATCCCCCACCCCCAAGTTAAGTTAGGCTCTGGGTAACCAAAAAAAAAAATTATCCAGGGCCAGTTAAGTGCACATGATACCAAGTGCAAGGATCAGCGCAAGAATCCAGTAGTGCAGCAAATTAAGCACACATGATGTGAAGCACAAGGATCAGCATAAGGATACCGGTTTGAGCCCCCCCCCACCTCCCTGCTCCCCACCTACAGAGGTTTTGCTTCATGGGCTGTGAAACAGGTCTGCAGGTGTCTATATCTTTCTCTTCCCCCTCTCTGTCTCACCTTCTCTCTCTATTTCTCTGTCCTATCCAACAAAAGCAGCAGCAATAATAGCAACGACAATGGGAAAAAATGGTCTCCAGGAGCAGAGGATTATAGTTCAGGCACTCAGACCCAGAAATAAACCTGGAAGCAAAAAATAAAATAAGATAAAATAATAAAAGGAAAAAGAAATCAGTGGTCTTAATGCTTATATAAGAATAGTATCTGTAAATAAGTTGTTAACTTTAAAAGATTAGAAAAATCTAAGCTCAAAATATGAAACAGGGCTGTTTAATGATGATAATACAATAATAACAAATATACAATAAACTAAATAACCAGAAGAAAAATTTCCAGGAAAATATTTTTAAATTAAAAGAAATCCTGTAATTACATTTTTAGAAAAAGTTAGAGTATTATAAGTACTTATAATAAGAATATAAACAGATTTCCTTTTTTAATGTTTATTTAGTTATTCCCTTTTTGTTGCCCTTGTTGTTTATTGTTGCTGTTATTATTGTTGTTATTGATGTTGTTGTTGGTTAGGACAGCGAGACATGGAGAGAGGAGGGGAAGAAAGAGAGAGGGAGAGAAAGATAGACACCTGCAGACCTGCTTCACTGCCTGTAAGGCGACTCCCCTGCAGGTGGGGAGCCAGGGGCTGGAACCAGGATCTTTACGCTGGTCCTTGCGCTTTGTGCCACCTGCACTTAACCCACTGCGCTACTGCCCCACTCCCATAAACAGATTCCTTACACATAATGTGGATTTTAAATAAAAAACACCTATATGCCCATAAACTTGAATAATTAGAATAGTCAATAAACTCGAATAACTAATTCATAAAAAAAACAAATAAAATGAGACAAATGTGTCTATTATAAAAAACTGACTCATATTAGGGGGCCTGGCAGTTGCGCACCGAGTTAAAAGCATCTAGTATGAAGCATAAGGATATGATCAGGGATACCGGTTCAAGCCCCCCCCCCACCTTTCTATATGCTTTTTTTTTTTTTAATAGCCACGAAGGTTATCTCTGGGACTCAGTGATGACACTACAAATCCATTGCTCCTGGTGGCTCTTTCTTTCTTTCTTTCTTTTCTTTGCTTTTTTTTCCCTTTCTATTTTATTTTGTTTTATTTTATTATTTTTTATATTTATTTTATTTATTTATTCCCTTTTGTTGCCCTTGTTGTTTTATTGTTGTAGTTATTATTGTTGTTGTCATTCTTGGATAGGACAGAGAGAAATGGAGAGAGGAGGGAAAGACAGATGCGGAGAGAAAGACAGACACCTGCAGACCTGCTTCACCGCCTGTGAAGCGACTCCCCTGCAGGTGGGGAGCCGGGGGCTCGAACCGGGATCCTTATGCCAGTCCTTGTGCTTTGCGCCACCTGCGCTTAGCCCGCTGCACTACCGCCCGACTCCCTTTCTATTTTATTTTAATAGGACAGAGAGAAATTGAGAAGGAAGAAGAAAGGCAGCTCATGAGGCTTCCCTCCTGCAGGTGGCAAGCAGGGACTTGAACCCAGGTCCTTCCACATGGTAATGTGTGTGTTTAACTGGGTGTACCATCTCCTGGACCTGCACAACAGATGTTCAAATTACCCTTAACTTTGATGTAAAAATATATGACAAGCTGTTAATAGCAGATTTCAGTCATCTCTCTAAAGTATAATACACCACAAAGAAGTTAAATCACTCCACTAGCACAGGCTTGTCTAATATTTGGATAAAATCAATAAAGACAACTCTATAAGGATGCAGAAGAGAAGCAGCACTAGACCCAAAGACAATTTTCCTTTTCAACTGAATAAAATAACATTTTGATTACTTGTGATTGCATTAAATCTTGTCAAATTTCTCTTATAAATACATATGATATGTCTATTATTGTATGTACTTACTAAGTGAATATGCCTTGATCTTATCAGGTAAATGCAATTTTTTTTTTCATGACAGGAGGTAATATGACAGTATAAAACATATGTTACTTAAAGGAGATTTTAAAGTTATTTTTATTAGTGATTTGTGACATTTTAAGGTGATGGTGTATATTCCACTCCACTCACACCACCAAAAATCTGTACCTCACCCTTCCCTCCCCGAAAAAAAAAAGTTAACCACCATTGTTATCCCAAAGCCTTAGAGATGAGTTGGCTAACTTTTTTTTTCCCCCTCAAAAGAGAGTTTAAGTGACTCAGGACCCAGCACCCAGCACCCAGCACCCAGCACTCAGGACTCAGGACCCAGAACCTAGCACTCAGTACCCAGGACCCAGGGTCCAGGACCCAGGACTCAGCACCCAGGACCCAGGGCCCAGGGCCCAGGAGATGGCTCAGTGAATAAAGCTTTGGATTCTCAAGTATGTGTCCAGAGTTTGACTATGGCATTGCATGTGTCAATATGATGCTCTGCTTCTCCCCCATTATCAGATAAAAAAATATTTATTAAAAGATATTTTAAGATGTGAAATTTTTCATACTTTTTTTTTCTTCTTTACCAGAGCACTGATTATCTCTGGCTTATGGTGGTACAGGGGATTGAACCTGGGACTGAGGCATGAGAGACTCTTTGCATAACCATTATGCTATATACCTCCCTCCCACCCATATGTTTTATTTTCATTAGATAAAAGGTGTTTATTTTTACCAGAAAGTAGAGTGTTACTCAGCTTCCTGAGTCAGAGTATTCCTGAGTATTGTGGAAAAGAAATTCTTGTTATTTTTGTGTCAAAATGTCCTGGTTTTTGAAGATATAGGATAACAGGAGAATTTCAACCTACATTTACTAATGGAAACATAATTAAAGGGAGTGCGGTGGTAGCACAGCAGGTTAAGTGCACAATGCACAAAGCAAGCATAAGGACCAGCATAAGGATCCTGGTTGGAGCCCTTGGCTCCCCACCTACAGGGGCGTCATTTCATAAGCAGTGAAGTAGGTCTGCAGGTGTCTATATTTTTCTCCCTCTCTCCATCTCCCCCTCCTCTCTCCATTTCTCTTATTTCTCTTTGTTCTATCAAACAACAACAATAACCACAACAAAGCTAAAACAACAAGGGCAGCAAAAGAAAAAAAAAAGCCTCCAGGAGCAGTGGATTTGTGGTGCAGGCAGGGAGCCCCAGCAATAAGCCTGGAGGCAAAAAAAAAAGAAACATAATTAAATAAATAATAACAAAAGAAAGGGAGGAGGCTAAAAGTGAACAGTAATTGCCTACTAATAGGTACAAGTATTAACTTTTTAAATGTTCACAACCTGCTACTGATAAAACAAGACAATGATAGCTTATCATCAGTATCATGGTGGCTCCATACCATGAAATATTACTCAGTGGGAAATATTTTGCACCATTATTTGAATTTTCTCTCTCTCTCTTTTTTTCCTTTTGTTGCCGTTGTTATCAGTGTTATTATTATTACTGCTGTTATTACTGCCATTGTTGTTGGATAGGACAGAGAGAAATTGAGAGAGGAAGGGAGACAGAGAAGGGGAGAGACAGACACCTGCAGAAGACCTGCTTTCCTGTTTGTGAAGCGATCCCTGTGCAGGTGGGGAACTGGGGGCTCGAACCGGGATCCTTACGCCGGTCCTTACACTTTGCACCATGTGTGCTTAACCTGCTGCACTACTGCCTAGCCATTACCTGAGTTTTTAATATGTTAATGGCCAAGGATAGCTGGTGGCACACCTGCTTAAGCATATATGTCGCCATGCAGAAGGATCTGGGTTTAAGTCCCCAGTCCTCTCTTGCAGGGGCAAAGCTTCACAAGTGGCAAACCAGCGTTGTCAGTCTCTCTCTCTCCCCCATTTGTTTGTTTTTGCCTTTAGGGTTATCACTGGGGCTTAGTGCCTGCACTATGTAACCACTGCTCCTGGTGGCCATTTTTTCCCCCATTTTATTGGGTAGGACAGAAATTGAGAGAGGAGGGGAAGATAGAGAGCAAGAGGGAAAGATAGACACCTGCAGACCTGCTTCACCAACTGTGAAGCTTTCCTGATACAGGTGAGGAGTGGTGGCTCAAACCCTGATCCTTGCACCACTGCTGGACTCCCCCTTTTCTCTATCTTTCCCTCCCCTCAATTTCTCTCTGTCCTATCAAATAAATAAGTGAAAATAAAGAGGGAAAAAGAAACCTTAAGAAATTTATGAGAATATATTAGCGATTATTTACTAGTTTACCTCTAGAAATGGAATGTGTCTGAATACCTTTCCAGATAGTGTATGAGTATGTGTTTATATGGGGAGGGTGATCATGATTCATAATAATGTAAAAATCCACTATACCACTATTTGAAATAGCCTAAATTTAACTATTATTATTTAGCCATTTGCTCCATATTATTACAACAGATTGATGCTTACCATTTCAATAATTACATTATAATACAACCTCTGCATTTGTCACACTTGATTATTCTAGAACTCACTTATAATAAAGTGGTGAAATTTTCTATATTTAGTTTTCTTTGAAGTAACTGATAGAAACTCAATGTAAATTAATCCATGGAAATCTGTTGACAGATTATGAGCAAACTCAGAGTAGCCATATGAAAAAAATTGTGTCTTAAGTGCTGTCCTCCCAGAAACAGACCTTGAATAAAGGATTTGGGTTCAAGTAGTTTATTTAAGAAGCATATGGGGGGTGGGGGCCAGAGTGGTGGTACATTAAGTTGAATGCACATGTTACCATGCACAAGGGCCTGGTCACCTTCAGGGGGCACTTCATGAGTGGTCAAGCAGGGCCTTTCTATCTCTTCCTCCCCTCCAACTTCCCTCTGTCCTATCAAATTAAAAAAAAAAAAGAGAGAGAGAGAAAAGAAAAGGGGGAAAATGGCTGCCAGGTTTGGTGGATTGATGGTTTAGGCATTTTAGCTCCAGCAATAATCCTGGTGGCAAAAAAAAAAAAAAAGAAAAAAGAAAAACACATCCAGAAGTCCAAAAAGAAATGGGAAAATGAGACCAGTAAGTTCAGTGAAAGTGTGATTTGGGCATATTCCTAGACTCAGACTGGTCCCTGAGGAGGTTTATATGTTATTTAATGTTGTAAGCAACATGTGGCTCCACTTAAATTTAAACAAAAGACAATGAATATTCATAAAAATTGCTGTAAACAGGAGGGGAGAAGTCTAGTTTGATATTTTCTAGAAGTCTAGAAAACATCAAAAGTTGGGGCCAAGTGGTGGCACACCTAGTTGAGTTCTCATGTTACAGTATGCAAGGACCTGGGTTCAAACCCCCGGCTCCCACCTACATGCGGAAACCTTCACAGGTGGTGAAGCAGTGCTGCAGGTGTTTTTCTTTCTCTCCTCTCTCTCTCTCTCTCTCTCTTCGCCCTGTCCTCTCAATTTTTGGCTGACTCTATCCAATAAGCAAATAAAGATAATTAAAAAAAAAAACAAGTCTGAAGTCTACAACTAAGCTACCCAAGATGATCATGTGCAGAGATCAGGATCAGTCTGGAGCCAGGACAGGAGAACGCCAAGATGAAGGCACTCCAATCCAGAGAGCGGCTGCTCCAAGTCCTGGTTTATATACAGTCCCCTGTGAGTGTGCTCTGCCTCAGGCTGACCTTATTCCTATGCTAGCTGTCCCAAATTCCTGTTGGGGTCACAAGGATCTCAGAATATATTACCTATTTATATAAAGCAATGAGGGTGGGTTTTGTTGTTTGTTGTTGTTTGTTTTGTTTTCTGTTTTACCAGGCACTGCTCAGCTTGGGTTCATGGTGATGAACCTGAGACTTTACAGCCTCAGGCATGAGAGTCTGTCTGCATAACCATTATGGTATCTACCCCCACCTCCAAGGAATGAGACTTTGTACCTTTGCAGGGCAGATACTACAGTCAGTACCACTTGCTGGTAGTGTGTTTTCTTTAAGATGGTTAGGACCTTATGAAAACCAAAGGCTATTTTTGAAGGTGGGCCATATTCGAAATTAGAAAGAAAGTACAAAAACAAAAAACAAAAACACAACCCCTGAACACTGAGGTTTCAGAACAAGCTAAAAAAAAAAGACTGAAGGGAACACTGAGGAATACTGAAGCCAGAATAGAAAAAACTTGTATGCCTGAGACCCCAGAGGTCACCTCATGCCAGAACTGAGTAGCACCATCTCTCTCTCTCTCTCTCTCTCTCTCTCTCTCTCTCTCTCTCTCTCTCTCTCACCAATGTCTTTTAAAAATCACTAGGGTAATATTACTGGAAGCCCATAGTGTTTCATAAAGACAAAGTGCAGCTGAATTTTAGAAAGAAAGGACTATTGGTGAAGGTCTAAGTGTGAATCCATCATCTTAGTTTTTTAAAAAAAACATTTTGGGTGTTAGGCACTGACACAACTAGTTAAGCACACATTCCATGCTTTGCTCAAGGATCAGGGTTTGAATCCCTCTCCTCACATGCAGGGGGCACTTCACAAGCTGTGAAGCTGGTCTGCAAGTGTTATCTTTCTCTCTCCTGTCTTTCCAACCCATCTCAATTTCCCTAATAAAATAGAAAGAAAAGAAAAAAAGGCGGCCTTGAGCAGTGGATTCCTAGTGCCAGCACTCAACCCCAGTGATAACCCTGGTGACAATAAAGTATTCTTATTATTGGAGCTTAATGGCATACAGTACCGCTGTGGATACATGGGTACAATTTCTCGTCTCCCCGGGACAGGTGGCTGCAAAACACTCTTCACCCCAATTTAGGCCCATTTCCCCGTGCTCCCACCACCCTCCCTACCCACCCCTAACCCCTTCGCCTTCTTCCCTACAGTCCTTTCTTTTGGTGCAACACAGCACACCCAATCTGGGTTTATCTTTGTTAATTCCAAGACAAAAGTGACAGTAGCACAGGTAGAATCAGGTCTGAGCAAAACACATCAGATCCCAAATTGCAGGGCCAGCAAAGGGATAAAACCCAAGAAAAACTGACAGCTTTTCTGAGAAGTCAAGATACAGTGGAGGCAAACAAAGGAGTGACTCCTGTTTTCATGTTCTATGCTACAAAAAAACAGTTGCTGCTGAACAGGGATACTGCAATTCCACTTTGCATCACCAAGAAGTAAACATTATAGACATATAGTAAACATATAGATATGGTGAATTTGGTCCTCCCATTGCAAAATTCCTATTTCATATAGGCATCCTCACACATTATCAGAAAGTACAGTGCTTCTGTTTCCTATGACTTGGTAGTTTATTTTGGGGGGGGGGTAGGCCTAAGAATACTTGAAAATTTCTCATGTCAATTAATAATAATAGTAACCCCGGAAAATAACTTACCAAATCATAACAAAGTGGAAAATTTTATTTTGTGATAGGAGGGGGAACCCTGTATCTATGTTGAGATAGAAAACACAATTAAAATTAACAGTAAAGATTTTTCTTTTTAAAAAGTAATAGCATTTGGGGGCCAGGTGGTGGTGCACCCAGCTGAGCACACATGTTACTGTGTGCAAGGATGGGGCTCATGCCCCCGGTCCCCACCTGCAGAGGGAAAGCTTCATGAGTGGTGAAGCAGGGCTGCATGTGTCTCTCTGTCTCTCTCCCTAACTTCCCACTCCTCTCAGTTTCTGGCTGTCTCTATCCAATAAAAATAAAGATAATAAAAAAGTAATAGCATTGCCAGTCTAAACAGGAAAAAAAACAAAGTAATTGTGCCCTAATTCTACAATTTTATTGCAAGCCAATAAAAATAAAAAAGCAAAACTTGAATCTATACAATACTCCAAGGGAAAAAAATCTGATGATTAACATTACTGTTTCATAATAACACACATGAATATATACATGCTCTGTAGATATTGATATTTTTCAAAAATTCCCCCTCATTTAGTTTCATGTAATAGCTTGCTAAAATTATGTATACCCGTTTGCATACTTAATTTTCAAGACAAATATTTTACAGACTCACTTTTAGTTAACTCTTTAAGTGGAAAACAATGGTTCATATTGCTTTTACTATTAGAAAGTAATAAAGTTTTTTCCATGTTAAAGAAAATAGCTGGTATCTTTCAAAATCCTTTCACAGCATTTTTGTACTTTAAAAAGTACTGTCACATTTTCCTAGGATGACTTTCTTTATTTTTTTAATTTATTTATTTTCCCTTTTGTTGCCCATGTTGTTTTATTGTTGTTGTTATTGATGTCATCATTGTTGATTAGGACAGAGAGAAATGCAGAGAGGAGGGGAAGACAGAGAGGGGGAAGAGAAAGACAGACACCCGCAGACTTGCTTCACCACCTGTTAAGTGACTCCTCTGCAGGTGTGGAGCTGGGTGCTGGAACTGGGATCCTTATGCCATTCCTATGATGATTTAAATGCCTCTTGTAGGGTCTTAATATTTATTAAATTTATAGATTTTTTTTAAATGAAACTTGTTTAGTCCACATTATTTTAATCAAGCTGCATCACTTAAATCAAGCCCAAATAGTGATTGACAGTTCAATTTGCCTTTTATAACTTGGATCAATTGTGAAATAAAAGTATTATTAGAAACACATTTTGTAAAATGAAAAATTTTTTCATTATGATGCTCTTCCTCATGTTAAAAAGGAAAATGCAGCATAGCAGAACTATAATATAAAGTACTTACAAATGATAAATGTCATACAAGATAGCATGCTTTATTCTATATAAGTATCATATACAATTAATTAAAATATATTACCTACATACTATTGTTAATTAAATAGAAAGAAGTGCTCCTCTCTGGATAAAGTCTTTCTAACAGTGTGATTTTGCGTTGCCCAGAGTTTTTTTATGTGAAAGAATATTTTTTATTACTCTTGTCATAATTTAATTTATGCAGCAAAGCTCCTTTGTTATGCTTCAGTGGTAACAAGATATAACTTTAAATATTCCCTATTACAAATAACTTCCAAACCACAGACTTGTCATACATAATGTAAGGTTTAGGGAAACCAGTAACTTTAATCTGTGAATTTCTTTTAAAACATTCAATGGACAAACAGTAGGTCTTATTTTAAATAAACCTTATTTCTTAGAGCGGTTTAGTTTTACAGAAATTGTAAACATCCTATGGAGAGTTTCCAATTAGCTCTTATCTCCCCTAATACAGACACTGTACTTTTGTGTGGTATATTAATAACTAGTGAACCAACACTGGCATACTATTAATAACTAAATCCATACAGTATTCAGATTCTCCTAGATTGTGCCTAATGTCCTTTTCTTGTCCCAGGAGTTGCTCCAGTCATCACATTACATTTACTCATGCTGTCTTCATATGGCTTTTGTTTGTGACAGTTTTCCATACTTTCCTAGATTTTAGTAACCTTGACAATTCTGACAAACACTACATTTGTTAGTTGTTTTGTAGGATATTCCTCAACAGGTAAATACCTAGTATTTTGTTCATAATTGACAAGAATGGGGTGTTGGAATGAAGAAGTTCACAGGATTTAAGTGCCATTTTCATCACTTAGATTAAGAGTACATCTACCAGATTTAATAACATGATGTCAACCTTGACCTAAAATAGTGTTTGCCAGACTTCTGACCAAAGTTTGTGCTGGTGTAAAAATGATCTAAGTTGGGGGCTGGGCAGCAGTGCAGCGGGTTAAGCACACATAGTGCAAAGCCAAGGACTGGCATAAGGGTTCTGGTTTGAGCCCCCAGGGCATCACTCCACCAATGGTGAAGCAGGTCTGCAGGTGTCCATCATTCTCTCCTCCTCTCTGTTTTCACCTCCTCTCTCAATTACTCTCTGTCCTATCCAACAACAGCTATAACAACAATAACAATAACAACCACAACAAGGTCAACAACAAGGGCAACAAAATGGGGAAAATGGTCTCCTGGAGCAGTGGATTCCTAGTGCTGGCACCGAGCCCCATCGATAACCCTGGAAGGGGGAAAAAAATGACCTAAGTTGGTGGAGGGAAGTGTTTAGAATATTTTGCACACACGTATTACAGGAAGGTGAGAAATCATACTCCAATAAAGAGGTTTGGGGAAAAAAATCCTAATTCATACAAATCATAGCTGGGATATTGCTGTCTAAATATCTTGGCATTTTGTTTAGATTTACTTCCTTTGTTACTGAAATCTTTATCAGTCAACTGATTAAGAGCTTGGATCTCTGGATCTTAAAGACTTAGCCTTGATTTTTTTTTTCTCATCTATTGCTAATACCTGCTTCCAAAACTGCTTTCAAAGTTATTCAAACTACTTCTACTTCCTATAAAATACTCAAGAACAGTAAAAATGATGGTACTATGATAGTAATAAAGATGATGATAGTAGCAGTATCAATTACCTAAGATGTTCATATTTGAAAACTGTATTATAAGCAGTTCATGTATCTTATATAATTTAACCTCTCAACAACAGTCTGAGATAAACATATTTTAGAATCCTATCTTATGTAATATCCCTGCATGCAAAAGTCAAGGAAGTGGTTGAGTAATCCACTTCCCTTAATGATGATCATATATCGCTTTATATGGAGAGCTATATCAAAGATTCTGATTGATTTTGAGGTTATTGGAAGGAATTATTGGGAGGAAATGTTTTTCTACATTACAAGATTAGGAGTTATATATTGGGTAGAGGCTTATAGTTATTTTCCTGTTTTGCATTATATGAGTTTATATAATATCATTTTAAAAATTAAATTATCTTTATTTATTTACTGCATAGAGACAGCCATAAATCAAGAGGGAATGGGGTGAGAGAGAGAAAGAGGAAAACAGAGAGACACCTGCAACACTGCTTCACTACTTGCAAATCTTTCCCCCTGCAGGTGGGGACCAGGGGCTTGAACCCAAGCCCTTGTGCACTGTTGTGTGCACTCAATCAGGCCCCCTTATAATATTATTTCTAAGAAACTGCGAATCTAACCAAATGTTTGTGTTCTGAGACAGACACACCTTCATTGAGAGTAGAACGGATGGTGCCCAGGATTTAAGTCACACATAGTCAGATTCTTATTATCACTAGTTCTGGAATCTCGGGTATGAAAATTAAATTTTTTCAGCTCTTTACTTAGCTGAGAAATAAGGATGGGCCTAACAAAGTCAAACATTATCAGAACGAAGTGAGATCATTAGATCCAAGATCTTCTCTCTTACTTTAACAGTAGCATCACTTATCTATTTACAAACCTTATTAAAATAGACACTGAGATATTCAGATTCATATAAACTGGTCTTGAGGCTGAGTGGTGGTGCAGCTGGTTGAGCTCACATGTTTTGGTGCACAAGGACCCAAGTTTGAGCCTTCAGTCCCCACCTACATGGGGAAGGCTTCACAAGAGGTGAAACAGGCCTGCAGGTGTCTCTTTTTCTCTCTCCCTCTCTCCTTCTCTATTACTCCTTCCGTCACAATTTCTGGCTGTCTCTATCCAATAAATAAGTAAAGAAAATAAAAATTTTTTAAAAATTGGTCTGTTTTATCTACTGATTATTCATTTCTCTGCTATAAAGTTTCTAAATACAAATTTACACCATGTAACAGTGTTGTTCATGTATCTTTCTGGCACAAGTTTTGCCTTAGGTTTGCTATTAGAACATCTTTCTAGCTCTACTTTTGCCTTTCTGTGACTATCCCCACAGTCATCTAGGTAGACTGCTCATCTTTTGCCGAGCCTTCCTGAAGAACCTCATGTAATTTTACAAGTCAAAGAAAATTCTCATTGCTATCAACTCTAACTATATATCAGTTGTCAGTTTCTTACGGTCTGTTTGATATTAACACTATAAATTCAACTTTCAATAAAAAGTCTCTCCTACATTTTAACCAAGGAATCTCATTTCCTGCTGAATAACCTTAACTTACATCTGGTACTATCAGTAGAATTACTAGCTCATTGTTTTTAAAACAATGTTGTTGTTTTAGAAACAACAACAACAACAACAAAAATAAAACCTTTAACATTAAAATTAACCTAATGTGATTTTATATATGTGAAAATAGGAATTGCTTATTTTTCTCCCATTGATTTTTCAGATCATTTTATTTTTATTTTTCCTTTAATACTTAAATGATAAGATGAACAGACTATGTTTATACTACTGAGACAAAATTGAAAATAGTAGTTATCATAGAATATGTTGCAATCCAGGGGAGACACCTAGGATGGGATACAAAAGGAAATAAATGGCTTACTAGGGACTAGCACAACATCATAACATAACATAACATAACATAACATAACATAACATAACATAACATAACATAACATAACATAGTAGGCAGTCCTACAGTAGTTGTAGAATTCCAACAATATAATTCACTATTCCAGAGGTATTTTATATTCTAGGAATAATCATACTTCATTTTCATAAATAACACACTAAATTTTTTTTTGATATAAGGTAGTAAGCCAATAAGGAAGGCCAGCAAAAGAAGTCCAGAGACTTCTTTTTTCTTTTGATGAACATGGTATTCTCCTATGAGATAAAATGAAATTATGAGTGCTTGTCCCATGATTTTTGCTATCTCTGGAATTTTAAAAGTCTTTATCATTTCATTATCTTTAGACATTTCTTTTTCTTTCTTTCCTTCTTTTTAATCATCTCACTTGATGCACAGATTTGTCCTGGGATCACTTTATATAATCTTACTATTTGTAAATACCAAGATGGAGCTTGATGAGACCTGAATACTTGCATTGTCTTTTACTCATTTGCGCATTTAAAATTGATAATGTCTGCAATGTAAACACCTAGCTTTTTATTATTACATACTTTTGTGATCAATTTGATGTAGACCTATATACTAATTAAGATTATAATATCAAATGGCTTTGTCATTTTCATGACTTAGGTTGAACTCCAGCCCTCACCCCCACCCCACCACACTGTAGTAAGCTTAAGTACTATGTGTCTCTCTTTCTCTCCTCCCCTCTTTCTGCCTGTCTCCACCTTGGAAAAAAAAAGAAAAGAAGGGAGCTGGGCGGTAGCGCAGCGGGTTAAGCGCAGGTGGCGCAGGTGGCGCTAAGCGCAAGGACCCGCATGAGGATCCCGGCTCGAGCCCCTGGCTCCCCACCTGCAGGGGAGTCGCTTCACAGGCGGTGAAGCAGGTCTGCAGGTGTCTATCTTTCTCTCCTCCTCTCTGTCTTCCCCTCCTCTCTCCATTTCTCTCTGTCCTATCTGACAACATCAACTACAACAACAATAAAAAGACAACAAGGGCAACAAAAGGGAAGATAAATAAATTTTAAAAATTACAAAAAAAAAGAAAAAAAAAGAAAGTGAATTAAGAAAATCCAATTGGACAAATCAAGGACCTGAGGCTCAGAAGAAACTCAACAATTAAAAATAGAAGAATTTCACTTTGCCTCTAAAATTGAAATTTAGCTTCTTCCACTGTAACTTAATGCTTCTGCTATTTTTCTGTATTCAGTACAATAACTATGCTTCCCTAAATAAGATCAAATGCTGCATATTGTTGGTTTCATGAACAGATGGTCTTTGTCGTAACTACTAGATTCTGCCACTGAAGTACAAGATGAGCTACAAATAATATGTGAATCAATGATGTGACTGTGTCAATGATATACAAGACTTCACTTGTATGGCTAAAGTTTGTCTACTCTAAAATTTCCTTTACATTATGAGGTTGGGTTACATTAATTCCTACTTTCCATTTGATAATTTATGTTCTTTTTTTCCAACAGAAAAATAAACAGGAGGCCAAGCAATGGTGCATTTGGTTAAGTGCTCACGTTACAGAGTGCAAGGACCTGGGCTCAAGGCACTGATCCCCACTCGCTGTATGTAAGCTTCATGATTGGTGAAGTAAGTCTGCAGGTGTCTATCTCCCCCCTCAATTTCTCTGTCTCTATCCAGGAATATATAAATAAAATCATTTTTTTAAAGAAAAATAAACAGTGGGCATGTGCATGATTTTAACATCAGTCTTACATATTACCACTGATTTGGATAAGAAGCCTATGCTAACATTTTCTGAAATGTGGTTAAAAATAGTATCTGGAGCAAGGAGGTGATGTACCTGGTAAAGTACACATGGTACTTAGCACAAAGACTGGTGTAAGGATCCAGGTTTGAGCCCCACTCCCCACCTTCAGTGGGGATATTTCACAAGCAGCAAAGCAGGACTGCAGGTGTTTTCTGTCTCCCTATCTCCCCTTCCTCTCTCAGTTTCTCTCTGTCCTCTCTAATAAAATGGAAAAAAATGTCTACCAGGAGCAGCGGATTTGTCATGCAGGCACTGAACCCCAGTGATAAGCTTGACAACAAAAATAAACAAATAAGAATAAGAGCTTAGGTATGTACCCAGAAAACACAGAAAAACTTACCCAAAGAGGTTTATGAGTGATTACGTTGACTGTAGAACCATATATAATAGCCACAATTTAGAAAGAGTACAACTGTCCAATGACAGATGAGTGGATAGGGAAGATGTAGTGTACATAAACAATAGACTACTGAACTGTAATAAAAGATGACATCTCTTTTGTTGCAACATGGATATGCCTAGAGGGAATAATGCTAAGTGAAATAAAGCAGAGGGAGGACAAATACTGGATGAACTTACTCATAGGTGGAGTTTAAGAAGCAAAAGAAGAGGAAATACAAGGTAAACCACTAGTAAACTGTGGTCTATTTCAGCTGATTTAAGCAAGTCAAAAGGGAGAGGAATTGATGATGGGCTGATGTTCCTGTGCTATCCAGTGGAGAGAAAGGGCAGTTTGGCGGTGGGTGACATCTGTCTTGGGGAGATATAAAATTATACCTATTTGGCAATAGTCTTATAAAAAGCACCCACCCCCCAAAAAAAGATGTGGAGATGGGGAGACAGAAAGATAGATAGATAGCTATCGACCTGCTTCACCACTTGTGAAGTGACCCCCCACCCCTGCAAATAGGGAGCCTGGGACTCAAACAGGAATCCTTGCGTGGGTCTTTACACTTCGTACCATGTGTCCTTAACCCAGTGCACCACCACCCAACCTCCAAACACCAAATTTTCTATCCCATTTTCTCTGTACTCCAGCAGAAATCAGTCTACAATTATATAATCCCATTACTCATATCTACATGCATTTCACTCTACTCAGCAATCCAAACTGATCTCCCAGCCAATCACAACACCAATTAGCTAAATGAACCTTATTGGAAATCCAGTCAATTCTAGCAACAGATGACTGAAGGCACATCTGCTATCTGATGAAGACTACATAAAAGATTCTAAGCAAGGAATTACCTAGGTGAATTTCCTATATCCAGAATTTTTAAACTAAACAAAATGGTCACTGGCTGGGGAGGTAGCTTAATGGTTATGCAAAAACACTTTAGTGCCTGAAGGTTTGACATCCCAGATTCAATCTCCAGCACCACCTAAAACCAGTTGAGCAGTGCTCTGGTTAACAAAGTGAAATAAAACAAAATAGTGTAGCAATTTGGGCTGGAGAGATAGCCTAGTGATTATGCATGTGACTTTCAAGCCTGAGATTCTGAACTCTCAGGTCCAATTCCCAGCACCACTACAAACCAGAGCAGAGTGCTCTGGTAAAATAAACATCACTGTTTTAGAAAATCAAATTTTGGAGAAAAAAATTATACAATGGCTGTGATAAAGAGATATGTCAAAGGAGCCTGGGTGGTGATGTACCTGGCTTACCACACATGTTATAATGTGCAATGACCCGGGTTCAAGTCCCTACAGTACCCATTTGTAGGGAGAAATTTTTGTGAGTGATAAAGTTGTACTGAAGGTTTTTCTTTGTCTCTTATGCTTATTATAAAAATTAAATACCTAATATATTTAAGAACACTATACTTAGACTATTGTATGTATGCTTATTTAAAAATACATAGTCATATAGTGATTTTCCATTTTGTTGACATTAAATGTTGTATTATCATTCAGAGAATACTTTTAGGTTTTAAGTGGGATCTATTATTTCTTTAACAGGATGAAGTATGGCCAATCAATTGAACTGATCTTCAATATTCTGAATTCATTTTAAATTAGTTCTAAAAGTGACAGTAAAAAAAACTGGAAGTACTGAGTAGTCATGAAAGAATAGCCAGAAAATTTTATTTGTAAAACAAAACATTGTGCTATTCAGTGTATCAACCAAGGTAACAGTTACATGACAAATCTGGAAAAGAATGCTTATTGCTTATTTAGACCTCTCCAAAAGTAAACTGCAGTCTGCTTTAATAAGCCCACCTTATTATTAGTTTTTTTTTTTAATTTTAGATGAAGGGCAACTATACAGTAATACTCTGAGAAAATATTCAAAATACTCCTTGACAATGTGAAGCTTATAAACTAGCTTGTGAAGAGAGAACCTGCATATGTTATGGTGCCACTGGATTGACAACATGGTTTTAATTCCAATTATATGCCTTAATAATTGAGAATTGTTACCAAATATTTTATCTCCCTGGGTTTAGCTTTCTTCCTCTGCTAGACTGAAATAATTAAGCATGCCCCATCTGCTGCAACATGTGTTTATGAGGTGAAAGACAGAAACTATTACACAAGAAATGTTCGAGTGGTAATATAAGATAGCAATGCTAGTAATTGTATTAACAATAGCAGTAGTGTTGCTAGCAAGAAATAATGTATAAGCATCAAAACTGACAGCTGGTTACTGAAAAATTGGATTTAGAATGAAACCTTCATAGGTAAGACTTCATATTCAAAAGCAGCATTAAGTGTGCACTACAACCAGAAAGCATAGGAGCCCTAGAAATATGAAACTCAAAAGGAAATATGAGCCCCTTCATTTAAACATATTTACAGATCTATATGAACTACAATGGTAGACCATGCATTTCTATTAGATTTTCTAAATTAGTAACATTTTTAAATGAAGGGGCCCAGATTGTTTAGTCTTAAGAATAATTAAAACCTTAGTATTATTTTGCACAAAATGTGGGATATTTTTAAAAGAAGAGCATTGCTATTTTAGAGGATGACCTTTATAAAAATAAAATATTTTTAATTTAGCAGCATGTATACTAAGTTATTTATTTCACTTATTTTATCCTATTGTAGAGTTTAGAGATGTCATAGATAAGGACATACAGCCTGTAAGGTGAAAATTGGAAAATCAAACCTTGAAAATGTAGTGATCATAAATAGAAGTGTGAACAATTTACTTGCTAAAGTTCACATATGCATGCTTTGGGGAAGTCTTCATGAAAAGTTAACTCACAATTAAATCTTGCAGTCGAATAAACAAAAAAGGGAACACAGTAAAATCATACAACACTGCCTTCAGGAGTTTGGATTTTGAGTCAGGAACTAGATTTAATGCCAACTGTGCTCTGTAACTTTTGGCAAGTCACTCAACTACGTAAACATAAATTTAGCCTAAAAATACATTTAAATATGGATTGACAGGGTTACTCTGATGATTACATAAGAACATTCACAAAAAAAGCTTAGCAAATCAATCACTTACCATGTACTCAATAAATATTATCAATACCTTACACGTCATTATTAGCAATCAGCGAGAAAAGTGCAGCACACTGTATGAAAGGAGAAACAAGTGATACATATGTTTCTGAAGTTACTGCATATTTTGTTATACTAAGGACTTGAACCTAAGGGAAAACCAATCTAAACTTTTAAAAAGCTCTTTTTGGTATAATTGTACAGAACAGATTGGATATCTCAAGAATGAAGCATAATAAATATTAATCTGTAATGTGTCCCTATAGTTCAAGTCACCTTTTAAAAAAAAATTTATTAATTCCCTTTTGTTCCCCTTGTTGTCGTTATTATTGTTGCTGTTATTGATGTCATCGTTGTTGGATAGAACAGATAATCCGCTGTGCCTGATTCCCTCAAGTAATCTTTTTAATGGTTTACTATGTAAAAAGTATCCCACCTGTGGGGGTGGGGGGTACACATGCTTCACAAGCAGTGAAGCAGGTCTGCAGGTATCTATCTCCCTCTCTCCCTCTCTATCCTTCACTCCTCTCTCTATTTCTCTTTGTGGTATCCAATAAAATGGAAAAAAAAATTGCCATCAGGGTCAATGATAAGGATTATAGCTTTATCTAGGAAACTATGAATGTAGTAAATCAGCAATGTATTAGGACATTTGTGAAGGAGACAGAATTTATGATTCAACATTCAACTTAATGATACAACATTTAGAAATCAGTGTACTACGTGCCTTAAGCTATCTAGAAATACATATTTCTATATATTCAGAATTACCTATCTGGAAATTACCTATCTCCAAATTATACTCCTCCATGAGGATAATTTCTGGAACCATCCATTCCACCCCGGTTCCATGGCTGCCAGTTCTTAGCAACATCACCCCGCCAGATATTCGTCGGGACACCGCATCATCTAAGTTCATTTCCCACGTCTACGCTCGACCGGACCTGCCAATATACGCGGATATCTTCCCCCACCCTGTCCAACGCTTGACGTCTCTCATCCAATCTGGTCTCCTACGCCTACACTGAACTTCTCTGTTCCAGACTCTTGGAAACAGAGTTGGCAGTCAGCTGAGGTAAAGAACAAACACCTCATCACAGACCCCTGCAAGTGTCAACCCGGCTTTGACCTAGCACGTTATGATTGGGCCCTCTTCAATCGCTATCGAACAAGCCATGGCCGGTGCGCTGCTATGTTCCATCGCTGGGGAGCCAGAGACGACCTGAACTGCCCCTGCGGCTACAGACACACTATGACCCACATAGTCAACGACTGCCACCTCTCCAGATTCAAAGGAGGTCTCGAAACTCTACATCAAGCTCAACCTGACGCTGTTGACTGGCTATGGAAGAAGGGCAAACACTAGAAGAAGAAGAACCTATCTGGACATATCAAAATTGTATTTTTCTTTATTATTGTCAGGAATTAACTGCTCTGGACTGACATTTTTAGATAGAAAAAGAGAAATAGAAAGAGACAGAGGAAAAGGAAAAGATACCACAGCATCAAAACTTCCCCTTGTATCAGAGGACCTGGGCTCATAACTGGGGTTTGCACATGGTAGAGCAGTAGTCACCCTCCCAGGTGAGTTACATTGCCAGCCCTAATGCATTATTAAAACAAAATTCATTAACCAATTAATTTCTTTGGTCTCTGATATCCAGGAACACCACATAGTAATTGAAATCATTGGTTGGTAAATAAACAGGTCTAAAATGCCTTTTAGATAGCAAAATCTTTCAGTTCTTGCATTATAGTTCAAAGTTTTTAAGGAGGGCATATTGGCTTAGTCAACATTTTAAGTGAAGTTTATTGATCTAGATAGTTAGTTTTATAATAAGGTCAACTACTGTCAAAAACACCACACACACACTGCTCAAAGTAAAAAGCTAGAAGCACTCACTGACAGGAAGTTGATTCGGAAATGATGAGTGGAAGCTTCAGTTTTAGACTGGAAAATAAAACTTTCAGCTCTCAAGTCGCAGTGTTAACTATAAAAAAGAAAAAGGTCTTTTCATTTAAACTTGAGTTTTATATAATACTTCATGTTTGAAAACTCAAGCAATGAATTGGATCTTTACCAACAATTCAGCTAATGATATGCTAGCTATTTATTGGCATGTTGATATGATAGTTATTGTCAGGTAGGTCAGTGTTAATTTTGGCATTTAAATAGATAATATATAAGAAGCTTAATCTTTATTACCTTAAACATAATAAAGGAAGCTTAAAATACTAGCAGAACTCATAGTTTCTAAGTTCAAAAAATGTCTTTAATACTTAATTTCTAAAAATTTTCAAAATTACATTTGGATTCATACATATCACAAAAATGTTCATTGAAGGCTTCCTGAATGTCTCATATGAGTTAAACTCTGAAAACTAGTCTAGAAAAAAATATATATATATCTCAATTATCATGCTTCTCTAATCAATCCAATCTTAAGTTAAAAGATGTGAATTTACATGTGATTTCTTAAGGGTGTTTCAAAAGAACAGACATAAAAATAATTACCAGTTCTTTTCTTTGATTTGTGAATTCATTCCAGTTAGATAAATTCATATCATTTAGAGGCAATTTGTAGTTATCAAACAGTAACTTGGACATTTAAAATGTTTTTAAAAATTAAACTTTTTCACATTTAGTAAAGTATCTGTGTGTATGTATGTGTTCTAAGCTCACACATATTTCTTTTTTAAAAATACTTTATTTATTTATCAATGAGAGGGATAGGAGGAGAGACAGAGAAAGAACCAGCCATCACTCTGGTACATGTGCTGCCAGGGATGGAACTCAGAACCTCATGCCTGAGAGACCAGATGCTTTATCCACTGCATCACCTCCTGGACCACAGTTCATACATATTTCTTAATCAACTTAAAAAAAATTTGAATACCATAATCCCAGTCTATCTTTAGACTTCAGGCATTGGAACAAATAATGTTGTGTTGTTTCCCATTACAGGTGATTCTTTGGAGCCATGCTTGTCACTTCATAATAGACCGTTAGTTCAGAGCTGAGGGATTTAGAGCTAGCCAGTTTATGGTATACATAGATCTGAGGTTCATTTGGCTAACCAAGATAAATAAAATACAGACAACAGATCCCATGGTTGCTTATAAGAAATCATCAGTTAGCAATAAGACACCATCTTGCCTAGTTTACTGTTGCCCTCCATGCACATCTTTGCCTTGACTAGTTCCCGATAGCTGAAACAGGACCTTGGGGACAAGTCTGCTAATTAAAGCACCAACTTGTATTCCTGAGTCTTCAGAGACCTCAGTTTCAATCTCTAGAACCATCATAAACAAGAACTGAGAAGTGCTCTGGTCCTCTCCTTCTCTCACAATAAATAAATGTTTAAAAAAAAAAAGAAAAGAAACTGTCAGGCTGGCAGGGCAGGGCAGGGCAGGGAAGGGAAGTGGAAAGGAAAGTGGAAAGGAAAGTGGAAAGGAAAGTGGAAAGGAAAGTGGAAAAGAAAAAGGGACTGGAAGGGAAGGGGAGGGAGGGGGAGGGAAGGGTTAAGTGTTGTGACATTGCATAGTATTGCCATAAGGACAAAATTGGCTGGGGTTTAAGTCAGGCTGATGGACTGGTGGAAACCAAGTTAACTTGCAGGCCCCTGGAAGTCAGGCTTTCTTTACCCAGCGCTAGCTGTGACTGGAGGCTGGAGGGGCGGGGTCCTGGAGGCAGCTGAACTGGATGCTACAGAGAGATGGTTGCCAGGAGATGGCAGCTTCTCCAGGGGCTTGTACACACGTGCTTTTAAAGCTTGGAAATTTAACTTTTCTCGTCGGTCTGGTCTGTTTTTTACTTTTATTTCCTGGCGCCTTCTGTGGCTGGGGTGACCCCAGCTGAGGCTTCCCAGGACCCACCATACTGCTGCTGACCTGTATAAATGAACACGTGGGGCTGAACTCTAGTTTAATCTCAACCCTGCTGATTATTACTTATTTTGCCATACCTGAAATATAACACCCCATACTACTGTTCCACCATAATAAAGCTTTGATAGTTTAAACCGCTCCCAGCGGTGCCACAGCCAAGTCCTTTACAAGCCTTGCAGCTGAGTCCTTTTAATTTAATTTACAACAGGAAAGGAGAGGGGAGGGGAGGAGAGGGGTAGGGGAGGAGAGGGGTGGGGGAGAGGGAAGGGGGAGGAGAGGAAAGGGGAGAGGAGGGAAGGGGAAAGAAGGGGAGAGGGAATGGAAAGGGTAGCTGAAACAAGGCCTATATCTGACCTTGATCTGCTTTCTGCACATCTTTAGGATTGTAACAATTGAATGACGAATGGATGAAATTGAGTTCATCAGTAAGGAGTTTTCGGTTTTAGAACTTTCCAACTGCATAGGATTATTTTCATAAATATACAATCATCTTCTGCTCAGTGCAATGCTATATGCCAGAAAAGATAATAATAAAACAAATGGAAAATTCAACTCAATCCTACAAAGAAAACACCAACAAAAATGTTAATAATTAGTGTAACCAGAACCCATACACATTTATTTTTATTTTTTTATTTTTTTATAGGATTATCGCTGGGACTCTGTACCACACTAGGAATCCACTACAGTGTTTTTTGTTTGTTTTTTTTTTTTGCCTCCAGGATTATCGCTGGGGCTCTGTGCCTATACTATGAATCTACTGCACCTGGAGGCCATGTTTTGTTTGTTTGTTTTTCCATTTTTATTGGAGAGGAAAAAGAGAAATTTAGAGAGAAGGGGAAGACAGAGAGGGAGAGAAACATACCTGAAGACCCGCTTCACTGCACTGCTTGCAAGACGACCTGCCTCCAGGTAGGAAGCCCGGATGTCAGACCCTGGATCCTTGCGCCAATCCTTGCGCTTTATACTATGGGAGCTTAACCTGGTGCGCCACCGCCCAGGCCCCTTTTTTCCCCAGTTTATTTGATAGGACGGAGAAAAATTGAGAGGGGAATGGAGCTTGAGAAGAGGAGAAAGATAGACATCTGCCGATCTACTTCAACCTCTTCTGAAGCGTCCCTGGTGCGGGTGGGGAGCGGGGGCCAACCCTGGTCCTTTGGTGGATATTTACATTTTTTACTATATGCTCTTAATAAGGTGCGCCGCTGCCCTCCTCCATCCTCCGTTCTCACTCCCTCCTCCCACATACATTATTGTTATCCTCCGCATAGAACAGCAAATAATGGAAGTATTAGCCTTGTTTGAAAGCTGGGGATGTCTGAGTTGAGCAAGTTTGAATAACTGGTAATCAAGTGTCATGACACAAGCACTTACTATGAGTCAAAAAAAAAATGCTGAGAAATAGCTGATTCTGAAACCACGATAGTGTGTTATGCATGGGTACCTGTATTTTAAAATTATTTATCATTACTGATAAGAAAGTGCCCCCTGTGGTCCGGGAGGTGGCGCAGTGGATAAACACTGTACTCTCAAGCATTGGGTCCTGAGTTCAGTCCTCTGCAGCCCATGTACCAGCGTGATGTCTGGTTCCTTCTCTCTCTCCTTCTGTCTTTCTCATAAATAAATAAATAAATAAATAAATAAATAAATAAATAAATAAATAAAAGCTTTTTAAAAAAGCTCCCCCTTTCATTTAATCCAGGTTGGAGTCTAGGCCCACAAGGCCCTGGAGGCAGTTTCAGTGCTGTGGTATCTCTCCTTCTCCCCCATATCTCCCTTTCTATTTGAAAAGAAAAATCTTGACTCAGTGCAAAGAGCCAGGAACACCACAAAAAATAAATAAAAATGAACTACTAAGATCTGTGCCTGTTACTAAGTAATGATATTCATGATGCCATGAAGAACTGCATTTTAATTGTCTTTGCTTATAAAGTAGAACAATGCAGTCAATTCGTCTTTACTAATACACTTAATCAAGAAGATGATCAATTTACTTTAATATTTAAGAAGATGTATGGTTGATTTAATAATCGTTATTTTTGGTATACGTTTCAATTAGTGATTGCAATGTTTTTATTTTTACAAAAAAGAAAATTTATTTTAATGATAAAGATACAGAGAGAAATATATACAGTGAGAAAAGCCATATCACTGCCTAGATCTGGCTTGTGATGGTGCTGGGGACTAAACCTAGAATTAAACCTCAGGCATGAAAGTCTTTTGCATAAGCATTATATTGTCTCCCAAGCCTCTAAGATTGCCATATTTTTCCATTTCTAGTAATAACATACTAAAATGTGCTCCCTCTAAATCATTGTATACTTTAGATTTTTTTTGTTTGGAGTAATAGTTACATTAGACTTAAGCAACATAGACCTGGTTAAGTCCACACATTACAGTGCTCAAGGACCTAGGTTCAAGCCCCTGGTCCCTACCTGCAGGGGGAAAACTTCACAAGGGGTGAAGCAGGGCTACAGTTGTCTCTCTGTCTCTTTCCTTCTCTGTCTCCCTCTCTCCTCTCAATTTCTCTCCATCTATCCAATAAGAAATAAAATATATTAAAAAAAGGGAAAAAAAGTAACACAGACCTGAAAGTTAAATGTATTTCAGATACTGAAATAGAGTTCAGGCAGTCTTGCTCTTCATATGAATATCATTTTTCCCTGATTAAAGCTAGCACTTTACTGAGCAAGTATGCATAAATATATATATTTTATTTACATAAACAAAAGTGAATTAAATACCAACTTAAACAAAAAATGTTGATATAGTTATAAATTTTAGGAATTTCATCTTGCTTTTCATTAGATAACTTCAATTTTCACTCCCACACTTTTTAAAGTAGTTTATTTATCAAAGATACTGAAGGACGTACATAGCATGCCTCAGGGAGGCATATTGTGATAGTACTTGGTCAAAATTTGTAAGCATAAAGCCATGTCATTTTACAAGTTCTTTGAGTATTAATACTCAGGGGTTTTGAGAGTTTTATTCTGGTAGATCTACTTTCAGCAGCTGTACTACGGTAGAACTTAAGATTTTCAGGTACTGATACCCTCATACTTTGTACAGAGTTTGGATCAGTGCTCTTGTCATCAGTTCTTCTATAGTGTTAGTCACTGAAGTATTCACTTACAGTACTGATGCTCAGATGATGACATCTAAGAATCAGACAAAAATCAGATTGCTTGTGCACAGGGATTTTGCAACTTAGCAAGTATGCTACCAGAGTTATAAACACTCACTTGGAGACTCATGTTTTTTGATGCAGAGGCCTTGATTACTTTTTGATAAAGCTACATAATAACTTGCCCCACCCACCCATCCCCATAGCACTTTATAGACCAATGCATCTCAAGTTCAGGAAAGATCAATTTGCCTGCTGCTTCTGGACCATTTCTTTGCAGATGTGAGTCCTAGATGTGTACCTCAGCCACAAATAGATGGATTAGAATAAGATGAGTGTCTCTTTATTGTGTAGTTCCTAAATTTCAGTGAAAAAGATAATCTTCCAATCATGCAATTTTACTACTTTGTCTTTTCATGATTTATTTTTGTTTAACATTAATTGAAACAAGATGTGGACTAGGAAGTGAGAATCTACCTCTTCTTCATCAATCTGGTGCACCTCGAGGGTCCTGTTACTTAGTATAATGCATCAGGCAACCCTGCTTTTTCAGTAGCATAAGTCAATTTCACACATGAGGAAAACTGTTGACTTCCTCCTCTTTCCAAAAGCAAGCACTTGACTATTCCTAAACCAAGCTGACAGTATTACATTTTTAAAGGATGAACGCTGTTTGCTGTTTGGGGGCAATTTCAAATATTTTCCATGTAACTTTTTTTTTTCTAAAGGTTTTATTTATTTATTAATCAGAAACATTGGAGGAGAGAGAAAGAGCCAGACACCACTCTGGTACATGTGCTGCCGAGGATTGAACTCAGGACCTCGTGCTTGAGAGTCCACTGCCTTATCCACTGCGCCACCTCCCGGACCACCACGTTACTTTTAAGTGATTTTGCAGAAAGGTGCACTTTGTCACACACACCTAAAATCACACTTATTTATGTTACATTCACCAGGCATCCAAATATGCATGGCGTTCTCCTGAACACACTGGCATGAGTGTAAATCAAATTTAAGTCTCAAAATAGGAAAGATAAAACAGAAGGTTACTAAGATTTATGTCTGGATACTTGTCTTTCAATTCAACTAGTTTAATCATTTCAGATCTTGTCTCTTCAAAGTGAAATAGAGTACAGCTGAAAGTGAAAAACCATTTTATTTTCCCAAGCTTTAAGATTTCACATATTTCTTTCGTATGTGCTGATAAAAATGGCATGATTCATATTAGTGAAAAATATGTCCTATATTGCTCAAATTCATTTCACTCTTACAGTAGGGGTAAAAATGCAAATTTCAAAACTTTGTCAGGTCTATGTTCTAAACAGCTTCAGATTAAATGAATCATTGTTTGCTAGAGTATATCAGTTGATCATTATATATGCAAAGAGTATTTTTGAATACAGAAACCCATTATTTATGAGACCATGAAACTGATTTTTCAATGGGGTCCTCTTAAGGATAAGTAAAAATTGAGGAGGAAAAGGCAAAAAAAAAAATTATCACATATGGATAATATGGAAAGAGGAATTCATAATGAAGAAAGCAGGAATGACCAGAGGACTTTTTTAAACAAAGGATACCTAATATTCTATTTTAAGTTTCCGCTTTAGAATACTGTTTTATTTCTAAAAACCAAAGCAACATTTAACTTTTCTGGAATAACATTAATAGAAACAATACATTAATTTTCAGTTATGTGGATCTTTTTCTTCCCTAAAGAAATCCTCTTTACATGTTTGTATTGTTTGTTTGATGTGCAGGGTTAGTTCTCTAATTAATTCAATAAAACCTACAAAGAGCTGGGGAGATAGCATAATGGTTATGCAAAAGACTTTCATGCTTGAGGCTCTGAGAACCCAGGTTCAGTCCTCAGCACCACTATAAGCCAGAGTTCAGTGTAAAAAATAAAATAAAGCAGGGGTAGATAGCATAATGGTTATGCAAACAGACTCGCGTGCCTGAGGCTCCAAAGTCCTAGGTTCAATCCCTTGCACCACCATAAACCAGAGTTTAGCAGTGCTCTCGTTAAAAAATAATAATAAATAAATAAAATAAAAATAAATAAAAACTCATCAGCTTGCAGTTTTTCTAGATTTTAGCTGTGTGACTGTTCTTACCTCTACTAGTACTATTCTTACCTCTCTGCTTTTCTGAACTTTAGTTTTGATAAGTTAGAATATATTATTCCTCTAAGTCCCTACTAAATTGAAATGAGAGGAAGAAAAAAAAAACTTACTAATCTCAAAGGAAACAAGTAAAAATACATTAATTTAGGCATACAATTTTAAAATACTCTCTTGGTAGAAAGGTAGTAAATTATACTTACTAGTATACTTGAAACATTCAAAATTATCTTTAAAGCTGAATTTATTTTTCTCCTTCACTATATTGGCCAAAGCAAATGATGTCGATTTTCAGCTAGCCTCAAACTTATTCACTCAAATAGTCTCCATCCGCTCTCACTGGTACCACTTATTTGGAAAACTGGGAAACTACCTGACTTACAAGTAGAGGCTGCAGAGGTGTTGGAACAACATATCTGAAGGACCAGGAGGCAGTTAACTGGTAAAATGTGTGTTTCATCATGCATAAGGCTCTGGGTTCAAATTCTGGCACCACATGGGAACACTAAAACATCAGGGGAAGATCTGCATGTCGTGAAGTGGTGCTGTGATTTCTCTCCCTTTCTCTTTCTTTCTACCTGAAATAAAGACTATGTAAGTTGCCCGGGTGGAGGAGGATGGAATTGAACATACGTGAGGACCTACTATCACAGAAAAAGAGAGGAGAGAGTGTGAAGGGGGAAGGAAGAAAAGAAAGAAGGTTAAAAATGAAAAAGAGAGGAAAACTGAGTTAGCCAGAAAATCCTAACCAGGACATAAATTAGTTACAAAGCCATTTCTTTTATTTATCTATTTATTTATTTGTTTTCATATTTTAAAAATTTATTTATCAAATGGAAATACTGACAAGAACATAGGAGAAGAGTTCCGTATTTCATCTCCCTTTACAAAGCCATTTCTGTAACTTATTAGTGCAATAAACAAACCTACCAGGATGAAGCTTTGTAGGACTTCTCAAATGGTTATTTCTGAGAGTACTATTCAGAAAGCAAACACTTAGAAATATTGAAATTAATAGATGCAAAAACCACTTTATACAAACTTACCCCACCCTTTGTTTTTCTTTTCTGGAGACAGAGAGAAGACTGAAAGGGACCACAGTACTGAAGCTTTCTTGTACTGTGGGGATTGAGCTCGAACCGGGATCATCTATATCGCAAAACAGCGCACTAGCCAGGTGAGTTATTTCACCGGCCCTAAAAGTAAATACTTCAAGACATAAAGTACTTGTCAAATTATTTTTAAAGTGGAACCCCGTCTTAATATGGAATTACTGAGATAGTGTGTATTTTACAATTAAAATTTATTTATAAATTTACCACTGACTCTTGATTTACATAGTATTATTCTCTAAAGTAATTAACTTTGAAAGTCTCTTTAATGCATAATGTTTAGCTAATGCTATTTTTGAAACCATTTTTTAATGTGCCAAATAATTTCCAACAATTATGCATGTAAGCACTGGGTCATGGCTTTCAGTTTGCTCTTAATTTAATTTTAATCAGATATGATGAAAAATTTACTTATGTTAGAAAAAAAATGTTATGTACTTTCTATAAGGAATTAGTAAGAAAAATGAAGTCAAATAAATCAAACATATCTTAAAGATTTTAATTATTTAACCTATCAAGCTTTGTAATTTCTGAACAGAATTTTCATTCTACAATTGAATGCTTTTATGACAATGAAAATAATTTTCTGAGTTATGCGCTCAAGAAACAAACTGTCAAGTAAATGCAAAAATGAGAAATGATCTTCAGACTAATTGTAGTCTTACTGTGTACTTTGGGACAAAAAAAAGATGGAATTGGAAGTGATTATGCTTATATGAGTAAGGAAGTGAAAGAAAACACCAGATGGTTTTTTTTTTACTCATACATGGACTGTAGAGAATTGAAACACATACATTTTCAAAAAAAGAAGAAGAAAAATGTAGCTAACCTGTCCCTAAGACCTTGGGAGAACTATAGTGGCTATCCTTAGGGGAGGAGGGGAGGGGGTTAGGATACAGAACGTTTGGTGTTCAGAGGGGTAAGGCACTATATTCCTAATATTATAATATTATGAATCACTGTTAAAGAACTAATACATTTTTAAGATTCTAGTCTGAGGTGATGAAAACATCTCTGTGGTAGAGCATAGGACTTGCAGGAACTGCATTTCTGAGGTCTCAGGTTTGGCCACTGGCACGTCATGTGCCAGAGCTGATCAGTGATCTGGTCTGTCTCTCTTCCTTTCTTATCAAAATAAATATTTGATGAAATTAAATAAATTATGAGCTTCTTGAAATACTCTTTCATCTATTCTTAAATCTGTAGGAGTACAGAATAGGTTATTAGTTAATCATTTTGACATAATTACAGATGATGAACACAACTATTCATTCTAATAAACAATAAAAGTGAGATAGATCAAATGCCTTTGAGCACCAAAACAATCCTGTAAATGTTCTTCTATTTCTCCTCTTACAAAGCAACAAACTATAGTAAGTACCATGTGATAAGCAACACGGATTATATGCATGATCAATTGAGTCTTTACACAGTCTTGAAAGAGGGTTGCCATTTCTGTTTTATAGGTCAAGATAATAAGACAAAAAACAAACAAACAAACAAAAAACCCTCTTGACTTGCTCAGAATAACAGAACACATACAAAGTGTGCTTGTCCCACCTTCAGGGGGAAAGTTTCACAAGTGGTTAAGCAGGGCTGCAGGTCTCTCTCTTTTTCTCTCTTTCCTCCTTCCTCTCAATTTCTGGTTGTCTCTATCCAATAAATAAAGACTAAACAAATTAAAGTGTGGGGGCTGGGTGGCGGTGCACCTGGTTAAGTGCATACATTACAGTGTGCAAGGGCCTGCATTCCAGCCCCCAGCCCCTACCTGCAGGGGAAAGCTTCACAAGTGGTAAAGCAGGCTGCAGGTGTCCCTCTCTCTCCCTATCCCCTCTCAATTCTGGCTGTCTCTGTCCAATAAATGAAGATAATAATTTTTTTTAAAAAAATTGAAAAGTGTGTTTGTATATTGTAGCAAAATCAATCTAAAATTGGAAATTATTTAGAAGATTAGTTGGCAGATGTTAATAAGCATTAGTTATGCTAGTAGTTGTAGAATGTCAATTACAACTATAGGGATCATTACAGCAAACACATTAACTATTTAAACTCTACTTATGGAAAGACCATGGATAGAATTACAATATTTGTATTATTTCCTAGCAGCGTTTAGGCACATCCCTTAATAATTTGTATAGGTCAGGAGATGGCTAATCCATTAGGGTGCAGGCCTTGCCATGCCCAAAGTCCTAGGTTCAAGCCCCAACACCGCATGGGAATAGCATAGCTGTAGATAGTGGGGTAGTACAAAACTGAATGGTGGAGGCAATAGCTCAACTGGTAGAGCATCATATTTACATAGCTAAGATCCCAGGTTTGATCCATGGTGCTGCATGTACTAGACTGGTGTTCCAGTGTTCTTTCTTTCTCTCTCTATGTAGTAAATAAATTTTAATAAAAAAGAATTTTAAGTCTTATTTTCCTCAGTGTGAAGTGCATAAGCCACAGGTGACTAAGAAAGTAAATGTAAAGACAGCACAGTGTTTATCATAAAAGGTTGTTGAGTAAATGTAAAGAATTTTTTGTTACGTAAACAATATAGCTATTACAACTGCACATAGGAGATGCTTAATATTTTAACTCTTGCCTGGACATACAGATGTGGTGTCTAAGAAACCAACTACATCTCAGCAACCCCACAGTTCCTTTCCTCCTTAACTTGGAACTTTCTCAGGCATGATGCTGAATCATTCTTAGCTTCTCTGTCAGATCAGGCTACTACTGAAGTATAAGAGAATTAATCTAAAATGAGTAGGTTCAACAATAATCATATTTCTTTGGCTTTAATATACCTGAAAGACAAGTTGCTTATCATGCTAAAATTAATTCTGAAAATATATGAAAGGATAGCCTCAGAACACTTAGCATTACTGAGAAGTACACTGACAGTCTCATAAGCTAATGAAAATGCTAAATAAACTTACATTTCAAATTACTATATGTGAACTATATTTTATTTGAGGTAAAGAGGCAGGATTCTTTGTTCAGCAAAAGCTTATTGTTGCATTTTCCTCAATGAAAAATCCATAATGCAATGTTCTTTATAATAAATCCCCTGGGTTTGATTAAAGTAGCAAAAACACCAATATATGTGGCAGTAGATTTTCTAAGAAAAAAGAGGAATTTTTTCTCAAAAACTAATAAAAATGAGGTATACATATGTCTTGGAGAGGCATATATGAAAAAAAGCACAACTCCTATATTATATTATATTATATTATATTATATTATATTATATTATATCTGCCAAATCTCTCTACCAGCTTGCTGTCTGGCAGCATGTAGCTATGCTTGGGTAAGGCTGTTTTTTAGCTAAATATTCTTTGTCTTTCAGAGTGTAAACAAAATGAGGTGATGGCAATGCAATGATATGAAGACGTCAAACTTTTATGAAAATATCATGAAGCCTCATTAACCAAGCTACCTACCTTTCCCCGTATTCTAATATATACTCTCACACAGTATTTATTACTTTCATTTTATTTTTGTCTTCCTTACTGTATATCAAATTGCTAAGTAAATTCATGAAGCAAATTTATGTGGGATTACTGAAAGGGACAGAATATTAAGTAACAACAGATTTTGGTGCTTTATATCATAACTTTCATAGACAGAAACCATGGTATGATTCTTCCTTCTAAAAATGTTAACACTCTAACAATAGCTATTTGATCTTATATGGATTCTCCATAGTGCACAGAATCTTTCAGGCAGTCAGTAAATCCAAGAGAAATGGAAACAGTTTTTTTCATCAACCATGATGATAGTAGACAACTACATAATGAACATCTCCCTTAGACTGCAAATGACAGTAAGAAATATAGAATATTATAGAGTATAAAGTGTAACATTTTTCTTTATTCTCTGAAATGTGTTAGGAAGTCTGTTGGTATTTTGGTTTTGGTAAAATAGAAAGGTAGAAAAAGACATTAAAGACAAGAGTTAAACAAGAAATGTGTTTGTTCAAAGAACTTAATAGTGATTATGTGTAATTCTCTTGCTAAAGCCATTTTGTGATTCAGAGTTTGTTTCTGAGAGCAAAGCTATAAGCAAATACATAATATGAATTCTTCCTTCTCAGAGCTACATATTTGAGGAGGTACAGCCATAATTCCACATGCACCTTTGGTGAATTAAAGGTTTTATTATCTTAGACATATACCATCAACATAGTTTGAAAAATTCCAACCTAATGAATCAGCAGCTCATGAAGGGTTAATTCAATTAGACATCAAATTAAAGCTATTGTCTTAGAACTGCATCCTTCTGACTGTCCAATTAAACTTGAGTGGACTCTCTTTTTTTGAGTTTCATGCAGTCTAATTTCTCATTTTTGTTTATTGTGATTATAAGCTGCCACCTCTCCAGATTCAAAGGAGGTCTCGAAACTTTACATCAGGCTCAACCTGACGCTGTTGGCTGGCTACGGAAGAAGGGCAAATGCTAGAAGAAGAAGAAGAAGAAGAAGAAGCTGATACCTAAAATAGAAGCAGACAAAGTCTACATTATGTAGAAATCAAGAAATGTGTACAGTAATCAGGGTGTTCCTGAATCTCTCTCATATTTCCTTATTATAATATCTAAACATAAAATATGTATTTTAAAATATAATGAAGAAGTTCTATTTAAAAGTGTGACTAAATTTCTCATGTGTGATTCCAATAAGCAGAACTAAAGCTTAATCACTCAAGAAACATTTAATAATGAATAAATCAGGGTGATTAATAGGAACTGGGGATATAAAGACAAATAACCTAAGATGATTAGATACTGTATATAATTCTAAATACTAAGTTTTATAGGATATGTACTGATTTAATTATGCATCAGCATAAATTAGTTATCCACTATAAGTATAAGCATTCTTAAAGTATTCAATTTTAACATGTTCCATGTCTTTTTATAAAGGAGGAAACTTGGATGACTTCAAAATTCTTAATCAAAACAGAAATTTTGATGGTTCAAATAGTAGGATAATGCAAGCTTAAATAATGCATCACATTATTTGAAAACCCAACTTTAAAAAGTCATATTAGAATCCACCATCAAAGATGGTGAAATTATTCAGAGTCAGCCATTTGAATTCTATTGCTTCAGAGAAGGCTTAGAATTAGACAGCCTCATGTTTTATTTATTTTTTTCCTAGAGCTCTGTTCAGCTCTGGTTTATGGTGGTGCAGGGGATTGAACCTGGGACTAGAAGCCTCAGGCATGAGCGTCTGTTTGCATAACCATTATGCCTCCCCAGTCTCATGTCTTTTTTTTTTATGATCAAAATTTATAAGCAAATAAAATTTGAAACAAGCAGCCCTCTCTTGTATATAAGTGCATTGCCTTCTCAATAGATGTTACACACATAGTAGCCTTTCAATAAGTAACTAGTAAATTATTAAAATAAGAAGTTAGGTACAAAATAGGAATTAAGTTCCCTAGGAAAAAATACCTGGGAATTAAAATAACAAACATACATAAAAGTTCACATTAAGTGTCTTTCAATTTTTCAACAATAAACACCTCTTGTCAATGAAAAAAAAGTGCTTTGTATATGTACATGCATACTATCCAAATAATTTTTAGTAAATATGTGTGATTAAAAATAATGTTTACCTATAATTTGGGTACTTTCTAGTGCAGTGAGTGAGGATAATAAGAATCTTTAATGAGGAAAATAAAAATCCACTTAACTCCAATATTCTAATGAGGTAGTGTTTATAAAAGAAAATTAGGCCATCTTAAAAATGCGTTTTAGAGGGTCGGGTGGTGGTGCAGTGGGTTAAGCGCATGTGGCGCAAAGCGCAGGGACCGGCGTAAGGATCCTGGTTTGAGCCCCTGGCTCCCCACCTGCAGGGGAGTCGCTTCACAGGCGGTGAAGCAGGTCTGCAGGTGTCTATCTTTCTCTCCCCCTCTCTGTCTTCCCCTCCTCTCTCCATTTCTCTCTGTCCTATCCAACAACGAACAAGATCAGCAATGGCAATAATAATAACCACAAGGAGGCTACAACAAGGGCAACAAAAAGGGGGAGAAATGGCCTCCAGGAGCGGTGGATTCATGGTGCAGGCACCGAGCCCAGCAATAACCCTGGAGAAAAAAAAAATTCGTTTTATAGGGGCTGGGCAGAGGCATACCCAACTGAGTATACACATTACCATGCTAAAGAAACAGGTTAGATCCCCACCTGCAGGGGGGCCATTTCACAAGCAGATGAAGCAGGCATGCTGGTGTCTTTCTCTCTCCCTCTCTAACTCTCCCTACCCTCACAATTTTCTCTGTTCTACCAAATCAAATAGAAAAAAGAAAAGAAAGAGAAAAGGAAAGAAAAGAAAGGGAAAGACAAAAATGACTTCCAGAAGCAGATTAGTCGAGCTAGTACCAAGCCCCAGCGATAACTCTGGCAGCAATAAAAATGAATTTACTTTATACAGTATTCTATCTTTATGGCTCTGTCACAATGTATTGCACCGCTAAGAATCAGTCTCATTTTTAATAAATGACGAGAAAATATTTTACAATATTTTTGTAAGTAACTACATCCTACTTTTTGAAAGGTACTTAAAAATGTTACATGATCACAAGTTTTGCTTCTGAAAATCAAAATTAAAAACAAGCTCGTTACAATATACATATGTGATTATACTTGTAGCGGTCCTAGAACAAAAAACACCGCCAGTGAGACAAGGTCATGGTTATGCAAAAAGATGTTCATTCCTGAGGCTCTGAGGTCCCAGGGTCCATCCCCAGCGTTACTGTTGCTTTCGCTCTATATTTCCCTTGCGTTAAAATAAATGAATGGATAAATAAATAATAAAACACTTCAAAAAAGAATAAGAACACTGCCACCAAAAGCACACTAAAAAGCTGAGACATTCACTAAAATAATTGGCTAAAATATCAGAAAAAAACAGTGAGGAAACCAAGATTTTCAATCTACAAAACCCCCTCCCCTAAAAAAAAGGGGGGTGTGGAGAAAACAACTGAAAATGATGAAATAATATTTTTCAGTCTTTTTATTACAGGGTATTTGTTTATTCTAGACAAAGGACCATAAGCCAAGTGTCTACAAAGAGACCTGGGCCAAAAGCTCCTACTAAGAGACAGGAAAACCATAACATATGCTTGTGGGGAACAGCTGGAGACAGGTGGTGGGATGAATTTTACTGAGAAGGAGGGGTGATGAGTACAGCTCAGTATTCTCTTCAGTGTTTATGGTCAGTTCTGAAGCTTCCTATTGATGGGAGCTAAGTCATTAAGTAGATCAACATAAAAGTAAAAAGGAGCCTCAAACTTGAGGTTTTAAGGATAAATGCTTCACTTTGAAGAACTGCCAGTGGGATTTATATGAGTGCCAGGGTAAATTATATGATTGTTTCAATATTTGAAGTATTGATATAATGCAACACCCACTTTCATGCAAACCTCTTACTTTTGTGTTAGGCTGTTTCTAAAACAGCTGCTGATGATCTCAGTCTCTTGCTATTCATACCCATGTCTAACCTAACCTCTGTGTGAGACTTTAACCTAGTAATTGTAATCAATAGTAAATTTATTAGATGCTACTTCCAAGTTGTTTTAAAAGTTTGTTTCTCATGTCTCTCTTTCTATCAGGCTTTCTTATTTGGATGAAGCTACCATTCATTCTGTGATGTGTTTTATGAAAATATCCAAGTAGTAAACAAATGAATGACTGCCAGCAAACAGTCAGTATGGAATTGAGACTCTCAGGTCAATAATCCATGAGGAACTGAGTTCTGCCAATAGTCAGAGTGAGCCTGGAAATAAAGTTTGCCTAAGCTGGTCTCTCAGTGTCTCTCTTCTTCTCCTTCTCCTTCTCCTTCTTCTCCTTCTTCTCCTTCTCCTTCTCCTTCTCCTTCTCCTCCTCTTCCTCCTCCTTCTTCTCCTCCCCCTGCCTCTCTCTCTCTCTCCTCCCCCTGCCTCTCTTTCTTTAAAATCAGTGCCTCACTCATGTATAATTCCATCAACCCAGGTCACTTTTTTCATTCAGATAGACAGAGAGAGATAGAGATAAAGAGAGACACTGAGAAAGAGAGAGAAGGAGACCGACTATAGGAGCAAAGCTTCTCCCACTACTGTAGCACTTCCACATGTAGTGCAGGTATTGAATCTAGGTCTTCCACAGGACAGTGCAGGTAGTCCAGTGAGCTGTCTCTCCAACTCAAGGATGCCATTGTGACTGCACATTGGAGAGAGAGAGGCAGACCCAAAGAAGCCTATTAGAGTATACTCAGATTCTGATACTCAGAAATTGAAAGAAAATAACTATTTGAAGTTTTAAGACATTAAGTTATAAGGAAAATTTTTCAAGCAACAGCTAGTTTTCTGGAAAAAAAGGCTTTATCTTAAAGCTTATTACTGATCACATGAATATGTTCAACTTACAAAATTCATAATACCTTATACTTATATGCATTGCGGTATGTTGTAGGCTCTCTCTCTATATATATAAATATGTGTGTGTGTGTGTGTGTGTGTGTGTATTTACAAATGAACAGTGTCACTTTAAGTGTAGGTTTTTTAAAATAATATTTTATTTATTTATGGGTAGGACAGAGAGAAATGGAGAGAGGAGGGGAAGACAGAAAGGGGGAGAGAAAGACAGACACCTGCAGACCTGCTTTACCGCCTGTGGAGTAACTCCTCTGCAGGTGGGGAGAAGTGTAAGTTTTTTAGAGATCATTCTAAATCTCACTCCTCTTAATACCCTGATTCCAAGACTGCCAATCAAATTAGCTTCACATAAGGCTGAGTCAAAATGAGTCCAAACTACTTAGTTGAGAAATGCTTTGCTCATGTGGAAATGTATAGATAACTAACCTTTGTTATATACACATTTGTAATCAGACTCTGATTTGTGCAGTCTACATTCTTCCAGGTATGCCCAGGACATGGGGATAGGGCAAGGTTATATTTATGCAAATGCAACAGTTACTTCTGAAGTTTGAGTTTCCAGCTGCAATTTTTGTAGTCATAGCCCTGTGCGATATTGTCCTCATTAATCCCTTCAAGTTATATCTTTGTAGTCCCAGGGTGTTCTTGTCATCTTACAAAAGCTCTGCCAGCTCACTTCCCCACCATTATGTTCTTCCTTGTCTCCTCTTTCAGCAAGGCCTGCCGGAGAGGTTTGTATTTCCCACCAAATTTCATAAGATCACCCACAGTGGTTACTGCTTCAGCTGGCACTCATTCTTATATGCTCTAAAGCTTCCCCACGGGGTGAGAGCTACCTTGCTGTGATAAGCCAGCCATGCCTGACTCTCCTCTGATGAGGTAGGGTGCAGGGGGTAGCAATGCTCCTGTCATTTAGGGAGATTCTCAGTGCTGGACTCTGCCATGAATCAGAAAGTTATTATCTAGTAATTAGAACAATAATGGCAATGTACATGGCCAGTAATTCATAGTACTTAAAAATAAATAAAATCCAACACAATAGCTAATTCCATGGGTACATGCCATAGAGTTTGTCAAAATTTTGAATTAGAAGAATATGCTTATAAAAAAAGAATATGTTTATCATCTTACAAGTCAGGAGCATAGTTGAGTTCTACATGCAAATGTTTACAGACATTTTGGGGGGGTATTTGCTCCAGCACATCTACGTTGTTTTATTTGTTTGTTTTTTGTTTATTATATTTCATATTTTTCAACACTCAAGTTAGAACTAAATTAAAGGATTGACTGGTAGCAAAGGAAGAAGGTTATTAACCCTAATAATTAAAACATAAAGCAATACAGGTTCAAATTTTTTATTCTGAAACAACTAAAATAATATTAGCTCTTGGGAATACTATGAGAATAAAAGAAATTCATTTTTCCATAATTATTATTTTTAGAAAGATCAAAATAAACTGAGATTTAAAGACTGAAAGAAATTTAGGGATGGGAAGTATTTTTCCCAGTAGAATGTATATCTTACCACTTGGAAAGTCTCAAGTTTAAATCTCAGCAACACAACACTGGGTGAAGCTCCATGGTAGTGGAGCAGTACTGTGTCATTTCTCTCTTACAGACAAGATTTAATTCTCTAGAGAGAAATTAGCTCTTTCTGAGATGAAATTGACTAAGTTGGCCTTGGAGTGGTGAAATCATGCATGCATGCGATCCTTATGCTGCTAAAAAAAATGAAGATTAAGTAATCACTGTTACTTTAATATTAAATTATTTTTGTAGGAAATGCCTGAGGAAATATTAAATTAAGTATATGAAATTTTGTGTGCCTGAAGAAGACTTACATAAAGTAGTTATACCAAGATGTATTTAATAAAACTGGACTTCCCAAGATAGTCTTCCCAAATATTTCACTTGTCAGATAAATTGCCTGAAAATATAAAGACTGACAAGACTCTTTGTGACCAAAAGGTACACATTTACAAGTTACTCGTTTTTTTTCCAAGAGACTAGAATATTTAAAGATTAGTATAAACATAGCCTCTCAATACAGCCAAAGAGTGCTAGGGTTGAAGCAAGTTAAAGTTATTAATAAAGGACAGCTTGTGTTATTATACAATATTGTATGCAAGAAATCACTGACAATGAAACTCTTTGAGGACAGTTCACTGAAACGACAAACTTTTATTATTTATCTTTCTAATAAATTCAACCGTCTCAGTAAGCTCACTAAATAACATAGCTTCCCCATTAAGAGACTATGTTATGAAACGATAAGCTAGATATGCCCTCTGTGAGGGTGACTCAAGGAAGAGAGAGAATGAGGATCAAGCTCTCACATAGCTGTGTGTCATCACAGATCAGTCTGCTTCAAGGGAAGATGGGCATTCTTAGAACTGCTTCAGAAATACAGGCACTGTGTGATGGGATGGATATCTATATGTGTGTGTAGACATGTGTATTGTTTGCAGAATTCTTTAACTTACATTATCTATTCAACGTCTCTATTATATAAATAAAAGACTGGAAAATGGTCTTAGCAACTAATAAATTAAAAAAATACCTCATTTAAAAAAATTCTGAGCAACAGAGAGGAAACATTTCATCAAATAATTCTCACGCTTATATTTCCATTTAGTTTCCCATTCTCTTCCAAGCCAGCTGGTGGCATCTAAAGTTACAAATGACATTATCTTAGTTAAAATATATTCTAATGTCCCACAAGTTGCTGACTTAACCTCTCTTTGCTGTTTTCTAAATGAGCAGATTGGATTGAATTCAATTTTTTTATATCAGAATATTTCAACCTCTATCATGTTCTGTAAGTCTAGGGGAAATTCAGTCTCCTAACTACATCTTCACTTTTAGCTTCTGAAAGCTTTCCTGTAAATCTTCCATACTTTAAGGCTCAGATAGGTCTTTAGAATAGAGAGAATCTTCCAAACTTTAAGGCTCAAATAGGTCTTTCTGGCCTTGCCTCCACACTGTGTATACTCTAGATGTCTATATTATTTTGGCTTCTGGAAATGCAGTAGTAAGATTACAACTATCTGACAATGTAGATTTTTCCCAAACCAATCAAACCACTGGTTCCTTGCTCACATTTCCCCCTGAAGTCCTATTATATCACTATTGATCTTCAGAGGACTGGACATAGCTAACTCTGGAGCCAATTTATCCCCAGTCAGCAATTTAAGACCAAGGAATACACTTCTTCCCAAGGAAGTCATAGCTGTCCTTGAGGCTAGCTGTATAGTTATGTTCCATAAAATTATGTGTTCATATACTTTTCCCATATTTGGGAGGTACTGTCTTCCCTTATTCAGCTTTCTGGTCCTTTTTCCAACTATAACATCATTCCCCCAGACAATAGCTTAGGTCACCTGCACATGTCAGGTGCAGGCAAAAATCAGTTGGGTCATGGGCCTCAAAGAATATACTTAAAATAGACCTAGTAGCTTTTTCCAAAATGGAAACCCTAAATATCCATCCACAAATATTATTGCCTTTAGGTTCATGATTAGTCAACAATTTGCTTTGCTTTCTATCTTTTTTTATATTATATTTTATTTTATTTTATTTTATTTTTTTAATCTTTTATTTTATTTTATTTTATTTTATTTATTTATTCCCTTTTGTTGCCCTTGTTGTTTTATTGTTGTAGTTATTATTGTTGTTGTTGTTGGATAGGACAGAGAGAAATGGAGAGCGGAGGGGAAGACAGAGAGGGGGAGAGAAAGATAGACACCTGCAGACCTGCTTCACCGCCTGTGAAGCGACTCCCCTGCAGGTGGGGAGCCGGGGTTCGAACCGGGATCCTTATGCCGGTCCTTGTGCTTTGCGCCACCTGCGCTTAACCCACTGCGCTACAGCCGGACTCCCTATATTTTATTTTTTTATTTATTCCCTTTTGTTGCCCTTGTTGTTTTATTGTTGTAGTTATTATTGTTATTGCCATCATTGTTGGATAGGACAGAGAGAAATGGAGAGAGGAGGGGAAGACAGAGAGGAGGAAAGAAAGATAGACACCTGCAGACCTGCTTCACCTGCAGGTGGGGAGCCGGGGTTCGAACTGGGATCCTTATGCCGGTCCTTGTGCTTTGCTTAACCCGCTGAGCTACAGCCCGACTCCCTTTGCTTTCTATCTTAACTCTTCTTCAACCACCAGGTTCCAGATGTTACCAAGCTGACCTCCCTGGGCAGACACCCCATCATGTGTCCTGGAGCCTGTCCTACTAGGGAAAGAGAGAGACAGGCTGGGAGTATAGATCCACCTGTCAATGCCCATGTTCAGCAGAGAAGCAATTACAGAAGCCAGACCTTCCACTTTCTGCATCCCACAATGACCCTGGGTTCATATTACCAAAGGGTTAAAGAATAGGAAAGCTATCAGGGGAGGGAATGGGATATGGAGTCCTGGGAATTGTGTGTAATTGTACCCCTCTTATCCTAAGGTTTTTATCAGTTGTTTCCATTTTATAAATAAAAACTTTATAAAAAGTTGTGTTCAGTGATGGGCACCTTATACTAGGATGGTCCCCAGAACCTATTGCCTAGTGATGTGACATATATGGAAGTATTTTGCAGTTGCATCCTCACATATCTCAGGCCTCTTGGTGGCACTGTGCACCCTTGTGCTTGATTTAATCATGTTATGACAGTCCCTAAATATACACACCTCATGCCTGATGGTGCCAGAAAGAAGATAACATATCAAGAGAGTGATTAAAAAGTAAAATTAAAAGCGATTAAGGTCTATGAAAATGAGAAATCAATGATTATTGTTCACCAGTGAGGCATGTCCCATTTTGCCATTGTTATGACATCACAGAGCAAGAATAAAATGAAGGAAGCAGGTAAATAATCAGCTTTATCAAAAGCAATTATGCAATTTTAGGAAATGTCTACATGGAGACATTTGCAAAGACTTTGAAGATGAAACACAGAAGCATATCCTTAGAAATTACATACCATTTAGTTTTAGAAAACTTAAATTATTTAATTTAGTATTTAAAAGTTTTAATTTGGGAGTTGGGGGATAGCGCAGCGGGTTAAGCACACATGGCATGAAGCACAAGGACCGGCAGAACGATCCTGGTTCGAGCCCCCAGCTCCCCACCTGCAGGGGAGTCGCTTTACAGGCAGTGAAGCAGGTCTGCAGGTGTCTATCTTTCTCTCACCCACTCTGTCTTCCCCTCCTCTCTCCATTTCTCTCTGTCCTATCTAACAACAATGACATCAATAACAACAACAATAGTAATTACAACAACAATAACAAATTAACAAGGACAACAAAAGGGAAAATAAATATAAAAAATTAAAAAATATATTTTTAAAAAGTTTTAATCTGATCAAAACCTAAAGATCTATTTATTTATTATAAAAGAAAAGAGAGGCAGAGAGGAGCAGAGAATTGCTCAGCTCTAACATGATAGTATGTGGGACTGAATTTGTGGCTTTGGGGGCTTAGGCACGCAAGCTGGTGCTCTGACAGGCTGAGCTATCTCTCTGGTCCCAATTAATTCAATTTAATGGAAAAAAACTTTATTAATTGAATAGCTTAAGTGTATGGGATTATAAAGTATACAGTAGTGTAGAGTAACATTCTGGTTTCACCTTTAGTCACTGGTTCACCCTGAGCAATTTCCAGCCCTGCAAGTTCCATTCATTAAGTTAAGTGCGCATACAGGTGTTTGGTATCTTCATCTTTTGCACCATATTTGCACTTTGCCTTTTGCAAGTCTAGATATGTTCACATACCCAACTACTATAGTGCTACATGCAGTAAGTTTTCTACAGGGTGTTGTGCTGTGGAGGCTTGCAGCCCAAGAGCAGCAGGCTATTTCATGTGGCCTAGGTTTGTACTCTAGATCCACACACATCCTTAAATGTTTACAAAATAATAAAGTCAGCTAATAGGCATTTCTCTGAACACATCGATGCCATTAGGGGACATGTAACTATAGTCATTTATATTCTTTTCACTTCAGTAACATCAATTGAAATTCAACCTTTCACTAAGGCTTTTGTAAGGTATCCAAGTGGCTAACACCTGAAGTATGAAAGTTACATACATATGCTCTACAGGATGCCTTCATTGCAGAAGCATGTTTCCTACAACTATACATCCAAAGTCATGATGACAGAAGTTGCACTTCATGTTATCACTTAGTCTTGGTTTAACAAAGATGCGGAACAACATCGTGGAGCTGCAAGTAAGCAGCATTCTCTAACACAGCTGATGGCTGTGTGTCCACACTTAAGAGTGATTGATGCACGCCATCTCCTCTCACAGTTCACTGGTTAGGTCTATAGGGTCAGCCCAAAGGAACTGTAAGAAACCAAGGGAATAAATTCTTTCTTTGTTCCCAAAAGGAAAAAATAAAGAGCTTAATATAAGTAGGTTATATAAAAGTGAATCAGATTATTATGATTCTATGTGCAATAATGAAATTATGCTATCAGACCCAAATTCTTATGTCAGCATTCAAATCCCTTCTTTTATTTATTAAAAATAAACCTGATGTCTGACAATAATTCTTTCTTTTTACATTTTATTTATTTATTATTGGATAGAGACAGAGAGAAATTGAGAAAGGAGGGGAGAAAGAGAGGGAGAAAGATAGAGAAACACCTGCAGCACAGCTTCACCACTCATGAAGCTTTCCCCCTGCAGGTGGGGGCCAGGGGCTTGAACCTGGGTCCTTGTGCACTGTAGTATGTACACTTAACCAGGTGCACCACCACCTGGACCCTTTACATATTAATTTAATGAGAGAGAGTTACAGAGAGAAAGGACAAAGCACTGCTTAGCTCTGGCTCACAGTGGTGCTGGGGATTGAGCCTGGGAGCAAAGAGCCTTTCCCATGAATATCTTTTATATAACCATATGCTACATACTCAGCCCTTGTATTTATTTATTTATTTATTTTTGGTTGGGGGGATAGACAGAGATTGGGGGAAGAATGGAGAAAGGGAAAGAAAGCTACCATAATACCAAAGCTTCCCACTGTATGGTGGGGGCTGGTTCAAAAGTGGGTCATGCATCTGACAAAGTAGGCATACTCTCCAGGTGAACTATCTTGCTGGCCCAGCATTAATCTTGCCTGTTACCTAGGCAGTGCAAGTTACACTATCTCTAAACCCTTTCATTCATCTAAAAGTGAGAACAGTTCAAATGATTCTTCTCAGAACTACATATAATACATGATACATAGACTCTTTTTTAATAGTGCTAATGTTTTTCCTTAAAATATATATCACACTATGGCCATCACTTTTTAGGAAATTCATCCACCTTTGCTACATATTTGATTTACCTGAATATTCTAAAAAATGAAAATTATTAGAGCTTACCTTCAAGTTTTATAAGAAAACCAGTTTTGGTATTTTTAAATATGATTATTGTATATGTAAAATAGTGTAGCAGCTATGAAAAACCAGTTTGGCATTCCTTGAAAAGCACTGTGCTAAGGTAAGGAAACTACACAAGTCACCCCCAAAACAACTTTGATCTATAAATAATCCAAATGCAAAAAAAAATCCTATACAAGTCCACATAGTTTTATTATATTCATACAAAATATTCAGAACAGGTAAATCCATAGAGACAGAACTAGGTTAGTAGTAGCCAGGAACAACAGGGAAGACAATTGACATGTGGAAGCCACTCAGGTTCCCAACAACAAATAAGTGGCTAAGAGAGTATGGCATATATACACAAAGGGATGCTACTCATCTGCTAAAAATGATTGTCATCTCTTTTGCCTCATCTTGGATGGATCTTGAAGGAATCATGTTAAGGGAAATAAGCCAAAAGCAGAATGATGAATAATATACTATCTCTCTTATAGATGGAGCTTAAGAAACAAGGAAATAATGAGAAAACACAAGGTGAGACTTGGACTCTCAATTTCTCCTGTCCTATAAAAGAAAATGTGGGGTGAGTGTGGCTGTCAGGAGTGGTGGATTTGAAGTGCTGGCACTAAGCCCCAGTGATAACCCTGGAAGCAAAATAAAATAAAATAAAAGTATTTATGAAATTAGATGTCTCCACAGAAACTCTGTCTGGCATACGGGTGATGAGGACTACTGGTTGATTATTCAAATGTACTAAGGCTTGGGGTACTATTTTACTCCACTGGCCAGCATTGGCTTATCTGTTAGTAATTCGGTCTATTGCTTTAATATTCTATTTCTTCTTTTCTATCAACCTCAGGCAGAATTCCTTTCCATTGCAGGGCTCACTTACACACATATCTACTCAGAATGGAAATGCACTTCAGAATCTGAAAGATCTCATAACATTTAGGTTTAAAAGATGTAATTATGTACCCTGTAGTGTAAGGTCAATAAATGGTTGTGTATTACAATACAATGAAATTGTAATAACAGAACAATGGGTTTAAAGGTAATAAATACTGGGTTGTTGAAAAAGTCATGACACATTTTTACATAGAAAAACATGTCATATCTTTTCAGAAAACCCAATAGAATGGTAATCTGAACACTTGCCTATAACCTTAAGCATTAAAAGTGGTACTCAGATGGCGAAGAGTTAAAGTTTAACCTTAGTAAGTCCAGTTAAAAGAGAGTAATAATTATTATACTCCAACTGTTAGATAGAATGTAACAATAAATTCCCCACAGCTAATGTTGATGGAAATGTCAAGTATAAGTTGTCCAACACTGACATATTTGTAATGATTTTTTACATATTTCCAGATAAGCTGAGACTAAAAAGATTATAGTAATGTGTTATTTTATTCTATATTGAAAGAAAAGGTTTGAAAATTGTATTAAGAAGATATACTATAAAAGTAATGTATATACACATACGAAGAAATATGCTTGAAAGTAAAAATAAATTAAAATTAGTAAAATTATCAGATATGAAAGCAAAAACAATACAGTCATAGGAATAAGACATTCCCAGAAAACATGGAATGGTAAACTTAAGCCTTAACTACACCAATATTTAGACTGCATTATACATAGCTAGGACAGCTATACAAATAAATAGATAAGAATTGGCAGAACAACTTTAAGTGGCCAAACTATATGATTTTTATAAGAGAGTAACTTCAACAATAAAGAAGAGTTCATATTCAATAAGATAAAAAGACAGAAATATATACAAATATTAATTAATAGAAAGTGGGAGTGATTCTATGAAAAGCAGAAATCAGACTTTAGCTAAATGAAAATTATGAGTACAAAGAGATATCATTAAATGTTAAAGGGCTTACCAAAAAGACTTGGTATCCCTATAGATACATTAACCAGAAAACACAACTACAAAACACACAAATTGAAAACTGGTAAATTTACAAGACTACATACACAAATTCAGAACTGGGCATAACAAAACTTTTCTCTCAATAAATGAACAAATAGAAAATCACCAAGGGATTTGGGTAACTCAACATCGCTATTAAAAACAGATAAAATTGACATTTATAAAAAATACATTTATAGAACACTTTTCTAACAAAAAATAGAAAGCAAATTTCTTTTCGGGTGTTAAAAAGACATAAAAATAAATCACATAATAGTAAAGCAAACCTCTAGAAATTTAAAAGATTTTAAATTATATGAATTGTATTCTTCACATAAATGGTATCAGGCAAGATAAAAGAAAAAGTCATAACATCTCAAAACAAATAATAGACTTCTAAATAATCTATGGGTCTCAAAGAAAATTTAAAAAGTGCATTGGCCTTGGATGAAAATGAAAATACTTTGTATAGATCATATCTACAGCAGTTGTGGTAGATATATTTATTTATAGCTCTGAATGCATGTATTAGAAAAAATAACATGTTTGAATCTCATGAACATAGAAAAATGAGCAAAATAAACTCAAGGCAAGCAAAAAGAGGTAAGTAATAATGAACAGAAATCAATGGAACAGAAATATAATAGTAGCAATGAAACAGAGTTTAGTAAGATAAAGGTAATAAACCTCTAATTATATGAACAGACAATAAAATAACAAAGATACAAACCATCAATGCTGAGAATAAAATAGAGCATAACACTAATACCATTCAGTTAAGAGAACTAAATTTGCAATTAAAAAAATAATAATTTTCAGGGCCAGCAGTAAGTAGTGCAGTGGGTAAAGAGCACATGACAGAAGCACAAGGACCAGAGTAAGGATCCCGGTTCCGGCCTCTGGCTCCCCACATGCAGGGAGGCTCACTTCACAAGCGGTGAAACAGGTCTGCAGGTGTCTTTCTCTCCCCCTCTCTGTTTTACCCACCTCTCTCGATCTCTCTCTCTGTCCTATCCAACAACAATGACAACAACAATAATAATAACACCAACAAGGGCAACAAAGGCAACAAAAATGGGGAAAAATGGCCTCCAGGAGCAGTGTATTCATAGTGCAGGCACCAAGCTCCAGCGATAACCCTGGAGGCAGAAAAAAATAATAATAACAGTTCTTTTCAGACTCAGAAGGTTTCACTGAAGTATCAACTTTTGAAAAAACTAATTACCATTTTGCAAACTTTCAGAAAATAAAGAAGCTACCACACTAAAATTAAAACTAGCATTGCCATGATAACAAAACTAGACAGGGCACAAAATACACAAGACAGAATAATATCTTTCAATGACATAGCTATAAAACAGCTAAGAAAATATTATCATATAGAATTAAGCAATATGTAAGCAAAATTATACAAAATCATCAAGGAGCTTTACTCTGGGCATGCATGTCTTGCAGTCAATATTTAAAATCAATATATAGCACCAAAGTAAAAACCCTGTGGTGAGGGGTAGACATGCATCTTCCTGGGTCAGTGGGGGGTGGGAGTGGGTGGGAGGGATGGGTCACAGTCTTTTGGTGGTGGGAATGGTGTTTATGTACACTCCTAGCAAAATGTAGACATATAAATCAGTAGTTAATTAGTATGAGAGGGGGAAAATCAGTTGTATGTCTCAAAGTTTCTCAAAACACAAACTGAATCTTTTTAATATATAGGCTGTGTATTTGATATGCGGACTCTCTCAAAAGCCTAGACCAAGTATATTAGAAACATCCAATAGCACAGCTATATACAAGATAGTGGATACTGTAGAGCAAACCATAACAAAAGGACTTTTCAAAGTTAACCCAATTACCAAATAATGTGATGATAACATTAACTATCGATTGTCTTTTTGAACCCTAAGACAGCAGGAACCTCACATCTCCACTATAGAACCCCTACTTCCCCCAGTCCTGGAACCCTTGGACAGGGCCCACTTTCCCGTATGCCTCTCCCAATCCAAACCAAATAATATTGCATCCGCCGATCACAACCTAACCAACGCAACGATTGCCACCTCAACATGTTTCACCTCAGACTGCGTCTAGAGACTTCACATGTGGAATGACAACCCTTCGGCTTCATTACTCGGGTGAGACCTTTCCTTTTATAGTACACTCTAATTTCATCTCAGGTAGTTTACTTTCTAACAAAGTCCCATAACCTAGATATACACTAGTTTCTGTGAGAAAGAGCATATGTTCACATGTATCCATAAACTACTGCAAAATATATACCTGAAAGCAGAAGTACATTAGAGTTTGCAGTGAGTACCTCCCTAACACTTCCTCTCCACTATTCCAAGCTTGGGATCCATGATTGCTCAACAAATTGTTTAGCTTCGTATGTTAACTCTCTTTTCAATCACCAGGTTCCAGATGCCACCAGGATGCTGGCCAGGCTTCCCTGGATTGAAGACCCCACCAATGTGTCCTGTAGCTCTGCTTCCCCAGAGACACAACTTACTAGGGAAAGAGAGAGGCAGACTGGGAGTGTGGACCGACCAGTCAATGCCCATGTTCAGTGGGGAAGCAATTACAGAAGCCAGACCTTCTACCTTCTGCAACCCTCAATGACCCTGGGTCCATGCTCCCAGAGGGATAGAGAATGGGAAAGCTATCATGGGAGGGGGTGGGATATGGAGATTGGGTGGTGGGAATTGTGTGGAGTTGTACCCCTCCTACCTTATGTTTTTGTTCATTAAACCTTTGTTAAATAAAAAATTAAAAAAAAAGAAGAGAAATGCAACTTCAAAAAAAAAATAAAATAAAATCAATATATAGTAATAAATGCAGATAATCATTTAAAAATTCAGTATTCATTCATGATAGTAACTGTTGGTCTTGACGCCAGGTCCCCTGCCTAACTTTATGAAAAACAGGAAGAGGACAAATGTTCAACATGATAAACCACATTAGTCAAAAATTAAAGTTAATATAGCAGTGGTCAAGGACTGAATGCTTTGCTCTATGATCAGGAAGAAGCGAACAATGTTACTTTTTACTATCCACACTGGACAAAGTACTTGATGTTTCTGTAAGTGCAATAATGGAGGAGAAAAAAAATGCGTACAGATGGGAAAGAAAGGAAAAACAAACAAACATTAGACCCTATTTTCAGATAACACTATCGTCTTCAGAAAAAAAATTCCCAAGTAATATGGAAAAAAAAAAAAACATGCTTCTAGACTTCAACACATTGTGATTTCAGTTTCTGGAGAAGATATAAGAAATGTACACATGTGGTCCGGGAGGTGGCACAGTGATAACGCTTTCGACTCTCAAGCATGAGATTCTGAGTTCGATCCCCGGCAGCACATGTGCCAGAGTGATGTCTGGTTCTTTCTCTCTCCACCTATCTTTCTCATTAATAAATAAACAAAATCTTTAAATAAAAAAAAGAAATGTACACAAAATCAATTGCAGTTGACATATTAGTAATAAGTTTCGACAGATGCTGAAATTAAAGACAATTTAATTTATAGCTGATGTACAAAGTATTTTCTTACTTGTTTAAAATTACAGTATTATTTAAGAGGGGGTAATGAAAATGCCTAATGAAGTTTTAAGCATGTTCTTGTTTCCTAAAAATAAGTTATTTGATTAGTCTTGTTACTAAATTAAAACCTTTTAATTGATAACTTACACTCTAATGAACTTTTTACTCAAGTACATAAATTAACTATTTAATTGTGTTAATTTAATAATTCTAATGAGAATTTTCTAAATTATTACATTGAATAGGTTTCCTAGATTAATTCTATATGCTTTATATGATTTTTCAATTTTTATTTTGAAACTATGAGCCATCTGCTCTTAACTCTTAAGTATTAAAGATGACACTATGAATATGTGATAGTTGATTTCTTTTGTTTTTTTTTATCATAAAAGTCAATAGTCATTTACCCTTTTTATTTAGTATGTATGTGCATTATATTGGAATCTCATTTAATTATAATATTTTGTAAGATATTAGAAACTGTATAAAATAATTAAACAAAGGAAACTAGAAATTCTGATTCTTCTACTTCCATTTCTCCATTGTATCAAGTTCACATTTTACTCTTTTTAATATATTGGTTTAGTCCCTCAGTTAATGGCTCGACAGACTCAGAATGACTAGTACAGTAAGAGAAGTCGCATTTTTTTTTATCGTGTCCAAAACTTGGGAAAGAGTAAGTAGGAACAGAAGGCCATTTTCTTCATGCCAGTTTTGCCTGCACCAGGCAGGGAAATCTCTAGTCTTAAAGTCTAATTTATTTTTCATTATGCTTCTCTAGACCAACCCCTAAAAGAATTACAGAATCACCATGCTCAGCTCAGATAAATGGCATGTTTCTTAGAGTCAGAGACAAGAATTCTTAAACACAATTTACAATATACCAGAATAAAGAATGATTTAGCTATCTTAAAAAAATGATATAGGCACATAGGAGGGAGGAATCCTCACATTTTTATGAAGCCCCACCTGTGTCACTTATGATGCTGCAAACTTTATGTAAGTTAGAAGGAGAAGTGGGCAAACTGGCATTTAAAAGTTAATAATGTGGGAGCCCTGTGTTGATGCACACAGTTAAATACATAGTACTAAGCACAAGGATTGGTGCAAGGATCTAGGTTCTAACCTCTAGCTCTCTATCTGCAGGGCGGATGTTTCATAAGTGGTGAAGCAGGTCTGCAGTTGTCTATCCTTCTCTCTCCCTATCTCCCACTCCTCTCTAATTTCTTTCTGTCTTATTCAATAACAAAGAAAAGAATAAGAAGAATGAAATAGACACTTTTTTCTCCCTCTCTCTCTCTTTTTTTTTTTTTTTTTTTTTTTAGTGCAGGCATTGTGCCCCAGGGGTAACCCAGGGCCCTCGTAGGGGAATCTAACAGATCTCTCTCTCCACTGTCACTGGTCATCTCCATTAGGAACAACATAATGGACCCCTTTGTGGGTTGTTACAGGATCTCACTCTCAATGTGGATCAACAATGGTAGGGACTGCCCCACTCTCTGAAGGGAAGTTGGGCCAAAGTACTCCACCACTCAAGAAAGATGGGTCTGGCAATGAGTGCAGCCTAGAATGTTCCTAGCTATGACCACAGAATGCCAACTCAGACTTACAGAGATGCAGAGGTTATACATGCTCCTGGGAATAATATGAGCCCCAGATCAAATTGCTGGGGTTTATAGTTAAAAGTATTTATATACCTTTCCTATATTTGGGAGCCACTTTCTTCCCTGATTCAACTTTCTAGTCCTTTTTCCAACTATGAAACCATCTCCCCAGCCAATACCTTTGGCCACATGCATGTTAGCTGTTGGGCTTAGGCAAAATTTAGTTAAGTCATGGGCCCCTTGGAATATACCTATAATAGACCTAATAACTTTTTCCAAAATGGAAACCCCAAATCTCAGCTGCTATATTCTTGCCTTTAGATTCCTGATTATTAAACAGTTTGTTCTGCCTTATATGTTAATACTTTTTCAGTCACCTCTTTGCAGATGCTACGATGACGCCAACCTGACTTCTCTGCGCAGATGATCTCACCGATGTGTCCTGGAACCCCACCTCTCCATAGCCCTGCCCAACTAGGGAAAGATAGGAACAAGCTTGGGGTATGGATTGACCCGTGAATGTCCATGTCCAGCAAGAAGCAATTACAGAAGACAGACCTTCTGCTCCCCATAATGATTCTGGGCCCATACTCCCAGAAGGATAAAGAATAGGAAAGCTTTCAAGGGAGGGGATGGGATATGGAAATCTGGTGGTGTGAATTGTGTGAAATTGTACCCCCTTTATCCTGTGGTCTTGTCGATATTTTTTATTTTATAAATAAATTGAAAAAAGATAGAAAAAGTAATAATGCAGCCATATTTTTAATTCCTTCCATTATTTTTAAATGTGAATGGCATTAGCACCTCTAGTAGGTTTAAGTTCTTAAATGCTAATTCATTTGGAAGCTTAAGTTTAATAAGTACATTTTAAAAAGTATGTTGAAAGAGCAGAAGTTCAGGGAAATATCATAATGGTTATGCAAAAAGACTTTCAAGCTGGAGGCTCTACGGTTCCAGATTCAATTCCCAACACCACTGTAAGCCAGAGCTGAGCAGTGCTGGCAATAAATAAATAAATAAATATTAGATGAGAGCAGAAGCTATATGCAACATGTATTTATAATCACGTTGGTCACTGTAGAATGCAGAGGTATTTGCAGAGTAGGGATGCAGACACAAATGAGAACTTTGAAGAGTACATCCAGCGGGCCAGGTGGTGATGCTCCTGCGTAAGCACACACACTACAGTTCTTAGAAGCTGGGTTCAGCCCCCTGCTTCCCACCTGCGTGTGGAAAGCTTTATGAGTGTTGAAGCAGAGCTAAAGTGTTGGTCTCTTCCTCCCTCCCTCCCTCCCTCCCTTCCTCCCTTCCTCCCTTCCTTCCTTTTTTTCTTTTTCTTTCTTTCTTCCTTTCTTTCTCTCTTTTTTCTTCCTCTTTCTCTATCCTCCACTCCCAATTTCTCTGTCTCTAATAAAAAAAAAACACAAAAGATTAAAAAACAAAGAGAGAAAAAATGTTTAAAAAAAAAAAGAATACATGCAGAAGAGAAACACATCTACAAGGGAGTCAATTTAAAAAATTAAGGAAAGAAATTAAGAGGATAATTCCTCTAGTGACTTAGGCTTACATTTTAATTTTTTCAATATTTTAATTATTCTATTTGGGGGTAAATGATTTATTGTACAGTTGCTGACACATGGGTACAATTTATCATCTTCTTGTGATAGGTGTCTGCAAAACACCCTTTTTTCATTTCCACCATCATGCACCAGAACCCCGAAGTCTTTTTCTATCCTCTCCCTTCCCTTCATTCCCCAGAGTCCATTGCTGTTTTTCAATTTTCTAAGCAAGTCTAGTGACTATGCAATTATAACTGTCCTCAAACTTGGCAATGGTAGTTCAAAATTATATGGATTTATTTTATATTTAGAATAAAATTTTCTTAAAAAAATGCTACCATGCATGTTATATTCCCATAATTTATTAAGCTGATGTATATGTGTGTGTGACTGTAATTTTAGAAGACTTTAATTTTAGTGATTGATAATTCCCTTGATGATTTTATGGGTCTATATGTTAAATTGCCAAAGCATATACTTAATAATTTATGGAAAATATTATTTTAGAAAGTGTTAGATCAAAATGTTTACCATTTTAGACTTTTATTTTTGCAGCATAGTTAGATACATAAGTGGTTTTACCTATATTTAAATAGGTATAGAGACTCAAGTCTAGATCTATAGGTATGGAAATCTTAACACAATTAGTCAAGTGGTTCTGCTTTATAAATTGATATTACTAAAAAAAAAAAAAAAAAACACCTGGTTTCTAGAAGGTAGTTCTAAGATTTTGGAGTCTGAAAGACCTTTTCAAAGGGTACGTGGATTCAATTTATACTTTAAACAATGTAAAGTCAGTATTCACTATTTTTGCTTTCTTTCTTTCATGAGTATAAAGTGGACTCTTCCAGCAGATACATTTCAATAGATATTGAAACAACAAATGTAGCTGATATGAGACAATACTTGCCTTCTCTTAAGGCAGATGCTTGAAGAGTTTTGATAAATATTAAAGGATGCCAATCTTTTAATATTTTTGCTTTAAAAATGCAGTCATTTTTCATAAAATGTTTATGTTAGCACCTAATAATTCATTTTTCTTCCCACTCCTCAGAGCACTGGTCAGCTCTGTTTTATGGTAGTGCTAAAGGTTAAACCTGGGACTTTGGAGCTCAGATCCTTAGGAATGACAGTCAATTTGCATAACCATTATGCTGTCTTCCCAGTCTAACACTGAACAGTTCTAACAGCTAGTTTACAATTATTTACAAATTACTGGGTTTCTTTCATTTCTTTTTTATTCCAACTCTTTTATTCTTATATGTAGAAATCACAATATAACAAACAAATAAAAACTAAAACTCTTTGGTGTCTTAGTGTTAGGCATGCAAAACAGTGGTGAAATCATATATTTGTGTATCTATGCCTTAAAAACTTTTAGAAAAAATATATTTTTCAAAATATAGAGATTATCATATAGATACACAAAATCTGGTAAAAAAAAAACTCAGCATATGTATGTACGTATGTAAATGGTGGAGGAAATGAACAGGACAGTTAAAAAAAGAGGTAGAGGGCTGAGGAGATAAGTGATAGCCCAGATTGTTAAAGTATCACAATGGAATACTATGCAGCTATCAAGAACAATGGACCCACCTTCTCTGACCCATCTTGGACAGAGCTAGGAGGAATTATGTTATGTGAGCTAAGTCAGAAAGATAAAGATAAGTATGGGATAATTCCACTCATCAACAGAAGTTGACTAAGAAGATCTGAAAGGGAAACTAAAAGCAGGACCTGACCAAATTGTAAGTAGAGCACCAAAGTAAAAGCCCTGTGGTGAGGGGTAGACATGCAGCTTCCTGGGCCAGTGGGGGGTGGGAGTGGGTGGGAGGGATGGGTCACAGTCTTTTGGTGGTGGGAATGGTGTTTATGTACACTCCTAGTAAAATGTAGTCATATAAATCACTAGTTAATTAATACGAGAGGGGGAAAATTAATTGTATGTCTCAAAGTTTTTCAAAACACAAACTGAGTCTTTTTAATATATAGGCTATGTAATTGATATGCAGACTCTCTCAAAAGCCTAGACCAAGTAGATCAGAAGCAACCAATAGCACAGCTATATACAAGATACTGGGTACTGTACAGCAAACCCTAACAAAAGGACTTTTCAAAGTTAACCCAATTACCAAATAATGTGGTGATAACATTAACTATCAATTGTTTTTTTGAACCCTAAGACAGCAGGAACCTCACATCTCCACTACAGAGCCTCTACTTCCCCCAGTCCTGGAACCCTTGGATAGGGCCCACATTCCCGTATGCCTCTCCCAATCCATATCAAATAATATTGCATCTGCGGATCACAACCTAACCAACACAACGATTGCCACCTCAACATGCTTCACTTCAGACTGTGTCCAGAGACTTCACATGTGGAATGACAACCCTTCAGCTTCATTACTCGGGTGAGACCTTTCCTTACATAGTATACTCTAATTCCATCTCAGGTGGTTCACTTTCTAACAAAGTCCCAAAACCTAGATATACACCAGTTTCTGTGAGAAAGAGCATATATTCACACGTATCCGCAAACTACTGCAAAATATATACCTGAAAGCAGAAGTACACTAGAGTTTGCAGTGAGTACCCCCCTAACACTTCCTCTCCACTATTCCAAGCTTTGGGTCCATGATTGCTCAACAATTTGTTTGGCTTCGTATGTTAACTCTCTTTTCAGTCACCAGGTTCCAGATGTCATCAGGATGCCGGCCAGGCTTCCCTGGACTGAAGACCCCACCAATGTGTCTTGGAGCTCTGCTTCCCCAGAGACCCACCCTACTAGGGAAAGAGAGACGCAGAGTGGGAGTATGGACCGACCAGTTAACGCCCATGTTCAGCGGGGAAGCAATTACAGAAGCTAGACCTTCTACCTTCTGCAACCCACAATGACCCTGGGTCCATGCTCCCAGAGGGACAGAGAATGGGAAAGCTATCAGGGGAGGGGGTGGGATATGGAGATTGGGTGGTGGAAATTGTGTGGAATTTTACCCCTCCTACCCTATGGTTTTGTTAATTAATCCTTTCTTAAATAAAAAAAAAGTATCTATTGATATGCCTGAGGCACCAGAGATCCTTGGTTCAGATCCCAGCACCATTTTTCCCAGAGGTGAGCATTGCTCTGGCAGTTTCTCTCATCTCTATTATTCTCTACAATACATTTATAAGTATTCTGTTAAAAGGAGTAAATAGAATAACAAATGTATTTCAAATGTATGTGTGCATCTATGCCTCACTTAATAGCCAAATAAACAATACTGTTTCTTCCATAGGAATGGATTAATTACAAGAAAGATAAGACATATATTGCTTGTACTCACTCTCAAACTCCACTGAAGTTCAACCCACTGGATAATATCAAATAAGAAAGACAAGATACATGTACTTTCAAGCTTAAAAATACTTATAAAGTAAAATGAATTTTTGTATTTCATTATTTATGTTACTAGCATGCATTTTCATTTCATGGCAGATCCAAAATCTCCACTAATGAAAAAGTAAGAATTCTGAAAGGTATTAAGTAAAGTGTAAAAAATATACTGTGTCTACAATAAGTATGTTTTCATCTTTTGAAAATATAATGAAGTAAATATTGTGCAAAATTAAGTGTCCAGAGTGAATACATGGTGGGAAATACCAATAACCTCATCACTGTGCTAAGTGATACAAAGTCAGTAAGTCTACTTTGAGCTTATAATGTAGTGTAACGTTGATTTAATGGTGCTATTAGTGGTATCTGCAATGATAGGGCTGGCATAAACAATTAGCATTTAGGATACTGTTTCTTAGAAAAAGCACCTAATTTCACTAATTGCCTCTAGTTCTGCTGCTATTAACTGCACACTTTGTACATGCTAATAATCTTATTATCAGTTGCTGCCAAGTTAATTAAAATTCATGTCTATAAGCATAAACCAAAATAAAAATATGCTTTTGACATAGTTTTTTAATATTAAATAAAAACTGGGAGACAAAATTCATTGACCTTCAGAGAATGAAAGGAGATTAAAAAGATGTATATGCCAATTTAATTTATGACAAGGTTAAAAGAACTTTCAAGAATAACTTGTATTCTCAGTATGATATCCAAGAATCATGCCAATACATTTACTGGAATGGAAAATATCTGTTGTATTTTAGAAAGCTGTGTTCATTTTATGTATAAGGGAATGTATTCCATTAGTCTTCTTTGATATCTTTTCTGAAAATGGCTAACACGTATTTTAATTTGCTATGTATTTGCAAAGATCAACCTGGAAATATTTTCCTTCTCGCTGGTCTTTTGCTATTTCAAGTTGTCATATACCACCACTTCTTTATCATTTTACTGTGTGATTAATGGCTTATAGTACAGTTGTTGACACAAGGGTGCTATTCCTCATCTCCTTGTGATAGGCATCTGCAAGACACTCTCAAGCTCTACTTAGTTCCATTTCCACCATCATGCACAACTCAAAACCCTTTTCACCTCCTCTCTTTAAAGCTTTTAAATTAATCATATGCATAAGTCGGTGTATTCTTCTGATTTTATTTTGTTAGTGGAAAATTATATAAAATATCATTTTTTCTCTGTAACAGTGATTTAAGTTTCAAAATTGTAATATCAATGACTTATAACTAGTGACAATTGACATATGCTGAGCAGAGTTTTAGAATCAAGAATGTCTGAGTATTTTAGCTTTACACACTTCTATTATTAATAAAGAAATAATGCTATTACATATGTCTAATCTTGACTAGAATTTTTTCACAGAGAAGCGCTAATCTGACATGAGTATAGTTTTCCTATGTCTTGAACTTCTTCCATAGCCATTTTAGCTGCTTAAATCCTCTCAACTAGGAACTGGGAATTATCGTACCACTATAAAACTTCACATGCTAAGGTAAGGGCTCTGCCATATAGTTTGCAGTAGATTTGTAGTGCCAGCACTGAGCCTAGTGATAACCCTGGTGGCAAATAAATAAATAAATAAACATAAATAAGAGAAATAGTGAGACAGAAAAACAACTCAAACTGTGGCAATTACTCAGAGATGGCACACACACAAGGTCCTGGATTCATTTTCTGGCACTACATAAGAAAATATAAAAATATTATATTTTGAGGTGGGGTGTATCAGTGTTGTTCATTAACTGGAAATGCATTTTCACAGGAAATAATCATGATACTGGATTACAATGGAGGCAAAAGAAACTGAGCTCAAAATTATGTACTTAGGGAGAGATATGTTTAATGAACTAGTCTATTTTAGATTTAGTTATGTTCTCAGTAAGCAAGAGTAACATTACTCTTCTTACTGAGAACATAACTAAGAATACAACTAAGACATCAAGTGTAAAAAAAAAAAAGCAATTTAAAATAGTTCCCATGCTTTCTGTTCAAATGTACTGTGTGCACAGTCTGCAGTCAAAAGTTCATGGAATGTAAAAATACAATACCATAATCTCAGTGAACAACTTAGAATTTAAAAAGGAAAATAAATGTTTCCCATCCTTTCATAGGGTGCATATATTCATTTTGAAGTAGCTAACACAAATGAGAACAAATCAGGATAGGACTCACAATTTTGTTCATCAGTCTAAGAGGATCAAGGGAATTATAATTCTAAATTCTGGTAATAAGGGGGTATAGGTAAAGCAAAGAAGAAGAGATGAAGGTGGATAAACATTCAGTCCTGTTTTGTGTGGTGGCTATAGACTGCTCACCTTACAGGGGTAATGCATTGCCTGCTCTTTGCCAGAAGGAGCTGTACATGGGATATGCAAGAAGCAAAGTCAACCTGGGCAGGAGAAAGAGCGGTCCTAAATTGAAATTGGCTATAGATTCTCAGTCTTCCTACTGAGGACTCTAAGAATCTGGAAATTGGTGGCTTCTCTCTCTCTCTCTCTCTTCTGTCTCTCTCTCTTTCTCTTTCCTTTACAGTCAAAAAAATAATTCTTCAGTCGTAACACTAAAGATTTTTCTGTTTACTTAGTACTATAAAGAATCCCTCATTTAATTTCTTTCCATTAAAGCTTTCATATTTCCCCTGATCAAACATGCAGTTTTCATTAAAACTAACACCTCATTATACATTAATTGGGCTGATTTTCACTGTGAGATAACCTTCAGGGCTTGTTATTACTGGTATCATTGTCCTAAGGCTCACCCAGAACCCCGCCCCTCTAGGGAAAGAGAGAGGCAGACTGGGAGTATGGATCGACCTGTCAACGCCCATGTTCAGCAGGGAAGCAATTACAGAAGCCAGACCTTCCACCTTCTGCAACCCCACAATGACCCTGGGTCCATGCTCTCAGAGGGATACAGAATAGGAAAGCTGTCAAGGGAGAGGATGGGATACGGTGTTCTGGTAGTGGGAACTGTGTGGACTTGTACCCCTCTTATCCTATGGTTTTCTCAATGTTTCCTTTTTACTAAAAACAAACAAACAAATAAGCAAAAATCACCAGAAAGGCAAACATACACACACAATGACTTTCTTTTTTTACCAACATTGTCAACTTTTTCTTATTTCATACTGCTTTTCAATGGGTTTTAGTATTTCTTTTGCTATAGGGTTCTTAGGAGTATCTACCACCTCATTTTTTTTTCTTTTTAAATATTTATTTATTTATTTATTCCTTTTTGTTGCCCTGTTTTATTGTAGTTATTATTGTTGTTGTTATTGATGTCATCATTATTGGATAGGACAGAGAGAAATGGAGAGAGGAGGGGAAGACAGAGAGAAGGAGAGAAAGACAGACACCTGCAGACCTGCTTCACCACCTGTGAAGCGACTCTCCTGCAAGTGGGAAGCCAGGGGCTCGAACAGGGATCCTTATGCTGGTCCTTGTGCTTTGCACCACATGTGCTTAACCCACTGCGCTACCGCCCAACTCCCTACCACCTCATTTTTAAATTCCACTTAGTGCAAACACCTGAGCCAACACAATGCCACCTTATAGCTTTCTTAGAGACTATCCAACACAACCTTCATTCTCTTCACTAAAACAAGACTGCCATCCCTCTGCAAACTAAGAGTTAATAGTCAAATAATGTTCAGTAATAAAGTTGTACTATATTTTACCAGAAGTAATTTATTTAATCTCTGTAGGAACATTTCCTCATCACTTGCACTGAAAGCAGGTTCATGGCATATAAGTCTGCATATTCATACAAATTATGAGGCACAGAAAATAATGAGATGTATGAAAGTGACAACACTAATTTTTGCCATATTAAATGGAAAATTCATCACTTTTGCCATATTAAATGGGCTTAGGATTCTCCCAAGAAAGATGCTATTTAAGCACAGAACACTGGTGTTGTGTCTGTTCAAGAGCCTATAAATTATACCTCAAAATTTCACAGACTCAAAGGAAGTTTTTACCCTTGTCAGCAAGCGAACTGTTGTAGCTGCTGCAGAGGAAGCTGTTCTAGAGAGGGGCCTCCTGCATCATCAAAATAATGGCCAGTGGAGTCTTGATTCCTTCACTATTATTGGTGATTGTGAAGGCTGGTTGGTGGTAGGTCAGGTAAAGAAAACACAGTCCAGTTTCCAGATGCCAGGTTGAGACTGCCATGGAGACAGGATTTTTGTTTTTTAATTTATAAAGAGATCAAAGTACATGTAAACTGAAAAAGTACATGTAAACTGAATTTGAAACATTAAAATGCAATCTTTTTCAAACAAAATATTGACAGTACTTGTTAAAATCATGCATTTTCATACAACATTATGGGCTAGTATGTGAACTGGGTATTATGCAAAACTCTAGAATGAAAGACTACAAGAGTCAAAGACTTTCTGAAGCATGAAAATTGTTAATCCTCATATTTACAATAGACTTATTTATCTTTTACAGTGACTAGTAAGTTTCTTTTTTTTTTTTTAATTTACTCCCTTTTGTTGCCCTTGCTGTTTTATTGTTGTAGTCATTATTGATGTCGTTGTTGGATAGGACAGAGAAAAATGGAGAGAGGAGCGGAAGACAGAGAGGGGGAGAGAAAGACAGACACCTGCAGACCTGCTTCACCGCCTGTGAAGCGACTCCCCTGATCCTTATGCTGGTCCTTGCGCTTTGCGCGACCTATGCTTAACCTGCTTCGCTACAGCCTGACTCCCTGACTAGTAATTTCTAATACATGTCATTTTGCATGGCTGTTATGTGCCTTGCAGTAGACAAAAATGCTATGAATTGTCAACTAAGAGATGTACTAGGTTTTTTACCTTATCATGCACTATTTACATTGGTTTCCCTATAGACAGATTCTGATCACTGTAGCCAGAATCAGCAATGATTTCATTAACTCTAATAAAAATGGGATAGTAGGGAGGTGAAGAACATTCAGAGGAGACTATCTGAATTTGATTTTGAGCTAGGCCATTAAGACAAAAACCAACAGTTAAAATACAGCTAATTCCATGACTAGTGTAGAGTTAGCACTCAACAAATGTTGATAGCTTGTCTTTAAATGCTGATCACCTATCAAACATTTGATACTTTGAAACTTGCCAGTATGCTCACTACATGTTACACATTAAATTTCACAAATAATTCTTCTTATGCCCATAATAGCTAATGGTGGTGGTGGAGGGGCTTGGGGTTGGGGGGCTCTTCACTGCTTCTCCCAAATATGGGAAAACCCCCAGGACAGGACCTGTAGCAGAAATACTAATTAGAACACTAGTGACATCTACTGGTGACACTGTCAAACTACAGGTTTACAAGTGGGTAAATAATAGGTGGGAATGCTCTGCTCTCTGGGAATGCTCTGCTCCCTGCTTCACATTGGAGCCAAGCTCAGACATAGGAACAAGGTTTCCTACAAATACATTACTCAACCCATGGATAAAAGTGCAAATTGAACATTTCTGCAAGCTTTAGGGGAAATTTAGCTCCTGGTCCACAGGAAGTGTACAGTCTAATTTAAATAAAGACTGTATAGATTATTTATTTATGCTAGTCTGTAAATACAGAATAGAAAAAAAAATCCAGATATAAATGGCATCAGGAGTGGATGGACTAGAATTATACTGACAGTACTGAAAGTAGATTCTTTTGAAGGAAGATTATGATGATTTAGTATTAAAAAATCAAAGAACGTTTAAGTTAATATACTTGGGAGACATGGAAGAAAAAAGTAATGATCAAGATGCAACAGGTACATGAAAATTCTTTAAATCACAATAGACAGACTTGTAAAAAACAGTATTTTCTCTCTTTTTTAAAAAGATATTTATTTATTTATTATTGGATAGAGACAGAGAGAAATGGAGAAGAGAGGGGGAGCTAGGGAGAGAGACAGAGAGACACCTGCAGCCCTGCTTCACCACTTGTGAAGTTTTCCCCCTGCAGGTGGGGATCAGGGACTAGAACTCAGGTCCTGGAGCACTGTAATATGAGTACGTAACCACCTGTAAGCCACCACCTGTCCCCCTAAAAACCATTTATTATTATTATTTTTAATTCTAGATTGAGAAGATTGGTGTTTAAAGGAAATAATTTGGACACTTACCTCTATATGTATGTATAAATCCTAGGTTTTGCTTCAAGAAATACATTTACATGAGAATATTTTTATGATAGAGCCTATAAAGAATAGAAATTACACATCAATAAAAATAAATGCATTAAAATTGACAAACATGTTTATATTAAAGGTGAACCAGGGCTTAAATAAAGCTAATGGATGGATACTAAAAAGTAATGTATTTTTAAATTAATTAGATTCAGGCTATTATTTTCTGAATTATTTGCTTGCTTGCTACTGTTTTTTTTTTTTTTTCCCCTTCCCAAGGAAGACTATTTTGTCAGACAAAAATATCTTAGAGTGAGCATGAGGGCCACTTGAAGTCAGTTAGATCTGTAGCAAAAATTGGCACGGTGAGTACACACACCATTGAATTAGAGGTCTCACACCTCTTAAAGGCTTTGGTTGCAGATGCCAAGACTTCCACAACATAGGCAACATTCTTAGTTTTGCTGCTGAAGCAGCTGTTAAATTAATTAAGTCAGTATATTTTCCAAGTCTGATGAAGTTATGTTTATTTCTGCTTTCACAAAACAGCTGTGATAAAAGTATTAAAACTGATGTTCTAAGAAATCCAAACTAAAATTAAGATTGTTATATGTTGCCCAGTTTAAATAAAACTTTATTTTTGGATTTCATGTTAAGTTTACATTTATAGGAGGTATCAGTGTATGTGGACAATCCAAGGTTTTTATTTTTAATTCTACTTCCAAGTACTTTCACATTATGATTTAAAAATACAACCTGAAGGATTCACATGTCAAAACAGAAAATACAAACGATCTAATAAGCAACACAGTTAAGTTTTAAAGAAAAATGGATTGTGCTTGATTTAAATTTAGTATTATTTTCTTTTTCCTTACATTTTATGGTACAGTTGGGTGGGATATGATAGTCAGTGTGGTTGATTAGTTAGAACCTAGAACCTTATCTGAGTTAAACACAAGAGGGGAAGAAGAGGGATTACTTAAGGGAAAAGCTGTACCACAAATAAAACAAAAGCTTAGAAGCAACTCGACTGTTACAGATGTGCCACATCTGCTCACTTGTCTACTGGGACCCAGGAGATAAAGAGATTAAGGCATTTATACAAAGATGGCTAGACAGCAAGATGACAACTAAGGTAAGGTACTATAATTTCACAAGGGAGAAAATCACCCACTAAGACATTTAACCTGGTCCTCTAGAAGGTCTTATAATAATAATATTTTCAATTGTCAGTGTAAACATAGGGCTTTTTTTTTTAAAACAGGGATGGATACTTTGATGTCTTTTAAAAACAAACTTAAGCAGAGCAATATTTTTTAAATCTCATTTTCATATAATGATAGAAAATCCTAACTATGATATGTGCAAAAAGATATAATAGATACTCTGAAAACTAAATTTGTTTCTTCTTAGTAGACCTCCTATAAGAAAATGTTCTGCTTCTTACTTTGGGTACTTAATTTTTCTAATTTCAGATACTGACCTATACCTCAACCCTGTGGGTATAAAATACATAGGTGTATATGATCTATAGAATCATCATTTTCAGACAAGATTGGGCATGCTCAGGGTGGTATGTATGGCTGTACAGGAATCATCACTTCCCAAATAACAGCTTTACAATATATAGCACAAAATAAGCTCCTTAACAGCAAGCTCTTTTCTATAAAGATGTAGATATCAGAAACAATAATAATGTGTGTAACTCAATCATAGAACAAAGTGTCAATATAGAATATAGACTTGTGCAACATCATAACATGCAATGTTATGATATACAAGAAATGCTAACGCTAGTCATAAATCCTGGCTTCTGTTGATTACAACAGATGTAGTCTAGCTCCACTCCCCAATTATGACTTGAAACTAATATTTTAAATTTTAATTGAAAGAGAGATATCACATTATTCCTAATTGGTAAGATTCAACATCTCTTCCTTTACACTGCCGATTCACCATAAAAAAGAAAAGAGTGGAGGCCAGGCCGTAGGGAAGTGGGGAAAGCACACATGACACAAAGCACAAGGACCAGCTTAAGGATCCCAGTTCGAGCCCCTGGCTCCCCACCTGCAGGGGAGTCGCTTCACAAGCGGTGAGACAGGTCTGCAGGTGTCTGTCTTTCTCTCCCCCTCTCTGTCTTCCCCTCCTCTCTCCATTTCTCTCTGTCCTATCCAACAATAATGACAGAAATAACAACAACAATAATAACAGCAACAATAAATAACAAGGGCAACAAAAAGGAAAACTGGCCTCCAGGAGCAGTGGACTCGTAGTGCAGGCACTGAGCTCCAGTGATAACCCTGGAGGCAAAAAGAAAAGAGTATTTCACCAACTACTTGCTACAAAAATATGCCCATGTTCAGCATTTATGATACTATTGTTTCCTTTATAGAAAAAAAGTGTTTAGTCATTTCATTTAAAAAAGGAGAAAGAATGTTAAATCAATTAAATCAATAAAACAAAATAAAAAGAGAAAGAATGAAAACATCTTTGTAAGATAAATTCAAGAATTGAGGAACATAGGTTCATCAGTTGTTTGTCTTAATTGTGGTAGGGAACCATGACATTTCTCTTTCTTTCTTTCTTTCTTTCTTTCTTTCTTTCTTTCTTTCTTTCTTCCTTTCTCTCTCTCTCTTTCTTCCTTCCTTTCTTCCTTCCTTCCTTTCTTTCTTTCTTTCTTTCTTTCTTTCTTTCTTTTCTTTTCTTTTCTTTTCTTTTCTTTCTTTCCTTTCTTACCAGAGCAGTACTTAGGTCTAGTTTTGAAGCCACAGGGATGAGAGTCTATTTACATAACTATTATGCTAAGAGTTTCCTTTTTCCCACTGGCTACCTACCATCTTCTGGTCAACTTCCAGCAAGCCCTTGGAACCCTGATTTAACTGACCTTTTCTTTTACATCCTGTGAGGGAAATGAGCCCTGGGTCTCAGCAAGTCAGACACCACCACTGAGCTGCCTGTGTGGACTGTTTTTCTTAATTTCTGACACAAAGTGTGTGTGTGTGTGTGTGTGTGTGTGTGTGTGTGTGTGTGTGCGCGCGCGCAAAGGTGAGGACAGAGAAAGGAGATGGCTTCCTCCAGGGACCCTCTGTCCCAGGTGCTCCCAGGGGTGCTGGGGGCTTAAACCCAGGGTTTCATGCAGGGCTCCTGGCTTCTGATATTTCAAAATTAATTTTTGATAAAAATAAAATAAACAGGGGGCAGGCAATGGTGCACCTGGTTAACTATCAAACACACGTGACAGTGCACCAGGACCCAGGTTCAAGGCCCTGGTCCCCACCTGCAGGGGGAAAAGCTTCATGAGTGGGGAAGCAGGGCTGCAGGTGTCTCTATTTCTCTCTGTCTCAGTTCAAAAATAAATAAAAATATAAAAGTCAGTAAATAAATAAAGGTCTGCGGATGTAGCTCAGACCCCTTCTACAACTAGTTTAGGTGGAGGCAAACCCAGGAAACCCGTGACAGGATGGCGCCCAGGTCTCAGCCTGCCTGTGGGGGCTTGCTGGCTGCCAACTGTGGCGCCAGGCCCTGGGGTTATGCTCACTCAGAGGCAACTTCTCAGGAAGCAAGACAAACTTTTTTTATTAATTAAAAATAGAGGAGTTGGGACCTGGTGGTGGTGCACCTGGTTGAGAACATGTGTTCCAGTGCACCGGGACCCAGGTTCGAGCCCTCAGTCCCCACCTGCGGGGGGGAGCTTCATGAGCGGTGAAGCAGGACTGCAGGTGTCGCTCTGTCTCTCTCCCTCTCTGTCTCCCCCTTCCCTCTTGGTTTCTGTCTCTATCCAGTAATAAATAAAGAAATTTTTAAAAAAAATCTAAAATAAAAAAATAGAGGAGTCGGGAGGTAAAGCAGTGGGTTAAGCGCATGTAGCGCAAAGCACAAGGACCAGCGTAAGGATCCCGGTTCGAGTCCCCGGCTCCCCACCTGCAGGGGAGTCACTTCACAGGCGGTGAAGCAGGTCTGCAGGTGTCTGTCTGTCTCTCCCCTTCTCTGTCTTCCCCTCCTCTCTCCATTTCTCTCTGTCAAATTGAAAAAATGGCCACAGGAGCAGTGGATTCGTAGTGCAGGCACCCGGCCCCAGAGATAAGCCTGGAGGCCAAAAGTTAATTAATTGATTGATTTAAAAATTAATTAGTTGATTGATAAATAAGCTCTGAGACCTCCAGTCTGTCCTGTGACTTAACGCCAGAGAGTCCAGACCCCCTGGCCGCTGGGTCCCTGGAGCCACAGCCTGCCGCTGGGCTCGAACCCGGGGACCTGAGGAGCTGAGGAGGGAGAGCTTGTTGGGGTACAGCGGGGGGGGAGGGGGTGCATGCAGGCAAGGGCGTCCCGGCAGCTGGACCCTCCCGCTGCTGTTCAGGGACCCCAGCCCCCGATTCGGGGTTCAGCCCCTCCAATCACTGCCCCTCAGGTGCTGGGTGCTCTTCCCATCGGGTCCCTCCTGGTCCCCCTTCCGCCTCAGGCGCTGGCTGGTCCTCACTGGAGTGCTGTGCTCAGTACCCCCAGCCCAGGGTGCTTTCAGCCAGGGGACGCGGGAGTCTGAGGGGATGCGGGAGTCTGAGGGACGCGGGAGTCTGAGGGACGCGGGAGTCTGAGGGGATGCGGGAGTCTGAGGGACGCGGGAGTCTGAGCGACCAGGGAGTCTGAGGGGATGCGGGAGTCTGAGGGACGCGGGAGTCTGAGGGGATGCGGGAGTCTGAGGGACGCGGGAGTCTGAGGGGATGCGGGAGTCGGAGGGACTCGGGAGTCTGAGCGACCAGGGAGTCTGAGGGACGCGGGAGTCTGAGCGACGCGGGAGTCTGAGGGGATGCGGGAGTCGGAGGGACGCGGGAGTCGGAGGGACGCGGGAATCGGAGGGACGCGGCGCGACCACTTGTCTGCGCAGAGCTGGGGGTGGGGGCGCGCGGCCGCGCGGAGGGAGGGAGGAGACGGAGCGAGCGCCGGGCGGACGGGCTGCGCGGACTGAGCCTCGGGCGGCGGCGCGGGCGGCCGTGGCGGCGGCTGGGGCGGCAGCGCGAGGACACCCGCCAGGCGGCCCGTCGGCCCGGGAGCGCGCGCGCGTGCTGGGAGGCTGCGCCCGTGTGCGCTTGTGCGCGCGCGCGCGCGTGGGGAAGGTGCCGCGCGCCCCGCACCGGCCTGAGGAGGCGCCCGCCGCGCGCCCGCCCGCGCTCCCTCCCCGCCAACTCGGACCCCGCGCGTCACTGCCGGGAGGCAGCAGCCAAAGTGCCCTTAAAGCCCGCGGCGGCGGCGGCGGCGGCGGAGACGATGCTTCAGCCGGGTCCGCGCTGGAGGGCGAGGCCGGGCCGCCGGGCGCACTGGCCCTGAGGCAGCGCCAAGTCCGCGGAGCGCGGCCGCCGCCAGGCTGAGGGGACCGGGACGCCGCCTGGACGCCGACGCCGCGCGGTGAGTGGGGACCCGGGGGCGGCGGGGCGCGTGTGCGGGGTCCCGGGGCGGCGAGCCCGGCGCGGACGTGAGTCCCGGACGCCGCGCCCGGGTCTGAGGGAATCCGCCTGCTCGCGAGCCCGCGGCGCGTGTCGCCAAAGTTGGAGCGGGGTCGGGGTGCGGGAGCCGGGTGCCGGTGACGCGGTGCCCTAGGTCGCGGTGCGGGGTGTTGGGGTGCGGGAACCCGGGGTCAGGGTGCGGGTGCGGGGCCATAGGTCGGGGCGCCGGGTGCGGGTGCGGGTGGGGTGCGGGGCCATAGGTCGGGGCGCCGGGTGCGGGGCCATAGGTCTGGGCGCCGGGTGCGGGTGCGGGTGGGGTGCGGGGCCATAGGCCGGGGCCGGGGAACCCCTGGCCGGCGGGTCTCGCGCGGTCGCCGGGCAGGCGGCGCCCCTCTGCGGGCTGAGGCGGCGGCGGTCGGCGGTCGTGTGGCCCCGGCGGGCGGGCGTTAGGGGCCGGGACGCGGGGCGGCGCGGGGCGGCGCGGGGCGGGCGGGCGGAGGAGACGGAATCGCCGCGGCACAGACCCGGGTCCGAGGCGGCCGCCCGGCGGAGTTGAGCGAAGTTGCGCTGCGGGAACACGGTCGCGCCGCCGGCGTGTTTCTCCCCGCGGGACGCGCGGGTCTCCGGGGTCCGTCTGTCTGTCTGGCTCGCTCTTTCTTTCTTTCTTCCTTCCTTCCTTCCTTCCTTCCTTCCTTCTGTCTGATTCTGTTTCTTTCTTTCCTTCCTTCTTTCCTTTCTCTTCCTTCCTTTCTTTTTTCTCTCTCCCTCCCTTCTTGCCTCTTTCTTTCCTTCCTCTTTTCTTTCTTCCTTTCTCTCTTTTTCTCCCTTTCTTTCCTCCCTTCCTCTTTCCTTCTCTCCTCCCTTCTTTCCTTTCCTTTTTCTCTGTCCTTCCTTCTTCATTCTTTCTTTCTCTCTCTCTTCCCTCCTTCCCTATCCTTCTGTGTCTCTTTATTTCCTTCCTCTTTCCTTCTTTTCTTTTATTTCTTTTCTCCCTCCCGACTTTCCTTCCTTTCTCTCTCTCCTTCCATTCTTCTCTCCCCCCCGCCTCCCTCCCCCAGACAGAGCTGTCATCTGCATATACAGGAGCGCGGCTGGGGCTGGGGCTGACCCTGCGGAGTGGCGGCATCTGGGTGGTCAGACCTGCGCCTTCTGGCTGGGTGACCTCCTGGGGCAAGAGGAGCGTTTCCCGCCTTCCCCGCGTAGGTGTGACAGCGTCTGTCTCTGCACTCAGTGCACCTACTGTTCACATCTTAGTTATCTGTTTGTTTGCCCATCTGTTTTGTGAGGGAGGCTGCGGGTCTGCCCTGGCCGCCTGTGTCCGCTGTGGGGAGAGGAGAGGCCCGGCAGGAGGGGCGCAGGGCTCAGGGACAGGTGAGCGGGACAGGCAGACAGGTGGGCGGGACAGGCGGACAGGTGGGCGGGACAGGCGGACAGGTGAGCGGGCTCTGCTGGTCCTCCTCCTCCTCCTCCTCCTCCTCCTCGACGTGCTTGTGGTCCTTTGTCCGTCATCCACAAACATGTCTTTACATAAGGTTGAAATTCACATTCCACTTATCATAAGGGCTCATTGTTTATTCTTATATGTTCTAATTTTTTAAGTGACGTTTTTAAAATTTTTTTATTGGTTATTGGATAGAGAAAGAGAGAAATTGAGAGAGAAGCGGGAGATAGAGAGGAGGAGAGACAGACAGACACCTGCAGACCTGCTTCACCGCCCGTGAAGCAACTCCCCTGCAGGTGGGGAGCCGGGGTTCGAACCGGGGTCCTGACGCCGGTCCTTGTGCTTTGCGCCACGTGCGCTTAACCCGCCGCGCTACCGCCCGACTCCCTATTCTTACCTTTTTATTAGTGATTCAGTGCTGATGAACAGGACTGTGAGATAACAGGGGACAGTTGCATACAGTTCCATATCAAGGCCTCTGTGGCCCAGCATCTCGAGTGAGTCCCAGACCTTGACAGGCAGCTGTTGGCTTGGACTCGGATGGAAAGAGTAGGGTGATCGCAGAATGTGTTCCATACCTAGTTGGAAGCCTCAGACAGAATAGGTTCACAGAATGAATTGAGAGACACAGAATGAAAAGTTTAAAGATAACAAAGTGGAAGTGTCATATACAGAGTGAAAATAGAATTTGAGGAATGAGTGATGAGGTGTGGGGGGGTCTTTTCAAGCAGATCTGGAAGCTGAAACTCCATGACATTTTTATTATGATTTAAGTGTCACTGTTTTATGTAGTTATTGGTAAAGTACTTAATTTGTTCTTATTTAAAACTTGGAAATGAGAAGCTTTTAGCTTTACTTCTTTTTAAATTCCATACCCACTGAATAGAAAGACTTCTTTTAATCTTTTTAAAGAGCTTTAAAACAGTAGATTAACCCAGTGGAAGTTTTAACCAACACAAAAGGATACTTTTAAAGAAAGCTAGTGTAATGTTTAAATGGATGCTGAAATGGCTTCAACAAGAAAAGCAATACTTCAATTACGAGGTGGGCTGAAACCTGTATTAAGTTAGAGATATGAATCCAAGCATGAATGTGTTTGTTTTTTTTCAATAATGAAGATTTAGTTTTTGTGGAACTTTACTTCAGTTTCATAAGTTAGATTAATAAATAAAATGGGCATTAGAATAGACTAGATTTGATTACTATGTATTTCTTCCATTACCTTTTTATAGTCAGCAAACCGTTACCACTTTCAGGAAAGAGGTTAGAGTGTGGTTTGATTTCAGTACTGACTTAGTGATAAGAACCAGATGGCTTCACTGAAAGGTAGAGGGCTCTCCTGACACAGAAAGTAAGGGTAGGCTGTGCCTGCCAAGCCATTTTTATATTTTTTTTACTTTTCAAAAAAAAGGGGGTGACGCATATGTTTGTGAGATCAAGCATAGGATGAAAATTTGTCCAAATGTTTTATTGTTGTAAATATGATTTGATAATCTCTAAGTTTCATTGGCTAAAATAAAGCTTTATAATACAGTTTAGTAGCCTCCAACCATCAAAAACTAATTTTTAGGAAGCTAAACTGCTTAATATGTTGGGTCTGTTCTACAACACAAACTTTGATTACCTGTGTTCTCTTTTAATGTTTTTTTAAACTTTTTATTAAGAGGTTGGGAGTTTATTTCCTTTATTTTAACTAGATGTGTGCATTTATATCATTTGATGTGTCAGACTTGCTTTCTCATATCTTTATCACTGAAAATACAAACATAAAGAAATGTGTGTTTTACTGACAGAATATTGTTTAGATTATTGTGATAAACCTGTGCTAATATGTTACATGAATTCTTAACTCTTTAAAGCAGAAAACTGGCTGGGTTGAAACTCAAAACAGTGGACTGTTTGTAGAAGTCTATTTTATGAGCATTTGTGATCAATAACTACACTAGAGACTGTTACATTTAAAAAAGTAATGAGGCATAAAATTTTGCAGGTGGGTGTGGTATGGAAATATACTTTATATTATTAAAATCTTGTAAACACCACTATTAATCCATTAAAAAAAATTAAAAATGTGATGGGGGCTGGGCGATGGCACACTCCTGTTAAATGCACTTATCACCATGCACAATGATCTGGGTTGGAACCCTGTGAGAAGATAATGTTCAAGATTTATATGTAACAAATATGATGACTGTGGTCATACTATTATATCCATATGTTTCTTAAGCCGGATTTTCTAGTGAGCTGTGCTTTATCTAAACAATGTCAGAGATGTCTCACTCGATGCATTTTAGAACACTGGTGCAAAGATGATTTCCATAATGACTGAAATAACTTGCTGCCCTGCAGATACAGATACCACTTTTGATTTATTCTTAGCAAGTGCGCTTTTTTTAAAAAAAAACTGAGTTTTTGCACATGACCCATTATGCCAGTAGTATTTCCATATATTTCCTTTACTCATTTACATAGACCAAGTAAAGTTGAAGTCTTGATAAAAGAGCAAGATAGTAATGCGTTTTTATATACTTTTTCTGCAAGGATCAGCTTATAGTTTGTGTCTTTGTTCTAAATTATGAACCTCATAAAGGGATAAAGTGACTAACTGGACCATCTTCCAAAATGTTATCAATTTTAGTTCAAGTAGGGAAATAAAAAAAAATAAAAATATTTCACAATCTCAGTGAGCAAAATGTTTTTGTGTGTGTGTGTGTGTGTGTGTGTGTGTGTGACTTCTGGCTGGAAAAGTGTAATTATAAACATCGACATTTTGTAAGGCATAAGAATCTATGGTGTGATATTCTTTTATTATAATTTTACTTACTTATTAACATGAGAGAGAGAGAGAACCAGAAGATCACTCTGGCACATGTAATACAGGAGATTGAACTCAATTTCATGCTTTAAAGTACAATGTTCTAGCTACCATACCTTTCTTAAGTCTTGTATCTTGAAGAAGAGCTCATATTCTATTATGATTCAGTGGTAATTATAGCACATGGAATTACATAGATTTTTTTCCCGTGAAAATTTAGCTTTAAAAGGTGCATTAAAATTCTCCTTACCGGGAGTTGGGCTGTAGCGCAGCGGGTTAAGCGCAGGTGGCGCAAAGCATAAGGATCCTGGTTCGAACCCTGGCTCCCCACCTGCAGGGGAGTCGCTTCACAGGCGGTGAAGCAGGTCTGCAGGTGTCTATCTTTCTCTCCTCCTCTCTGTCTTCCCCTCCTCTCTCCATTTCTCTCTGTCCTATCCAACGACAACAACAATAATAACTACAACAATAAAACAACAAGGGCAACAAAAGGGAATAAATAAAAAAAAATTCTCCTTACCCTGATAATTTTGACATTAACTGGGAAATATTGTAAGGCTAGGTTAAATGACTGTTATTAAGAAAAATGTAATAAAATGGGTATTGTTATAATGCATCAAGAAACACAGTTTTCTTTTATTTACATATTTTACTAGTTACAGTTTTTATTTGTGAGAGATACATAACAGAGAAATTGTACATTTTGGGAAAATGCACACTATTATATAAAATTCCATCTTTATATTCTCAAATATTTAATTTTAAATTTAAACATATTGAAAACCTTGTCCACAACTGAACTAAACCTTAGCACAACAAAGATTTTAGGTTATGTAATTTATCTAGGTTCTCCAATTTCATTTTTAAGTAAGAATTCGCTTTTCAGTTATGTAATATTTGTCACAATATGACTGCAATTTATAATATTGTTAAAAGTGATTTATAAGATTATAAGAAGAGTATATATTAACGTCATTCCCACCACCAAAGGTCTGTGTCCCTACCCTCACCCCCCTATAGTGAAGCTGAAAATCTACCCTCACCTTTCACCCAGAGTTTTTTACTTTGGTGAAATACTCCAAACTCAGTCAAATTCTACTTTGCTTTTCCCTGTCTATTCTTCCTTCTCAGTTTCTGTTTTTGAGTGGAATCATCCCGTCATATAATTTATAATATTAAAAACCACAGAGTTGTGTAAAATTCTTGGTGATTAAGATTACTAGTAATTGGAAGATATATGTAGGGATTATAGAGTGTCTATCTTCCATGTGTGAGATGCTGGGTTCTGACCCTGGCATCATACATACTAAGGAAAATTAATGAAAAAGAATTCTTGTTTTAAGAAATAATGGTATCCGATTGGCATTCTTGTTAGGTATGAAATAGTTTCCTGGGCATGTAATTTTTTAATGTCCCCAAATGGTTTTGAAACCATTATAAAAGGTGTGTTACTTAATCTTATTAGATTTTCCCTTATTTTTCTATTTTGAAGCATTATTTTTTTTTGTATCCTCTGGAACATATACCCTAACTAAAAATTGCTTTGATATTATAAAAATATTGTGATGATTAATCTTTGTTTAGGTTTTAATTTTTAAAAAGTATTTATTTATTTTCCCTTTTGCTGTTCTTGTTTTTCATTGTTGTTGTAGTTATTATTCTTGTTGTTATTGATGTCATTACTGTTATATAAGATAGAGAGAAATGGAGAGAGGAGAGGAAGACAGAGAGGGGGAGAGAAAAATAGACACCTGCAGACCCACTTCACTGCCTGTGAAGCGTCTTCCCTGCAGGTGGGGAGCCAGGGGCTGGAACCTGGATCCTTGTGCTGGTCCTTGCACTTTGTGCCACGTACGCTTAACCTGCTGTGCTACCGCCCGATTCCTGATGATTATTTTTTTTTATAATTTGCAGTATATTTGATTATAGAAACTTCAAAAGTTATTTTATTTGTAATAGAGTTGAAATAATAGGCTTTTAAGGTTCAGTTCTTCACTCTTATTTGTTAATGTTAATAATCTAAAGAGCTAGTCATTTAAAGTTTCTGATACTAAAATAATTTTTTTAAATAAGCACAAATCTTATGAGTTACTGATTTTATCTAAATTATGAGGATTCCAAAAAAAATAATAGAATAACACTAGTTAGTATTGGAAGGAGCCTTGGAAATCTTGTATTTCTCTCTCTCTCCCTCACACACACACACACACTCTCTCTCTCTTTGTTCTATTGTAACATTGGGTAGCTCTAGGACTTTGGAATCTCAGGCATGAGAATCTCTTTGCATAACCATTATGCTATCTACCCCTGCCCACAAATCTTGCATTTTTATTAAAACTTTCATGTTTATTATGAAGAGAAATAATTAAAGGCAAAAAGGAATGAACTTATGTGTTCAGCCTTACATTTAATGAAAGAGATGGATTATAAGCCAGCTCTGTTAACTCAGCAGTTCAGACTTTTTTTTATAGTTTATACTCTTTTTTCTGTAAAAACCTTGTTATTTCTCTATTTAAATCCAGACTACCATTATGTATGTGTGATTTTCTTATTGTCATTGATTATCTGTAACACACTGTCATTAAAACTTAGGGCAAATTAAATCCAATTATCATAGCTCAGAAGAAACAGCCATACACACCTACTCTTAAATAAGAACTAAAAAGTCTAGACAACTTAATTATTAGATGTGAACTTTTACACAATGAACTCAGTGTTCACTGAATAGGTAAATCAAGTTAAACACTTTTAGTTAAAAAAAAAAACCTGGCAACTAAAGATGAAAAGTGACTCCCCCCACTACATCCATAAGAAAGTGCATCATTTCTTTTCTTTTATATTTCTTTTATATTATTATTTTTTACCAGAGCACTGCTCAGCTCTAGTTTATGGTGGTGCGGGGGATTGAACCTCTGATTTCAGAGCCTCAGGCGTGAGAATCTCTTTGCACAACTGTAATGCTATCATTTCTTTTGTTGATACTTTCAAAATTTTCTGGATTGATAGTAATACATATTTAATAAAAGAGTAAATGAAACAAACTAATGAGAGGGTTTGCAAAATGCTCACTTGGATAGTGTACTTATTTGCTATGTATACTGCTGGGGTTCCAGACTGGCACCCATCCTGTGAAAGTAAGTGCTACTGCTGTGGCTTCTCCCTGTCAACCCCCCCCCCCCCCGCCCACCTCTGTGTCTCACTCTTTCTCTGAAAACGTGAAAAAATGAAGGAGAACCAGAAGAGATGATGTTGAGAAGGAGGAGGAAGAGGAAGAGGAAAAGATCGATAAGAAATGTGGATGAGAAAGTAATTCCTGTGTATTGGTAAGTTTATATAAAATTTGAATCATGTGCTTCCTTAGGTTCATGATAATTTTAAGCATTTAATAACATTCAAAACACAGAAATCTAAACATAGACTTGATTTTCTGCATCTTAGAGTTCAAATATCAACTTGTATAAAAGTTCTACCTGTTTTTCTTTCCGTTCAGGTAGTTACAGTAAGAGAGGGAGACACATTGTCACCTCCAGTGTGGTGGTGGTGGTGGTGGTGGTGGTGGTGGTGGTGGTGGTGGTGGTGGTGGTGGTGGTGGTGGTGGTGTGTCAGGTTCAGCTTGAGCATCGCCCATGGCACAGCATGTGCACTTACCCTGGTGTACTATAGATAACCTCCCCCAAATTCTAGCTTTATTGTTTCAATACAAAAGAAAGAAAATGAAGAGTGATTTTGAATCTGTAACATTATTTTATTACCATTGTAGCATTTTAATGCCTTTTAAAAAAGATGTTATACAAATTATTCAACTGAGTCTATATACTCGTTTATTTTAACTTCACTTAACACTTTATTGTGGGAATGCTGACGTAATAGAATTGTTGTCATAAGGGCACATTTCCCTAAATAGGTGTCCCTATGTTACACTTTCTACCAAAGCAGCCCCAGTCCCACCATAGGGAGTTAGATCTCCAGTCTTCTTAGTGATCCTCTCTTCCCACTTCTGAATCCCCAAATCTGCTGCCATAGCTTGCTGGGAATATTCTGTATGGCTGAACCTGATATAAAATTTGCATAGCATAGCCATTAGAAAAGAAAGCTATATATTTTCTGGGTTTTATTTTTTAATACTATTTTTTTTTGCCTCTAGAGTTATCAATGGGGCTCAGTGCCTGCACTAAGAATCCACTGCTCCTAGAGGCTATTTTCCCCCTTTTGTTGCCCCTGTTGTTTATTGTTATTGTTATTGCTGTCATTGTTGGATAGGATAGAGAGAAATCAAGAGAGGAGGTGAAGTCAGAGGGGGATAGAAAGATAGACACCTGCAGACCAGCTTCACTGCTTGTGAAGTGAATACCCCCCCCCCAGCATGTCAGGAGAGAGGGTGGGGATGGGGTGGGGCTTGAACCCAGATGCTTGTGCCAGTCCTTGTGCTTTGCATCATGCACGCTTAACCCACTGAGCTACTGCTTTGCCTCCTTTTTAAATACTATTTTTAAAGATGTCATTTTTTTTTTTCAAGTTCACATTATCAGAATTTGACGTGAGATTTTTTTTTTTTTTCCGTGTGTGTGTGGCCATGTCAGATAACTTCATATTTTAAGACTATTCCTTTCAAGGCTGGATATTAAAAGTAAGAAGTGTAATAATGATAAGAAATATAAAATATATTGCTTAATAATTAAATAGTCCTTAGTACCTATGAATGTTTAGGTGTTCCATTACCTATTGGTTCTAAGTTCAATATTTAAAAGAAAACTAAACTTGCTAGCAAGGAGTAGTCCTTTAAGATTTAAGTTAAGTGATACAAAATTGATTTTATGAAAATTTATTCTAGCTACTTACTAAGTTACTTATAATGAACTAACTAAAAACATAATTATTTGTTTCTCTTTAATGTACTCTTGTTAGTATATTATACTTCAGTGAGTAAAATTAGCAAAGAGTAATTCCTTTTTTTACATTCAAAACAATTTCTAGATTGTTTCACTCACTCAAATGTTCTACTGTGGGCAGTTGTACTAAGTAATACTATAAAGGGAGATAAGTTCAGGGTCTGGTGGTGGAAACAGGCACACAGGGTGAATGTAATCTAATGTGAAATGCGCAATGATTGAGTTGAGATGCAGAATTTCAATATTTTTCCTTTTGGAAACTGCTGTTAGTTTCTTCTTACTGAGTCTCTTCAGCTAGACTACTTCATGCTAGCATTGATTCCCTAATTTCTGCATTTATTTATTATTGTGAAGTAACTTTAGTTCCAAGATTTACCTGCCCACATTAAATAAATGCTGTGCTTTTCTGCATCTCATTATAGTGCTAACTTGACCATCTTTGTTCCATCTAGTCTCTGATGATGTAGCTAAGTCGGAGGTAAACTGAATGTGGCATAGATGCTGTGAATAAACACTTCTTTATGTTATAAATCAGCATGGAACATATCAGGTACTACCAGATATTAACGGAGCTTCTTATACATATTTTATGGGGTGATTTCACTGTGAAGCTAACAAAATTTTCCTAACACAACCCCTTCCAGGTTGTGGTAGTAGTTACATTACATTGATAATTATAATTAAATATCTAATGGTTGTCAGAAAAGTCATGATGCATTTTTGCATAAAAAACAGAAATATATGTTGTGACTTTTCTGACAATCCAGTATTACAGGGAGGTAAACTGAATGAGGGGTTAAAGTTTGCCTTTTAGTGTCTGGTGTGGTTCTACCATTTATTAGCTGTGTAATTATAAACAAGATAGTTAACCTTTCTTTATTTGAAAAATAAAGATAATAACTGTCTGGTAGTTGTGATAGTTTATAAGAAGAAAAAAATCCTACTTTTAAGACCAACTATGACAGTGTTAAAGACATCAAAGAAGAAACTCTGGTTTCAATCCAATTCTCTCTCTAAAAAGCAATACTTAAATTATTTACAGACTATTCTCTTTTAACTGAGATATAATCTATGATACTTGTAGGAAGAGATGCTCATCTCTGTAAATCATGAATGTTCAAAGATTATTCTTTGCATTTTCTTTGTTATTCAAGTAACTTACCTAGACAGACACTTATTTTAAAGTTCCATATATATATGTGTGTATATATATTTTAATATTTATTCCCTTTTGCTACCCTTGGTGTTTTATTGTTGTTGTTATTGATGTCATGGTTGTTAGGACAGAGAGAAATGGAGAGAGGAGGGGAAGACAGAGAGGGGGAGAGAAAGATAGACACCTGCAGACCTGCTCACCACCTGTGAAGCGACTCCAGGTGCTGGAGCAGGACCCATACCCCAGTGTTTGTGCTTTGCATCGTGTGCTCTTAACCTGCTGCGCTACTGCCTGACACCTGACAGGCACTTCATTATATTTAAAGTACTATCAACTTTTTTTTACCTCACTCATGACAGTTGGTTCTTTACTTTTTGTCTGTTATCTCCCTTGGTGTCTGTTGTCTATTCTAATAAACCTTAACATTTTTTTTTTGTTAAGAAAAAAATTAAAACATATATTTTGGTAGAAGAGGAAAATGTTTTAATTTATTTTATTTTATTTTTTTACCAGAGCACTGCTCAGCTCTGGCTTATGGTGGTGCAGGGGATTGAACCTGGGACTTTGGAGCCTCAGGCATGAGAATCTCTTTGCATAACCATTATGCTATCTACCCCTGCCTTTAAGTAAATGTTTTCTTTCAGCATCCTAAATACTGTTATTTCCGTGAATATGGGAATATAGTTTTGAATCCTCTTTGTAAAACAGGATAGAATATATTCAGTGAAAATGTTTTCCTTTTCTCATATTTTTCAATTTTTTTCTTGGAATATTTTCCAACAAGGTTGTTTACATTTGGGGGTAAAATTGGGCACCTCTTTGGAGTGCCATACTCCCTCTATTACTGACTGATAGGTTTCTTTCCCTTCTTATCCTCCATTTATTTTCCATTTTTGACTTTTATTGACTGTTTTGGTACTTTTAATAATAATAGTAGTCGTAATAATAGTATGAGAGTGCCTCATGCAGCTATTATCCCGTGTAATACTAATTCATTAAGACAAATAGAAACTGATATGTTTAATTGTGAATTGTCATTGGAATTTTTAGCAAAACGTGTCAGAGTTTAGTATGTAAATATATATTTTTTTAATTTTTTATTTAAGAAAGGATTAGTGAACAAAAGCATAAGGTAGGAGGGGTACAACTCCACACAATTCCCAACACCCAATCCCCATAACCCACCCCCTCCCATGGTAGCTTTCCCATTCTCTATCCCTCTGGGAGCATGGACCCAGGGTCGTTGAGGGTTGCAGAAGGTAGAAGGTCTGGCTTCTGTAATTGCTTCCCCGCTGAACATGGGCGTTGACTGGTCGGTCCATACCCCCAGTCTGCCTCTCTCTTTCCCTAGTAGGGTGTGTCTCTGGGGAAGCTGAGCTCCAGGACACATTGGTGGGGTCTTCAATCCAGGGAAGCCTAGCCAGCATCCTGGTGGCATCTGGAACCTGGTGATTGAAAAGAGAGTTAACATATGAAGCCAAACAATTTGTTGAGCAATCATGGATCCCAAGCTTGGAATAGTGGAGAGGAAGTGTTAGGGAGGTACTCACTGCAAACTCTAGTGTAGTCCTGCTTTCAGGTATATATTTTGCAGTAGTTTATGGATACGTGTGCACATAAGCTCTCTCTCACAGAAACTGGTGTATATCTAGGTTATGGGACTTTGTTGGAAAGTGAACTACCAGAGATGAAATTAGAGTGTACTATAAAAGGAAAGGTCTCACCCGAGTAATGAAGCTGAAGGGTTGTCATTCCACACGTGAAGTCTCTGGATACATTCTGAGGTGAAGCATGTTGAGGTAGCAATCGTTGCTTTGGTTAGGTTGTGATCGGCAGATGCAATGTTATTTGGTTTGGATTGGGAGATGCATACGGGAAAGTGGGCCCTATCCAAGGGTTCCAGGACTGGGGGAAGTAGGGGCTCTATAGTGAAGATGTGAGGTTCCTGCTGTCTTAGGGTTCAAAAAGACAATCAATAGTTAATATTATCATCACATTATTTGTTAATTGGGTTAACTTTGAAAAGTCCCTTTGTTATAGTTTGCTGGACAGTACCCAGTATCTTGTATATAGCTGTGCTATTGGAAGCTTCTAATCTACATGGTCTAGGCTTTTGAGAGAGTCCGCATATCAAATACATAGCCTATATATTAAAAAGATTCAGTTTGTCTTTTGAGAAACTTTGAGACATACAATTGATTTCCCCCTCTCATATTAATTAGCTACTGATTTATATGTCTACATTTTGCTAGGAGTGTACATAAACACCATTCCCACCACCAAAGGACTGTGACCCATCCCTCCCGCCCACTCCCACCCCCCACTGGCCCAGGAAGCTGCATGTCTACCCCTCACCACTGGGTTTTTACTTTGGTGCCCTACTTACAATTTGATCAGGTCCTGCTTTTAGTTTCCCTTTCAGATCTTCTTAGTCAGCTTCTGTTGATGAGTGGGATCATCCCATACTCATCTTTATCTTTCTGACTTAGTTCACTTAACATAATTCCTTCTAGCTCTGTCCAAGATAGGTCAGAGAAGGTGGGTTCATTGTTCTTGATAGCTGCATAGTATTCCATTGTGTATATATTCCACAGCTTTCTCAGCCACTCATCTGGTGTTGGGCACCTGGGTTGCTTCCAGGTTTTAGCTATTATGAATTGTGCTGCTATGAACATAGGAGTACACACCTCTTTTTGGTTGGGTGTTATGGAGTCCTTGGGGTATAACCCCAGGATAGGAATTATTGGGTCATATGGAAGGTCCATGTCTAGCCTTCTGAGAGTTTTCCAGACTGCTCTCCACAGAGGCTGTACCAATTTACATTCCCACCAGCAATGTAAAAGGGTTCCTCTGTCCCCACATCCTCTCCAGCATTTGTTGCTGCTGTCCTTTTTGATGTATGCCATTCTTACAGGAGTGAGGTGGTATCTTAGTGTTGTCTTGATTTGCATTTGGTATGTAAATATTTTACAGCTATGCTTTTTTATGACTGATATTCAGATATATTACCTTCTTTTGGTTTAGCTACTCTGATCATAAAAGTCATATAGTAAACCTGTTTTTTGATTACTGTTATAACTTACGTACCATTTTAAATGTGTATATTCTTTGTACAAACAACATCTTGTATAAATATCCTCAAATATTTACTGATTATGTTATAACTGGATGATTCAGTGCAATAGGCCAAAGTGGTAGAACTCTCTTACAAAGAGTAGTCTCCACCAAGAGAATGTAGTAAAACATTATTGGGTCTGGATTTACTGAGTCCAGAACAGAGAGGAAAACAGAAAGGTGGAGAAAGCCACAGAGCAGACAAGAGAGGGAGCTGATAGGAAGCAGTTTTATACTGTTCCAAGAGAGTGATTAAATAAGTACTCACTGTCATGAAATACTTAAAATTATTCTGAGTTGAAATTTCAGAAAGCAAATAAGTGATATATTCAGTAGATGTTTATTAACACCAGCCTGGGGAAAGCAACCATGTATTCCTATCAAAAGCATATTACATCCTAAGACAATAAATAGCACACAAAAAGTTTAAAAAAAGAAGATACTTCAATTTTAGGTGAAATTTCAACTCAGACCTAGGTGGTGGTGCACCTATTTGATCACACATGTTACAATGTGCAAGCACCCAGGTTCAAGCCCCCAGTCCCCACCAGCAGGGGCAAAGTGTCCCAAGAGATAAAGCAGTGCTGAAGGCATCTCTCCCTACTTCCCTTTTCCCTTTTGATTTCTGTCCCTGTCCAATGAATAAATAAATAAATAAAGTAAAATGTTATTAAATATTGATTTAGTAGAAATAACTGGCATTGTATTGCTGTTTTCTTCTTATTGTCTTTGGGTATTTATGACCAGCTCTCTCTTGCATATTAGACATTTAATAATGTTTAAAGGCTAAGACAGTTATCTTAATATTTTTTAAACAACTGCTTTTCCTAAACAGCTTGTGTTTTTTAGCTAATGCTTAGAGATCTGAGATGGATTTCTTTATTATCTGGCTAAACTACTCTATCATTAGGGGCCATTAAGGTGGCTCAAACAGTAGAACATAAACATTACTCTGTGAAAGAACCCAGTCCAAGTCTTGCCCTTACTTCCTGCAGAGGGGCAGTGGTGTTTTAGTCAGTCTCTTCCCCGTTTCTCGTTCCTGTTCTCTCTTCGGCTCCCACCTTCTCTCCAGAGCAGGGTCAAGGACCACTTAGATATTTGTTCAAGGATCATACAAAATTATCAACTTAAAAATTAGCACTTAGGGCTGGACAGTGGCACACTTGGTTAAACACACACATTACAATGCGCAAGGACCATGTTCAGGCCCCTAGTTCCCAACAGCAGGAGAGGGTGTGGGAAGCTTCACAAACAGTGAAGCAATGCTACAGATCTTTTTTTTTTATCTCTCTTTTTCTTTTAAAGAGAGACAGATACAGAGAGAAAGACCAGAGCATCGCTCAGTTCTGGCATATGGTGGGGCTGGGGATTTAACCTGGGAACTCAGAACCTCAGGCATGAAAGACTTGCATAACCATTAAGCTCTCTTCCCAGCCCTCAAATCTCTGTCTGTCTCACTTTACCCCCTTCTCGCCTACCTAGTTCAAGTTCTCTCTTTCCTATCAAATAAATATATATTTAAAAGTTAACACTTAATGTTGCTATGGAAAAAAGTTCCTAGATTTATTGAATTTTGAGTCCCGTCTATGCTAGTTTGGCAGAGTGAGACCAAGTGATTACACAGGCTGTATTTGACTTGTGGGCCAAATTCCCCACCTTTTATCTAGAGGAAAAAAAGTCATTGGGAGTGGTGGAGTTTTGCAGGCACTGTTCCCTCCCACCCCAAATTCGTAGAGCACTAGGAAAAAAATAGCTCCTAGAGGCTATTTTTCCCTTTTGTGCCCTTGTTGTTTATTATTGTTGTTGTTATTATTGTTATTGCTATTGATTATGTTTTTGGATAGGACAGAGAAATCGAGAAAGAAGGGGAAGACAGGGAGAGAGAAAGATAAACACCTGCAGACCCACTTCACTGCCTATGAAGTGACTCCTCCTGCAGTGGAGAGCCTAGCGCTCAAACTGGGATCATCGAGTGGGTCCTTGCGCTTTGTACTATGTATGCTTAATCCCGTGCCCACTACCCAGCCCCTCCCCCCAAAATTGGTTTATTCATAACAATAAAAAGATAGTTTGATAAAAAAAAGTGGTTTCATTGATATTGTCAAGTCAAGGTCAGACCCAAGCCTGTGTAGAGGTAAAGTAACACTTGCTTAGCTTTCACCTGTGTGATGCTTCAAAACAAAGGTCATGATCTGGAATACTGTAATTAATTTTTTTAGTATTGTATTTACTTATTTTGATGAAAAAGAGAGTGAGAAAGGGCCACTCATTGCTCAGCTCTGGCTTATGGTGGTGCTGGGGATTGAACTTGGGTCCTCAGAGCCTCATGTATGAAAATCTTTTGCAGAACCATTATGCTGTCTCTCTAGCCCAATGCTGTACTTCTTTTAAAAAGTGTTTTATGTAAATTTATTATTGGATAGAGACCGAGAGAAATTGAGAGCGGTGGGGGAAATAGAGTGGGAGGGATGTAGACAGACACCTGCAGAACTGCTTCCCAGCTTGTAAAGCATCCATTCTGTTGTGGGGAGCCAGAGGCTTGAACTCGGATCCTTTGTTTAGTACTGTGTGTGTTTAATCAGGTGTGCCACTGCCCGGCCCCTTTACTGATATTTTCAAAGCTTTATGCAATTTAGAGCATGCAGAATTAAGACAAATGACCAATTTAATGAAATAAACACATTTTATATAAAATATTTGCATTTTGGTAAGTCTGGAATTTTTCATGGTTTCATTTGTTGTGAGGAACAAATTTGAGTTTCTGCAGTGCATCACTAAGCATTTTCACAACAGTCCTTCAGATACAATTCTAGGCTCTCTTAGAGCCACATTTCCAACAAAACCAACCATTGAATTTCCTACCTCTGCACTTTGCTGACAGTGCTTATTTTCTTTTCCAAAATTATTTTTTTTGTATTTTGTATTATGAGATATGAGTAAGATTGTGCATTCTTAGTGCTTCCACCTGGTGCCAGAATTGAACCCAGGGCCTTGCACTCTACCGAAAGAGCTATCTCCTGGCCCTACCTATTGACTCTTACTCCTAAAATATGCCCATAGAGATATTTTCATATAAATGTTAATTTTCCTGACATAAAAAGAGGCAGCATTTTCTAGAACAAGTACAAACACCTGTAGATAATAGCTACTTATGAGAGATTGATCAAGAAAGCCATTTTAGGGCAGATATTCTACTATATATTTTTTATACTGCTTATTACTAACTTCATTATGTAGGATACAAAAGATATAAGATAACTGTTGATTCAAAGAAATTCTGCCTTTTGAAAATGCTTTTATCATGTTTAACTTACAACATATCCACTGGAGCAGATCATTTTGAATATAACAGAAAATACCTCAAAATCATACCAAAAGTCATTTTCAGATGCACCTCACTCTATTAATGAAAGGTTATAAAATGTTACTTATCTTTTGTCACTGTAAAGTAACTATACAAAATAATATCTTTTAATATTAATTATTAAACTATTAATGTGTGTTATTTGACACGAATATAAAAATTAGTAAGAATTGTCTCTATTCATATTTGAGCTAAATTTCCCCACAAAAACCTGAAATTATTCTTGTGTGTGTGAAATAAAATGATGAAAGACATTAATGATAGAGAGGGAAAGGGGGGAGGAGGGAAAGAGAGAGAGAGAGAGAGAGAGAGAGAGGGAGGGAGATCACCATAGGACCAAAACTTCCTTTAGTGTGGTGGGTACCTGCTTAAACCTGGATGGTACACATGGCAAAGCAGCACAGTAAGTGAGCTTTTTGTTGTTGTTATTGCTATCAGGGCTATCCTTTCTATCCTCCCCTCACCTCTCAATTTCTCTCTGTCATATCCAATAAAATAGGGGAAAAAATGAAAAAAAAAAGATACCAAACTTTTGTAACCTTGAAGAAACCATGACTAAGCTTTTAAAATTCTTATTAAAGTTCAAGAATTTAATAATTTCACTACATTTGTATTGTTCATTGCAGAACACAAAACTTTGCTTGTTACACAAACATGGGCAGTAGACCAACACTTTCTTTACTATCACTGAAACATGGGCATATATTGATACATTATTTATGAATATGACAGTCCCTTGAAGTTAAAAATTCTTAGCATGAAAAAAATTAAGGACTTATCATTTTATAATTTATTATGTTATTAGGTTAACTTTATGAAGAATGATAATGTTTCACATATTATGTTTGAATTATACCACTGAATCATGTCATAGTTAGTGTCATCTAACATGTTTCATTCCTACCAAAAATAAAATGTAAACTTAAATCTTAGTTCTACTTCTAGCTACCATGTAATTCTATTTTGATTCAACAAATTAGCAACTAGCTAAAATGTCATATTTTTCTTTCTTTTTATTCTTTTTTTTTAATAGGACAGAGAGACAGTGAGAGGAGAGGAGAGGAGGTAGAGAAAAAGATAGACACCTGCAGACCTGCTTCACTGCTGTGAAGTGAATCCCACCCCTGCAGTTAGGGAGCTGGGGGCTTGAACTGGGATCTGTGTGTGGGTCCTTATGCTTTGTACTATGTGGGCTTAACTGGATGCATCATCGCCCGGCCCCCCAAATGTCATATTTTTGTGTCTCATAAATCTATAAAAATGAATAATGACTTGAGAACCAAAATATATTTCCTGTACCTTTTTAGTACTATTTATTTTTTCTTAGTTTTCTTGTTTAAAATTGAGCTTACCAAGTTCTTCAAAATAATGCTTTCTTCCATTCCAGTTTATAGTTTCATAATCAGATTAAAATGGAGTCCATATACTCAACATCATAAATAGTCATACAAACATCAGGCATATAAAAGTAATACATATGTTTTGGGAGGAAAATAAAAGAAAATGACATTTCTAGACAGGATTTTGATTCCAACAGGCCTGTTGGTGTTTCTCAGTTTTTCAAATCATTTGACTACATTAAGTTCTTGGATGTGCTATTACCTTCTTTATACCCCATGTTTCTTTTCTTCTTTAAGACACCACTCTTTTAACCAATCTCTTCTGAGCAAGGACTCTTATGATATACTGTCACACTGCAAATTAGATTCGCACTCTTATTTCACTACTGGGCAGACTTAGAAGAATCAAGCTGCTGTTCATTATACTCTTTCTGCCTCAGTAGAACACACTGAAAGTAAAAATAAAATAGAAGACCAAGACTGTTTTTGAAAAGTGAAAAATAGTTTTGCAGATGGCAAACACAAAGAATGTACCTGCAGTCACACACATTCCATTGTTCACAATTAAAATAACTTCTCATTTCTGTGACGTTTTCAGAATGGCAGGGTTAACAAGGGACAGGAATAATATGTGTATATACGTACTGCTGAGCTTGAATCCAGAAGCTGGAAATAATTGCTGTATTAACTATTACAGTCTTTTGTTAAGAAATAGATGTCCTGTAAGAATCAGTCAGACATTCAAAGGAATATTCCTTAGAATTCCTAAGCTTCTATAAGAAAATGGAGGTTTTATATTTTTGAAAAATGCACAGATTTTAGAGTACCAAGAACAAAAGTTCAAGTGTTATAAAGCTTTTAAAATTTGTATAACAAATTTAGAATATATATTATATTCAATATATATGTATTTATATTCAAATATATAACAATTTGATAAGAACAATTAACCTGGCAGATACTTTATTAGTATGAGACTGGATTTGGGGGCAGGGATTCACATGACATTTTGGATGGACACTTTTGGTTACTGTTGCCAAGGTGTCATTTTGAGGGTGGGGGAATCATTGGAAAAAAAATCAAAAGAAAATAAAGTACTATGCAGGCACATGCAAATTTGGGGAGATGAACAGGATACCCAGTTAGGCAACAACCTCAGCACCATTTCACTGGCACAAGGTGAAGTTCCATGGGTATTATTGGAAAGGTATTCTGATGTTTTTTCCTTTTTTCTCTTTTCCTCTTTCTGTGTATATTATTTGAAAGAAAGGGATTAAAAAAATAAGATTTTTGCCATGGAAAAATCATACATGTGGACAGACCCAACACTCCAAAACAAGTAAAAATAAAACCCCGAATGAGGAAATATAGCTTAATGCCTAAAACCAAAGCCATTTTATTTATGTGCTCTTAAGAAATTTCCAAACACTACAAAGGGTCTCAAGAAAATAACTTATTAGTCATCACAGAAACACCTTTATGAAAGATTTCTCAGGAAAATAATTATACATTGGAACCACATTATATTATGCATACAGTAAATATACTGCATTGGCCTGATTATTTTGGTGTACATTACTCTAGGCTTTATACTTATCTAATTTTATTTTTTATATTATATTTATTTATTTATTCCCTTTTGTTGCCCTTTTTTATTGTTGTAGTTATTATTGTTGTCACTGTTGGATAGGACAGAGAGTAATGAAGAGAGGAGGGGATGACAGAGATGGTCCTGGTGCTTTGTGCTACGTGCACTTAACCCGCTGCGCTATCGCCCGACTCCCCCTTTAAATTATTTTCTTTACAGATATTTTAAGTATCAAAAGCCTAAGATTATGCACATTCAAATAAAAAGTAATAAATTAGATAAATATTAAAATATTATGCAAAATAGACATAAGAAATGAGTATGTCAATTCCGTCAGGTTTGCTAGTTATTTTCTGTAGGTAAGGCAGATTTATATTAGCATGACACAAACACATTTTCAAACACTAGCAGTGTATTAAGTTTACTCACATTTTGCATATAGTTCAAAATTTCACCGTGCCCTTTATTTTAATGTTTTTTCTGATGCATATATAGTGTTGTGTATGAATGATGTCAACTGCCTTCAGTAGAAAAAGAAGAAAAAAAACTATCACAAATATAAGTATTCAGCATTAATATTTCTTTAGTTACAGTTTTAGAGGGGTTATTATAAAATAAAAAATTCATTTTATGTGAGTAAAAATATGTTCAAAAATAATTTGTTCATTAAGAATGTATAGTTGTACCACCATACTATCTTATTTGGTGAATGATTATTTTATGGAAACAGCACAGATATACACTATAATATGGATGCTTGCTAGTGTATTTCACCTCATTGTCTCTTTACATATTGTCACTTTGTCCTAAAATACTTTTTTCTTCTTCAACTAGATTTTGCTTCACTTCCTCAAAAAAAGCAACTTTTTAGCAAAATTGCCACCTTCACACTAGCTATATATGGTTCTTATTTATTCAACACAGCATATTTTACCTCTTTAAATTATATAAAGATGAAATTTTCTTTATATATTTACCAAGTGTCACAAGCCAGTACTATAGTTTGCAGTTAGTGCTCACTGAATTAATGCACAAGTGGATGGATACATATGTAGCGATACAGCTTTTTAATGGAGAGCTCCAATAATTGTGGCATTCCTGTTCTTATTGATTTCCTTAGCAGGATGCCAGCATTCCCAGGGGTTATGATACATACCTTCCTAGACATTAAAGTTTTTAATTTAATATTCTCAAGAGGTTTAGCTTACTTTATTGTCAAGACCAAAGTAATTTCAGTCATACACCTTCTATTCTCTCATAGTGTTAGTTCTTGAGTTCCTGGTTTAATTTCACTAAAGCATTTCCTATTCTTGATGAGAATACATTTCATGAAAGAAAGTGTGTGTGCGTGCTTGTGTGCATGTGCGTTTGCTTAAGCAATGCTTGCAAATCTTATCTCCTGAAATACTACATAAGGATTAGAGAATTAAAATAAAATTGCCACAGGAATTCACTTACTTCTAAACTCGTTATTTTATGACATTAGAATGGTTAGAAATTGTGCTGTCAAACATCTGACGTGATATATTTAATTAAAAAACACTAGATATGTAATGTGCACTTATCCATGGAATGATTGTTTAATGTGTGTGAAGATATACCATAAGGCTACTATTATTTTAGAGAGTAAAACATTATTGTTTGTATTTTACTGTCTTTAGCCAAGAAAATCTGACTTTAATTTCCTAATATTCAGTACTGTTGATACAGTGTTTTTCTACTCATACCACTCTACCAATGATAAAAATCTAAGTTTAAAGATTCAAAGATAGTACACTTTAGGTTTAGACATTAATTTAGTATTAGATTATCTAGATTATCTGTCTAAAATTAATACAGAATACCACCAAGGGTGGCCTTCCCTCTGTATTTTTTTTAAATATATGTAGCTAGGTCTGGAGAGAGAGCTCACTAGCTACAGCACATTCTTTGCCATGCATGTGGCTCAGGTGTGATTCCTTATATCTCCACATGGGAGGTGCTAAGGCAAAATTCTGATGTGGCTTTCTCCCTTTCTCCAGGAATGGTGAGACTTTTGCATGTGGGAGGCCCCAGATATGCAAAACAAATAATATGTGACTTGAAGAACTCTGTAGACATTATTATTATCATTATTTTGCCTCCAGGGTTATTGCAAGGGCTCAGTACTTCACTGAGTCAACTGCTCTTAGAGGCCATCTTTTTCCCATTGTTGTTGTATTTTTGTTGCTGTTGCTGTTGGATAGGGAAGAGAGAGACTGAGAGAAAAGGGGAAGACAGAGAGAGGGATAAAAAAAATACCCTGCTTACCTGCTTCACTGTTTGGGAAGCAGCCCCCCTGCAGGTTGGGAGCCTGGAGCTTGAACCAGTTCCTTATGCTGATCCATGTGCTTCCTGCTATGTGAGCTTAACCTGGTGCATTACTGCCTGCCCCCTCTGTGGCTATTCTGATGATACACAGGGCAGTGTGAGAATATTGTCATAATATTTCAAAAGCAATCCACTTTTTCTTCCTCCCTTCCTTCCTTCCTTCCTTCCTTCCTCCCTCCCTCCCTCCCTCCTTTCTCCCCCCCTCTTTCTTGATAGGAAGGAGAAACCTTCAGAAGGGAGGGGGAGATAGCAGGAGAGAAAAAGAGAGATATTTGCAGTACTATTTCACCACTCATGGAGTTTCTTCCTGTAGGTGGGGACACAAAATTTGAACCCAGGCCCTTAATCCCGGTAATGTGTATGCTCAACTCGGTACACCAATGCCCAGCCACTCTACTTTTCAATCAAAAGAAATGTTTCAGGGGAGTCAGGCAGTAGCGCAACAGGTTAAGCGCACGTGGCTTAAAGCGCAAGGATCAGAGTAAGGATCCCCTTTGAGCCCCAGGCTCCCCACCTGCAGGGGAGTCACTTCACAGGCGGTGAAGCAGGTCTGCAGGTGTCTGTCTGTCTCTCCCCCTCTGTCTTCCCCTCCTCTCTCCATTTCTCTCTGTCCTGTCTAACAATGGCGACATCAATAACAACAATAATAACTACAACAACAATAAAGAACAAGGGCAACAAAAGGGAAAATAAATATAAAATAAAATTAAAAAAAACCAGGGCAACAAAAGGGAATAAATAAATAAATAAAGATGTTTCTATTAGGTGTTATACTCTCTTAAAGTATTACTAATATTAGTGATTTACTACAGATTAGTAAAAGATCTCTCTTGTGCCTAAACAGTAAAGAATTTGAAGTAACAATTTGAATTCCATTATGAGATATTGTACACAATATATAATTCTGTGCAAGAAAATAGCACCTATCCCAATCTGATTGGTCAGTAACAGGAATATATATATATATATATATATATATATATATATATATATATATATATGTATGTATGTATATTCATGTATACCTTTTTTTTCCTGTTGCCACCAGGGTTATAGTTGGGGTTCCTTGGTGCCTGAATGATGAATCCACTGCACCTGGCAGCTATTTTCTTACTTTTATTTTCTTCCATTTGTATTTGCTAGGAGGGGCAGATGGAGAAGGATAGAGAAAGAGAGACACCTGCAGGCCTATGTCATCACTGGTTTCCCTCCAGCAGGTGTGATCTGGGGCTTGAACCTGGGTCCTTGCACATGGTATAGTGAGAGGGTGCACCACTGCTGGTGACCCAAACGTAACTATTTAAAATTTTTGATTAAAATAACTTCTATTTTTGAGAATTAATACTCTTTTATAATCCCTGAAATGTCCATTGTGAATTTGACATTTTAAGATTATGTGATGTTAAAAATAAGTATGGAGGAAGCTGATTCCATGCCCCTGTTGCTAACTGGTAGCTTGCCTCTCTCCTCTATCACCTCATGGGGGACTTTGTACTCTGAGCTCAATGTTCCACTGCACTATTGTTGAAAATAGTATGTATTTAAGACATGAGAAAAATAGTGAATTTTAAAAATGAAACTTAACTGTAACCCTTTCCTTGGAAAATACAACACATTTACAGATTTTATTATATGTCTTGTAAAATTGCTTTATGGTATGTTTATAAATTGTTTACTGTTGGGTTGTTGGGAGAATCATGGTGCATTTTTTGCATAGAAAAACAGAAAATACATTATGGCTTTTCCAACAACCCAATAGTTTGCTTACAGTGGTCCAAAAAATAATGTGATTTTCTCAGATTTCTAACCATGGAATTTAAGCTTAAAAAGTAGAGTATCCAGATTATTTTAGTTTCAGCTTCTAGACAGATGTTTTGTAGAATTATTTTCATTTTATATATTAAACTATTATTTACATTTATGGAAGAATAAAAAATTATGGAGCTTGTAATGATTAGTATCATTATGCTATACTTAACTAACATATTTTCAAAATGTGTATTGGCATTTAATTTTTCTTCTATGCCTTCCTCGTGAAAAGGGCACCTTTATGGTTTTTTTTTTTTTTTTTTTACGGAAGATAACTAAAATCAAAAGAATTAATTCATGTGTATATAAGACCCCCAAACTTAAAACCATATCAAGCACCCCACTTAAAACTTTTTGGGATAACTTTCCCTTGTATTTTGCCTGTTATTTTTTTAATAAGTGTACATACTAAATTTTAAAGTGATAGTAAATCACACAACTGATTTCAATTTAGAGATAAAATTGAAGGTGACCCATAGCACTGAATCAATGGAGTGACTTTAAGATCTGCTTTAAAATGGTTTAACTACTACTGTATAACCCAAAGCAAAGCAAAGGCATCTCTATCCAAGGGCTATGTCTTGAAGGGCACTAGGGCATCAATCATTCCAAACAAAACTAAGCATCTTTACCATTTTAAACAGAATTGACATCAAGGTGATTGATTTTGCACTTTTTCTCTATTTTCAATAACTTTTTCCATGTAAAAGATCGCAAAACAAAGACCCTATTTAGGATTTATGTATAATATTGAAAAGTCTTCATATTAATTAGGTATGAAATAAATTACTGAGTAGGAAACATAAATTAATAACATAAATTCATATTCTTACACTTCTTCTTCTTCTAGCGTTTGCCTATTCTTACACTAATATGTGTTATCTCCTTTCAAACATCAGTTTGCCAGATTTCTTTTAATTTTTAAAAAAAATTTTAATCATACATTCGAAGTTTGCCTGTTTTTTAAAGAGACTATAATGCCTTGCAGCTTCTATTTGACAAAACCAGTTCCTTACTAGTGAGTAGGTATACCTGTAAAGTTCTGGAATCTCTTAGAAGTTCAAGAGGAACGTGTTTTAATTATCTGAGGATTGCTACTGTGCTATTGACCTAACTCTGTGTCTTAGAGTTTTATTTTTTTTTTCTACTGAAATTCACTGAGCAACTCTTCTTTTTTGCTTACTTTTGTTAAGAGTTGAACTAAAAATCTGGAACAGTGTCCTTCAAAACAGCCAATTCTGTATAAATTCATGGGTAATTTTAATTTTTATGATGCTTCTACTATTGTCTTAGACTTACCCCTTTTCTATTTCTGTAAAAGATTTCAGAATCATGGCAAAAGCATGCACAGTGATAGCTTTATATAATAGAATGTATTGGGTTGGAGCCAGATCACCTTCATTCGGAATGTAATGTTTGTACTTGAGCAAGCTATATTTTCTTTGCTTCATTTTCCCTGTCTATAATAACTGAATTACTTAATAAATATATTACAATTGACTGGATTTAAGCAGTCCACTTAGCTTTACTTGCAGCTCACCTGAGCTAGGTAGAGAACTAAAATAGGAAAATAAATGTACATTTTTGTCAGGTATTTACAGACCTTTTTTTGAAATATGGTTGGGATGAACATACTCTTTTTTATTAACTAGACTCTGTAGTGACCTTGATCCCTTCTTGGGCTTATTCAGAAGTCTCTCAGAAATATTCATCATTGCAAGATGAAAACCCACTTAAAAATATGCAGAAAAATAAACAACAGAAAATGAAAGTCAGAAACAAATTACTATATTTGTAAGTTCTAATATATGTACTTGCTTATCACTTATTATTTGTTTGTTTATATTTTGCTGCTGATTATTCCACTGCTCGCAGAAGATTCTCCCTCCCAGCAGAGGGTGAGATACAGAGAGCGAGAGAGAGACATAGAGTAAGTAAAAAATGCCACAGTGCTGCTCTGTGGCTCTCCCGCTTTGCATTTTCTCCCATGTGGTGATTGGGAGACACATGGTGATGAGTGAGCTCTATCATGTCAGCTGTCTGTAGGCCCCAACCATCAGTTCATTATATAACATTGACAAAGACTGAAGTCAAAGATTTTTCTGTTTTCATTTTGTTGTAGACCTAGATAATTCTCATCTCTACTCTGTTTGCTGCTTTTTTTAAAGCATAAATTAGTACTTGTACTACTTCTTATTTTATTTCCAAGTAGTGCATGATGTTGTGAAAGCAGTTGATATTGAGAGTATTATGTAATGAATTAGCATCTGTGAAAAGTACTTTTTGTTGTATAGCATTATAAATAGCCATTAATTTACAACTTGTAAATTGGAAAATCGGAGGCCCATTGCTGTGGATCTAGTAGAAACACATTTGTTCTGTGTGTGATTATGTCCATAATTCTTGGGTATAGAGAATTACTGCCAAACAAAAACAGTCAAACCTTCCCAATGAGATGGACTGATTGACACTTAGTAAAATGAAAAGTACAAAATGAGTACATGAGGAGGGGATGTATTTTAGAGAATGCAACTTGAAAGGCAAGCAAAGCAACTTAAAAATTTTTAAACATGTTTGATAGTAAAGAAGAAGGGGAAAATAAAGTTATAATATTTTTAACACTGGAAATATATGAACTTTTGTATTATAATTTTGAAGGATTTCTCATTTTTTTAGGATGATCTAGTTCTGGTATTTGTCAGAAGAAAAGAGTTCTATATCAGCATTACTATTTCAAGTAGAAAAATATTGCTAAATAAGCAAGTCATACCTTAAGAAATTAAAGAATTCTTCTAAAAATAAAGAGTTGGTAAGAATTGTATGGAAAAGTAACCATGTTACCTTATAATCTTGTTAATTATTAAATTAACATTATTAAATCACATAAATAAATAACACATTGAATAGACTATGAGAATAAGAATTCATGTTTGTTAGACTTATGTTTTCTTGTAAAATTGTACTATTTTATAGTAGCTTGATGGATTTCTAGTTACTGAAAATATAATTAATGTTTTAATACCTAGCAATTTATAATTTTTTCTTTTAATTTATTTATAAAAAGGAAACATTGACAAAACCATAGGATAAGAGGGGTACAACTCCACACAAATCCCACCACCAGAACTCCGTATCCCATCCCCTCCTTTGATAACTTTCCTATTCTTTTTTTTTTTTTTGGCCTCCAAGGTTATTGCTGGAGCACGGTGCCTGCCTGCACTACTAATCCATTGCTCCTGGAGGCCATTTTTTCCCTTTTGTTGTTTATCGGTGTTGTTACTATTATTGTTGTCGTTGTCGTTGGATAGGACAGCGAGAAATCGAGAAAGGAGGGGAAGATAGAGAGGGGGAGAGAAAGACATCTACAGACCTGCTTCATGGCTTGTGTAGTGGCTCCCCTCAGGTGGGGAGCCGGGGATTCGAACCGGGGTCCTTCTGCTGGCCCTTGCTGTGCCACATGAGCTTAACCTGCTGCACTACTGCCCAGCCCCTAGCTTTCCTATTCTTTAACCCTCTGGGAGTATGGACCCAAGGTCATTGTGGGATGCAGAAGGTGAAAGGTCTGGCTTGTGCAATTCCTTCCTGCTGAACATAGGCATGGACAGGTTGATCCATACTCCCAGCCTTCCTCTCTCTTTCCCTAGTGGGGACCGGAGTAAGGATCTGGGTTCAAGCCCCCAGCTCCCCACCTGCTGGGGAGTCGCTTCACAGGTGGTGAAGCAGGTCTGCAGGTGTTTGTCTTTCTCTCCCCCTCTCTGTCTTACCTTCCTCTCTCCATTTCTGTCCTATCCAACAATGATGACTTTAATAACAACAATATTAACTACAATAAAAAACAAAGGACAACAAAAGGAAAATAAATAAATATAAAAAAGAATAGTTTCTTTATTTTTAACCATATTGGTAATAGCTGTTTTTAGAAACATGCATACTTTGTATCTGTAATGTCTTAATCTTACTAGTCATAAAATGTATTTACTTTTTTGTTCGTTTGTGAATGTATTTCCTTTTTATAATGTATTTAAATAAAGACCTTTCAAACTGTACTATGTCATTTAATTCAGTGTAGTGACATCAATGTTTTTGGTTCCAAAGGGAAAGAGCTAATTACCTGAAATCATTTTTGCCACACAGAACTTTCTCCCTTTTGAGATGATTTCATTTCTAATATCTGTAACAACTGCTGCCAATGGTAATACATCTGAGCACACTACATTCATTTGGGATATTTGAGTTATCATTCATAAGCTTTCCTGTGGTGATTTCATTTAGTATGCCAAAAATCACCTATGGGAGTTCCATTACTAGAAACAAACCTGGTTTATTTTTGTAAATTTATTTTACTTCAACAGTCAACAGTGGGTATTGATTGCCTACTGTGTTGAGAGCATTGTATTGTGTATTGTGAGGAAGTCATTACATAGGAAGTAAAATATTTGCTCATGGAATCACTTATCTAATGAAGGAAAAAAGACAGTTTTATACCAGTGATTAGGTGCCAGTCAATCGATCCATGCTATTTACTCTTTATTCACTCATTTACTGAACTTACCTGTTTATTGGTTGTTTTTTATTTTATTTTATTTTTTTAAGTTTTCCAAAAGCAGAGTAGAGTTATTAAGGCCAAAGTGAACAGGCAAGTCACCATATAAGTCTCCCCAGATTAATAGCAGAATAGTTTATTTTCACAAGGAGTGTTAGGGAGCAAGATAGAAAAGGTAGCCTTAGACTCTAGTCTTAAATGATTTACTGAATTTCGATTGTTGGAAGTTGAAAACAAAAATCAACAGAGAAGGTGTTGTAAATGAAGAGAGAATTTGGCAGGGTGAAAGAGATAGCATAATGGTTATGAAAACAGATTCATGCCTGAGGCTCCCAGATCTGAGATTTAGTCTCCTGCACTATGACAAGCCAGAGCTGAGCAGTGCTGTGGTAAAAACAATAATTATAATGCTAAATTAAAAAATGATAAATTGGTAAGAGCACTCATGCTGAGGCAGTTGTCAGACTGAAAATTGTTTACTTTGACCAAACAACATGTGCAGCACACATTTGTCAGTTTATAATACCTAAATGCTTAGTAAGAGAAATATTGGAGTCTTAACTTTTGTTCAGAACTAACTTTGTGGTGCCAATTTTATGCTAATCCTCTAAACAGGAAACAAAATTCTTTTTCTTTTTTTTATTTATTTAAGAATGGAGTCATTAACAAAAACAAAACCTTAGTACAGGAGGCTTACAACTTCACACAATTCCCATCACGTCATCTCCATATTCCATCCCCTCCCCCGATAGATAGCTTTCCCTCTGAGAGTATGGACCCAAGGTCATTGTGGGTTGCAGAAGGTGGAAGGTCTGGCTTCTGTAATTGCTTCCCCACTGAACTTGGGCGTTGACTGGTCAATTCATACTCCCATTCTGCCTCTCTCTTTCCCTAGTGGGATGGGTTTCTGGGGAAACGGAGCTCCAGGACACATTGGTGGGGTCCTCAGTCCAGGGAAGTCTGGTCAGCATCATGCTGGCATCTGGAACCTGGTGGCTGAAAAGAGTTAACATACAAAGCCAAACAAACTGTTGAACAGTCATGGACCTAAAGGCTGGAATAGTACAGAAGAAGTGTTTCTTTAACATTAAATACTAACTCTGTGTCAGCTATATGAGTGCAATTTATTTATTTGTTTATTTGTTTACTTTACCCCCAGAGGTCTTTCACGTTGTGCAAAGAGTCAGATCAGCTCATAAGTGTTAGTGTACACAATGACTGAGGGGATGTGTGCCTTGGCTGTTGCTCATAGTGAAATACTCAGCATAGGCTCCATCAGTATATGCTGTACCTTGCCAATCTCATTTTCTGTTTCATTGTGTTAATTTTCTCTTGATCTCTATCTCCAATGCACATTTTAGTTTCTACTATATCCCAGCTCTTACCAGTCAGTTTCATTATTTTATTAAAAACACAGGCTGTCCCTAGTTATGTGCTTGTATTTTCAATTCTGGGGCATTGAACACTGAATCCCCCTCCCCCCACCCCCCACTATTTTCACTTACTGTTTGAGCCAGAATGAGTCTTGCCCTGAAGTGATCCTTTCAAACTCACTGTTGGGTCTGAATGCATTTTTGCCCTTAGGCATTCTCTATTCCTTCAGACTGATCATCCAGGCTCCAGTGAGTGTTGCCTTTGAGTTGTCTCCTTCAGTTTTCAATTTCAAGGCTTGCATGCTTTTTCACCCTCAGGTTTTCCCTTTCCAGTTTTTGTATTAGATTTTAAAGACCTAGTGCCTCCAAGCACTTTCTCATTGAATATTTTCCCGTTTCATGCTTCAGTAGCATGGATGTGAACTGCTGTTGTCTTGATCAAATGTTCCCTTGTAAGAATTTCAATACTTCCTATTCTTATTTCTTAATTTTTATATTATACTTTCTATCAAATATTACTTATTCCTTGATAAGTAATATAGCATACAATCAAAAGTCTTGCCATATATATTTTTTCTAGCAAAGTATCATTTCTACACCTATACTGTTATAACCAGTCAGGATATTGGGAAGAAAAGTTACATACTTGTTTTACTTTCAGCAGAAATAGGCTGAGTTAATATATTCAGATAGCACACCTAAACACTTAAACAAAATGAAGCTGAAAACCTTGCTCAAACACACACACACACACACACACACACACACACACACACACACACACACGGGCCTAGAGGCCAAGGATAGATGGACAGTTGGATGTGCTAGTACTACAGATGCTGGACAGCAATGGGATCTCAGGGCTGAGGCTAGTGGTCACTGGATGACATTACTGTCATACTGAAATGGCTATTAAAACTTTCTCTCTTTAAATCATTTGCTTCATGTTTAAGGTACTAGCTAGGAACATCAGATTTGTTATAGTTCTGTCTCTCCTATTAACATCCAAGGTGTTAGAGGTAGTCTTGTTACCATTTAAGGGTTGCCTTATTTTTTTTGTCAGTATTCCTGGAATATAAGGTAAATTATGGCCACTACCTGAAGACCAAATTTCAGCTTATCTCTAAACTGACAAGCGTGAGCAGCATAGAGAAGCACAATTTAATCTGGTCAGAGATAACTTAAATTATGCTGTCTCTTGGGATAGGTAGTAGTTGTGTTGCCTTTGAAATCTATGGAGAATTTGCTGTATACTACACTGTAAGATACAGAGTCAGATAGAGCCTTGAATCCTAAATTAGGACTGTCAGGCATATTGTGCAGTAGGTACATGGGATGAGTGACCTGTAAATACATTTATTTTAAGGTAGCATATGCAAAGGAGAAATAGTAGGATGTGAAGTTGAAATTGTTAGGTTCCATAAAGTAAAAAATAATTGAAATATTAATTTGAGGTGTCAGAAAATTGAAATTTTAGTATAAGTAGTGAGGGAGCTAGCCATGTAATATAAGAATACTTCAGATACGTGAAATCTGATGGAAAAATATCCTAGGTAGGGACCTTTATGATTTTTTCCAATAACATAAATTAGATAATTTGTTTGAATAACAGTAAGCATTAGGGATTTCAGATGACCAGAAATAAAAATTGGATATTATTGTAATGAAAAGCTTTGACTTGTGAGTGAGATGGACAACTCTGGAGATTTCCAAGTTGCAAAGGGTCTATTCTAATTGACATTTAATAACATACTACTGGTTCTTAGGTACACCACAAATTTTGAAGAGAGTGAACAAAAAAGGACACACAAAATATTAGAAACAAAACACTATAGTCCAGAGTAGATGTCACCAGTACGTGCAGTCAGATTCTGAATTTATCTACGGACTTGAATTTCAATTTAGATCTTGGATATGAGAAGGAAGATCAGGAATGACTTCCATGTTTTAAATAGATCAATGCTACCTTCATTAATTGAGAGGGTAAACAACGAGGGAAATACATGTTTGGAAGGAAAGATCAGGAACTCTGGTTTTTATGCATTGCTCTGTTGGCTGTTAAGTCAACTTGAAGGAATGGTCAAATAAATGGTAACAAATCTTCTATTTAAACAGTTGTTTCCGTAGTGTAGTGGTTATCACAGATCTTCAATTTAGAGAAGTTTGGCCCAGAGATAAAAATTTGAGAGCAAAAGGAAATAGAGAGAGAGAGACACACACATACAGAGAGAGAGAGAGAGAGAGAGAGAGAGACAGAGAGAGAGGCACTACTACTAATAACAATAATAACAACAATAATGATACTACTAATAATAAAAGCTATTATCTGTTGCTGTTTAACAATGCCATCCTCAAATCAGTTCCTCAGATCTTTGCGTTAGAAGGTCCAACTCTTACTATTAGCAGCCATGCAATTTTAGGATCTTCCCTGAGTTTATCTGTTCTTCTTAAAACTCCTCAGCAGTTTGTATATTATACTTGGCCAACTTTCTTAATCTGCCCAAACCCTTTCTTCATTGTCATTAATCAAAGATTGGCACTATTCCAGTCATCTAAACAGACAAGAAGGCAAACAAGAGAAATGGGCAAGGTGCCACAGTGCTCAGTCAGATAATGAGGTCAGGACTCTTTTGACAGTTGTAAATGATGGGAATTGGATGGAGAATGGGGAGAAAGGGACAAATGATACTGAGTGGGGGGGTATTATTAACGTTGTTTAGGAGGACAGGCAATTATTTGTCTTTACCATGCTAAAGGAATGAAATTATAACAAAGTGCCCTTTAGGCATCTTTTCAAAAGTAGTAAAATATCCCTGGCTCTGAAGTCCTAGATTCAATCTCCAGCATGAGTATAAACCAGAGGTGGTTAAAATAAATAATAGGGGGAGGCGGGCTGTAGCGCAGTGGGATAAGCGCAGGTGGTGCAAAGCACAAGGACCGGCTTAAGGATCCCGGTTCGAACCCCGGCTCCCCACCTGCAGGGGAGTCGCTTCACAGGCAGTGAAGCAGGTCTGCAGGTGTCTATCTTTCTCTCCTCCTCTCTGTCTTCCCCTCCTCTCTCCATTTCTCTCTGTCCTATCCAACAACGACAACAACAATAATAACTACAACAATAAAACAACAAGGGCAACAAAAGGGAATAAATAAATACAATAAATATTTTAAAAATTAAAAAAAGAGTGAAAAAAATAATGAATAATAGGGCTGGAGGGATAGTTCATCCTATTAGAGCACCTGCTTATATGTATGAGGCACCAAAGGTTTTAGGTTCAATCCCTGTAACACCTTAAGACAGAGCTGAACGGTGCTCTGGTCCTCCCTCTCTGACTCTCTCCCCTTTTTTCTATGTCTCTTTCATAATAAATAAATATTTAAAATACAAATACATAAAATAAAATACAAATGAGTGCATTCAGATATATACACATTTTAAGAGGAAAGATAATATTCTGCTTTGCAGTCCTTTATTTTCTTTTCAATTCTCTCTTATACCCTAATTTTTTTTTCTATCTTGTTATGGAAGGGCTTAATGTTTAACAGTGCAGTCACTGACCGTTGACACATGGGTACAATTTCATTATGCACCAGGACCCCAAAGTTCTCTTCTTCTGCCCCTCCTTCCCTGTCCTTTCCCCAGGACCTTTTCCTTTGATATAATATATTATGCCCGGTCCGTGTTTCACTTTTTATTCTCCTTTCCTGTCCCTATTATTAAGTCTTCCTTATAAGTGAGAGCAAGGACCAGCATAAGAATCCCGGTTCGAGCCCCCGGCTCCCCACCTGCAGGAGAGTCGCTTCACAGGCGGTGAAGCAGGTCTGCAGGTGTCTGTCTTTTTCTCCCCCTCTCTGTCTTCCCCTCCTCTCTCCATTTCTCTCTGTCCTATCCAACAATGAACAGCATCAACAATGGCAATAATAATAACCACAATGAGGCTGCAACAACAAGGGCAACAAAAGGGGGGGAATGGGGGGGAATGGGGGCGGGGATGGCCTCCAGGAGCGGTGGATTCATGGTGCAGGCACCAAGCCCAGCAATAACCCTGGAGGAAAAAAAAAAAGAAGAGTAGAGAGTGGTAGGGTCTGTGCTGAACTTAAGCATATTAGTCTTTTTAGAAGTTCTCTCCCTATGTTCAACACTTTGTCTAAGATGAGTCCATAAACACATCCCTGGGACAGAGGGATGTTAATGACTCTTCTCATATATATTTTTTAATTTCTTTATTGTGGAATTAATGTTTTGCATTGGACAGTAAATACAATAATTTGTACATGCATAAAATTTCCCAGTTTTCCACATAACAATACAATGCCCACTAGGTCCTGTCATCCCTTTTGGATCTGTATTCTACCCCCCCCACCCACTTTTTAATTCCTAGATTAAATGTTTATCATTCTTGTTCTCTAGTAACTGAATATTTTAACTTTTTTAGGTACTGTTTTGGGTCTTCTCTGTAAGAGTGAATTGTCACTCTGTAAGGTGAGTGTTAGGGACAGTTCCTGCACTTTCTATTTATAATTTCTTATATAATGCACATTGTTCTAGCAAAAAAGACTTACCCATATTCAACTTGTTAGTCTTCATGCTGTTACTTAAAATTTACCCTCTGACTACATATTGATAAACAAAACAGAAATAAATGGTTCCATATACGTGACTTATGACATTTTAAATTAAGGAATCTGGGACTAGAATAAACATTCTTTGGGACATGGTTCCTCTTTATTTTTCTCCCTCTCTCCGTAACTTACTTCCTCCTTATTTTTTCCTTTTTGTACAGTTGTTGGAAAATTTATATCATATTTTCTATGTAAAAATACATCATGACTTTGCTGACAAGCAAATATAAATAGAACTTGTATGATTCTTTTTATTATATAAGTAGGTAGTTAATGTTAAATAATCTTTCCTTAGACTTTTTTTGTCATTCATTATCATGGAAACAAGATGTAAAATACTATGGAATAATTTATTAATGGAAAGTGAAATTCTGCTGTTCCTCTATATGTGCTATGGTGTTGTAGTAGAGGTTGCTTCTTTAGAGTATATTACCAGCATGATGACACATTTAAAAGTAATATATTTTACTTCAGGCTGTTCTGTGAGTTAAATGTACACAGACTTTGTTGAATAATTTTGTTTTTCATCATAATGACAAGTAGATTTTCTATTGTGAAAGCCTCTAGAGACCCATTTGAACATATTTAAAATTATATGGAATCCACACACTTTTCACATTATTATTAAAAGCATTAGAAGGATTTTTACTGCTAAGTATTGACTTTCCCATAACTTGCTATTTTCAATATGTATTCTGTTTCTATTATATCTATGAATATTTCTACTAATATCCCTATACTTTTTTCTCCTTTTATTAACACTAGTCCTATCATATTTACTTACTTTGCTCATTTGGGTTTATATATTTCCCCAACACTTTTTTCATGTGGGCTGTTGGGCTATTTTTCCCCTCCCTCCCTTATATCCTTTCTTTCTGATGGAGGATGAGCAACAGAGACAGTTTGCCACACTGCCTCACTCCCCACCAGTGGTGACCTACAACTTGAATTATGATCAGACATGGTTATATATGCTCTACCAGCATATACTTCCAGTAGGCTTTACTAGTTATGTGAATGCAACCTGTGATTATGAAAATTTCTCATAAATTAATGAAAATTTCTCATAAATTAATCTAACCTTAGAAATCCCAGCATAGTAACTTTTGAAGGCTAAATAAATGGAAATACTTAAAGTTAAGTGATTTGAAAAGGCTACTTATACATTGACAAGAATATATTGTGTTGATAAAGTTATTCATTAAAAAGCTAGAGTTGGGGCTAGGTGGTGGCTCACCTGGTAGAAGGCCCATGTTACCATAGGCAGGTCCTGAGTTTGAGTCCCAGCCACCATTTGGAAGCACCTGCAGGTCGAGCTCCATGAGTGCTGAGGCAGTGCTGCAGTTTTTCTCATTTTCTGTCAGTCTCTCTGTCTCACCCTCTAAAGATCTATGTTGAGGCTGAAAATGTTTTGCAGACACTTACCATGGCTAGATGAGAACTATGCTATCAATTACATCAGTTATCAACAGTAATGTAAACCATTAACTTCTCAATAAATACACAAATAATAATAATAATAGGAAAACTGGTTACTGGGAGCAGAGGAGTCCTATACTAAAGCACTGAGCTCCCTGTGATATTCCTAGTGACAAAAACAAACAGAAAACAGATTTAACAAAGTAAATGTAAGTCTACATGTCACAGATGTGAAAAAAAAAAGACACAATGACACTAAAAGTATCATAATTGGATCACAGCCATTTTCTGATTAATAGTTATCTAGCTTACAGCTAAGCTCATCATTGGTATTAATACAATGCACTAATATAAGATGGTCATATACCAGAAGGTAAACATGTGCTTAATACATGTAAAAATATTGTGTGTGTGCATATGTGTATGTTGCTGGGTTCTTGTGAATGGGTAATTTTACCACTAATCTATATATATACATGCTGGGGCTTGGTGCCTGCACTACAATTTCACTGCTCCTGAAGGCCATTTTCCACCCATTTTGTTGCCTTTATTGTTATTGCTGTTGTTGTTAGATAGGATAGAGAGAAATTGAGAGAGGAGGGGAAGACAGAAAGGGTGAGAGAAAGACACCTACAGACCTGCTTCACTGTCCTACCACCTGGCTCCCTCTGGTGATATTTTTTAAGATAAAAGTACAGACAGACAGAAACAGAAGGGGAGAGACTTGGCATCACTGCAGTCCCCCTGTGCCTTAGTTCTCTGATGTGGTGTTTATGGGGCTCCAACCTGGGTCATGCATATGGCAGAACAGATGCTATATTAGGTAACCTGCCAGCACCCCAGCACTTTTCATAGGGAAACAATGCAAAACATTTAATTGTGCCATGTATAGGGTATGGAAAAAAAGATCTCAGATAAAACATCATTTTGCATTAGCTACATTTTAGTATTTGTTGTTATGTAAGAATAAAACTGGGCTTTTTTGTTGTTTGTTTCCACATTAAAATCTATTCTCATGTAACATTACAATTCAAGGAAAGAGAAATCTTTTCAAGGTAGCTCTTCAGGGTATTAGCTTTCAGTGAAGGTTTTGGAAAAAGTTAAGAAGGTCTATTATACAATGCATATGAAAATGCCTCTATTCTTTTCTGTCCAATACCTTAAAGATGTGACCACTGTTTTCATAGCTGTTCTAGAATCTTGCTCCAAATTCCAGCACCTCTGATTTTCCCTTCTCCCTATTGCTATAACCTCATTACAGGTTTGGGAGTTGAATACTGTATTTTATTTAAATACCTATGTGAAATATAAATCAGTTTCTATACTCTAGGAATTATTAAATCTACAATTTGTTCATTACATTTTCTTGTGGGAATGTCTTTGATCTGATAAGTAGTAACAAATAAATTCTACTTTGAAGTAGATGAACAGTTTGGAAATGAGGCCTTGATCCAGATCCAGATTGTATTGAGGGATTCAGTAGATTAAACTAAACCCAAAGCATTTAAGTAGCCATTAGCATTACAGAATAAAACCAGACAAGCTGATCTCATGAAAGGAGACAAATGCAATTGGTTAGCATATAAAAACCAGGATTTACATTAGTCTTTCAGGAATAGCAGACTATCTATTGGGACAGAGGATTGGGAAGTGTTTTATGCACCAAGACATAATTTAGTCATTCAGTTTTAGTCTGCATATGCTTTTATTACCAACCAATACATATTTTAATGATTAGTACCCTGTAGTTGTATTTTGACAGAGGACTTGAATAAGCAGATGTTATCACAGGTCTGATATATGGAAAGAAATAAACATAACTTACATAGCTCTATACAGACAAATCCCAAGAAACTGTCTTCCAGAAAATATTAGGCGAAATACTATATGTGTCACTCTGAGAACTAAGTGTGGGAGTTAGAGAAAATCCCCGAATATTGAGAACAGCCATTAACCCGAAACCAACTGTTACTTGTTCCACTTAATTTTTCCACCTGTATCCACCATGGGATAACTATAAAAAGGTGGGATGAAAAATGATTGGGGTCGCAGACTCTCCCCTTGCGTAGAAGGGTGTCGGTGGCCCACGCTTAAGCTTGCTAATAAAGGCTCTTGCTATTGCATGTGATTCTGGTCTTCTTTGCATGAGATCCGGACTGGAACCTCTGGGCATAACACTAAGAACTGTATGAAGATATGATTAATGATGATAGCGGTAGGTGATATTTGAGATTTTTTTACACACAAAAATTTTGCTTAAGAATGATCGATCACCCTTTGTTGTTGGTATGTCATTTTTATTTATCAGACACCAATGAGAAAATTGGGACTCAGTAGTATTGAGTTACTTACCCACTATTATACTACTTAGGGATTTCAAACCTAGATTTGAATCAACATAGTTTAACTTTGGTATTCACATTTTTTTTTTTTGCCTCCAGGGTTATCACTTGGGCTCAGTGCCTACACCATGAATCCACCGCTCCTGGAGGCCATTTTTTCCCATTTTGTTGCCCTTCTTACCCTTGTTGTTGTCGTTTATTGTTATTGTTGCCATTGATGTTGTTGGATAGGACAGAGAGAAATGGAGAGAGGAGGGGAAGACAGAGAGGAGGAGAGAAAGACAGACACCTGCAGACCTGTCTCACCGCTTGTGAAGCAACTCCCCTGCAGGTGGGGAGCCGGAGTCCGAACCGGGATCCTTATGCCGGTCCTTGTGCTTTGCGCCACCTGCGCTTAACCCGCTGTGGTACAGCCCGACTCCCCGAAATAAGTTCCCTTTTGTTGCCCTTGTTGTTTTATTGTTGTAGTTATTATTGTTGTCGTTGTTGGATAGGACAGAGAGAAATCAAGAGAGATGGGGAAGACAGAGGGGGAGAGGAAGATAGACACCTGCAGGCCTGCTTCACCACTTGTGAAGTGACCTCCCTGCAGGTGGGGAGCTGGGGGCTTGAACCGGATCCTTATGCTGGTCCTTGCGCTTCATGCCATGTGTGCTTAACCCACTGTGCTACCACTGATAGCACCTGGTATTCACATTCTTAAGTGTGTGACCTAACTTCTTCTCCTTCTCCTCCCCCTCCCCCTCCCCCTCCTCCTCTTCCTCCTCCTCCTTCTCCTTCTCCTCCTCCTCCTCCTCCTTCTGCTTCTCCTCCTTCTCCTCCTCCTCCTCCTCTTTCTCCTTCTTCATTTCATCAGTAAAGGAAATCTAGTTTGTTTACTTCACATTTAAAAATGTAGAAAACAATGCTATTTTTTAAAATTCCTTAACATACATCTGACATAATAATAGGATGCTGACCAAGACAACTGTAACACCTTTAGTGTGAATGAATTTTAGGCAGGTTTCTTCTTTACTAAGCCATTGACCTTTCTTTCTTCTTTTTCTTTTTTTTTTTTTAAAGATTTTTATTTATAAAAAGGAAACACTGACAAAAATAGAGAATAGCTCCCTAATATGGGAAAGGGGTATAAATATTGTTGACTGTAAACCCCATCAATTTGATGTGATCTGGGGCCCATATTCAGCTTAGGAGCCTATGTGATCTGCATCCCTGTAGATCTGAGCTCACATTCTGTGGATGGTCATAAATAGGAATGTTCCAAGCTTCCCCAATATCAGGACCCATCTTCCTCAGGACCCATCTTCCTCAGGTGAAACACAGAGTATGTTGTCCATCTTCCCTTTGTAGGATGGGACATTCTCTACTGTGCTGATCCACGTTGAGGGCAAGGTCCTATGGGGACCCACAAAAGGATGACCTAACTTCTTAATTTGAGAACCCCTCCAATATCTTCAGTGATAAATAATGAGAGTATTTTGGGCCCTCATTAATGGAAGCCATTAAAATATTTAAATATATAGTGATGGTTATAGTAGGCTCATTGCATTAAAATTTTAATAGTTGCTTACTAACTACTAGTCGTATAACTCAGTTAATCTTTTTTAGAATGTGTCTGTGTGTAGAATGGAAATAGTATTTATGGTATAGACTTGCAATAAGAATAGGGCTGTAGAGACAGTATAATGGCCATGCAAAAGACTTTTTAAAATTATTTTTACTTATTTATTGGATAGAGACAGAACTTGAGAGGAAGGAAAAAGACAGAGAGGGAACGAGACAGAAAGACACCTGTATCCCTGCTTTACCACTTGCAAACCTTTCCTACTGCAGGTGGGGACCAGGGGCTGGAACCTGGGTCCTTGAGTATTGCAACATGTGTGCTCAACCAGGTGCGCCACCACCCAGCCCCACAAAAGACTTCTATGGCTGAGCTCCTCAGGACCCAGGTTCAATTCTCAGCACTACCATAAACCAGAGTTAATTAATGTTCTGGTTCATCTATCCTCCTCCCCCCTTGCACTTTCTCTCTTTATCTCTTTGATAAATAAATAAAATATTTTAATAAATAATAATATGCAATTGTCTATAGAAGCATCCCTTTGGAGGATAGAAGATTCTCTGCCATTTTTGATCCATGTTGAGGGCAAGGTCCTATGGGAGTCCACAAAGGGGTCTATTGTGTTGTTCCTGATAGAGATGACTGATAATAATGGAGAGAGGGATTCATTTGAGGTCTAGGCCCATCATGTCTGGTTGTGAATCTCAGGACTTCCCGACTAGGGCCCAGCTGATGGGGTGGCCTGATAGTGACTAAAGAGTCATCATTAAAGTATGCCAGTCTCTTGCCCTTATTCTGCTTTTGCAGTCCTTACTTTGATAAGGTCAGCTTTGGAGTGAGTAAGGGAAGTGGGTGAGGAGGGTATCTAAGACACTATCTAAGTAGACACTATTTCTTTATGAACTTTATGGTGTCTTTTTAGTCTTTCTACTTGCTTGCTGCATATATTGACTCACTGCAGACTATTGTGCACTTTTGCTTTCAGGTATATATTTTGCCCTAATTTATGGATATTGTGAACATATGCTCTATCTCATGGGACCTGGTCTATATTTAGGTTTTGGGACTTTGTTAGGAAGTGAACTACCTGAAATGGAATTAGAGAATTCTATGAAAGGAAAGGTCTCACCCGAGTAATGAGGCTGAAGGGTTGACATTCCACGCATGATGTCTCGTCTCTGGACACAGTCTGAAGTTTGTACTGAAGTACCATGCTGAGGTGGTACTCATTGCGTTGATTAGGTTGGGATCAGCAGATGCTTGTAGATACTTGTAGATAAGGCATACTTAGATTATGTGGGAAATTAAGATAGAGATGAATATGGTTAGATTTTAGAATAGAGATAAAGCTTGGAAATGTATGTTGGCAAGTCAAGAACATAGAGTTGATAGTAGAAGTGCTGAGAATTGATTGCACTGTTGATAGAAAAAGGTTACTATAGGAAAATATAAATTATAAAAATGAAGGTTTGATGGCAGTGATACCAAGGGACAGCCAAGGATAGCAACAGCATTTCACCCTGTAAAATAATTCCTGAATTATTAAATAGCAGATACACATCTTTAAAGTTATCCTAGATGAACATTGGAGTTGTTTAATGAACCCTTCAGTAAATGTTCTCTTAGCAAAAGAAGGAGAATGATAAATACGTGGACATCACTGGTTTGAGGAAGTGATTTGTGTCAGGTGGCAGAGACATAGCCATGTATGTAAAGCCAGAAGGATTTGAGAAGATTTATGGGGGGAAAAGACTGAGAGAAAGTATAAAAAAATTTTTAAAAGGATGAAATTAAAGTTATAATTTACAGAACAAAATTACATTGTTTGCTATCTTTCTGAATGACAAAAGTGATCTGAAACAAGCAAAATGATCAGTTTCAGAAAACAACAATAAATGTGCATATAGCTTTCTACTGACTGCTGAATATTCGTAATGAATATCTCTAATGTCTGAGTCAAATTTATAGCAGCTTAGAGTATCCAGTCCTCAAGGGCAAATATCTTGTTTAAAATAAATCACCCCATTTGTTCAGGCAGTCAGATTGCATACCCCTGTGGCTTTGCAATTCTCCACAACCAGGTACACTATTTGAACTCTTCTGCCAAAGTGTGTTTATGACTTTACTGCTGCCTTGTCTCTTCAGAAGCATTTGCCTTCACTTGTCAGTGGAGCAGCTGCTTGTGCACTATTTGCCAAGTTGTCCTGTGCCTGTATCTATGGTTCTATTTGAATCACATCCTGAAGTGTTAGATTCCTCAGTAAACATTACAGAAAAAACAGCGTAATCAGAAAAATGTCTAGATTATTTGAAAAACTTTCCATTACAAATGATTTTGTGAGAGGACATAATCAAAGAAATCTTGAAGTAGGTCTTAGATTTAAGTACCAAATTGAGTTAAATTTTATATTAGTTTATATATTTTTGATAGAGGTAAAGAGAACTTGAGAGGGAGAGAAAGAAAAGAGGGTGAGGAGGGTAGAAGTGAAGAGAGAGAGAGAGAGAGAGAGAGAGAGAACTGCAGCATTGTTTAATCACTTGTGAAGCTTCCCCTCTGCATGTGGTGACTGGGGTGTTCAACCAGGATCCTTGTGTACTATAACATGTGAGCTCAGCCAGGTACACAACTATTGGGGATGCCCAAAATGAGTTAAAATTTCAAAACATGGGAATCACTGTATTCAATATGCACTTATACCAGTTTTTATAGTAAGTACATGGGCATTTTCATAAGTGGACAGAAACCCCAAGAAACAAACTTGTGGGTTTTATGTTAGATTTCATGAAGAGTGAAAGTATGGGGCTTATAATAGTTTAACTAGTATGCTTTCATATTTTCAATGAACTACTATTCTGTAATATTTTTTACTTATTTTATTTTTAATAAGAGATGGAAAAAATCAGAGCATTGCTCATCTCTGGCTTAATGATTGAACCTGAGACCTTATAACTTTAGGTGTGAAAGTCTTTTGGCATAATATCTCCCCAGCCCCCAAATCCTTTTATTTTTAAATGTAAGAAACAAACGAATTAAAAACTAAAAGCATATTGTTCGTATACTGAGGGTGAAATGAGCAAGTCTGCTTTCTTAGAATTCTCCTTGGAACTAACTAATGTCCTTCCTTCTTCCCTTCCTCCCTTCCTTCCTTCCTTCCTTCCTTTCTTTCTTTCTTTCTTTCTTTCTTTCTTTCTTTCTTTCTTTCTTTCTTTCTTTCTCTCTCTCTTTCTTTCTCTCTTTCTTTCTCTCTTTCTTTCTTTCTCTCTTTCTATTTTCTCTACAACTGTGGCCAACATTTTCAAATGGGCATGGGGAGAGACGAGACACCATAGCGCCTGAGCCAGTGTAATGGTGGTTAGGCTTAAAACTAGGTAATATGCATGATAAAGCAGGTTTAATGTCCTGGTGAATGATTTTATGGACCCTTTGGAGTCCCCATTTGTGTGTGTGTGTGTGTGGTGCAATAAGGATGCTCTTTTTCTGTGGTTGCAGGGGAAGTTGGAGGGGGAGAGCCACGAAGACTTCTTTATTTGTTTTCATTAAGAGAGACTTAGAGGAGGTAAGAGTGATTTCCTACTTCTGCCATTTTTTTTCAACTCAAAATATTCAGTATTCCAAGGTGACATATTTTGAAGTGGTGTGACTCAAATACCATCTTATTTTTATATCTAAAGTTACATTTGGATTAAACCATGTAAGATTGTTAATATGATGGTAATTAAATATATATTTTATGGGAGCCAGGCGGTGGCACACCTGGTTAAGCGCAAGGATCCAGGTTCAAGTTAAGCACAAGGATACAGACTACAGTGCACAAGGATCCAAGTTCAAGCCTTGGGTCCCCACTTGCAGGGGGAAAACTTCACAAGGGATGAAGTAGAGCTGCAGATGTCGCTCTTTCTCCCCCTCTCAATTTCTCTTTGTGTCTATCCAATAATAAATAAATTTTAAAAATTTCTATTTCATATGGGATGAGATATATTTTCTAATTTTTAATAGAATTATTAGACCTAGGATTTTGAACTTAGTGGTAATTTTCTAGTAAAGGGAATGTTTGCTTTCTAATTTGCCTGCTATAATGAAAACATTAGCACCAATTTTTACAATAAAATATAAAACCAGAATAATCTCACTGTAAAAGCATTTCAACTTTTCAGTTAAATGTCAGTTAGAGTTTGTTTCCTGTTATAGATGAAACTATAATTGCAAGATAAGGGTACACATAAAAGAGTAAGAAATATATAAGTTAATAGGATATTTTCAAATTCACAGTGATCATGTGCAAATCTCTGCATATCTTTATGGATGTGTGAAGGGAAAAACACAAGAAAGGAGACTTTCAGTGGTAAATCACCCTGTCAGTTATCTCTAAATGGAGGAAGGGGATAGTATTTCCAGATTCGGAAAGAACTTTTATAACCACCAATTCTTAAAACCTGGATAAATAATCTGAAAACACCAGTGAATCCTAAAATAAAAATAAATTAAGAAACACAAACATGGGGGTCGGGCGGTGGCGCAGTGGGTTAAGCGCACGTGGCGCTAATCGCAGGGACCGGCGTAAGGATCCCGGTTCGAGCCCCCGGCTCCCCACCTGCAGGGGAGTCGCTTCACAGGCGGTGAAGTAGGTCTGCAGGTGTCTATCTTTCTCTCCCCCTCTCTCTCTGTCTTCCCCTCCTCTCTCCATTTCTCTCTGTCCTATCCAACAACAAAGCAATGTCAACAATGGCAATAATAACCGCAAGAGGCTGCAATAACTAGGGCAACAAAAAGGGGGCAAAATGGCCTCCAGGAGCGGTGGATTCATGGTGCAGGCACCGAGCCCAGCAATAACCCTGGAGGGAAAAAAAAAAAAAAAGAAACACAAACATATCTGTTCTGGCACCTTCTTTATAGCAGTTAAAGAGAATGAGTGATTTTATGGTGTTATCTCTTTATGTTCTGTTGAATTAATACATGCAGATGACTTTTGAAATACTATGGTCATTAAAATGTTTAAATAGTCTTATTAGAAAATATTAAAGTTTGTGCATACTTTTCACACTATATCAACACACATAGATAGGTGCATATACAACTGTTATAGGAATGAGGGGTGAGTTAGCAAACGCCTTTGCTCAAGAACTTCCTTCTTTGGCTTTCCCAATTCATCCCTATATAGTGGACAGATGTACTAAGCAAAGGAATTGACAGTATGTTGAGAAAATTCCATTTAAAAAGGATGCCGAATTTAATTATCAGACAATACCCCCCACCAAAAAAAAAAAAAAAAAAGAAAAAGAAAAAAAGAAAAAGGAAAGGAAAGGGGAAGAGTCTGAAGAGGAGCCAAATATGTAGAGATCAATGTCTTTTCTGGTCTTCTTTGTCTCACCCACATTGCCCATGATGATCAGTTCATATCTGTATAGGCTAAGTTTAGTTCTTGCGGTTTGCTGAGCCCCTGCTGTGACACTTCTGTCTATAGTGTTGTGGATCCCAATTCTCAGGTGATATAGTCATGGGTTCTCAGATAATTTTATTTTTGTTTGTCAGCTAGGTGTCTACCATATGAAGTTTTTGTTTGGATGGTTACCTGTTCTATTCTCTGAGACCACCACAGTATTATTAGGGGTGATTCATTTAATAAATTTATCTATTAGATAATAAAGATGTAGACAGAGAAAAACATGCTTTTAACATTGAATTTGAAATACAAATACAGTTTATGTGAACCACGTTTTTCTTTTCTTTTATTTGATACAACAGAGAAAGTAAGAGTGGAGGGGGAGATAGGGAAAGAGAATGGTACACACCTGCAGACCTGCTTCATTGCTTATGAAGCTTCCCCTTTGCAGGTAGGGAGCAGGGACTTGAACCTGGGTCCTTGCACTTGGTAAGTGTATGCTCTACAGGGTGCAGCACCACCTGACCCCACTCTTCAGCAGACAAACTAAATGTCATATATGGTGATAGGTGATAATTAATATTGCATTAAATTTCCAGTGAGCTTGAAGGTGACACATACTGTGGTAGCCATGAATATAGCTGTTGCTTAGATCTGACGATGAGAGCTTAGTTGACCTATGTCTCCATCTCTTACACTCTGAAATCCAACATGATTTAAACATGTTTTATTTAGATTTAAACATGTTTTATTTCCACCTGGCTGCTCTATTCCATCTCATGTAGAACTCATCCACTTCCTTTTGACTTCCATCATAGGCATTTTCTCCAATCAATCAATCATGTGTACATATAATTCCTTCTTGGCATTTGTATTACCAAATCACTAATGAACAGGCACTTTAGCATCTTTGGAATTTCAGGGGGAATATGACTAATTAATATCTCTATATTTTTTATTTTCATACTAAAATCACCCTTTTAGTCTTTGAGATATTAACAGCTGCATAGTCAGAAAATTTGTCAGCATTATCATGGTGACCAGATGCTAATGCAGCTCTAGGCAGCCGCATATTTTTTATTTTCCTTCTCTTCCAAGAGCCATTGTTCTTCTAAAATAAATATTGGCAGTTCTGCCAATGGGGAGGTGTACTAGGAAAGCAAGCAATCAATGCTGACTACACAACAGCTGAAATCTCCCTTAGAAGACTGAGGTAGGAAGATCAGTTAAATGTCATCTTTGTCATTGAAATGCAGGAGTATATATGAACTGAGAAGAGGAGTGTGGGAAAGTGCTGCATGGACGAAGAAAGAGTGGCACATACTTTCATACTGTTAGGAAGCTTTACACTTACATAAACATAAAGCAACTTTAAAGTTCAAGGAAAACTTTATTAGCTCATCTGGAAAACCACATTTAGCTCTTTAATTTCTACTTATGTAAAATTATGTACTGGATGATATCTAGGGTCTTTTTACTACAAAGTTATTCAGTGCCTTCATTAATTTTAAAAATAATTCACAATACTTGTTATACTCCTGGCATATGCTAGACATTAAGCTATAGAACTACAAGGAAAATAAGTAACCAATATTGGGGTATAGAAGAAATAGTTCTGTACTCCTTTGGGCTCCTCAGAAAGCATCCAAGTCTGGGAGTATGGATTGACCTGTCAACCTGTCATGTTCAGCGGGGAAGCAATTACAGGAGCCAGACTTTCCATCTTCTGTACCCCATAATGGCCTTGGGTCCATACTCCCAGAGGGATAAAGAATAGGGGAGCTACCAGGGGAGAGAATGGGATACAGAGTTCTGGTGGTGGGAATTGTGTGGAGTTGTACCCCTCTTATCCTATGGTTTTTGTCAGTGTTTCCTTTTTTTATAAATAAAAATTAAAAAAACAAAAAAGAAAAGAAACCAGCTAAATAAACAAACATAAGACAGATTGATGGAAAAAGTAAGGAGAAATATGTTGATAACAGGTATATATGTGACAGAGTCAGCAACGCTAAGTAACTCAGAATACAGTCTTAGAAATACCCTTTAAGGGGGTCGGTCGGTGGTGCACTGGGTTAAGCACATGTGGCGCAAAGTGCAAGGACCGGCATAAGAATCCTGGTTCGAGCCCCCGGCTCCCCACCTGCAGGGGAGTTGCTTCACAGGCGGTGAAGCAGGTCTGCAGGTGTCTGTCTTTCTCTCCCCCTCTCTGTCTTCCCCTCCTCTCTCCATTTCTCTCTGTCCTATCCAACAACGAATAACATCAACAGTGGCAATAATGATAACCACAAGGAGGCTACAACAACAAGGGCAGCAAAAGGGGGAAAATGGCCTCCAGGAGCAGTGGATTCATGGTGCAGGCACCAAGCCCAGCAATAACCCTGGAGGGAAAAAAAAAATAAAAAAATTTAAAAAAATGAAATACCCTTTAAATAGTCTGGCCAGCACAGAGGACATTATAGTAGAGTCAGGAAAGATATTTCTGATAGAAAAAAGTACATGGGGAGAGTTAAAAAGTTCCTAGCTGCTCTACAGAATACAAGACTTTAAGTGATATAATTTAGAGATACTAGAGATTAATACACCTTAAAGAAAAGAAGTGAGGTAGCAATGTTGACGAGGCAGGAGAGACAAGTTGGATCTCAGTGCTCTTGGAAAACCAGGAATTTCTTCCTGACAGCAATGAAGAGTCATAAAAGAATGTTATAAAAATGATATTTTCAGTCTTGCCTCTTAAAAATCACTTCGAATTATAGTTAATAAGTAAATAAAGACAATACAGGGGAATTTACAAGAATTTTGTGAAAAATAAATCCATGTGTAATTTGATGAGTGTATTTTGTTTTGAGTAAATGGAAACTGAATGACAGAAAAAGCATAAGTCTTCAGGTAATATCAGCTTTTCCTAAGAGTAACCCTCTTATCATATAGTCTTGTTGATCATTATTAAATCTATAATAATAAAGAGTGACCCTTATGAGTGAAAGAAGACATCACTACATATTTTTCCTAGATTCAGCTTTGTACCTGTCATAGTTTCAGCATAGAGTTCTCCCTAGCTGGCATCATTCACTGTAGTAGGCAATGATTCATTCTTACCCTAATTTGAAAGCACCAATAGGAAGCTGGCAAGGTTGAGACATGTACTGATAGACTTAGCTAAAAATAGTGAGGAATCACTTGTTAGAAAGTTGACCCATTCAAAGTTGATCCTCTAGTCCAAAATTGACCCATGACTTAATAGAAATGCTTTTATCTCCATGTAATCCTTAATACATATTCCTGTAAATTTCACTGGAAATACCAATGAGATAAAAATCAGCAATAGCTGGAGTTGGGTAGTAGTGCAGAAGCTTAAGCGCAAAGCGCAAGGAACTGCATAAGGATCCCGGTTCAAGCCCCAGGCTCCCCACCTGCAGGGGAATCACTTCATAAGTGGTGATGCAGGTCTGCAGGTGTCTGTCTTTCTCTCCCCTTCTCTGTCTTCCCCTCCTCTCTCCATTTCTCTCTGTCCTATCCAACAACAACAACATCAATGATAACTACAACAGCAATAAAAAACAAGGGCAACAAAAGGGAAAATAAATAAATAAATAAAAATTTAAAAATCAGCAATAGAGTAATGCGGCAAGTATTAGGTCAGGTGGCCCTTAAATTGGGGTCAGGAATAAACAGTGAAGGTTGCTTTACACAGAATCTGTAAATCACGATAAAAATATATTCCTTCAGTTGGTCCTCAAAAATTGCCAGTGTATGGTTAGATTGATGGATGTTGGACACCACTGGTGAGGTCATACTCCTCTCATACTGTATTGCAGATGTCTTTGCTGTAGTGGTTGCATTGTACTCAGGTCATTACTTTTCAAGTTAGTCTTCTACTGGACTGTTAACTACTAGAGAACAGGTACTGGGAGTTTTTGCATATACGTTTCTGGTATCTTACATCACTTTTGGCATATATCAGATTCCTAAATATTTGTGAACAAATGCATAACTTGATTGGTTATTATTGTGTTTTCAGAGAAGTCATGACACATTTTTGCAAGGAAAAATATGTCATGACTTTTCAGACAGTCCAATATTTAAAAAAAGAACTTATATGGTCGGGGACAGTTACTCAACAGAATTTCATGCTTGAGATTCTGAGATCCCAGGTTTAATCCCAGGCAACACGATAAACCAGAGCAAACAGTTCTACGACAGAGAGGGAGGGAGGAGAGAGAGAGAGAGAGAGAGACTGTGAATCTCGATACCATGAAAATGGCCAATTTAGTAAACTATTTCTTGTCCTTTGGTTTTACTTGTCTTCCAGGAATTACTCTTTGCAAAGCATGTAAACCTCATCAGTGTCTTGTTTTGAGCATTGATTTCAAGATTCCTACTCATGACAATATTAATACTTACAGAAATGCAATGATGCAAAAGCCTAGCCCTCTGACTTGCTGGCATCAGCAGGGAAGGATTTAATTAGCTGCTTCTTCAGGTGTGGGGGACAGATCTCCCTCTTCTGCTAATGAGGTCTGAGCTGCCAGCCAGCCCCACTGGTTCCTCTTTTCAGGCCGACTCTGTTCTCTCACAGCTGGCTTACTGGCTTCCTAAGAAACACTTAGTCCCCACTGGCATGAGAATGACCCTGCCAAGAGTTGCCCTGATTATGCTCCAGGCAATATCTTCACCTGATGGTCACAACTCAGAATCTCTTAACTAATCTTTGCTGGATGATAGGTCCTATGTTCCTACTTTTTAAATTCAACTTTATCTTTCCTTTCTCAAAGAGACTTACATGCAAAATGAATTTTGGCTTTGACATCTTTTAAAGAATTTGTTTTGTGTTCATAAGAATTTCTTCTGGTAATAATGTTGAGTGGTGTATTTTTTTTTTTTTTTTACTAATAAAACACATAGAAGGGAGTCGGGCGGTAGCGCAGTGGGTTAGGTGCAAGGACCGGCAGAAGGATCCTGGTTCAAGGGCCCGGCTTCCCACCTACAGGGGAGTCGCTTCACAAGCGATGAAGCTGGTCTGCAGGTGTCTGTCTTTCTCTCCCCCTTCCCTGTCTCCCCTCCTCTCTCCATTTCTCTCTGTCCTATCCAACAATGACATCAACAACAATAATAGTAACCACAACAAGGCTAGAACAATAAGGGCAACAAAACGGGGGAGAAATAGCCTCCAGTAGCAGTGGATTCAGGTGCAGGCACTGAGCCTCAGCAGTAATCCTGGAGGCAATAAATAAATAAATAAACAAACAAATAAATCACATAGAACAAGAAGAAACCCAATCCAAGTTGTTGTCCACATGGATGCACTTTCAGCATTTATCTGACAAATCTACCTCCAGATATTTATGTATGTAGGCATGTAGGCAGGAAAATAGAAGAACCAAAGAATAGGCAAATATACTTTTATGATGAGATCTTTTTGTGTATTCTTCTAATTAAGCAAAATAGGTAGTTTATATTCCTGTGTATATGAGACACCTGTAAGACAGTGTGATCATGTTTTAAACTGTAGATATATTTAAATATTTGTGTATACAAGTGAAAATCAGTGATTTAAAAAAATGCTTTTTCAAGTTCAATAAATTATGGGAACAAATGTTCTCATTGAGTGTAATCAATTGACTCATACTTAAAGTGAAGCTAAAATTGTTTTGAATAATGAGATTTTGGATGACACAAAATACTTACTTCTTGTTCTATGTGCTTTATTAATAAAAAAAATCATACTTAGATAGAAAGCTTCTGTTACATTTTGCTAGTGTTATTTTGTCAGTGCAGCTGATAGTGTGCATTTCTTTCTTTTCTAGCTTCTCCATGTTTAGGGATTTGTCTTCTTCACCCAAGTGTTGTTCTACCCTAGAAGTGAATTTTCATATAAATAATTATTGCATACTGATTTAGTATTCTTAAATTAAAACTAGATGTCTTTGAAGTTAAATGTTTTTTTCATAAGTTTAGTCCAAACTTTGGAAGGTAGTATTCTCTTTTTTATTTTAAGTCATTTTTCAAGTGTTTCTACTTGTTCAGTTCACTCCAGCAAGTACTTTTTGAGTGTTCACTATATGATAGCAAAGACTCAGTGGATTCAAAATTTTTCTTTGCCTCATTCTGCATGGAGCTTGAAGGACTCATATTAAGTGAGATAAGTAAAAAAAAAAAAAAAAAGAAAGAAAGAAAGAAAGAAAATTGACTATCAGATTATCTCACTTAAAGGCAGAATTTAAGAAACAAGGACAGAAAAGGAAATATTAAAGTACAACTTGAATTAGGTGTGTTGTATTGCACCAAAACAAAGGATTCTGGTGAAGGAGGGGGGAGGGCTGGGTTGGGAGGAGCAGGTTGATGCTTGATGGTGGAAAGGGACTTAAGTTGAGAACAAGGATGTTTTATAGACATCTATCACAGAGAGATGAGGAATGGTACCTATGTGCTAACATAACAGCTGTATTATAAACCATGAAACTTCCCATAAAATGTAAAACAAACAAAAAGAAACAAAAACTGAGAGAAACAAAGAAGAAAGAGGCACATGCTTCAAAGCATAATGTTCTTAAATTAGAACATCTATCAACAGTGCCATTGTGCTTCTGTGGATGGAAACAATCACAACCACATAAATCTTATGTATCATAACACATTGTACTTTGCTGTGTTAAATAATTTACATATAAAAATGAAACCAAACCTTTCTGTATATGTTAAAGATAAACAGCCCTCGATAAACAGATAAACATCTGCCCTATAACACTGGAGGAAACCTTGGTGTTTTGATTTCTTCCCTCTCTCTTGTCTCTGTTGTTCTTTTTCTCTCTGAAAAAGTTGTCCTGGAGTGCCCAAATGACAAAAAAGAAAAAAGAAAAAGAAAGAAAAAGAAAGAAAGGAAACCAGGTGAAACACAAAACAGGCTGTTTTCCAAAGTTGCAATTGATTATAGATTTCTCATGTTCATGAATTATTCATTGTTTCTACATCTCTAGTAATACATCAGTCAACTGCAAAGATGTTTTAATTTTTTCCAGTAACATCCTTGAAACCCTATTTTGTTTCTGTTAGCAATACATTATAAAATAATTTAAAATTAGTATATGAATTCCTCATATATAAACATGGTGTGTGTGCTTTTCTGATACATAGGCTGGAAAACTGCACAATTTTGAACGTCAATAGACAGGAATTTTTATTATGTAGATGGGAATATGAGAAAAATTATTGAACCAGAATGTATATAACAACTAATTATTATATAAACTGTACTAACATTTTTTTTTGGCTACCAGGGTTATTGCTGGGGCTCAGTGCCTGCAGCATGACCCCCTCCCCCCACTTTTTTTTTTTTTGATGGAGAAAAACAAATGGAAAGCAAGAGAGAAAAAGACACACATGAAATCCTGTTCCCATACTTGTGAAGCTTCGCCGCCTGCAGGTGGGAACTTGGGTCCTGAACTCAGATCCTTGTGTATATTAATGCTTTTCACTCAGCCCTTATTAGTTTAATTTTAGTTTGGTTTTAATAAAAGTGTATTAAGTACCTAACTTTTGGAATAAATAGTGATAAAAACTAAAATTTTAAAGTAGCAAGATTAGAATTTCTTTTTGAGACTAGTCCAAAGCTATGGAAGTATATAAACAAACAAAAAATTCTGATAATGTTCCTTCTGCTATTAGCAAAGGACTATTTTTTTTTACTTTTTAAAAATATTTATTTTTCCTTTTGTTGCCCTTGTTTTATTGTTGTAGTTATTGTTGTTCTTGATGTTGTTGTTGGATAGGACAGAGAGAAATGGAGAGAGGAGGGGAAGATAGAGAGGAAGAGAAAGATAGACACCTGGAGATCTGCTTCACCGCCTGTGAAGTAATTCTCCTCAAGGTGGGGAGCCGGGGGCTCGAACCAGGATCCTTACTCCAGTCCTTGTGCTTTGTACCACCTGCGCTTAACCCTCTGTGCTGCTGCCCGACTCCCAGCAAAGGACTATTTCTTCTTATCCTGTCTTTTAACAAATATTTGATAGCTTCGTTACCTTATTTCCAGTTAATGCATACTGACCACAGTTTAGGGAATGACCATAAAATGCTATATAAGCAAAAAGTGTAACGTTGGGGTAAGCAAAATAGCCCACTTGGCTAGTGCACTACTTTGCAGTCCTGGTTCCAGCCTGCCCCCCCACATTGGGTTGTGTTTTGGTTTAGTGTCTTTTACTCTCCTTCTCTCTGTCTGCTCTGTCTCTGTCCAAAAACAAAACAAAACAAATGGAACATAAATACTTTATTTTAGGAACCAGAGTGGGTTATGACAGTATCAATATAGTTTTAAGTCATTTTATTAGGAGAGAGAATTATGTACAGTTGTTTTGACATGAATATAAGTTGTTGTGTCTGATTACCACACCCGCCATCAACTGCTGTTCTCCTCCACCCTCATACACAGGGTCCCCGACACTACTCAGCCCTCCTTCACTCCCCCTCAGAGTACCTGACTCAACTTCAGTAGCTCATAACTAGCCTTCAGTTTCGCTAGGTGCTTTCCTTTTTTTTTTTTTTTGTATTATTTATCAAGTTAAAATTAATGTTGTCTTGTGTAGTTGCTTTTTCAATTTCTTTATTTCCCTACTGTGAAGCAGGTATATTTATTAAGTACTGAGTCTCAGAGAAGCATGGATATGTGATTATCTCAATGGTAGGTGGAATTTAAGAAATAAGAACAGAAAGAGGAGATAGAAAGTGAAACTTGTTGAGTTTGATGTATTGCACCAGAACAAAGGACTCGGGAAGAAGAGAAGGTGAAGTGACTGCTGGTGTGGCTTAGGGTCGGGGGACTTTGGGGTCCTGGAATATGAAGGTGTATAAAAGACCTAAACTGGGAATGTGAATTTTTACAGACGCCTATCATGGTGAGAAATTTTACTCATGTGCCAACAGCTGTACTATAAATCATTAATCTTTCAGTAAAACGATTAAATAAAAATCCATTGGGGGAGAAAAGAATTGTGTTTCAGCAAAAATCGGAATACTTGGCATTCATTATAATAACTGTTAAAGTTATTTCAGATACAGGGCTGGGGATATAACAACTGTTTATGCCAAAGTCCTCCCTCATGCCTGAAGCTTCAAGGCCAGATTTAATCCTCAGCACTACTGTAAACCTGAGCTGATCTGTACCCTGATTTCTTTCTGTACCTCCTCTTTTGCTAAAATAAAATATTAAAATATAAAGTCATTTAAGGTGCCATTTGAAAAAATCAAAGATATAAGGGGGTAGATGGACAGTGGCACACCACATAGGCCAAAAACTGCCATGCTCAGAGACCTAAGTTCCAGTCCACAGTTGATGCTTGGTGAAGCAGTGTTGTAGGTGTTTCACTTTCTCTGTTTTCCTCTCTTAACTCCCTGTTCTCCCCCAATTTCTCTCTATCTTTATAAAAATAAGAGAAAGAAAAGATGCTATTTTGTATTTCGGTTTTATGATTTGAATTAGATTATTCCACATAAGTAGTTTTTCATCTGTAGGGCAAAGTACTTAATTGTTCCAAATATATGAATAGAAAATTTTCCTCCCTTCACCCTTAATTAAAGAATTCTGAATGCAGTGTGAAGTTATACATCAGAAGTCCAGGTAGTGATCTCAGTATGCCTAAATTTTCAGACATTTATATTACATGATACTATACAGATTTTTACTGGAGGAGAAGTTACTTCAGCACTTTAATCTTATCAATACATTGTAAAGAAATTGAACTTTTGGGCCAGGGTGGTGACACACCTGAGTGCATATTATGATGCTCAAGGACCCAAGTTCAAGTCCCCCAGTCCCTACGTGCAGGGGGAAAGCTTTGGGAGCTTTGAAGCAGTGCTGCAAGTATTTCTGTCTCCCCCTTCCTCTTGATTTCTGGCTGTCTCTATCTAATAAACATAGTAAAAAATAAAAAAAAGAAATTGGACTTTTATGTCTGCTCAATGTGATGTGATATGGACAAAAGCTTTTTTGATATTGCCCATAGAAAATGCAGTATCTACTTTGCTTTGAAATTTGGAAAATGAGTCTTTCTTGAACCTGAACAAAGTTTTTAATAGGATACATAGAAGATTAAAGGAGAATGCTGATAAAACAGCAATGTGAGAAATGGCTCTTTATTTTCTAGGGAATGAAAATTGTCATTCATTGTATTGCCTTGTCTCTTTGAATCACCTATAAATTTTCATCATCACAAAGGATTGCTTACTTTATTATTCTTCTGTTTCAAACATAGCCCAAACACATATTTTACATGTTACCTGCTATAATTAAGTAGTGCTGTGGTTCTTAAATTCCCATGTACAATCTGTTTTCCATTGCCACTCAAAAGATAGGATTAGTTATGATAGCATATTGCATTTCATGAAAGTACTTGATGGCGTTGAGTTTATTTGACCTTATGTGGCATCCTCAGGTGTAAATTCAGATATAAAGGAGAAGGTATTCAGGGTATGCTGTTACTTTTACTTCTTTTACAGAATCCAAGGTTTAATACATGATTAAAATTTAACATAAATACCTTGAGATTTATTGTTAAAGGAAACGAGAAATTACAGATGCATCGTTACTGATATCTATTTAGAATAACTATTACCTTTGTTAGTATTTTGACTTAAAATATTTAATAGCAATACTGCAAACAAATAATTATGGTGATGATCACTACAGATTATACACAACACATAGGATTTAAATAAAAACTGTATAGTCTTTATGTCCTCAGTGTTATACATTTGAAATATCTTATTTTGGAGGCAAAATTGACTTAAATCCAGTCTGTAGTTTTTCTGATGAATAATTACAGTTACATTGTTGTTGTTCTAGAGCATCATCAGGTGACCTAATGTTTTTTTTTTTTTTTTTTTTTACCAGAGCACTGCTCAGCTCTGGCTTATGGTGGTACCGGTGACCTAATGTTTTATCTTTCTTTGCTATAAAATATAAAATAAAGAGGACTGGGTGGAGGCACAACAGGTTAAGCACACACATGTTGCAAAGTGCAAGGACTGGTGCAAGGATCCCGGTTCGAGCCCCCAGCTCTCCACCTGCAGGGGGGTTGCTTCACAAGCGGTGAAGCAGAACTGCAGGTGTCTATTTTCCTCTCTCCCTATCTGTCTTCCCCATCTCTCTCCATTTCTCTCTATCCTTTCCAACAAAAAAAACAGCTATAACAACAATAACAATAACAACCACAAACAATCTTACCAATTCTTTGCTTCATCTTGGATGAGAGTTTATGTAATCAAGGCAAGTGAGATCAGCCAGAAGGAGGATGGATAATATATGTTCTCACTTATAAGTGGAATTTAAACACAGGGTGAAACTTGGTTAGGCTTGGTCTGTTGTAGCAGGGCATGGGACCAGGCTGGGATGGGTCAAGGGAAAGGATTGAGTGGGTGTTGGGAACTTGCGTATGAAGTTGGTGGTACAACTGGTGTCCACGCACCTGCCATGAAGATAAATTGTATCCACTAGGCAGTGGCATGGGAGGGGGAGTTGGACTGTCTGTAATGACTATGATATTCATTGTAAGAATCAGTATTTACTGTCGGACAAGTTCAGGTAAAACTGTGGATCAAAGGTGTAGGTATCTGAGATCTGTATGATCTTGCAAATTCTAGAATATGCTCACTGAAAACTCAAGTGACCTCAACAGTTAATTGGAGAACAAGTATGGAATACAAATATTATATGATATATTCATTGCCTGCCTTTCCACCTTCAATTTATGAGCCCTTTCCTCCTTGCAGTTTATTCTTGAACCAAAACAAATTAACTTCAGGTCCTTGAAGGTGTCATGCTGTTTCACACTTCTTTGCCTCTGTACATCCTATCCTTTCTGACTATAAAGTCTTTAATCACCCTTGTCAACCTAGTGAACTCCACTTCATCCTTTAAGACATAGATCAGAGTTCTCACTGTCCCCAACAAATCAGATTATTATCTCTTTTTTGTTGTTAGTTCTATCCTTATACATACCTGCATTTCAGACTTTAAAGAAACAGACATAGCTTTTATTTATATTTGATTTTATTGTAGCTAGCTTTGAATTTTTTGTGGATAGGGACAGAATATATATAGTTTGTGCCTCCAGGGTTATTGCTGGGGCATTCTGCTGGCAGTGTAAATCCACTACTCCTGTTGACCAGTGTTTCCATTTTATTGAATAGGATAGAGAGAGATTGAGAGAGGAGGGGGAGATAGATAGGGAGAGAGGAAGTTAGACAACTGAAGCCCTGCTTCAGTGAAACTTTTCCCCAGTAGATGAGTAGCAGGAGCTCCAGCTTGGTCCTTGCGCTTGGTAGTGTGTGCGCTTAACAGGGTGCATAACCACCCAGACCTTGTAGCATATTTTATAGCCCGTATATCTAGCACTGGGTCTGCCATATTACACATGTTCAAGAAATGTAGATTGTATAATCTCCTCATAGAACAAATAACTATTTTGATCATAAGCAATACTATTATTTAATGCCAAACTGCGTGTCACTAACTAAGTTCTGTGCTATTTCATAAAAAGAAGAGAAATGTAAAAGCAGTTGCATAAAGCATAATATTAAAGAGGAGGTGGGACTTGTGCTATTGAATATATTTAGAGCATGAATAGTGTTGAAGAAAAACAGGGTAGGTATTCAAGGCAAATGGTATAAGGTGACAGTGGATAAATCTGTGAGTAATATATTATACATTTTACTTGATATAATATTATACATTTCACTTGATACATTTCCAAAAGCAAATCACAGAACATCCAAATCACAGCAGTTTAAATATGAACAGAACATATCACCTCATTTAACACTCAGTACTCTAATAGCTGTGAAGAGTAGAAAAATGTTTGAAGCAATGATTTCTCTTTGGCATCAAGTTCCACACTACATTCTGTCTTTTTGACCTTTTACCCTCCTGTGTGAACATGATCCTCAGGTTATGGTTTCTCTGTGTTTGTTTTTTAAAAATGTTAATTGCTAAGTATCTCTCTGAGGACAAAAATCACCCAGATAATTAATATTTGACTCTGTAATGACAAATAGATGGTTGTAGCTATTAGGCTGTCTTGCTCTCTGTGCTGTTTACATTTGGGGCTGACTCACTTTGTTGTGGACACTGTCCTATGCATTGTATAAGAAACAGATGGAAACTTGTAAGGCCAGGGACTTAATTGTATTTCTCTGTGCAGAAGTGAAATAACATAGAGTTCAGAGTGCTGTAGACCAGTAACTCTCAGCAGGTATACTTTTGCCAATCAAGGTACAGTGAGTGGGTAGTGTTTGGAGTTCCTGTTATTGTTACAACTGGTGGACCTGCTAGTGGCAGAAGCTAGGCATTCCACTAAACACATACAAAGTGTACATACAATGCACAAGTCAGGTCGATATTTTCAAAGATAGTGAGGTTCCTGACCTAGGGTGAAGTATCTATTCAGTGTGTATTTATGAGAAGAGAAGGGATGGATTCTTCTATTTGCCTTGTTCTGATAGTTAGAACATATTGTGTCAAATTTTTCTCTGCACCATCACTTTTATTTCTTACAATTAATGTCTACAGCCTTGGCTGGAATATGATCGATGACATAATTGACTGATATTTTTATTTACACCTGTATCACATTAGGAGAGGGCAGTAAACTGAAGAAGGGGAGCAAAAAGAATGTCTGTTGATAAATAAACAGCACCATTGTGCTTTGAGGAAAATATAAAGTGTTTATATATGTGTGATGACATCAAATTTGGGAGGAATATAGATTTGATGTCACTGATAAGTTTAGGAAATGTGTATAATTTCTATTAAGACAAACTTTTATTAGGAGACAGTTGAATTAGCTCTTTTTAAGATTTGTTACAAAAATTTTCTCTCCTACTAAGAAATATATTTTCAGAACAACAAACATACATACCCTTTCCACAGAGCTATGAAGTAACTGGCAAAGATGGAAAATTCTACTTTAAAATATACAAGTATATTTGTAGTCTCCTGAAATACAAGTATATGTGCACATAATATTTTTAAATAATTGAAGACAAGATATATAATTTAATTTTGTACTTTTTTTTTACAATTGTTCTAACACATGTTCTTCATTTTTTAGTAAAATGGGAAATCTCATTTAAAAAAACAGATTCTCTTGAAATCTCAGTATATTTACTGATTTATTTTAAATAGAACTCTTCAGAATTAACTGTGAAGCTATAATACTAATATACAAGAAATAACCTTACTTCAGTAAACAAAGCAGAGGGATAGGCAGGATTACAGAAACCATTTATCAAATTTCATTCATTCACATGTACAGGCTGTGATGATGCTCTTCTGTACTTATTTATTTTTATTGTTGTAGTCATTATTGATGTCATTGTTGGATAGGACAGAGAGAAATGGAGAGAAGAGGGAAGGACAGAGAGCAATAAAGGAAGACAGACACTTGCAGACCTGCTTCACCGCCTGTGAAGCGACTCTGTTGCAGGTGGGGATCTGGGGCTCGAACTGGGATCCTTACGCCAGTCCTTGTACTTTGCACCATGTGCGCTTAACCTGCTTTGCTACCACCCGACTCCCCTCTTCTGCATTTACTCAGGAAACTTTATCAAATTCATTTTCCTTATTTCATTCCATCTGTAATTTAGGAGAAAAGCTAATCACAGAAATTTCTCAGAAGTTGTAGTCATCATACCTAAACATTGATCTCAAGATGATATCATATTTATTGATCATTTGAACACCAATAAATTGAAATAAAGCTTTCTTCCATGCTAGACTAGTGTTCTTAGACTAATGTTCTAACGTTCTTAGTCCATTACCACTTGCTTTAAAACATCACATTTAATAAATCAAGTTTCCTTAAAAATGTTTTCTCACCTGGCGATCATGTGGCTCTTCAAAGACATTGCATCTAGTGATGAGCTCACCTAATGCTGTACCTAAGCACTGAGATGTTTCTTCCTAAGAGTAATCTGAGTCTCAGACTTGACTGTGATCTTTTTTTTTAATTTATTCTCTTTTGTTGCCCTTGTTGTTTTATTGTTGTAATTATTATTGATGTTGTTGTTGTTGGATAGGACAGAGAGAAATGGAGAGAGGAGGGGAAGACAGAGAGGGGGAGAGAAAGACAGACACCTGTAGACCTGCTTCACCGCCTGTGAAGGGACCTGCCTGCAGGTGGGGAGCCGGGGGCTCGAACCGGGGTCCTGACGCCGGTCCTTGAGCTTAGTGCCACCTGCGCTTAACCTGCTGCGCTACAGCCCGACTCCCTGACTGTGATCTTCTACACAGATCTTTTTTTTTTCATTTATCTTTCCTTGCTAAGACTTCATAATTTCCATCACAATCAAGGCTAACAATCAGATGGTAGAGAAAAACTGGTGATTTCATAATGTATACCACTGTAGACAGAGATGATAATGTTTTTAAATAAAAATCTGCAGTGGGTGTATAGTTACACATTTTTATTATGAAATTAGGGAATATGAATGGAGTACGAGGTATGTAAATGGATGTGCCCTGCCCTATAAGCTGCTCTTGTCCCAAATTGTGTTATTGCTGTTAACCACACACTAAATAAGTATTTAGGCTTCATGGCTGAGTTTACAAAGTGACCAGCCTTCTATTTAGAGTTGAGAGTCCATTGATGGGGACCCTGGCACCGTCTCTCAGCTACTTGTTTTTGCGTTACTAAGAAGTTGTACGTTTCTAATGAGACTACTACTGTTGTTCAAAATATAAATGCTTGTGTGTATGTGTATAGCATGTTAAATAGAGAACTTATTTTAAAATAGAGAAATTTAGCTCATTATTCAAAGCTTTTCAAAGCCTTACTCTTACATTTTTTCCTTTCACTCAACAACTGCCCACATCTGTTACACTTGAGCATAAATAAAGTTGTTTTTTTAACTTGTGTATACATTTTCAGTTATGCATTATTCTCCTTTCCTGTTCTGTCAGTGAAATGATTTCTCCAACTCAAGAATTGCTTTCTACACACAGCACTATAAGAGCCTTCTAACAGTGTAGCAATTGTACTGAATGGTTGTTGTGACTTGTTTGTCTCCTGGACTGTGGTTATTTATGTTCATGTATTAGATTTTTTTTTTGGCTCTAGGCAATTGAAGCGGAGGTCTCTGAATTATTATTTTTTAATATTTCCCAGAGTATAGAATACTATTTTCTACATAGCAAGTGCTCACTAAGAATCCACGGAATGACTCCACAAATAAAATAGATATTATTTGTGTTTTCCAATCTACATTTAACTTTGCATAAACAAATTTGCTATCTATCTATCTATCTATCTATCTATCTGTGACATTTGGATTTTTCGTGTTAAATATATATCTGTGGTGGGGCTTGGTGGTGGTGCACCCAGTAGAATGCATATATTCCCATATGCAGATGCCTGGTTTTAATCCCCTGTCCCCACCTGTGAGGTTGAAAAGGAGTACGTTGCTGCATGACTGGTGAAACAGTGCTTAAGGTGTCTTTCTCTTCCGTGTTCCCTTCAGTTCTCAATGTCTCTATCAAGAAAGAAAGAAATAAGGGTAAAATGTGGCCACAGGAAAGGGCAAGTTGTCATACAAGCACCAAGTTCTAGGAATAATCCTAGTGACCATTAAAAATTAATAAATCAATCTCCAAGGTGTTTATTGTTATTTGTGTCAAGATTTCCATTTTTCTACATAAATAAATATCCCATATTGGTAAGAATTTTTGTAAATCTAAGGAAATAGAAAGTATAGGAATAATTGGAAGATGTTTGTTGATTTTAAGTAGGTGGTATTAAAGAGCTTAAGATGTTCGTAATATCATCTTTTTCAATATTATTTTCAAAAAGTAAAATATTATAATATATTTTATAATATATAATATATATGATATAAAATATTGTTTTTCAAAAATATAATTTTCAGATGTTTTCCTCAGTTAAAAATTCAATCTTTACTAATTGATCACTCTTTTTCCCCAAGATATGGTAATATATATTTCCAGAATCATACAAATTAACAAAATCCTCTTTTCATTAAATCAAACACTGTAACTCAAAAGTAGCCTATAACTCAATATTCTGAACTTATTTTTATTTGTAAAAATTTGGTATCATTTTAATAAACAGGATTGATTACAACTTGAAGTCCTTTAAGAGATTTTCTAACAAGAGTAAACATACAGTGATCTCTTCAGCAAACCAACATATGTTAGTGGAATTTATCTAATGGGGGGGCAGAAAATGGATATCACACATGAAGAAGTGCTTTGGCCTTATACACACACACACACACACACACACACACACACACACACACACACACACAACATTCTTTCTAAAAATAGAATAAACCTTGGGCTCCTGCAGTGGCTAAGTGGTCTTTCTCATGTGTGAATCCCTGGGTTCATTTCCTGGCACTAAGTAAGAAAGATAATAACATATCAATGTGCACAAAAGTCAGTTCCAGGTGGATCAAAGACATGGATCTCAGACCAGAAACTATCAAATGCATAGAGGAAAACATTGACAAAACACATGATCTGTGCTTCTAAAAGGTCTTCAAAAACTCAAATTGAACATCAAAGAAAACTAAAACAAACAAACAAAAATCAATGGGGCGTCAAACTGAAAAGCTTCTGCACTATGAAGGCTAACTTAACCGTAACTGAAAGACACCCTACAGTGTGAGAGAAGCTCATTATACAACACACATCAGACAAAGAACTAAGAGGGGACAGGCTGTGGCATACTCAAATAAGTACACGTCTCGCTATGCACAAGGATCTGGGTTCAAGCCCCTGCTCCCCAACTGCAGGGAGAGGCTTTGTGAGCAGTGAAGCAGGTCTTCAGGTGTTTTTCTCTATCCCTCTTTAGCTTCCTTTCCCCTCAAAATTTCTCTTTGTCCTGTCAAATAAGAAAATAGAGTAGAACAAAAAAAAAAAAAGGGAAAATAAATGACTGCCAGGAGCCTTGGATTCATACTGCCTGCATCAAGCCCCAGATCAAGAATATTCAAAGAGCTCAGTAAACTTAACACTGAAACAAACAAACAAGAAACAAACAATCCTTTTATTAAGTGAATGAGGTCATGGACAGAAACTTCACCACAGAGGAAATCTAGAGGGCCAACAAGCACATGAAAAGGTGCTCAAAATAAAGAAAACAGTGAGATTTCACTTTACCCTTGTGAGAATGTCCTGCATTAGAAAGGACCGTAATAACAAATGTTGAAGAAGATGTGGGAAAAGGGAACTACGGTGCTGGTGGTAGTGTACTGTAGGCCAACATTTATGGCAAACAGTCTGGAGATTTCTTAGAACACTTAAAAGAGACCAACCCAACCCTATGATCCAGCAGTTCCTGTGCTGGGGTTTACCCAAAGGAATCAGAATCACCTATCAGAAGAATCTGTGTAAACCTATGTTCATATCAGCAAAATTTGTAATAGTAAAAATCTGGAGGCAAAAACAGATGTCCAGTGATAGATGAGTTGCTAAAAAAATGTGGTATATATACATGATGAAAGTTTACTTTGCTGTTAAAAAATGATGAGATTTTGGCCTTTGAGTCATTTTGGATGGTGGATGGAACTAGAAGACATCATGTTAAGTGAGATAGGCCAAAAAGAGCAGGAAAAATACTAAAGGATCTCACTTGTAAACAGGACTTGATAAATAGGGACAGGAGAGGAGAACACAAAGTGGAACATGAATCAAACATAATGTATTACATCAAAGCAAAGGACTTGGGGAAAGAAGGGGGCCAAAGGGATATGGGATATAATAGAATTGTGGGGTCTTGGTACATAATGAAATTATACTCATATATCAGTAGTGTACTGTAAAGAATTTACCATCTCAGTAAAAAATAAATATTGTGGGATGATCTCACTCATAGACAAAATACTACCTTGACGCCAATCTGACTTCCCTGTGCAGATGACCTCACCAATATGTCCTAGAGCCCCACATCCCCAGAGCCCTGCCCCATTAGGGAAAGATAGAAACAGGCTGGGGGTGTGGATCCACCTGCCAATACCCATGTGCACAGAAGAAGCAATTACAAAAGCTAGAATTCCCACCTTCTGCACCCCATAAAGATCTTTGGCCCATACTCCCAGAGGGATAAAGAATAGGGAAGCTTCAAATGAAGGGGACAGAATCTGGAACTCAGGTGGTGGGAATTTTATGGAATTGTAATCCTTTTATCCCACAATCTTGTTGATTATTAAATTACTAATAAAAAAGAAATTGAAAAAAAAGAAAACATAAAGCAGAAGTTGGACTGGGTCTGGTGTATTGCACCAAAGTAAAAGACTCTGGGGTGGGTGGGGTTGGGATGTAGGATTCAAGTCTTGGAACATGATGGCACAGGAGGACCTGAAGGGGGTTAAATTGTTATGTGCAAAAATATTATACATGTACCAACTACTGTATTTTACTGTTGATTATAAACCATTAATTCAATAAATAAAAAAAAATATATAAAAATTTGTGTTTACTACAAATGAATATTCTATCTTTAAGACTGTGTTTCACACTTTAATTGTGATATTTAATAGAATTAATATAAATATTTAAAACCATTTACTTCTTTTATTGTTAATATTTTTGCATACTTTAATTTTCACAGCATGCCCTTAGATGAGTAGGACAATTCTATTTCTCCTCTTTCAGAAAGAAGAATTTGGAAGCCAGGAATTTAATGAAAATTAGGCAGTCAAAACTTAGGCATGTCAAAATGAACAGTAGCAAAAATGAAATGCAAATTTTTGTTCAGATACTTCTCTGACTGGTAGTCTACTTTAAAATAATTTGACTACCCACTCTTTGTTATATAGAACCATTTGTTAATTAGATTCAAATTTTCAACCAGCTTCACTTACAGTGAGGATATTAAATAAATCATCATTTAAATATTATAGACATTTTATTGACATGCTAAAATAAATTAGTGTGAAGGAGTAGCAAAAAAAGTGACCCATTAATGATTTCATATAGATAGAAAAGCAAATAAATGGACAAACAAGACAGTAAATACTACATCTAATACTGAAGTACAGATATATGTACTCTGAGATAGAAGGAAGTCTATAGATTACTCTGAATTAAAAAACTACTTACTGTGTAATTAAAGGGAGAGGGCAATTTGCCTGAGAGATAATGTCAGCATGGTACCCGTTGTTATCTACATGTATAAATAAAAGCCATGTCTTTGGTGTGTGATGGAAGTAACACATATGATGCATGTGTCGATGGAAGCAGATAAAGGAAGACTGTGAGCTTTCCATCTGGTGCAATCATTAATAGATTAGAAAATTACTTAAACAATAATCACAGGACTAAAAAAAAGTTTACTAGGTGCCAGATCCAGTCTTTCAGTGATATACATAGATAACAAATGTAGTATTCAAATCAGAAGCTTGTTGGTGGTGGTACTTCTGTCTCCATTTCATACATAAGGAAAGTAGAGGGGCCAGGCAGTGGCACACTGGGTTAAGAGTACACATTACAGTACACAAGGATGCAGGTTCAAGTCCCTGGTCCCCACTTGCAGGGTGAAAGCTTCACAAGTGGTAAAGCAGAGCTGCAGGTGTTCCTCTGTCTCTCTCCTCCTATCTCTCTTCTCTCAATTTCTCTCTGTCTCTATCCAATAATTAATTAGTTAATTATTTGGAGTAGAAGCACAGAGAAATTAAGTAACCTGCCCAGGGTAGCATAGGAAGTAAGTGAAAAAGCTTTCTTTTGATTCTAGTAAATCTGACTCCATTGCTTGTATTTAACACTGACTTTCTAATAGATGGTGAAAAGAGAAATTTAATTCTTCAGAGAATTTTGGATTGAAATGTTACCCAGTATTGCCAATATGTCATTTATAATTCTCACATCAATCTCACATTGATGAACTTTTGAGCTATTAAAGAACAGGACAAATACTTGAATTGTTAGAGTGATAAGTAGGAGTCAGAGCTAGTCTTCAAACTCAGTGAATGTCTTACAGATACATGCTTTTCCAGACTTAATCTGAGTCACAAGTCACTGTGATCCTTCGCTTGGGTCACTTATTCCTAAATTAAAAGTTTGAGCACTTCTTGTACACCAGATATAACATAAGTTACTGAGATTAATGCAGTAATCAGGACATGAAGACTCCAGGATTGCAGGTAAGCCAACAAGCAATTGTATGTGGTAATAGCAGGTGTAAGGGGGTATCTGATATTTATGGCTCTGTTACAAGATTCACAGAGTCTTTTGTTTTAAGCCTATAGTTTAAATGAGTTAAGTAATTGTACAAAATACTTGTTTATAATTCATATATAATCCTTATTGTGACCTGTAAGTCACTTTTTATAGGTCACCCTATAGAAATATAGTTACTTTATATAGTTTCATACATTCTCATTTTGTCCTTTACCTATGACAACATACATTTTCCTTACCCTTATAGTTTCAGTGAAGCAATTAAGAATAGAACATTTCCAGAACTTGCCTGTGGTTTCATAGATACTAAATGTCAGAGCCAAGATTTAGCTTCAGTCTACATTTGAACTTCCCCCCCATCTATTTGCTATAAAGAAACATTATTTGTGTATTGAACTATCAGTTAACAACTTGTATTATTATCATCAGAAACCCACTAGCAATTTAAAAATAATAAGTGCATTTTAAAGTGCAGTTTGGATAAAGGATAGAACTATAAAGAACATAAGTGAAGTATGCATACTAAAACATTTGACATGTAACATGTGATTTCTAAATTAGACAAGTATTTAAATTTTAGATAGGAGTTTTTACACATGAGTAGAAACTAACTTGAAAAAAATCATAAAATGATCTGGGCCAGCCTCAGCTGGCACTTGACACAGTGTGTGCATGTCTATATGATGTTCTCCATAGGTGCTTATTGATGATAATGATCGAATACCAGTTTAACAGTTAAGATGACCTATTTATCTATTCCTTGAATAAATGTATATTTGTTCCTGTGTATGTGGTAGAGTATTAATTTTCAACTTTTTAATTGAGAACTGCTGTTTTACAAGTCTGCTCTTATCACAGAGGTAAATCTCACCACTCTCCAAATTAGGTTGCAGCATACCTCTCCTACCACCAAACTTCTATTTCTCTGCACATGGTTCTTTGTCTCCACTCATAAGATACCACTTCATGTCTATTCAATATCATATATTGAATATGAAAAAAATGCTGTTGAGGCCTATGACCAGTGGAGAGCAATTACAGAAGCCAGAATTCCTACCTTCTACACTCCAAAAATAATTTTGATCCATGCTCATAGTGAGGGCGAACTGATAAGAGTAAGAGGATAAGGGGGTCGGGCGGTGGCGCAGTGGGTTAAGCGCATGTGGCGCAAAGGGCAGGGACCGGCGTAAGGATCCCAGTTCGAGCCCCCGGCTCCCCACCTGCAGGCAGGTCCCTTCACAGGCGGTGAAGCAGGTCTGCAGGTGTCTGTCTTTCTCTCCCCTTCTCTGTCTTCCCCTCCTCTCTCCATTTCTCTCTGTCGTATCCAACAACGAATTGCATCAACAAGGGCAATAGTAATAACCACAACGAAGCTACAACAAGGGCAACAAAAGGGGGAAAAAAATGGCCTCCAGGAGCGGTGGATTCACGGTGCAGGCACCGAGCCCAGCAATAACCCTGGAGAAGAAAAAAAAGTTCTTTGCAGAACACTCTTACCCACAACATGGGTCCTCTCTTTTGAAATAAATTCTTTTCTTGAGAGATTCACCTAACTCACTGAAATCTAGTTCTTTGGTATATAGTAGTTGCTCCATAAACCTTTTAAATCATGATAAGTTTTATTGAATAATTACTAAGTTATAAACATCATGACAGTGCACAGCCTCAAATATTTTTCTCATTCATATTATCATTAGCTTTCTTAAACCGTTAACTTATTTTTATTATGAGAAACCTTTCCTTTTTCTTGCCTTCCTTCTTTTTCTTTTTTCTCCCCTCCGCTCCCCTCCCCTCTTGTTCCCTTCCCTTCTTTTCCCTCCCTCTTCCTTTTCTTTTTCCCACCACAGAGATCAGTGTGGCTCAGTGCCTACACAAAGTTACCATGCACACAGCACTTCTATTTTCTTTTATAAGACTGTTCTTGTCACAAGGGTATAATATCTCCTCTCCAGAACATATATGTGAACACATCTCACCTATCACCAAAGTATCACCTCCTTTCACCATAGGACAGTTTTCCCTAACTCACTTTAATTTCCTCCCTCTTCCCCCTTTAACACTCCACTAACTGCTAAAGTGCATGGTAGGCTTATTAATATTTCATCCTTTATTTTCCCCACCTTTGTTTCAAACTCATGAGTATTTTCATATAGTATTTATCTTTCTTATTGTACCTTTTTTCAGTTAACATGATCCCCTCTACATCAGTCCATATTTTTTATAGCTAAGTAGTATTCTATTGTATATCATTAATTTTTTAAACAGCTTATTTATTTGTCAGCATAAGAGAAACTAGAATACTGCTCAACTCTGCCATATGGTGATGCTAGGGATTCAACCTGGAGCAAAGACATCCGCTATCATTCTGTTATCTTCCAGGTCATAGTTTTAACTATTAGATAACTGAGTATAGGAATGTGAAAAAAAGCTAACCTATTTCGAAGAATGTGGGAGAACTATAGTGATTATCTGTGGGGTGGGATGAGGACACAAACCTTTAGTGACAGGAATGGTGAAAAAAAACCCAACAACAGCTAGGAACCCAAAGGTAGGAATAGAACAGAAAAAAATACTTAAATACATATTTGAACAGTAAATGTATAATAAAATAATGTATAATGTCAATGCCTGTAATATAAAAAAGAAAATAATGAAATCAAGAAGTCCTAATGCATAGGATCTAATAAGGATGTGAACTTTGTGTAGAATACATGTATCTTCCATCCTATGCTGAAGAATATAGCCACTGAATAATGCCACCCACTGTGTTCTTATCACCATACATCACTGCCCTTTTTGCTTTATAGTAACCACTTATATTGAAATTTCTGTGAGAAGCTGAGACCACTGTGCACCTGCAGTTCAGAGAGACCTAGAGCCATTATTGGATCTATTTAGGAAAGTACAGTCAATGTCAGATAGTTCTGTAGTCCGTATTTGGCATTAGAAAGTAATGACAGTGGTTGGAAAATGTAAAAGACAATAGAAAACAATCCACCCCTGAAATTCCCAGAGTAGGGAATGGTTACAGCTGTGAGGCTGGAGAATCAGATAAGTGGAGGGTATGAGAGTGCCTAAGAATAGTGACCTCTTATTGGGAGCAAGAACCAGTGTGACAGTGGCCTTATGGTAGCTGTATCACTGTGTGTGGGATGAGTGTGAGGGGACACCATCATCGGGGAAACAGAAAAGGGACTGGCTTCTCTATTTGGCTTCCTTTTTTCTCACCCTCTAGTTTCTAACCAGGTGCCTATTCACTTCACTGATTAGAGTTTAGTTGGAAAGAAAAATTGAGCAGAATTTGAGACGGTCTGCAAGGTCATCCCGATGTGATAGAGAAGGAAAAGGAGGACAGAGAATGAGTATGAGATAAATATGGTAGCCAGACAGCCAGCTTCATGGCCTTGTGCAAGTAGCTTAAGCATCTAAATCTCAATTTCTTCTTCCCTAAATTGGAGCAATGCATATTCAAATTAGAAAATTTTATTACTATTAAATAGAATGACGCCTCCCTCACTTCTCAACTTTGTGAGTAATCAGTAATAGTATCTTTGATTATCAGTTTAATAAATAAAATCACATTATGATGTATAATATGAAGCACATTAAATGGTCTATCAATAACTTTTATTTTCCACTTTCATCAACACAAGTTAGAATAAATGCATAAGATAGAAACATTTTCTGGTTGGTGGTGAGGTAGCACTGCAGGCCTAGCGCACATAGCATGAAGTGCAAGGACCTGCCTGAGGATCCAGTTCCAACCCAGGCTCCCTTCCTGCAGGGGGTCACTTCACAAGTGGTGAAGCAGGTCTGCAGATGTCTGGCTTTCTCTCCGCCTCTCTGTCTTCCCCTCTCTGTACTATCCAAAATAATTACAGCAATAACAGCAACAACAACAACAACTATAAGCAACAAGAGCAACAAAAGAAAAAAAATGGCCTCCAGTAGCAGTGGATTCATAGTGCAGTAACTGAGCCCCAGAAATAACCCTGGAGGCAAAAAAAAAAAAAAAGAAACATTTTCTCTTTTTATCAGAAACTGAGTTAGTAAAAAAGTAATCTTGCATAACTACTTCAGTGTTTGTTATATAGTTTTTAAGTTAACACACGTATTATATGGCATGTATGGATGTATGTATGTATGTACACACACACATAAAATCTGAGACAAGTTACTAGGTAGTCCAGCTTGTGTTGCAACACAGTTAACTATATGGCAGTCTAATAGTGAGTTTGGAATATAATGGAACTTGAAGTAAATGAGAAAGAGTCGTACCATAATATTCTTTGTGTCTCTTTTAAAAATATATTATTTATGTTATGTTGGATACAAAAAGAAAAGTTGCGAGAGAAGGGGGACAGATCCCTCCTCAGCACTGTTTCACCTCTCTTGAATCTTCACCTCTGCAGGTAGAGACGCGGTCCTTGTCCCTCTACAGTGTGTGCACTTTACCAGGTGTACTACCACCCTAGTCCATATGTCTTTTAAATGTCTGATTTAATGTATTAAACTAAACTATTACATCTTTTAAGTGTGTGGTTGTGAGACAGAGCAAGAGTGAAAAAGAAACACTGCTTCATCATATGAGTTGTAGTGTATGTTCTATCACTGGTTTAGCCCTATACTCAGTACAATTTTTGAAAGAAAAATTGATTTTTAATATTTTAAATATATATTTTAATAAAACATTTTAAATAAAATATTTTCACATTATAAGCTTTCAGAAATTGATTTTTATCAATTCCACTTATAAGAAATCACCGTAAACAGACCTTCCACCATCTGCATCTCATAATGACCCTGGGTCCATGCTCCTAGAGCGTTAAAGAAAAGGAAAGCTATCAGGGGAGGGAGAGAGATGTGGAGTTCCAGAGGCAAGAACTGTGTGGAATTGTACCCCTCCTATCCTATGGTCTTGTCAATGTTTCCATTTTATAAATAAAAACTTTACAAACAAAATATATAGTATTTCACAAAATAACTGATTAGTTTGAAACAATGTACTCATTGAATCAAAGATAGAATCACTGAATCATAATTTGTGATATTTGTGGGATGAACCAGACTTAATCCTCATCAGTTTGTAAACTGTTTAAATAAAATGGATATAATTTGTATGGGATTTATAAACTTATTAAAATGATGGCATTCTATATTTACAAATGTTGAGCATTTATATATATATATATATATATATATATATATATATATATATATATATATATAGCTATTTGAAATACATTTGTTTCAAAACAGAATGGTGTAATTTTTTGGAGATGCAAAACAATACAAAATCTAGTGATAACAATGATTATAACTTGTGTGACTGTTATTATAGGTTGTTTGTGATTTTAACGTTATGTTTAAATTCTTTCTAGTATTTTGAAGTAATTCTATGCAATTAATTTCATTTTATAATTAATGCATTTTAAACATAATTGAGTTAAAATTGGTTTTTAGTTTTTTTTTCATTATGGTATTTTAAAATAAATGATTATTTTAAAAGCAGATAATCCAGAGCAGATAATAAATAACAGTTACATAAGACATATACCACGTAGGCAAACCCTAGGACCTTTATACATTGATTACTGACTTGTAGGCAAATAGAGAAATTTCTATATTTAATTTTTTTTGCCTCCAGGGTTATTGCTGGGGCTGGTGTCTGTACTATGAATCCACTGCTCCTGGAGGCCATTCTCCCCACTTCATTTCCCCTATTGTTACCCTTGTTATTGATGTCATCATTATTATTGTTGCTATTGCTGTTGTTGTTGGATAGGACAGAGAGAAATTCAGAGAGGAGGGGAAGACAGAGATGGGGAGACTAAGACAGACACCTGCAGACCTGCTTCACAGCTTATAAAGCTACTCCCCTGCAGATGGGAAGCTGGGGACTCAAAGCAGGATCCTTGTGCTGGTCCTTGTGCTTCTTTGCACCATGTGCACTTAATCTGCTGTGCTACACCTGGCCCCCGTCTATTTAAAATTTTAAAAAGTTACATGTAGACATAAGAGTGAAAATCAGATGGAATCCTCCTAGACCATGCCTATTTTTACCCTTAGATTTGATAGATAATGAAAATATAGATGTGAGCTTTAAATCTCAAAATGTTCCTGGCACCAGGAGCTAGCTTGTTAGGTAGAGCCACTATATGATGACCCCTACATAGTATCACCATGCAAAAGGGCATAGTTTTAAAGCTGTGAAACATAGCTGTAATGTTTCTTCTCTCCCCATCCTCATCTCACTCTTTCTTCCCCTCTCCCCTTTAACCTAAAATGAAAAAAAGGAGGTTTCTTTCAGGAACAGTCTAATCATATAGGCACAAGTCCCAGCGATAATCCTGGTGTCAAAAAAAAAAAAAAAAAAAAAAGACAAGGAAAGATTTTCCTGTGCTGAGGAGATAACATAATGATTATGCAAAAGACCTTCATGCTTGCAGGTTCACTTTCTGGCACCATCAGAAGCTGGAGCTGACAGTGCTGTGGTCTCGGGGTCGGTCTCTCTCTCTCTCTCTCTCTCACTATATATGGTTTTCATTAAAATAAGTAAATGATATTAAAAAAAAGGAAAGATGTTCTCCTGTGATTACTATTGCAAGGCATCGGGCAGTGGTTTGGAGGACTGAAGAAAACTTGTAAATCAAATGAGGTATTTTCTGATGTATAATGAAAAGTACTAATGAAGTTTGAAACTTTGTTACTATTTTTTTTGCCCTTGCCCTTCTTTTTCTATTATATTTGGTTTTAGCTACACTATGAGCCTATCTACATAGTAACAATTTGTTGTGTTCTTTTTTTATATATGTGATTAATTTGGGAAAACTCAATGCTAGGTAAATTTTTGTACAGGTGTCAGAAAAATAAAGGTCACAAAATTGATGTTTGTGAACATAGTACATATTCAGTGAGTTCTGTGTAAAATTTGAGCAGTTTATATATCACAAGACACTTGCCTTTAATTTTGTTTTATATATATATATATATATTCTCACTCTCTCTCTCTCTCTCACACACACACACACACATATAAAATCATGTGAGACGAATCAGGAAATATAGATATAGGTTAGGTCAAGTACAATTATCTTTATGAGAACCTTGAGTCTCAGAGCATTTGACTATCCAAGTCTCTGATTTTTAAATCAGAGCCTTTCTACTATACCTCATCCCTTTTGTGCTAGGCCACACTTGGTTACTTCATACAAGTATTTTATATTTTATAGGTCATTTAGGAATAACACATTGAGATAGACAATTTATCTCTGTTCCATGAAATAAATAAATGTAAAAAAAAAAAGGAAAATGGAGGAAATAGCTACATGTTAATTAGTTGCCAGGTATTTTGAATATGGAATAAAGAAAAGTATGACTTTGTGGATAAAAGTTATCAAATACATAGGTCATAAATGTGTGGGCCTTAGAAGACTTTGCACATTTATTTTTAATTATATTAGTGATGGGAGAGAGAAAGAACCAGAATATCACTTGAAAATGTGTGGTTCCTGTGACTGAATTCAGGACTTTCTAAGTCCAGTGGTCCAGTCAGTGGACCATCTTTGGACCACCAGAATTTTCTGCTAGAGGATCCTCTCTTCCTTTTTAAGACACAGAATGAAAAACAAGAGAGCATGAAAGACATCACAGCATCAAAATCTTCTCCAATGCTATGGGGCCTGGGCTTGAAAGCTGACTGTGTACATGGAAAAGCAGAACACTATCCAAAGAGTTATTTTGCCATCACTTTTACAGATTATCTTTTTCAAAAACAAGATTCCTATCTTTGTTTTTGCATATATTGTGGACAGTATATACCTTTTACAGGACAGGTCTGCCACATAAATGCTGTGTTACTGTAAGCACCTTTTGTAATACCGTCTTACATTTTTGATATCCCCGTGCAATGTGGCACCCATAACGCCCACATGCTACTAAAGTTCACAGCTGGTCCATGCAGAATAAGCCATTTTGCCGCCCATCCATCTGTTTTAAGGAAGAGGATTTGCACAGCTCAGACTGGCACTGAGCTATCACTAGAGTTGCAGTTTCTAAATAGATTTAAAAAATAATGATGTTCAGTTTCCACTTTTAGATACCAGTGAGATAACACCTGTCTAGACAGATGGTCTCTGGACTGTGAAACTAAAGACAGCTGAGAAGAAGAAAAAATGAAGTTGGTGACTAGTGTGAAACCATTAGTATCTCTTGTGGAAACCTTTTAGTCCCTGCAAACACTTTTTATCAAAGACTTAAGGGGAATCTAACCATGCTATGAATATGAGTTATGGAACAAAGTAGATGAAAGAAAAAATGGGTTACACAAAGGAAAAGTGGCTCATTGCTGTATTTAGACAGAATTCAATCAGACAGTATTTTCCATTAAACAAGCTGGTGCTATTTAATCAGGATTCCATTAAACACTCTTCCCTCAGACAAAAACAGAAGCTCCTAGCATGTTTTGCCATAAATGCAGGCTAAGGAAATGTCATAGTAGAGAGCTCAGTGTTTCCGCATCTGTCCCCTGTGGTGTAGGTGAGCCTGTCATAAACTCTTTAGTCTTTTAGGCCTCTGGACTTCCAGTGTATGTTAGTGGGAAATTAATTCTGGTTATCTCTAGGAAATAGATGACTTCCAACATTCTGCTCTCATTATACTATCTTTCCCAGACTATTTTGCCAAATATGTCACTTTCCAAGGTCAATACTTGCTTTTTCAGGGATAATATCATATACATGATAGAAATTTATCAGGTTTAATTCACCTTACAGAGGTATGCATTCATCAGTAAGTAAGTCAGTAAATATTTCTTATAATAAAAATTCCAACTCTCTTGCTATTATCAAAACCATGAATGATACAAGTGTGAGCTCTAGTCTTATAATGTTAAATAATTAACTTGGAGCAGGAACCCATCCTCTCCAACTCAGGTACCAAAAGGGGTAAATGAAGTACACAGAATTACTCACTTCCTAGCAGATCCCAAGTAATCAGATTTACTGTATCTTAGAATGCAGTTATTTTTAAAATTAAGAAAATATATAAAGCATGTAATCATCAAGAGATAGGTTTGGTTCCCTTTAGTTTGATGTTATTTTGATTTTGAAATTTTCTTCTTAATATGCAGACTGACACTTTACCTTCACCTTACAGGGATTTCAAACCTAAGAAAGTATCATCCCAATTAAATTATGAATTGACTTTTTTATGTAGGAAAATAGTTGGGATTTAAAAGTAAGGTAAAGTGTACTACTAAAATTCAATAAACACTACTCTTAGAATTATAAACACCCCTCTAGACATCATTTGTCTTCATAGAATAGTACTGATACTGATTTTTCAAAAGCAGATGAAAGGAAAAGTTTCAGTTGAGTAGTCTAATATTAGTTTTCACTAATGTCTCAAATTACTCATTTTAGTGACTAACGTATTTTTTAAATTATAATCTCTACTGAGCTATACTGACATTATAAATTGTACTATCTATGATGTTACTACTATTAATTTGATTTCTAAACTATATGCTAGAAGAAAGGTCCCCTATAATTTTGGCTCAATAAAACTCAAATAATATATAGCTAAATGCAGTGAACTGTGTTGTATAGATTATTTTTTGTCTTAAATTGCAGTTATTGGGCAGGCGTAGATAGCATAGTGGTTATGCAAAGAGATTCTCATGCCTGAGTCTTTGAAGTCTCAGGTTTAATCCCCTGCACCACCATGAGCCAGAGCTGAGCAGTGCTCTGGTGTTTCTGTGTCTTTCTCTCTCTGCATCTCTTTAAAAAAATAAATAAATAAAAATACTTTGAAATAAATTGCAGTCATTTAGCTTTCTTTTATCTTCTTTGGAAGAACATGCGATCTCAAAATGCATCATATTTTGTTCCCATGTTGTCTCAGAGTCAATGACCTTGATGCAATTTTCTGCCTTTCTAAGCCTAAACGTGTTAGAATGTATGCACCAGAAAAACTGAATTAAAGTATACAATATGACATGGCTGGCAGAATAGCCCACTTAGTGCACTGCTTTGCCATGTGTGCAGCTGGGCTTGAGCCCAGCTTCCCACGACATTGAAGGAAGCTTTGGTGCAGTGGTGTCTGTCTGTCTTTCTATCTACCATATACATAATACATACATACATCAGGAAATATACCAGTGGTTTCCTCTATGCATATCTCTGAATCAATTCTCTAGATTATTAGGAAGTCAAAGTTAAGTACAGGTTGTTTGAAGGAGGTGTATTTTTTTTAATGCAGACACTTTACTTGGAAATTAACACAGGATACAGTGATATTTAATGAGCTGTATCAACATTTATACATATATATACATATATATCAAATACAATTGTGACTTCATAGTTCTTACAATAATCACAGTACACTCTTCATTAAATTTTCAAATTAAGAATGAAAATGCTTTGGAAATATGTTGCTAAGAATTTATTAAATACTTATAATGTCATATCTGCAAAATATAACAAGGAAATTAAATTATTTCATACAGTAATTTAGGTCTAACTCCACAGTTTATTTAAGATTTAAAATAGTGAGAAATAACTGGCTAGCAAGTCATATTTATTCAACAAGTTGTTGCATATATTGACAAAACTATTATACTTATGTGCAAAACATTCTATTAGTATTCTAGTAAAGAAGATATAAAATAAACGCATAACTGTGGTCTGGGAGGTGGCACAGTGGTAAATCTTTGGACTCTCAAGCATGAGGTCCTGAGTTCGATCCCCGGCAGCACATGGGCCAGAATGATGTCTGTTTCTTTCTCTCTCCTCCTATCTTTTTCATAAATAAATAAAATTAAAAAAAACTAAAACAAAAAAAATAATAAAAGTACAACTGCATCCTAATTCCAGACCTGATTTCTAGGGTTGATCATTTACACAGCCATATACTTCACCATTTGCTTTTCCCTATGTTGAGCACAACTCTGGGGATTAAATTAAGTAAAGACTGTGAAAACACTTAGAAATCCACACAATCCTAGACAACAGTGCAGGATTACAATGCTCTGCATGTTTAGAGTTAAAAGGAAACACTTATTTGAATAGTTCCCTATCTTGAATACTTAATTTAAATTACTGATCCACCAAATGTATGAATTGTAACCATTTCATTTTTCTGATAGCAGAAGCACAATCTATTGTCACTAAAATCATATTGTTGTTTTCATCACCAATGTATTTCATTATAACCTATGTAATTGCACATAAATAGTTTTTCTAAATTAGGCATTTTTACTAATTATAGTAGGTTTTGTCTAAAGCTAGTTATTTCTAAAAACCAATGAACTTTAGTATACATTAAGATATGTTTATCACATTATTTTCACAGCTGGATACATTTATTTAACCAGAAGGTATGTTCTACAGGAATTAATGCATTACCATTGAAGTGGCTGCAAATTAGTCAATGAAAACATCTCCATTAAACTATTCATGTAAATTAAAGACTGTTTAAATATCAATGCCATTTCAATAAAATTGATTAATGCCACTGTCATATTTTAAACTATAACTACACATGGGGAAAATAAGCCACTTACACATTAAAGGAATATTAATATTTAATATTTTTGAAAAGGGGTCTCTCAGTAAAAGCTCTTTCATTCTTCTCACTGTTGTATAGAGTTCACAGCTCCAAAATGCTTAAAAGTCCAAAATTGCTAGCCTGTCATTCAGATATTTCCCTAAACTAGTTTCAACTTCATCTGCCACTTCTCTCCATTTTTTAGTCTTATAGAATCCATTTATTATGTGTCTCAGAGTCTTTCTTTATTATGTGTCTCATGTCTTTCCTGCACCTGATGATCTATTCTGATACTGTACTTCTACATCTTGTGTCTCATTGTCCTATGTCTATCTTCATGACAGTTTTCTACTCTGTTTCTTGACTTGTTACTCATTGTCCACTGAAATGCCAATCTTGGGCTGGGAGATAGCTTAACAGTTATGCAAAAGGTTTTCATGACTAAGGCTCTGAAGTCTCAGATTCTGTCTCTAGCACCAGCATAAATAAAGCATAAATAAGCCATTTATTCTAATTCTAATTCTCTGTCTCTCTGTCTCTTTTTCTCTCCCTCCTCCTGTCTCCTTCCCTACCCCCACCCCACACGTTCCCCCTCTCCCTCGCTTCTTCCCTTCCTCACTTTCTTTTCCTTTTACTCTTACTCCCTCATTTCCTCTCTGCATTTCTCTCATTAAAATAGATAAAATGCATAAATATGTTTAAATTTAATTCTTACCTAAATACCCTAGAAGCAATCAATACCTTCTACATATCCATCTATTTACATGTAATTACTTTTAATCTTAAAACATTATTTTTAACTGGATATATCTAACTTACCATTTTTAATTTTTTAAGAGAGTACATATAAACCATTAATTATAAGGGCAAGGATAAATAATTGAAATACACTGCTTGAATGAACAGGAAAAGTAAAAGTTGAGAACCCTAACTAGCAATCATGCACTAGATAAAACGTTTTGTATGATGCACTTAGGTTATAATGTACTTGCCTATAGAGATTATGAAGCATGCAAGATGTGAAATCTGCTTAAACAGTACGTTTTCTTGCCATAAATCTCCTTTTTTTCTTTCCATTCTGAATATTGGCATATTACCCTGTGGAGACACTTTAGTCCTCCTGGGAGAGCAGGTAGATAAAATCAGTTCTAATGGCCACCTAGCCCTGGCTTTTTCTTATTCATGAGCAAGCTTACTCATTTCATAAGCAGGTACTCATTCCTTTGCCACTAATAATGGTGTCACTCTTGCCTGTGTGCGATTTTTTTCTTTATTTTCTTCATAAATTATGATTATGATTATTATTATTTTTGCCTCCATGGATATTGCTGGGGCTCGGTGCCTGCACTACGAATCCACTGCTCCTGGAGGCTATTTTCCCCCATTTTTGTTGCCCTTGTTGTTTATCGTTGTTGTTTTTACTGTTGTTATTGGTTAGGACAGAGAGAAATCAAGAGAGGTTGGGAAGACAGGGAGGGTAAAAGAAAATAGACAACTGAAGAGCTGCCTCACTCTTTGTGAGGTGACCTCCCTGTAGGTGGGGAGCCAGGGGCTCGAACCAAGATCCTTAGGCCAGTCCTTGCGCTTTGTGCCATGTGCGTTTAACCTGCTGCACTACCACCAGAACCCCTCTATTTTTTTTCCATGACTGTTTTATGTCATGTTTGTTATGTATTTAGGCTGTTCTATCTTTTAAAGATTTTACAAAACTTTTTTTTTCTATCTATCTCAAAGGAGCAGTACTGTTTTTGTCAGCATTTGATTTCTATTTCAAAATTCTTTTTTTGTTCATCAGAAGTGATTACGCTTCTCTAGTACCTAGAAGTGTAGTTTCAGTTTGCATTTGACTATTCTGTTCATTGAAGTCCTGTTCTGGTACATATATTTCAAAAGTTTAGGCTCAGAAAGTTAAGATTTCCTTATTGCTTACAATTAGAATTTCCAGTTCCCCCAGAATATATCAGTTTTATAGATCTACCATAACTTAAATCATACAAGCATAGTATTACTTAAGTTAATGGCATATTAATGATGTTAATAAATAATGCATTATATTGCCAACATATTGTGATTATTAGTGCTAATATTATGATACTTACTGGTAAATGAACAAAAGTTACTTGTCCATGTGTGATATTTGATAGATCATGATAAAAGATGCAGAGTTTTAATGGGAATAGGATGATTCAAACCTGTTTCCCTTAAAGATGTATGGGTGTACTGGCAGTCTGTAGTTGGGTACAAACTGTAAATATGAGAAGTTGTCTACTAAGTCATACCATTTTGGAGCTTGTCTCCCACCATGCTGAAGGAACCTTTGGCTCTGTGATTTTCTTTCTCTTTATTTATTGGATAGAGACAGCCAGAAATCAAGAGGGAAGTGGGGGAGGGGTAAATAGAGAGGAGGAGAGACAGAGAGACACCTGCAGCCCTGCTTTACCACTCGTGAAGTTTTCCCCTGCAGGTGGGGACCGGGGACTCGAACCTGGGTCCTTGCGCATTGTAACATGTGCGCTCAACCAGGTGCACCAGCACCTGGCCCCTTGTCTTTATCTTTGTTTCTTTTTTCTATCTGAAAAAGTTGGCCTGGAGTAGTGAAGTCAGTGCTGGAAAAAATGTATTTAACATTTTTTGTGTGTATAACACTTATATTTGAACTTATATTTTCTGTCTTTTTGAAGAGCACATGCTAATAGGCTAGTTATTAATGATTGTGTGTGATAATATAAAAAAGAAAGACTAAAACATTATATACTTTACTAATAGTTAGCTTATCAAGCATACAGTTGTGAAAATATTATATAAAATATGGGACATGTGGGACTTATAGTTATTTTTCAGTGTTAAGTTTGTATATTATAGTAATATATTTGGATGTAATATAATATGCTACAAATTAATTTTATGTTATAGTTTCACAAACATTCTTTTAAAAGTATTTATTTTATGAAAGGGTGACCAGAGTACCCTTTCTCATCATATGTGGGAGCCAGATTCAAATATAGTACTTCACACGTGCAAGGGATATACTTTACTTGCTAAATGATCTCCCTGATTATTTAATTTATTTTTTAAAATCACTCCTGTTTGAAAAGACATATGCATGCCTATGCTCATAGCACAGTTTATAATAGCCCAAATTTGCAACCTAGATGCCCAATAATAGATGAGTAGGTAAGAGCGTTGGGGAATATAATATATAGATGAATACTATGCAGCCATTAAAATGAGGAAGTCATCTCTTTTGCAATATTTTAGCCAGAACTTGAAGTTAATTAAGAAAGACTTTACCCGTGTGCTCAAGATTATGCTGTAACTATTAACCTCCCAGTAAATAAACATTTTACCATATATCATACCATTATATAGTCTTGAGTTAATTGTAATAAAATTAGGTAATGACTAAACCTTTAAGATTCCCTCTTTAAAAGAATTATCTGATGGTTACCTGATAATGTATATTATTTTTACTAGAGAAAGCTGCCATTTTGTACTTTTCTTTATGTAAAACCAGAACATACAGTTTTTTTGAGGTCAAAACACAATCTTTTCTCTAAAGTATGTACTTCAACTAATCACAAAATATGATTAGGTATATAAAATTTTCAATGAAGAAAAATTAAAAATTACTATATACATCTTATAAGAACATAAAAGCAAGATTTATTTTATTAGAGCAGCTATACAGAGGAAAGGATTAAAATTAGAAAGTTATGAAAATGGAGAACAAAAATGTCACTTTAGATGGCATCTGTTCAAACTACTATCTGTTATTAAACAAACTGCTGTTATTGAGAGGATTAAAATTAGAAAGTTATGAAAATGGAGAACAAAAATGTCACTTTTGATGACATCTATTCAAGCTGTTATCTGTTATTAAACAAGCAATAGCCATAACTGTGCCCCATTTTTATTATCCATACCTTGGTTTCAAGTCTTAAAAATGTATAGATTTTTCATTATATTTTCTATGAATGCTGTAAAGTGATGCCCATAGCATATTGAAGGATAATAAAAGAGAAATATGTTACAGCCTTGTTTAATAGAACTGACATAGGTAGAGAAAATAATAGAAAATATATATGTATATGTATGTGTGTATATATATGCATAATGCTTAAGTGACTTCTTATTAAAGTGGTACAGTTTGGACAGATTTTGACAAAATTAAACTTTATTTTCTTCAGGTTTATTTTGAGGATATATATATATTTTCATTGTAAAATAGAATATCCTAAGCTTCTTTCTGTTGACTTTTAAAAAATTACATTTAATTCTTTGCTTTGATTTAATCTTCTTAAATTTTTTTTTCCTCCAGGCTTATTGATGGGCTCGGTGCCTGCACCGTGAATCCACCACTCCTGGAGGCCATTTTTTCCACCTTTTGTTGCCCTTGTTATTGTAGCCTCCTTGTGGTTGTTATTATTACCATTGTTGATGTTGTTCGTTATTGGATAGGACAGAGAGAAGTGGAAAGAGGAGGGGAAGACAGAGGGGGAGAGAGAGATAGACACCTGCAGACCTGCTTCACCATCTGTGAAGCGACTCCCCTGCAGGTGGGGAGCTGGGGGCTTGAACCGGGATCCTTAGGCCGGTCCTTGTGCTTTGCACCACATGTGCTTAACCCACTGCGCCACTGCCCGACCCCCTAATCTTCTTAAATTTAATAAATGACTATGCATCATGATTTACTCATATCTTAGGGCTATGTAAAACTTTATTAAGAATTAGTAGATCTGGTCAATTTAGAGCATGTACTGCAGCAAGAATCTAGGACCAAGAAACAAAACATAACAAAAAGCCAATTTCATGTGTTTATTCTGGAAAGGAAGGGATTTGTTTCTGTTTGTATCTAGTAAAATAGAAGTACTTGTTGCTTGCTCTTTTATTCCTCAGTTTCCAAATATTTAAAAACTGTAAGTGATTGCTTGGTTTGTCTAGCTTGTGATAAATTACTTAGAAGGAAAAACGCTGCAAAGAGGATTAAAATGAACTAGAATTCTATAAGAAGACAGCTTTTAAAAGATTACCCTTCACCAAAAAGTAAATTGACTCTTTAGTGCTGAAGGCACACTTTGAAATTCTGAATTACTATTCAAATATGATTTAAACCCTAAAAGTGCTGGTCCTAGAATAAAATATTACGCTGGCGTAATAATGATATGTCAACTCCTCTCCTTAGTTATTTTTTCAACACATTCTTAGGAAGGTGCACAATTGGTGTGGTTTGAAGCACTTTGGGGAAGATTATGGTTTCTAAAAGTTGAATCTTTATGACTGTACTCTAAGTGAGAATGCTGAAGGAGATGTTAGAAATGTGTAACATTCTGTTCCCCTTTCTTTTCCTATTTGACTATCCTACAGGTACAGATTCGTTTATAAACAAATGTCTCCTAATGGCTCTGAAAACTTTCTAAATACTTTAAAAGTAATAATATAACTTTCACACAATTTATTATCCAAAGTGTTCATGAGCCATTTAACTGAAAATAGTATAAGTACATATGCACTATGTGTACACGTATGCATGTGTATATATGTATGCACACATATTATTTGGACCTTTTCTTTTGATATGCATTATATATGTATGCATTATATTTGTGCATGTGAGTATACCTATCCACATGTATTAGTGAGCAAGCTTTCCAGGCTCCATCTTGCTTTTTACATATGTAGAAATATTTCTTAATCTCTCACTTCACTCTGCTAGAAATTGCCACATAGCAAAAGGTACTGACTAAAATGTATGAACCCATTTTTGTTCTATCTTGGTACTAGGGGAAAAAAAAACTGTGAGGTAGTATTTTAGGCAACTCAGGGAAGTTTAGTTTAAGGATGCTATCTCAAATTTTTAGACCTCCAAGTGCCAGTGTCTCATGATGGTATTTACAAGGGACTTAACCATCAAAGTTTTACAAGGGACTTAACCATCAAACTGGTGAGTTATTTCCCAGCAGCCAGGAAGCCACAGGGGTTATTCAGTCAAATTATGACATGATTGGACTTCATATGCCCCCCCACCCTCAGCCTATTGCTTTATAAGACTTGAACTCCAGCATAAAATTAAGTTAAATTTTTTGAGACATGGCCTGCCATCTTCTCAGGCTCTGTTGGCACTTAACAATAAATGTTTTTCCTTGGACAAGCCCTTAACTCTTGATTAATAAGCATTTCAAGAAATGGCACACAAACCTTTCTTTTCAGTGACAGAGTATTAAACTTTTTATGTTTTGAATGACAAAGAAAAATACTGTTTTTTTAGTGAACAACACATATTCATATATATATGAATACATATATTCATATATATATATGATATATATATACACACATATATATATATATTGACCTTTCAAGGTACGATACAGACTCAAAGCTTGCACTTGTCTCTTTATATATCAGATATGTTGTTACATGCAAGTATCCTTGCTTTTGCTTTTAAAATAAGGAATATGTGTCTGAAGAACACTAAATGATTACAGATAGTTGTAGATCACATTAGAAGCAGAGGTAATAGAACCATCAACATTTGAATTATCAGTTTGCTTCCAAGCCACTGCAGATATTGCTTCACTGACCATAATGGCTTCCAGTAAAACATAGTCTGCATTGCTTATATATACTAGAAATAAAAGCAGTCATAAACAGTTCCTTTTTTCTTTCAGGTTATAACAAGCCCCCAGTTAAATGTGAATTTTAGAATTATATTAAATAATGAGTAGTGTTTTTAGGATATATATTTATATTTCAGGATATATATATATATATATATATATATATATATATATATATATATATATGGCCATCAGGGGTATCAGTGGGGATCAGTGTTGGCACTAGAGATCCACTTCTCCCAGCAGCCATTTTTTCCATTTTTCTTTCTATTATTTTATTTATTTGACAGGACAGAGATAAATTGAGAGAGAGAGAGAGAGAGAGAGAAGAGGAAGAGGAAGAAGAAGTATCTAGCTCCATACACTAAGTTGGGTTGTCAGGTAGAGAGAAAAGGGGTTATTCAAATACTTAAACAGAAGAGTTATCATGTTTGAAGGCAGTGGTTGGATTATGAACTATGGAGCAGTGAAGAGCAGTCGTTGCTTCATCATGTCAGTTTACTGGGTTAGTATGGAAATTCTACTTTCCCAAAGCAGAATGCTTGACGTTAGTAAAAACAATATTGACTTAGTGGCAATAGTAGCCTCAAGTGTTGTAGCACATTATAATGTTGTTGGACAGCAATGGTTAAGTCATTTAAGACTATCATCAACAATTTTCATTACATATCAGAAAAGATCCCCTCTTGGCCTTCATTCACTAATTAGTCTTGACATAGTAAATAAAAAGCTTTGAAAAAGAAGTTTCAATGTATGCTTTGTTGAAAAAAAATCTTGTCTACCACTGGCAAGGGTTTCTCATAAAATAATTTTGACTTGCTTACTTTCCAATACATGTTTTAAAATTTTAGAAATATTTGAGCAATAGAAATTGCTATGATGGATCCGGGTTAAGATGTGGCACACCAGGTTAAGTGCACACATTACAGTGCACAAGGATCCGAGTTTGAACCCCTGGTCCCCACCTGCAGGGGAAAGATTTGTAAGTGGTAATGCAGGGCTGCAGGTGTCTCACTGTCTCTCCCTCTCTGTCAACCCCTCCCCTGTCAACTTCTGGCTGTCTCTATCCAATAAATACAAACAAAAAAAACATAATAACAAAAAAATTTTAAAAAGGAAATTGCAATTATATAAGACAAAGTTCCCAGTGATACATGATGGATATTGAGCATGACAAAGAAAGTAGTTTTTATGTGCAAGTGACTGGAATTTTACTTGGCAATGCTGCATAATTTATCTTATCCTACCCAACATGGAAGTTTTTCATGAAGCAGTCTAGTTTGTATTGACTTTTATGGGAGTCCCAGTAAAAGTAAAGAAATAATGTATCTAATTTAGGTGAGGGATGCAATTTTCATGGTTCAGTTCGAAATCAATAATTAGTCCTCTTACTGAAAACCAATTAAATTACCAACTATGTTATAGCAACTATTAAAACATTCATGAGGTCTTTAACCTGTGGTTATATGTAACTATCCACACAAAGAAATCTGTGTTTATTAGAAATCAAAGCTTTGCAAAGGTGAAAGCTGTGATATATATATTCATTGGGTATGTGGTAAGACTTGACTACCTAAGAATATTAGAATAGGAAAGCTATTAGGGAAAGGCATGGAATACGGAGTTCTGGTGGTGGGAATTGTGTGGAGTTGTATCCCTTTTATCCTATTATTTTTGTCAGTGTTTCATTTTTATAAATAAAAATTAAAAAAAGAAAAAGGAGAAAATCCTGTTTTGATTTTTTTGATTTACTTTTGCAAAGATTTATTTATTTATTTATTTATTTATTTATTTATTTATGGGAAAGAGTCAGACCATCACTCAGGCACTGGTGATACCAGGGATCAAATTCAGGACCTCAAGGTTGAGCATCCCAATATTATTATGTACCAAACTCCAGGCATTAATTAATTTTTTAATTAAAATTTTTTTATTAATTTATTCCCTTTTGTTGCCCTTGTTGTTTTATTGTTGTAGTTATTATTGATGCTGTTGTTGTTGGATAGGACAGAGAGAAATGGAGAGAGGAGGGGAAGACAGAGAGGGAGAGAGAAAGACAGACACCTGCAGACCTGCTTCACCGCCTGTGAAGGGACCTGCCTGCAGGTGGGGAGCCGGGGACGCAAACCGGGATCCTGACTTCGGTCCTTGAGCTTAGTGCCACCTGCGCTTTACCCGCTGTGCTACAGCCCGACTCCCGCATTAATTTATTTTTAAAGAAAATATTTGAAGGAGTCTCATTTTCCCACAGCACAGTTATTAATGCTATCTGCTAAACTTCCTTTGTTTTTCGAGTTTATATTTATGTTTTAGAGTTGAGGAATATAATGAAAAGTCACTGGGAATATATATCAGTAAGTTGAAATTTAGTAGTGTAGTCAATAACTTGTACAAAATAAATAATATATAAGGATACTGAATCCTAGTGTCTTTTAAATGCCAAATTTTAATTATTTTGTATACTATATAAAATTCTCATGGGGATTTATAAAATTGACATAGAAAAGGTCTACCCATCTACTTCTATATAAAATATGTTAACTTATTAAAATATGTTAATATAAAATGTTCTACATAAAATATGTTAACTTCTATATAAAATATGTTAACTTATTAAAATATGTTAATATTAAATATGTTAATATAAAATATGTTAACTTCTTTTTTTTAATTTATTTTTTATTTAAGAAAGGATAAATTAACAAATCCATAGGGTAGGAGGGGTACAACTCCACACAGTTCCCACCACCCAGTCTCCATATCCCACCCCCTCCCCTGATAGCTTTCCCATTCTCTATCCCTCTGGAAGCATGGACCCAGGGTCATTGTGGCTTGCAGAGGTGGAAGGTCTGGCTTGTGTAATTGCTTCCCCACTGAACATGGGCGCTGACTGTTCGGTCCATACTCCTAGTCTGCCTCTCTCTTTCCTTAGTAGGGTAGGTCTCTGGGGAAGCGGAGCTCCAGGACACATTGGTGGGGTCTTCAGTCCAGGGAAGCCTGGCCGACATCCTGATGGCATCTGGAACCTGGTGACTGAAAAGAGAGTTAACATACAAAGCCAAACAAATTGTTGAGCAATCATGGACCCAAAGCCTGGAATAGTGGAGAGGAAGTGTTAGGGGGGTACTCGCTGTAAACTCTAGTGTAATTCTGCTTTCAGGTATATATTTTGCAGTAGTTTATGGATACATGTGAACATATGCTCTCTCTCACAGAAACTGGTGTATATCTAGGTTTTGGGTCTTTGTTAGAAACTGAACCACCTGGGATGTAATTAGAGAATACTATGAAAGGAAAGGTCTCACCCGAGTAATGAAGCTGAAGGGTTGTCATTCCGCACGTGAAGTCTCTGGACACAGTCTGAGCTACAGCATGTTGAGGTGGCAATCGTTCTGTTGATTAGGTTGTGATCGGCAGATGCAATATTATTTGATATGGATTGGGAGAGGCATCCGGGAAAGTGGGCCCTATTCAAAGGTTCAAGGACTGGGGGAAGTAGAGGCTCTATAGTGGAAATGTGAGATTCCTGCTGTCTTAGGGTTCAAAAAGACAATGGAAAGTTAATGTTACCATCGCATTATTTGGTAATTGGGTGAACTTTGAAAAGTCCTTCTGTTAGGGTTTGCTGTACAGTACCCAGTATCTTGTATATAGCTATGCTAGTGGTTGCTTCTGATCTACTTGGTCTAGGCTTTTGAGAGAGTCCGCACATCAAATACACATCCTATATATTAAAAAGATTCAGTCTGTGTTTTAAAAAGTCCAAGACATACAATTAATTTTCCCCCTCTCATATTAATTATCTAGTGATTTATATGACTACACTTTACTAGGAGTGTACATAAACACCATTCCCACCACCGAAAGACTGTGACCCATCCCTCCCACCCACCCCCCACTGTCCCAGGAAGCTGCATGTCTACCCCTCACCACAGGGTTTTTACTTTACTTTGGTGCCCTACTTACAATTTAGTCAGGTCCTGCTTTTAGTTTCCCTTTCAGATCTTCTTAGTCAACTTCTGTTGATGAGTGGGATCATCCGATACTCATCTTTATTTTTCTGACTTAGCTCACTTAACATAATTCCTTCTAGCTCTGTCCAAGATGGGTCAGAGAAGGTGGGTTCATTGTTCTTGATAGCTGCATAGTATTCCATTGTGTATATATACCACGGCTTTCTCAGCCACTCATCTGTTGTTGGGCACCTGGGTTGTTTCCAGGTTTTAGCTATTATGAATTATGTTGCTATGAACATAGATGTACAACTATCTGTAAAATGTTCTATATAAAATATGTTAACTTCTATATAAAATATGTTAACTTATTAAAATATGTTAATATTAAATACGTTAATATATGTTAACTTCTATATAAAATATGGGCTAACCAAATAACTCTCTTGAGTAGTGCACTATTTTTGCCATAGGCATCATCCAGGATTGAGCTAGGTCCCCACTTCACTGAAGGAAGCTCCAGTACTATTGTCTCTTGGATGCTATCTTTACCTGTCTTACTGCCTCTCATAAATAAATTAAAATGAAATAGGCTAAGTTTTAGAGTTTTCTGAGTTCTTGAATAAGCTGATCTTTTCATAATGTTTTATATTTTGTGGATACTTTGTTAGTAAGGATTTTACTTTTGCTATAGGCAACAATTTTCTGACCCTGGGCATTCCTCGACAATCATGCCCCAAAGCCTTTGTTGGAAAAAAAAGTCAGCTGTTCAGTACATGGACATTTTACTTTGTATGCAAGTTATACTTCCTATAAGGAAATCCCTTAACTCAACTTTTCCCCAAAGGGAAGAAATACAAATTATTTTCTTATTTTATTTTTTGCCTCCAGGGTTATTACTGGGGGATCAGTGCCTGTACCATCAATCCACTGCTCCTGGAGGCCATTCCCTCTTCCCTTTGTTGCCCTTGTTGTTGTGGTTATTATTGTTGTTGTTGATGTTGTTCCTTGTTGGATAGGACAGAGAGAAATGGAGAGAGGAGGGGAAGACAGAGAGGGGGAGAGAAAGATAGACACCTGCAGACCTGCTTCATCGCCTGTGACTCCCCTGCAGGTGGGAAGCCGGGGGCTCAAACCAGGATCCTTAAACCAGTCCTTGCGCTTTGTGCCACGTGAGCTTAACCCGCTGCGCTACCACCCGACACCCCAAATTATTTTCTAATCACATGAGCTAAAAATTCTACTTGGAGATAGCTTACAATGGAATGTAAAGTATTTTAAAAATAATACTGATAGAGGCTACAAGTAGTGAGGAATTAGGGGAAATAAAGGCAGGGAGAAGAAATAGCTATAGTGTATGTCATTCTTCTTGTTAGCACCTGGGAACCTTCTGAAGTTTATATGTACTTTATTTTCAATCAACTCCTGCTAAGCAGTGGTATTACAGATTCCCCCACACCCCAGGGAAGCCCTATGTCCTTGAAATGCTGTCCCTGTGTTGGAGAACTGTTCGCTGAAGTTATGGCTGAAATAGGGATAAGTGAGACAAAGGAGGGTGCTGGTGGGGCAAGCTGTGGCTGCTACATCACGTCAATACAAAGATCATTTCCTGTGCTTTTCTAAAATGAACCTTATTTTAATACAAATAAGAACATGTATGCTTGGTTTTTACTTAAACTATATCCGGGGGGGGGGGGCAGGCAGGCAGTGGTGCATGCAGTTAAGTGCACATATTACCAAGCACAAGGACCTGGGTCCCAACCATGCTCCCCACCTGCAGGAGGTCCGTTTCACTGGCCATGAAGCAGGTCTGCAGGTGTCTATCTTTCTTTCTCGCCCTGTCCTCTCTCAATTTCTTTCTACCCTACATAATAACAATGGGGGGGGGAGAAAGAAAAGAAAAGAAAAACTGGCTACTGGGAGAGGCTGATTCATAGTGCCATCACTGAACACCAGCTAACCCAGGTGGCGATTAAAAAAAAGGGGGGGGGGAGGAGTAGGAGGGGACAGAGAGGAGGAGGAGGAAGAAGAAGGAGAAATACATCCTGTACAGTACATTTGAAATCTTTTCTCATAATTTACACTTAACTCAAAGTTATTTATGCACTTTTGTTAAATTTCAAAATTCTTGAAAATGGTAAGTTTTTATTATTATATATCTAAGGAGATTATATTAGTTGTCCATTTGGAATCTTATGGATTGAATTAACTAGAATTATTTTTTCAACTTAAAGAAAATTATTTAAAACTTATTTTATTTATTATTGGATAGAGACCAAGAAATTGAGAAGGGAGAGGGAGATAAAGAGAGACAGAGAGACAGGGTTCCCGATGGTGCCCCACCTGCTTCAGTGCTCATACTACTAAGCACAAAGGATCCAGGCAAGGGACCTGGTTCCAGCCCCCACTCCCTACCTGCAGGGTATCTGCTTCACAAGTTTTGAAACAGGTCTTCAGGTCTTATCTTTCTATCTCCCCCTCTATCTTTCTCTCTCCCTCTCTATCTACACCTCCTCTCTCAATTTCTGTCTGTCCTAACCAATAACATTTAAAAATAAAAAAGAGGGGATCGGGCGGTAGCGGAGCGGGTTAAGCGCACATGGCGTGAAGTGCAAGGAACAGCATCAGGATCCCTGTTCGAGCCCCTGGCTCCCCACCTGCAGGGGAGTCACTTCACAGGCGGTGAAGCAAGTCTGCAGGTGTCTTGTCTTTCTCTCCCCTGCTCTGTCTTCACTTCCTTTCTCCATTTCTCTCTGTCCTAACAACAATGACGTCAATAATAACTACAAAAGGACAACAAAAGGGAATAAATAAATATTTAAAAAATAAAAATAAAAAAGTAGCTTCCAGGAGCAGTGGATTCATAGTGCTGGCACTGAGGCCCAGTAATAACCTTGGAGGCAAAAAAAAAAAAAAAAGAAGAAGTAGCAATATAGAGAGTCACCTGTAACCCTGCTTCACCACTCCTCGTGAAGCTTTCCCCATACAGGTGAGGACCAGTGTCTTGAACCTGTGTCCCCACACACTGTAATGTGAGCCTTTAAGCAGGCCAGGCCCACCATGACCTGCCTCCTTAGAGTAATTTTTGAATGCTGCTGAATTTTGGTCAAATTGTCCTTGGTCATTTGTCTTTCCAGTTAGTTCAGTGATAATCTATTTAATATATATATATTTTAATTGCCATTAGAGTGGTCTTGGTCTTGGTCGTGTTTATATGACAAATTCACTGCTCCAGGAAGCTCTTTCTTCCTTCCTTCCTTCCTTCCTTTTTTCTTTCTTTCTCCCCTTCTTTCTTCCTTCCTTCCTTCCTTCCTTCCTTCCTTCCTTCCTTCCTTCCTTCCTTCCTTTCTTTCTTTCTCCCCTTCCTTCTTTCTTTATTTTTTTCTTTTTCTCTTTTTTTCTTTCCTCCTCCTCCTCCTCCTTCTTCTTCTCTCTTCTCCCTTCTTCTTCTTCTTCTTCTTCTTCTTCTTCTTCTTCTTCTTCTTCTTCTTCTTCTTCTTCTTCTTCTTCTTCTTCTTTGGTAAATTCAGACAGAAGGGAGAGATAAATAGTGAGAAAGAGGAAAGAGAGGCACATTCAGTTCTGCTTCACTGCTCATGAAACTTCCCCCTTGCAGGTGAATATTGGGGATCTAAAACTAGGTCCTCGTGCCTGGTAACATGTGCATTACTGGTGCACCACCGCTTGACTCTTGACTGACTTGTTTCAAAAGCTTTTATTTAAATAGAATCACTGAACTTACATCAGATTTGTCATTCTTGAATGGCAGTGTCATAGTGATAAAAAACGTTAAAAAATTCATAAAAAATGTATGAAATTTTGGAGATACTCAGACTTATGCATCTCTATTTTCATTTCCCTCCTTCTCTCTCCTCCTCCTCCCTCCATCTCTTTCTTTGTTTCTTTCTTTCTGTCTTTCTTTCTTTTCTCTTTCTTTTGACAGAGAGAAATTGAGAGGGGAAGGTGAGGTAGAGAAGGAGAAAGAAGGAGACACTTTGAAAATCTCCCTCACTGCTCCTGAAGCTTCCTCTCTGTATTTGGGGAGTGTGCTTTTATTTTTAAGGTTTTTTTTTTTTTTTTTTTGCCTCCAGGGTTATCACTGGAGCACTATGAATCCACTGCTCCTGGAGGCTATTTTTTCCAATTTATTGGACAAGACAAAGAGAAATTGAGAGAGGAGGGGAAGATAGAAAAGGAGAAAGATAGATACCTGCAGTTCACCACTTGTGAAGTGACTATCACCCCGCTAGATGGAGAGCTGGGACCTCAAACTGGGGTCTTTGCCCAGGCCCTTGCGCTTAGCACTATGTGCACTTAACTTGATGCACTACTGCCCAGCCCCCGTTGTTTGTTCATTAATGCGATTGACCAATGTTTTTAGTCACTTATAGAATAGTTTGTTAGCTATTAAATGTCTAGTTAATTATGAGTTATGAAGAAATTTATTAAAATTGATAGTATTAATTTTATGATACAGAAATTCCCCCAAATTCTCTCTGTCCTATCAAGTAAAATAGAAAGAAAAATAAAAAGGGAAAATGTGGCCACTGGGTGTGGTGGATTCTTAGTGCATGCACTTAGCCCCAGCAATAACCCTGGTGGCAAAAAAAAAAAAAGAATTATTGTGCACATGACAGTTATCAGCTACAAGCATGTTAAAAGATCAGCTGATCAGCAGAGCCTGTTGAGTTTATTTCTAAGGAGCTTTTATCTGCTAAAGTATCTGAGTATAAACATATGCAAGGCCCTTATAAGAGATTGTCATGAACAGCAGTTTATCATAGGAGGTTTATTAAAGCTAATGTTAGATTCTGGCTCTCCCTGCAGTTAGTAAAATGTGTGACTCTTGGCAAATGGTTTTAACTCATGGATCTCCCATTTCTCCTGTGTAAGTAAACATGCAAATAACTACCTTACAATATCTTATAAAGGCAAATTATATATAATAACAAATGTAAAAGTACTAATGTAGTGTAATATCCTTTATGGAGTATACATTTCTATTTATGAGTCAGTTATTTTTATTGTCACCAGGGTTGTCCCTGGGGCTCTGTGCCACTCCTAGCAGCCATTTTTTGCTGGACTAGCTTTGCGGGCGGGAGACAGACGACCAGGGACTCATGGCTGAGTGGTAAGCAGATCAGTCTTTATTCATGTGGAATGCAGCACAATCTAAGCTAAGCTAATCACAATCTTGTCCTTATATATATACTCGCCAAGTAGGGTGGAAACAGGATGTGACATAGAGAGGGTGGAGTGAAAAAAGATTGGTGAAAATCAGGGTGTGACAAGGAGAGGGGGCTGAGCAAAAAGAGAGTATGAACCAGCTGGATTAAACCAATGCCCTGCAGGCAGGGTGGTGCTTAGTTAACAGTGGTTATATAAATAGAATACAGTGTTAAGCAGGGGGGATTAAACCAATGAAACAGAAGGGGGATTAGAAGCATACCAACAATTTTTCTACTTTTTAAAAATTGAATAGGACAGAGAGAAATGAGAAGAGAAAGGGAGAAAGAGACACCTGCAAGAGAGAGAAGTTGTGAAGCATTCCCTCTGCAGATGTGGGTTGTGGGCTTGAGTCAGAGTTCTTGTGCTTGCTAATATGTGCACTTAACCAGATGTGCCATGGCTTGGCCCCATGGAGTAAACATTTTCTTTCTTTCTCCCTTCCTTCCTTCCTTGCTTCCTTTTTTTCTGAAGTTTATTTACTTTTAAATAATTATACTAGTCACTTAATAACAATTGACAAGGTTGTGGGAAAAAGAGGGGTACAATTCCCACCACCAGAGTTCCATATCCCCTCCCCTCCACTGGAAGCTTGTCTGGATCAAAGATCTTTATGGTGTGCAGAAGGTGGGAGGTCTGGCTTCTGTAATTGGTTCTTCACTGCACATGGAAATTGAGAGGTTAAGGAGTACCATTTCTAAAAAGGTGCCAGTAAAGTAAATTATAAATCAGTGTTAATATCAAGCCATGCATTATTCTTACAAAAGATGAAATATAAGTGCACAAATACTAGTCCTACAAGGCAAAAGGCTATGTGTGTACGTGTGTGTGTTGTTTGAGGTTGTAATGTTTTTATTGATCATTTATATTTCTCCTCTGACTAACTTCTTTTTGTGTCTGTATTTTATATAAAGTTATTTTATAAAACTATACTGTGTCTAGTATACTCAGTGCTCTAATTCTTCAGAATAATGGAATTAATTTATGCTGAGTCACTGGCAAAGACTGTAGTCATTGAGCTTAGGAAATGGAGGACCTTTTTTAAATCTCTGCTTCTTATTTAGAATGTAATTTTTTATAACTCTCAAATATTTGTATTGCTTTTTAAAAATTGTGTTGGTGAGTTTTTTATTTTGTTGTTTTTTAAAAAAATATTTATTCCCTTTTGTTGCCCTTTTTTTATGGTTGTAGTTATTATTGTTGTTGTTATTGATGTCATTGTTGGATAAGACAGAGTGAAATGGAGAGAGGAGGGGAAAGACAGAGAGGGGGAAAGATAGACACCTGCAGACCTGCTTCATTGTTTGTGAAGTGACTCCCCTGCAGGTGGGGAGCCAGGAGCTCAAACCTGGATCCTTAAGCTGGTCCTTGTGCTTTGTGCCACCTGCATTTAACCCTTTGTGCTACCACCTGACTTTGTTTTGTATTTTGCCAGAGCACTGCTCAGCTCTGGTTTATGGTGGTATGGGGAATAGAACCTGGGACTTTGGAACCTTAGGCATCAATCAGTCTCTTTGCATAACCATTATGCTTTCTATCCCACCCTTTGTGTGGCTTTTTACATGTTTTTGAAATCACTTATAGTGGAAAATTTACACATCACCACATTTATACTTCTGATCTATTATTTCTGATAGAGTTCCATAGTATAAGCATTTTGTATATGGGTTTAGCAAAGTCTTTATTTAGAAGTTAAAGTAGTTTATTTTGTATTTATTACAAAAATTGAGTCAGATATAGATGCTCAAAATTTGGTTTGACAATTTCCTCAAGATTTTGAACGATAGAGCTTGAGTTCATTAATAATTTAACAGAAATGAATATTGTACATAATTTATCAGTACTATGTATTTATTCTTTGAAGCAGATAAATTTTATTAAAAATACAAAGTTTAATAAAAACAGCTTTCCTAGTCAGCACAGCTAACAATGAAACATTACTGTACTTTTATTTAAGAACTTTAAGCCAGCTTCACATAGAGTTATTACTTCTACTTTTCACCTTAATTACTATAGCAGTAAGTATGTAGTTTCAAGGATTTATACTGTAATTTCAAAAACCATGAAAAATTCTTCTTTTACTTATACAAATATTGATCTCTGCAACCTGTGGAATTATTGGGTTGTCTGAGCAGTCTCAGTCCCCCAGAGTGAAAAAAAAATCCCATATAACAAGTTTTGTCAGAAGAGTTTACCCACAACTTGCTGCAAAGTCTCTGAAGCAATTTCGAAACATTTTCAAAGATAAAATATGTTCTGATACATTTTATTACTGGCTCTGGGGCAGATGTTGAATGCAAGACATAGTATCCAGCCATAGCCCTGTGTCTATCTATAGTAATCTCACTGTTAACATACAGTTATAAATTTCATATTTCATTTCAGGCACGAGGGAACATATTTCTTCATTTATTCATAAACAGATTCAATGACAAAAATGCAAGGAGGTTAAATTTTCAAACAAAGACTGGTTTTATTATGAGAATTTTGTATTTCTCAATTCTTTTTGATTCTTGCTATAGATCTAATTATTTTTCTGGGAAGGACCATACAGAGATTTTTCTGTAGCTTGCTTTAAGAAGAATTGGCACAGTTTATTAAACTCATCTTTTCAACTATTGTAGAAGGAATCAGTGTCTTTAGGATATTGAAGTTACCCAGGCACATAAAGTTTTTGATTTAAGTATTCCGTAATGTAAATGAAAACCAAACATCTCTGCATTGAAAGTTGTTACTTCAGAAACATGAAGGAAGGTAGTGTACTCTCTGGGGGAAGAAGAGGGGGGAGAATGGAAAAGAACTTTGGTGTCCTGGTGCAAATGAAATAGGACCCATGTGTCAGTGACTGCACGGAAATTGTTAGACCTCCCAATAGAAATGAAAACAATTAGGTCACCAAGGAGGTTAACATATTAAAGTTTAAAATTATAGATACTACATGGAAACATATTTTAGGCAAATATCAGTCTAAAAACTATCTTAATTTATAAGGGAATCTCAGTAAACACAGTTTCAGACTTTTTTCCATCCACTTTATGGGGTGTTAGTGGTTTACAATACAGCTGTTGACACATAGATACAATTTCTCCTCTCCCCATGACAGGTTTCTACCTGATATCTCATCCCTAACCTAGGTCCTTTTCCACCATCATGCACACATCCCTCATTGGAACATTACATTGTATAAAACTCATTGGAACATTACATTGTATAAAACTCAGCTTTAATTTAGAAATATTTGCTGCAAAACTTATCACTATCTAGTGATTGAAATAAGAATGTTATGAGTGGCAGGCATTCAAAACACACAACTCATCACATCCTATATCTATATTAGATCAAATACCTATAATCCCTTAAACAGATTTTTAAAAATTATTTACATTGCAAACTCAGGTGATTAAAGGGGCAACAAATTGGCAAATGTGAATATAAAAATTAAATGTGGAATGGGGAATTAAAATAAGACTGGAGTTAGTATTTTAGTCACATGTTAGATTTGACTTATGAATTGAACTCTTTTCTATAGATATTAAAAGATATAAAATAATTATGTTCTGGGGGTCGGGCGGTAGCATAGTGGGTTAAGTGCACATGGCTTGAAGCACAAGGAACAGTGTAAGGATCCTGGTTTGAGCATCCTGCTCCTCACCTGAAGAGAGGTTGCATCACAGGCAGTAAAGCAGTTCTGCAGGTGTCTCCCCTTCCTCTCCATTTCTCTCTGTCCTATCCAACAACGACAGCAATTAAAACAACAACAATAATAATAACAACAATGATGAACAACAAGGGCAACAAAAGGGAAAAATGGACTCCAGGAGCTGTGGATTTGCAGTGAAGGCACAGTGCCTCAGCAATAACCATGGAGGCAAAATAATAATATTATGTTCTTACTCCATTATTGAACTATAATTGACAAATAGAAAATAAGATATTGTACATATACTGTACATATATTGTGAAAGTTTCCCCTCATCAAGCTAGTTAGCAAACCTTCAGCCTAACTTATTTTATTTTTGAGAAAATTTAATATCTGTTCTCTTCATAGATGTTAATTACACAATGCAATCTTGTTAACTGTAATATCTATATAATATATATTATATCCTCTGACTTTATTGGTCTTTTAATTGAGTATTTGTACCCTAGTCTCAACATGCAGCTCCTGAAAACTCTTTTGTGCTATTTTTATGAATTTGGAAATCCTTGCTGCAAATGCAATTTTAATTTTAATTTCTTTTGATTGGCCAAAGGGCCAGAGCACTGTTTCTTCACTTTCTGTGTTGTGGAGTATGAAAGCCAGGGCTTCAGTTTTGCAAGGCATGTTCTTTACTACTGAGCCACCTGTCCACCATTGTCTGTCTTTCTTCCTTTCATTCTCTCTCTCTCTCTCTCTCTCTCTCTCTCTCTCTCTCTCTTCTTTTTAAAAATCTTTTTCTCCCTTTCATTTTTTTCTCCCCCTTTTCTTTTTCTTATATATGTGATACCATGCTGTATGTCTTTCTTTCTGTGTATTATTCAGTATAATGCCCTGTAGGTTCATATCTAATGTTCTTCATGGCATGATTTCCTTCTTTCTCTGAATGAATAATTTTCCACTGTGTGTACATTTATATATATACATATTTACTGCACATACACACATTTTGTCATATCAAATATATCCCTATTCATCTGTGGACAGATTCATAAACTTTTTCACATGAATTTTGTGAACAATTCTGCAGTAGACACACCTGAGTGTAGTTATGATTTCACTTACTTTAGTTATTCTATCAAAGCATGAATTTCTGAATCCTGTGGTATAGATCAACCAACAGTCAGTGAACTTTTTGTATGTCACACAGTTCTACATGGATGCTCTCTCAGGTGTTTGTGAACTCTCTATCTAAAAGCTAGTTTGGGAAAAGTCTTATAAATCGGTGTTTTCTCTTAATAGATCCATTTATGTTCACCTAGTCCTTCATGCAGAGGCACAACTTTATTCTTAATATGTCCTCTATTTTCTGTATGTATTTTTTCTTCTGTTAGACCTTACCACACACTCTGCTTATACCTAAACCATACCTCAACTTCATATGAAATAATTGTTTTACCAAGAGCAATTTATTTTTGTCTCTAGAATGTATCTATTCCATATAGCTTTATTTATATTTACACATTTATCATTCTCTTTTTCTGAAGTTGAAGCTTATAAGCTAACAAATAATTGAGAGGAAGACAAAATTACAATACATAATAGTTACCATAAGCTTCGTGATTTCCAGAATAAAGGCATAGGGACTGGGTGTTGTCACATTAAGCGCACATATCACCTTGTGCAGGGATCTGGGTTTGAGCCCCCATTCTTAGTGGCAACTTTAAAAGAAAGCATAATATTGAGGTATAATCAATTGTAGATATTTATATTTCAAATGGAAGGTGGTAGACATTAATATCATGTAACATATAAAATACATTGTCAGTATTTTATTATGTACAAACTCATGGGAAGCTTGTGTTATTTATTTTGAGGTGTATATTATTGACATATTAGAAATACTTAAATTTGGGGGTGACGTATTGGATAAAATATATCTAGTTATGAAGTACACAACTAATTTAAATAATATTTGTAATGAATCAATGTAATTATGTTAAATAATAATTGAGAGTAGTTTGTTACATTAAGTTGATTTAACATTTCATTTTGTTTATTAAGATCTGTGGGAATGATACAGTATATACTGTATATTTTAATTTTATTCTTACTATATATTTGAGATACCACAATCATTAAACATCTGAGTTCAGAATTAAACATTTCACTTGAAACCGTGAAAATCAGGGATCTTTTAAATAAAGTATCTTATAAAGTAGGATCAACCTGTATCTGTATATATACAAAAATCTTTATGATCACTAACACCATGTTAGCATATTAACACTTACACACAAGTAAAATACTTAGTATTTTTCTCTTTACTCATCACTATTTAATACTTATGTACAATATAAGAAATATATAGACAGTAATATAACTAGACCTCCTCAATAAAATAGCCTACAAGGAACCAACAGAAATATTAAATTATAAAAGTTTGCCTCAGTTATTTGGATATTATTGTTGTTTAGATGGAGAGATTGTCAGAGAGAAAGAGACCATAGCACCAATTCCACCTTCATTGCAATAGTGGCTGGGCTTGAATCTGGATCAGGTACATGGAGGAGCAGTACTGTATACAAGTGAATTACTGTAGAGGATCGCCTCATTTATTATTAAAATTATGTAAAGCCATGACTATGTTTGGTTGTTTGAGAATTTTTTAACCACTGTTTACTTTCTACACTAATCATTTCCAAAAATAGTTCACTTTTAAAATACCCATAACTGGCATTTTAAGGCTTGGGATGATTTGGGGTCTGCCAGATCTAGAGCACTAATTTTGTCTGTGTTTTCTTTTGCAATCCATAAACACTCTATGATACATTCCAAAACTGGAGACTGTAACAGCCAGAACAAAGAAGATCCTCTCTCTCTACTCTATCCCCACCATTTTTTAAAACTGAGACTAAGACCATGCCTTTAAAAGGAAGTGAGAATGATCTCTTCATACCAGTTTTCTACCTCTATCTTTAAAATTGAATATACCATGCATAAGATCCCTGGATCAAACCTTGAACTACCTGGGTGGCACTGAAGGAGATGCATGGATAGTTAATTAATGCTGTGCCCCCCCCCCCATTTGCTTTCTCTTTGACCATTTTAAGTGAAGATTGAAAAATTGGTCTGGTGCTGTTCTGTTAGTCATGGGAGACCTAGGTCCCACACTGAAAAAAATTTATGCATTACAAGTAAAGGCATTTGTATAATAAGAAGCCTAGCTTTATTAAGAGGGGAATTCTATTTTTATGTCTCTTTGATTTTATACTAAAACATAAGACACCCATCTGCTGAATTGATAGAATTTGACTAGTGCTCAGGCACTGAAATGACAATTAAAAATATCACTAAAAATTTTTCTCACCAAAAAATTCTAGAGGATTCTCTATTCTGAATAAGAATAAATGTGGTAGTAGTGAAAGTAGTAAATAAAAATTGTTGTGACTTTCTTTCCTAAATAATAGGTATGTCTTTTGCAGAGAAATTTGTTACTTTCCCCCTGCAGGTGGGGACTGGAGGCTAGAACCCATGTCCTTGTGTATTATAACATGTGTTCAAACAAGTGCACCACCACCCAGCCCTGTGATATTTCATTTATATTGTATGTTATCTTTCCTATGCAATCTGTTTTACGGTGTGTGAATTTGTATTCTGTTTAATAAGATATTAACTGTTCCTTATTAAAAGGTAAAATACTTTGAAGAAGTTGATGATTATGCAAAACATTAAATAATTTATTTGGTGGTGGAATTATCTGAAGTTTTTTTAATTAAGCAAGTTTTTAGATGCCAGTGATAGTGACTAACAAGAGCAGCAAAGTTGTACTCTGGCTCAATGGTGGTTCCCAGAATTGAATCCGGTACCTGAAATCCTCTACTATAAACTCTTGTAAACCACTGTCCTGCCTCTTCTTATTTTATGCAACTTTAAGATTATTATTGTATATTTGACTTAGAAGTGATGTTAAGATTGGTATTCTGGAATCATTAGAACTAGGTGTATAAAATTATGAAATGGAATTAGTACATTTCATGAAATTCAATTCTGGGGCCAGGGGGCTTGAACCTGGGTCCTTGCGCACTGCAGCATGTGCGCTCAACCAGGTGCCACCCAGCCCATACTTCTTTCTTTTCTTTTTTAAATTTTTTTTGTTTAATGTTCTTAATTTGGTATTTGAAACTCTGCTGTAGGCTTCTCTCTTCACACTCTAAGTTGTATTTTCTGAAGAAAAACTTAAGTAGGAAAGTGAAAATAGTATTTGCTTCTGACACATCATTTTATGAACTCACAGATTACCTAATAATCCTCACAATTACTTTCAGGTAATCTTCCAGAGGTACACATTCATAAATCACTAGCAGAAATACTCTCCTTGACACACCTTTTGACTAGTGACTAGCTACCTTTTTTTTTTTCTTTTGTTGGATTATAGCTTTGGAAGCACACAATATATCTTTTTCAAGAGTGCACCTCATTTGCTTTACTTAATGTAAAATGTGAACTGGAGAGTTGCTCAGCAGTTCAGTACCAGATCAGAGCAAAAAAGACAAAGTAGTAAAATTCTATGCATGGTAGAGCAGTGCACTCTCTGTGTTTTCTCTCTTACAAAATCAAAAAGGCATACATACTACCTGTAGTGGCACATATTTGGAAACAATGCACTTGTCCAGCAACAGATAAGTGAATAAGAAAGTTATGTGTATGCACAATGGGATGCTACTGGACTGGATAAAATCATTCCTATTTGGAACTTAAGAAACAAAGAAGGGGAAAATACAGGGTGAAACTTAGGCTAGCTGCAGTCTATTACAGCACACCCTAATATTCTAAAATGAAGGAGGTGAGGAAAGGCAGAGATCATGTTGGGGGCTCTGTGCATGATGGTGAAAGAATACATCAGTTGGTGGTGTGTGTGTTCTCTGAACCCATTACCAAAAGGTAAGAAATTTGTCATGTGACGTCTACCTTGAAAATCATTATTTCCCACCAGTAAAGTAAAAAAAAAAAAAAAAAAAAAATCCAACCCATGATCTGGCTGGATCAGAGTGAGAACACATGCATGAGATCCTGAATCTATCTTTGGCATCTCATTAAAAACAAATTAAACAAAGCAAAAGGTTTTGTGAGATATTACCTAACCTGATATTTTTAAAGTAAAGTTATATCAAAACTTCTTAAGGGGATTATTCTGTTTGTTTTTTTCCACCAGGATTATTACTGGAGCATGGTGCCTGCACAAGGAATCTACTGCTCCTGTTGCCCTCCCCCTTGACCGCCCCCCTTTTGTTTAAATTTAATAGGATTGAGAGAAATTGAGAGGAGGCAATACATGGAGAGAGCCTGTAGCACTGTTTCACTGCTTATGAAGCTTCCTCCCTACATATGGAGATCAAGGAGCCTGAACCCAGGTTCTTGCACATGGGAAAGTGCACTCACCCAGGTGTGCGTGCCACTACTCAATCCCTAGCAAGTAGATTTTGGTTTTAACTGCTGTGATGTTTTTAAGCGCAAATGGCAGTTTGCTTTACCTATTCAATTGATTAATTGTAATAGTTTTCAAATTATCTATCAATTAAAATGTGCTATAGTGAACTACCAATACCTTTAGAATTTTTGTTTAAAAAGACCAGCAGAAGGAGCCCCCAGCTCTCCCACCTGCAGGGGAGAAGCTTTACCAGTGGTGAAGCAGGTCTGCAGGTGTCTCTCAATTTCTCTCCTATCCAATAAAATGGAAGGGAAAAAATCAAGTTAGTAAAAACTTCATTATTAGTACAATTCTGGTTTAGATGTAATATATATATATATACACACACACACACACACATATGAAATGATTTGTAATGTGGGCCCTAACTTCTCGCAAGTTTATTACATTATTATGCATAACATTAACTTGACTTTTAAAAAATATTTCTTCTTTATGTGGATAATGAAAATTTTACTTAAGAAAAAAGTTTATAAAGATGAGTTCACAGGTATCTGTAAGCTTACTTTTTAAAAGTTTTTATTTATAAAAAGGAAACACTGATAAAACCATAGGATAAGACGGGCACAACTCCACATAATTCCCACCACCAGGACTCTGTATCCCCTCCCTTCCCCTGATAGCTTTCCTGTTCTTTAACCCTCTGGGAGTATTGGGTCATTATGGGGTGCAGAAGGTGGAAGGTCTGGCTTCTGTAATTGATTCCTCACTTAACATGGGCATTGGCAAGTCAATCCATACTCCCAACCTGTCTCTCTCTTTCCCTAGTGGGGCAGGACTCTGGGGAAGCAGAGCTCCAGGACACATTTGTGGGGTCATCTGCTCAGGGAGATCCAGTTGGCATCATGGTAGCATCTTGAACCTTGTGGCTGAAAAAAAGAGTTAACATATAAAACCAAACAAATTGTTGATTAATCATGAACCTAAAGGCTGGAATATTGCAGATGAAGATTTTGGGTCTCTGGTTTGAAGATAGCTAGTAGGCCTATTTTAGGTATATTCCAAAGGGCCCATGACTATACTAGTTTTTTCCTGAGCATGACCTCTGATATACAGGGGGACCCAAGTTATTTTCTGGGGAGATGATGTCATGGCTGGAAAAAGGGCTAGAAAGCTGGATCAGGGAAAAAAGTAGCTCCCAAATATGGGGATGTATATAAATATTGTTGAATGTAGACCCCATTGATTTATCTGCTTCTTTTAAAATAATTTTAAAGAGGTACTGAATTGTGGTGCACTTGGTTGAGCACACATATTCCCATGAACAAGAACCAGGGTTTAACCCCCTAGTCCCCACTTGCAGGAGGGAAGTTTCACTAGTGCTGAAGCAGTACTACAGGTCTCTCTCTCTCTCCCTCTGTCTCTCTCCTTCTCTAATTCCCCCGCCCTTTTCAATTTCTCTCTGATCTATCAAATAAAAGAAAGGGGGTAAGGAAGAAAAACAAAATTAATTTTAGAAGCATTTGTATAGAATCAAATTAACATAGACTATATTTTGAAGGAGTCTGCAAGATGGTTCATCTGGGAAGCCATCTGCCTTGCTATGAGTGTGACCCAGTTTTAAGCCGGGTCCCACTGCACTAGAGGAAACTTTGGTGCTGTTGGTTCTTTCATTCTCCTCCTTGTTTCTGTCTCTGCCATCCTCTGTATCTGACAAGTCTACCGAGATCTGTGTAGCTCCAGCAGTGATGAAAAGAAAAAGAAAGTGAACATTCAGTCATTTAGATCTCCATTCTTTAAGTTTCTCCATTATCTGTTTTACAGTTTTATATATAATTTTTTGTTTTATATATATTTTGTTTATATATAATTTTTGCCTGTAAAGTACTATATTTACTCATAACATATTTGCTTATTTGGAAATTTAATAGTGATCTGCAAGATTGTAAGGTTATAGGGGATTGTTCTGCACTTCATTTTCCACCAAAGTTCTGTGGGCCTCCCCCTCCGTGATAACCACCATAGTGCTCACAAAGTCATGAGGGGCAGTTTTTGGAGGCAGCTGCTGCTCCCCCCCACCTCACCCCACCCACCCCATTTTTTTAAAAAGTTGATGCATTTTGATTCTCTGTACTCCACATATGAACATGCTTATCAGGTAGTTGTCTTTCACATTCTTACTATACTAGGAATAGTTCCATACATTTTGTTCCAATGGACAGACTGTCGTCTTTTGAAATTACTCTTAGTATATTTAAATCAGAAAATTAAATTAAGAAATAAAATTCTAGTATATTTATTAACATACCCAAAATGCCATATGTAAAATTAATTTCATTGATGTTTAAATGAAATACAAAATAACTCATTGTTTATTTCAAACACAAATCATTTGATTCCTCAGTAAAATGTGACTTTCACATTTGTGTGTAGGTTTATATGTACATGTTAAAATGCTTGTGCGTGGCACCTATTTTATACACATGTTTGTATATATAAATCTACACAAGAGGAAAGAACACTCTCAGCATGGTTGTGTGCACATATTCATATATTTGTGTATGTGTATATATAGTGAACATACAGTTTTATCTCCTTTAAAAAATCAGTTGACTTTTCTAGTTATTTTTTATGTTGGAAAGAAATGTATCCAACTTCTTAAAAGAATTTAGTTTAGACCATTAATTTATTGAGTATGCTTTATGAGTAAGATTTCATAAAACAAAGTTGGAAGTTAAGATTTTTATGTCTATGAAGACTATCATACTTATTTCGATAAGGAAAGTAAATAAAATTGTGTTATGGTTTCTTAAAGTATCACACACAGCAAAGAATGAAGAGTATGGTATGAACAGTCAAGCAAATGTAAAGATGAACTCAAACAAAAGTATTAAAGTACTTTAACTGTTGCTGCTTAAGAAAAAGAAGCTCCTTAATTGCTTTGTCTAAGGGAAGACCAAGAAATAGATAAAAGCTTTGCTAGAAAGGTTTCTGGAGATTATGTGGAATCTAAATGACACTACATTCTTGTGAATAGTACACTGAATTCTAAGTCAGCTTAACCTACCTTCAGTTTGAATATTTGTACATAAGAGCTCTGAGCCTGTGTGGAAATCGCTAAAGCTCCTGGCCTCTTATGCGCTCTTGTAGCATGGTGTTAGTTTCCTTGCCTCCTCACACAGCTGATGTAAAGATCAAATATTAAAGAGCTTTGTTAGTCATAAATTTATACCTCAGTTTTTTGTTTGTTAGAGGAAAATGATTAAGGAGTAGAATAAAGAAGAGGGTAATATCTCAGATTCCATAAGAAATGAAAAGCGGGGGTCAGGCGTAGCAGTAGTGCAGAGGGTTAAGCGCACGTGGCGCAAAGCGCAGGACCTGCTTAAGGATCCTGGTTTGAGCTCCTGACTCCCCACCTGCAAGGGAGTCACTTCACAGGTGGTGAAGCAGGTCTACAGGTGTCTCTCTCTCTCTCCCACTGTCTGTCTTCCCCTCCTCTCTCCATTTCTCTCTGTCCTGTCCAACAACAATGACATCAATAGCAACTATAATAATAACCACCACCACCACAACAACAAAAAACAACTAGGGTAACAAAAAGGGGGAAAAATGGCCTCCAGGAGCAGTGGATTCTTTTTGCAGGCACCGAACCCCAGCAATAAACCTGGAGGCAAAAAAAAAAAAAAGAAAAGCATGATTGTTAATGCCAGCATATGGCATATTTGTATTTTGCCCTTATTTTACAAAAATTCTGCTTTTAAAATTATATTTAATAATAGTTGGATTTCAGAATGATCTGAAAATACACATATGCTAGTACCTGTAAAATAATTAGAGTTCCTGGAGTTTCTGCACCATTTAATATTCATGATTTTGAGAGGCAGAGAAAAACTATAAATAAGCAGGTGAATATAAAACAAAATGTATCTGTGCATGTTATATGCATTTTTGTATTTTGTACACATGTAAATACTCTTGAAATCAATTATAAAATAAGATTGCAAGATAAGTAAGAACAAAGTATAGATTTAATCTGTGCGCTACTTAAACAGAAAATAAGACTTTCAAAAATCATATTATTAGATAAATAATGAATTACCATACAGTTGTTGTCACATGAGTATAATTTCTAATCTTCCTGTGGTAGTTGTCTTAGAAAAATAAAATTTTTATAAGGATTTATTTCACCAAGGAAGGAATCATTTGGATATTACTTTCTCTGGTGCTGAACTTCTTTTTTTTTAATATTTATTTTATTTATTTATTCCCTTTTGTTGCCCTTATTGTTTTATTGTTGTAGTTATTATTGTTGTTGTCGTTGTTGGATAGGACAGAGAGAAATGGAGAGAGGAGGGGAAGACAGAGAGGAGGAGAGAAAGACAGACACCTGCAGACCTGCTTTACTGCCTGTGAAGCGACTCCCCTGCAGGTGGGGAGCCAGGGTTCGAACCGGGATCCTTATGCCGGTCCTTGTGCTTTGCGCCACATGTGCTTAACCCACTGTGCTACAGCCTGACTCCCAGTGCTGAACTTCTTATAGTAGTTATGATCCATAGCAAAATAGTAATAAAGAATGTGGAAGATCGAAGGGAGGCAGTGAGGAGAAAGGTAGGGAAAAACCAAGGGATGAAGAGGGAAAAGAGATTAATGCTTATGTACAGATGAGATAATTCACAGTTTTATATTGAGGCCAAATTTCTGTCACTTCTACAATGTATCAAAATCAGCTCTAAGCATGTTTGGATTTCACTATGTTCAGTTCTCTCGCAATGATGATGCAATATGCTCAGTTTGGATAGTTTAACACACAAAAATAAGTGTGTAATTTTTTTGCATACAAAAAAACTGAACAAAAATCATATATGTATCTAAGTAATTGCTTAATTTTTTGTTTGTTTAGATAGAAATAGGTAGAGAGAGAGAGAGAGAGAGAGAGAGGAGAGATCATAGCATCAAAGCATCCTTCACTGTGCTGAGTCTAGAACCTAGATCAGACATATGGCAAAGCGGCACACTATTCAACTGAGCTATTTTGTGGGCCTTAATTACATAATTTTCATGGTACACATATAAAGGGTAATAAATTAGTAATTGAACAGTTGTTCATATTCTCCATTGAGGAATAAATTATTTTCAGTTAATTAATATTTATGTGGAGCTTATTACCTTCAAAACATTGCCCAAAATATTTTATAATATTTAACCAGTTCTGTCAACAAGCACATGAAATAGATCTAAGGTCCTTAAGTTGCAAGTGAGTAAAACAGTGCTCTTGGAGTCTGATTAAGTTATTCAAATGTTTTTTCCTTGTCATATACCTGTATTACTTATCACTTAAACATGATGCACATTAGGATCATTATAAGTTGTCAGAGAATGAAGACAATTTTGATAAAAATAACTTGACAAGAATTAACAGCTTAAACGACTGTGCTATATTCCAGTAAGTCTCCAATAAAATTAAAATATTAGTAAACAATATTAAGTGAAACTAAAATTGATCTTAAACTGTGTGCAAGGGAAACTCATAACTGGAGGAATGTATAAAATAAAACAAGCTGTTATAAAAGATCACTTTAGGAATAATACAGCTAATTGCAAAAGTCTTAACAAAGCAAAACTTAAATTTGGGATTTGAGAGATGATAAACATCTGTGAGATTTAAATTGCTGAAAGATGTAATAGATTGCAGAAGAGATTCTAAGGAGAAAATGTAAATGCCAACCTGAAGCATAAATCTTAAAATACGTTGAAAAACAAATATGCTAAGCAATGGGTAACAATTCATCAAAGGTAATTGAGCATGACTACAGTAATTCTTACTCGACTCTGCTTTCCCCAATCATATATATATTCTAATATGGGCATCTGTCTATAGGTGAAGTGTGAGTTAGGAGCTTTAGTAAAATAATCAGCAGTGGGTTATTATGACGCTTTAGTTGACTGGTTTTTTCATCTATAGATGACAACTGGCAAATCACTTTATCTCTAAGGGATTACTTTCTTGATGTATAAATGTGTAAGTCATCATAAGTGATCTGTAAAATTGTTTCTAGTTTTAAGTTTGTTACTATGCCTTGCCATTAGATTCTCAGTTGGACAGGCAGCTTCACAATTTGTGTATCTTCATTGAGGTAAGATTAACTATAGATGGAGAATATTGTTTTAAAGTGTATATAATTTCAGGCCAGGTGGTGCTACGTCTAGTTGACTGCTTACATTTCTATGGGGGCTCGAACCTACTAGGACGTAGGTTCGAGCCCCCACTCCCCACTTATGGAGGGAACTCTTCATGTATAGTGAAGTAGGTTTTCAGGTGTCTATCTCTCTTTAGGCTCCCACTCCAATTTCTCTCTGTCTTATCTACTTAAATAGAAAGAAGAATAAAGAAGGAAAAATGGCCTTCAGGTGTGTTGGATTCATGGTGTATTTACCAAGTGCCAGAACTAACCTGGTGTCAATAATTCTAGGCTATGAAAAGAAACATTTTTTTGTTCTATTGCAAGTAATTTATAAACCATTAAGTAAAGCTGAGGAGAGGCAATTCAATTTTTATTTTATTCCTAAATCCATAGAGGGCTAAAGATGTTTGGCAGTTACTGTATTAACATTTTGCAAGCATGCATATATGCTTCAACTTCTTTAAAATCTTGTTACCTCAATGCTAAATAGTCAGTGATCACAGAGTCAAGCAAAAGAAGTATCTCATCAATTTTTAACCTTTAAGATGCATTTCTAAATTAAATGGAAAAATATGCTAATGCAATGTTAAGGATAGAACTTTAAAAATAGAAAAGTCAAGGCCTACAGAATTTATGACTTTCATTATGATCATTAACATGACTGTATCTTATACTCTGTATATATTATATTTTTTTCCCATACAAGTTGTAATCCAAGTGTCTCATGTATCCTAATTAATTTAACTTCTTAGGAGAATTTTAAATGGGATTCCATGAGTTCTTTACATTATATTTTAATTAAAATTATTATACATATGCATTTGTTGTCTGTGGTTAACATATTCCTAATAAACATGTTACATTAGAGTAGGGGGATAACATAAAGACTATGCAAAAGACTTTAATGTGTGAGGCTCCAGGGACCAGGTTCAATTCTCTGCACCATTCCAGTCGAGCAGTATTCTGGTGAAATAAATAAATAAGTAAATAAGTGAAATAAATATGATACATAGCACTCTAAGTCATGTGTGACATTTACTTAGCCTTTAAAATTTGAATTTTCACAAGGATAAGCTTTCACTTATTAATGAAAGGTTTAGTTATTTGACTTTTCAGATTGCTTTTACTTCATGTAAATTTTATATATTTTCTTTCTTTAGTATACTCATATGATCACTTATAGCTTCCTTATTCAGTGTTTCTTACTCATCTAATTCCATGTTGTGTGCTGACTGACATTATTATAGTTTTGTTTTAGTACCCTATTTTGATCAAAACTAACCTATTATATGTCCTCACTACTTGAGTTTTTTTTCAGGGGAGGACTGCCTCAGTATTTTAAAGAGGAATAACACATCAGTCACGTGTAATTCTTAAATATTTAAAATGTATGCATTTTTAGTACGATCTTTTGTACTAAGACATTTGGAGGCACTTTTCATAGATAATTTTAGAAGTTATTTATGTGATGCCAGAAAGAATTTTGTTAGGAGTAATTCTACTTGATGTTTACAAGTTAAAGTTTTATTAATACTATTATATTCATCATAACACAAAGATAGACATTGTCATTAAGTATTCATGATCGGGGACCTGGTGGTGGTTCACTGGGATAAGCCACATAGTGCAAAGCTCAAGGATCCTGGTTTGAGTCCCTCACCCCCCGGCTTCCCACTTACAGGGGGTTACTTCACAAGTGGTGTGAAGGTCTGCAGATTTCTGTCTCTCTCTCCCTCTCTCTCTCCCCCTCCTCTCTCAATTTCTCTCTGTCCTATGCAACAACAACAGCAGCAGCAGCAACAGACAGCAATAACAACGATGGAAAAAAGATGGCCTCCACGAGCAGTGGATCTGTAGTGCAGGCACCATGTCCCAGTGATAACCATGGAGGCAAAAAATTAAAAAAATATATTGATTATCAAAAATTCCAATATATCATTAGTCCACCCCTTACTTTCTATTATTAGCATTGCTAGAACTCTCATGATTTGAATCTGACAGAAAAAATAATATGAGAAGTTCCTTCAGAATCAAACAAGAGTTACTACTGACTTATGTCAGAGTCCTTTGCTTTGGTGCAGTATGCCACACCCAGTCCAAGTTTCACTCTGTTTTCCCTTATTATTCTTTGACCTGTGAGATTATTTGGTGTTGGTCTTTCTCTTTCTGCCTTGTCTCACTCAACATGATGCCTTCCAGTTCTGACTATGCTATTGCAAAGGAGATGACCTCATGATTTTTAACAACTGCATGGTACTATGTTGTGTATTTGCACCACAACTTCCTAAGCCATTTTCATTTGTGGTTGGACATTTGGGTTGCTTCCAAGTTTGGGCTATTAAAAAGTATGCTGCTATGAATATTGATGTATATAGGTCTATTTAGATAGGTGTTTTGGTTTTTTCTGCATAGAATCCTAGGAGAGGGTTTGCTGGGTCATTAGGTAGGTCTACATTTTTAGAGTTCTGATGGATCTCTAGATTGTTTTCCATAGGAGTTGGAACAACTAAAATTCCCACCAGCTATATAAGAGAGTCCCCTGTCCCCCCATAGCCTCTCCAACACCACTCTGTGTGTGGGGGGGTCTCTTTGTTGTGGTAGTAATTCTTTTAGCCATACAGAAGCTTTACAGTTTGATGTAATTCTATTAGTCTTTCTTTGCTTTTGTTTTCCTTGCAATTGTATTTGAACTAGTGGAGATGTTGCAGAAACATGAAAGAGGGTCCCACTTTTACAGTCCCTAAGATGCAAAAAAAAAAAAGTAGATATCTTGGTTAGTGACACATCAAAAACAATTTATTGGTGGTAGTAGTTTGTATGCACTTGTATGGGTGTGTCCTTTAGTGGTAGGGTATGGTTAACTTTCTAGAGCACTCATTATTTAAAATAACAAAACAAAACAATTCTCACTTAGTTGTTATTATAGTTGTTACTGTAGTCAAAATGTTACTAACTATATTATCTTCCTGTACCCTGTATTTTTCCACTAAAAATGTACTTATACTATTAAGTACAAACACAGATGTTTGATTAGTAAGTAAATATATTTTAAAGTGTGGAAAATGTTGCTTTTTCACATTAATTTGTTCATACTAGTATTATTATTTTTAAAAGAGTATTCATTATGTCCAAGTATATACAGAATGCCAATTTCAAGTAAATACCATTTTCATTACTTGTCACAAAGTAACTTAGCAATGAAGAGGGATGGACAATAATTGAATTTTGCATTTCACAGTTATGATCTACGTAAATCTTTTGTTCATTAAAATAATAGTTCTCAGTAAAGATTCCTTTGGGACGTATGCAGACAAAGCAGCTTCACACCAAGATCTTTTTTCAATAACAACTCACTGATACATTATGAATAAAAATATACCTGCTTAAATAAAGAAACAACTTACAGAAGAGAAGAATGCTGTGACATGTTGTGTGGTATGCCATGGATATTGTTTTTGTTCCTCTGTTGTGTCCTCCCCATGTTCTCGATGTTATCACAATGCCTGGAGTTCTCTACAGAGGAACTTAGAAAACAAAGACATAGTTTTTCCCCCTTGTAAATTTCAGTTTTGAGTGTACTTAAGTAGACTTCTTTAATTATCAGTCCAAGTATATTTTTTAAATAGTTATGGTATGGTTTGCTGCAGAAACTTACCTTTTTTAAATATAATTTTTATTTATAATAAGGAAACACTGACAAAAACCATAGGATAAGAAGGGTACAACTGCACACAATTCCCACCAGATCTCTGTATCTCCTCCTTTCCCCTGATAGCTTTCCTATTCTTTATCCCTCTGGGAGCATGGGCCCAGGGTCATTGTGGGATGCAGAAGGTGGAAGGTCTGGCCTCTGTAATTGCTTCCCTTCTGAACATGGTCATTGACTGGCAGATCCATACTCCCAGCCTGCCTCTCTCTTTCCCTGGTGGGACAGGGCTCTGGGGAAGCAGGGCTACAGGAGACATTGGTGGGTTTTCTGCCCAGGGAAGTACAGTTGGTATCATGGTAGCATCTGGAACCTGGTGGCTGAAAGAAGCGCTAACATATAAAGCCAAACAAATTGTTGACTAATCATCAGAAATATATTTTATATTAGCAAAGATGACATGTTGTCTATTACATGATATATTGAGTTTTACCTTGTGATTAAAAAGTAACATTAAAATTGAAAGTGTACTTCTTCTGCTGTCAGAATAAGATATCTGATATAGTAGCTCAAAGTATTAAATTTAAGATAACCATAGTAGTTTACCATTTGATAATAAAATAAATTAACTACTTTTTAAAAAATTTGTATTTGACAGTGTGAAGTAAATAAGATCAAATTCAATTCAAGTAAATTCCAGATGATAGAGAAACTCTCTAAAAGAAAGGAATTAATTAGTTCATTGAGCATACTTCAGGAGAAAAACAAGAAAAGGGAAAATGTAAATATGAATCAGGTTACTCTAGTGTTTCTTTGGTACAACACAAGAAAAACACTATCATAAGAGAAAAGAAATAAAAGAAAAGTATTAATAAATACTTTTATAAAGAGGAGCCTATGCTTTTAAGTAGGACGGTAGTGCTGCATACTTGAATTAAATGATTGCGGTTCTTAAGTACTAATATCCTTAGATTCATTCACAAATAGTTTTTCAGGTCTTGAAAGTGGCTGATAAAAGTATCGAATATAAAATGAGGAAATTGAGTTCAAAAGTAATCTTGATAGACTTTATAGATGATAGTTTTTTAAAATAATCACTAAAATGGACTAATTTCCTTAAAAATAAAATAGCTTGGTTTCCTGAACTCAGAGGTAATGACCACTTCTTTCTGAGATGATTCCCATTAGGCACAAAACAATGTACAGTGAAATTCTGAAATAAATCTTTTCTGAAACCTTAATTAGGATCATTGTGAAACTTAATGAACTTTTTTCTCACCCTTTATCTATTAGAATACATTTTTAAAGGTGTAAGTGCACTGGATCTGAATTGAGAAAAAATTTAGTGTCTAAACAATGAGAGTTAAAATTCATATTTCATTCTTTTTAAAATAAAATATTTATAAAATGGAAATATTGACAAGACCATAGGATAAGAGGGGATAATTCCACACAGTTCCCACCATCAGAGCTCCATACCCCATACCTTCCCTTGATAGCTTCCCTATTCTTTATCACTCTGGGAGCATGGACCCAGGATCATTATCGGGTGCAGAAAGTGGGAGTTCTGGGTTCTGTAATTGCTTCTCTGTTGATCATGGCCATTGTCAGATGGATCCATACTCCTAGCTTGTTTCTGTCTTTCTGTTGTGTGGCAGGTCTCTGGAGAGGTGGGGTTCCAGTACACATTGGTGAGGTTGTCTGCCCAGGGAAGTCAGGTTAGTGTCATGGTAGCATCTTCAACTTGATGGATAAAAAAGTATTAAGATATAAAGTAGAACAAATTGTTAAATAATCAGGAACCTAAAGGCAAATATCTAGCAGATGAGAGTTGGGCTCTCCATTTTTGAATATGTTAGTAGGTCTATTAGAGATATATTCCAAGAGGCTAATGGCTTTACTAATTTATTTTTGTCTGCGCTCACCAGCTAACATGCAGGTGGGCCAAAGGTATTGTGTAGAGAGATGGTGTCAGAGTTGAAAATATGACTAGAAGACTGGATCAAAGAAGAGAATAGCTCCAAGATATGGGAATATTATATAAATATTGTTAACTGTAAAGCCTATCAATATGGCCTCGGGCCCATGTCTATTCATATTTAGCACAGGAGCCTGTGTAACCTCTGTATCTCTGCCAGTCTGAGCTTGCATTTCAGGACCCCTCTTCTTCCAGTGGCTAAGTTTGTTGACCTAACCTCCCTTTGGGGAGTAGAGCAATTTCTACCATTGTTGTTCTACATTGAGGGCTAGGTCCTATAGAGGCCTATAGGAGGGCTTACGATGACGTTCTTGAGGGAGGTGACCAGTGATTGTGGAGAGAGGGATCTGTTAGAGGTCTAGGTGATTTAGGACATTTCTGAAAATGTGCCTTAAGACAGTTATATAAAAATAGTTGTATTTTTGCAGTGGTGAACTTTACAAAATTTTAGTTGTAAATGAATATCTTGTAGATGGAAACTTTCTTCTATATTTCTATCTCTGCTTCTGTTCCTACCTCTATGTAAAATTAAGGACTCTGTACCCTATCATCTTACTGCCTTCATATGTTTGCTTTCTCTATTCTTAGGTCACATTTTATTCCTCTATAGAAGTGAAATCACAGACTATAAGCATTATATATTTTTAATTGTTGTTTTGTTAGGGAAAGAGTGATATATAAGATGATTGTTAAATAAGTACACTTTTTAATGATAGATTTCTACACACCATTTCCACCACCAAATTTTAGAGAGGATTGGAGACCCAGTGCATAAATTTATTCTTTAATCAAAGTTAGATATATAATTTTATGAAACACATAAGATAAAAATTTTTAGAGAAAAGGTAAATGAATTTGTAACCTTAATTACTTAGACGATGTGAGTGTAAATGAGGGAGTTGGCCTATTCAGTATGATAGAGAGAGACCGACTATAAAATGTTTACACAATTGTGATCAAAGAATCCAATAAACCAAGGAAAGTTACAGGGAAGCTAGGTAGGGCAACTGTTCAAAGCAAGATACTATTCATAGTTATGATAGCTAGAGATATGCTAATCATATGTGCTAGTTTATAAAGGGAAAAGTAATCAAGGCATTTAAAAGAAAGCATTACTGTCGACAAAAAAACACATGCTTGAAGTGTGTATACACTTTTTTATCATGTGGTTTACAATGATTTAACCATTCATAATGAGTATTGTGTATATTAAAAATACTATAGTTAAATAATAATAATATAGTTGTTTATGAAAGCTGAGGAAAAATTAGTTGTTGTTCTTTGGCTATTAACTGTGCATTGTAGGATATTGATAGTTTTCTCTTAGAGAGAGATTGTTTTGGTTTAATTTTTATTGTTTTTCATTTACCTTAATTGGCCTTTGAAGGGTTTGTTCTCTAGATAGTACAGAAGAAAGAGAGAGAGAGAGATAGAGAGAGGGAGAGAGGCAGACACATGGAAGGAGGGAGGGAGGGAGGAGGGAAACTGGTTGGGCACTAAAGCTCACTTGTATACTGAACTTGCTTTGTCCTGTATAGGATCCAGAGTTAAGCCTGGGCCCTATTGCAGTAAAAGAAGCTTCAGTTTTGCCTGTTTGTCTCTCTGTCTCTGTCTCTGTCTTTGTGCTTCTATCTGAAAAAGTCAGCTTGGAGCTGGTAAGTACCAGTGACCACAAGAAAAGAAAAGATCTATTTTACCTTGAAGGTAGTCTTAGTGATATTTTAGTTTATGTTCCTGATATCATCTATATGCTAGTGCATCTTAAATGTTTAATGTCACTAAAATTATGAATTAATGTATGAAGGAAAGAAGAAAGAGCAAAAATAAATGTTATTTGTGATGGTAACATTGATGATGTTGGTAATTTGCACTTTATTTAAGCTGCATAAAGCAAGATCTAAGGGTCAAGCTCATTGGTGTAATATTTTGGTGATGTAAACATACATCTAACATGTTGGGTTGGGACCAGAACAAAAAAACAACCTTCAAGGTTGCATTCCTGCTTGTTCAAACCCCAGCACCTATAGGAGGTGTTAGGACAGTAGGGGAAGCATCAGTGGTTTAGTGTCCTTCCTGTCTCTGTCTCTACTGCTTTGTCTCTCTATGTGAATGTTGGGGAAAAAAATCCTAGAATAGTGAAATAAGGCCCCAAATCCACACATAAATGAAAATGGGTTTGGAATTGAGCAGACAAGATGTTTGTTTGTTTGTGTTTTGTAAATTTCAATACATAAACTGGCTAGTAGATGAAGGAAGTCAAATTTGATGTTGAAATTTTAAGTGGAGAGGTAACTAAGGTTCTGTTGTGTTACTGTTGGTGAATAAGATAAAATCTAAAGTGAAGCGTACAGTGTATAGGTGGTCAGGCATTAGGTTAGAATAGACTGTGTGTCAGCCTGTCACTAATTTAACAATACTATAACTAACCATGAAAAATTCAGAGACATTAAAAGATGTTCACTGATCTCTTGGCCAGCTAGCTGCAGCTGCGCTGAGCCAGGGAAGCTGACTTCGCTTGGGCTTGGCTCCATGTCACAGAGTGCAGCCACCTGGTGGGGCTTTTTCTCATGGGAACTACAAAAGAGCAAATGAAAAAGCACAATGTAGAGACCAGGCAGTGGCTCACATGTTTTTATGCACAAGGACCTGGGTTCAGGCTCCCAGACCCCACCTACAGGTGATGAAGCGATAAAGCAGTGTATATAGGTGTCTTGCCCAATCTATCTCCTTTTCCCTCTCGATTTCAGTTTTCCAAACAAATAAGTAAGTAAAATATTTAAAAAAAGAAGAAAAAATAAAAAGCACAATGTGCCCATAACCCAGGCTTATAAGTCACAGTATTCCTGTCTTCCTTCCTCCTTCCTCCTATTTTCTACCTGACAAGGCAGGTTTTTGAGCAGATTTCCATGCAGTAGGTGCAAGATTATATTCTAACCAGAGATCTTCAGGGATGGACACTCTTGCCTTGAACTACATTACATTTAGTCCTAAAGTCTTCCTAAATTCATTGCTGAAATTACCCATTACTAGAATGTTATGACTATTAACTATGTACTTTTGAGGATATTATAGTTTCATCTATGGGCATAAAACCCTGAAAATGCCTGGTCTTATCTAATATTATAGGTGCCAACCTATAACGTGAAAGAATTAGTTCTTGATTGAGCAAAACCTTCTTAGGTATTTCTGTTGTGCATCTCTTTATCCTTATTTTATAATCACGGGAAGAGGCAAACTTCAGCCCACAAAGGATTCAAATTTATGCATATTTTATCTCATTGTCTCATGAGTCATTTCAGATGTATACCTGCTCTCTACTAAGAATAGCAGAAAGATGTAGACCCACTGTCCTTTAAATACTTCTGTGGCTTCATGCCTGTGCAACAAGTGAGCAACTTGCTAATTGTGCACGGTGTATCTGCAAACTTCTTTGAAGGTGTTTCTCTGCACTGATGGGTAGGGTGTTTGAAGGGAAATGGTTAGTCTAATATTAAGATGCAGGTGCAAACTTAGAAGTGCAAAGTGGTTAACACTTTGACAGGTGAGAACTGGCACATAAACACTCCTATTGCCTATTCCCCTTAACTGCTCTAATATGAGTCCATCATGGTCCCACCTGGTCCCACATAGTTCCCAAAGAGAAGAGATGCCCTCTCCAGTAGTGTTGGGCAAGAGGCATCTCTTCTGTTTGCACAAGAATGCAACACTGAAGACTTCAGAGATGGAAGGTTCCCATGAGAAAAGTACTGTGTGCAGGAGTTATATGCAGCCAGGAAGAGTTTTCCAGTTGTGCCTCCAGAGAGTAACACAGCCTTGCCAACACATTAGTTTTATCCTAGCAAGGGACATGTCAGACAGGTCTACAGAACTGCAAGATAGCAGCTTTGTTTGGCTGAAGTGGCTCAGTTTCTGGTGATTTTAAATATTAGCAACAGGAAGCTATATGTTGAATCAAATATATTTTGGTTTAGTGTATTATTTTGTTATTAGAAAAGTCACATTAAATCGTTTTGTGCGCTATTTATTGCATATGATCATCTTAGGGAAATTATTGTAAATGATAATTTTAGGAAAATTAAATGCTTAAGATATATATCTTTTATTATTTTGGATCCACAGGTTTATTTCGTTGACAAAGTCGCTTCAAAACTTGGTTAAAGCAGTTTCTTATCCCAAAACTGTGTTGCAACTCATGGTTTATCCAAGTAATTCAATTAACAATTTTATTCAGTTAACATTTATGAAGTGCCTAGATCACTAATGGCACTATATAAATCTTAAGTTGAAGTGACTTTGAAGTTAATTTAACAATGGAAATATTGAGGTTGCTTTCTCTCCCTCTGTTTTTATTTTACATTCTGATTCTTTTTCTCTGTCCATCATTATCTCTTGCTTCATTTCTTTTTATGACTATTTCCTGAATCTGAATGTATATATTTAAAGCTATTGAGATTATTTTTAGATTATGGACAATTAGAAAGTACAGTAATACATTTAAATATTGAACAAGCATTAGTGACTCTTCCTTTATTAGCTAATGCTATTTGACCAGTGTCTACTGCACTTTACTATGTTCGTGACACAGGTTTCAGCCATATTAAAGGGAGGTTCAGTACTTCTGTGTGAATCCTCCCTGTCTCTATGCAAAATTCATCTGTCTAGGTGGGGTCATGAGTAGGGTGTAGAATTCTCAAGACTAATGTCTATAATTTAAACCCTGGCATCACAAATGCCAGAGTAATTCCATAGTGTTCTCTCTCATTAACAAGTAAATAAATATTTAAACAACATTAACCATGTTGTTTACAATAATTGTAACTGTGGAAAAAAGAGAAGCAGACACAGAGAACAGAAATGAAAGGAGGGAAGGCATGTGGAAGATCCATCTAATATCTGTTTATACCTATTTTTGGCTTCAGAAACCTTGATTGGTGGTAGTTTTCTCTTTTCCTTATTCAGGATAAGAAAAACCCTTAGTTTAGACAATACTTTTACAATTTTTCTGGTCTGGACACTGAGCCTTCCACAGACACACTGATGAAATCTTAGCTCCTACTATATAGTATTCTTGTTGTACATATTGCTTCTATAGCATCTTTCACCGGTTCTGAAGAATATCCTTCAGTTTCATGATAGTCTAGATTTGTTTATGTAGTGCATAATTCCAAAATATTCACTGGCTGGTTAGTGTCTGTAGAAGAAAATGCAGGTTAAGCCAGATTGTGAGGAGACGGAGTCTGAAAATATAACCGATTTTACTTTTGACACATTAATTTCATATTATTTTTCATAATGAAAGTTCCATTATGAAAAAAAAAACAATGGTAAACCTCTTTTGTAAACATATGAACTCATTAGAAATATTCCAAGTAGGTTGTATTGTTATATGGAAAACTGGAAAATGCCATGCATGTACAAACCATTGTATTTACTGTCAAATGTAAAGCATTAATCCCCAATAAAGAAATAAAAAAAGAAATATTCCAAGTAGATATTAGGTATTGTATATCATCCTCTGGGGATTTTTGATTTCTTTCTTTTTGATGGAGGCAGAGAGGAATCAAGAGGGACGGAGATACAGAGAACTAGAGAGAAAGAGAGATACCTGCAGCACTGCTCTACTACTCATGAAACTTGCACTGTGCAGGTGGGGACCAGGACTTGACCTCGGGCCTATATTCTCACCACTACCTGGCCTTTACTGTCTGGGATTATTTTTTTTTTTTTTTGCATGAATGTGACTAAAATGTTCCTTTGCGATCACACACTTTCTTTTTTCTTATAATGGTTGAGCATTCATGTTATTGAATCCAATATTGACATTCCTCCTCTGTATAACAGAGATTAAACCCTTTTATTTATTTATTTATTCCCTTTTGTTGCCCTTGTTGTTTTTTATTGTTGTAGTTATTATTGTTGTTGTCGTCATTGTTGGATAGGACAGAGAGAAATGGAGAGAGGAGGGGAAGACAGAGAGGAGGAGAGAAAGACAGACACCTGCAGACCTGCTTCACCGCCTGTGAAGCGACTCCCCTGCAGGTGGGGAGCCGGGGTTCGAACCGGGATCCTTATGCTGGTCCTTGTGCTTTGTGCCACCTGCGCTTAACCCGCTGCGCTACAACCCGACTCCCAGAGATTAAACTCTTAAAGGAAATTTAACATTATTGGAAAAGTGACAATTGTATTTTTTCTTTTGCTGTTTTGTTAGAAATCACGACTAGCTGCTGGCCATGGCAGAAGTTATATCACATCATTGGCAACACCTGTGATTGGTACAGAATGAAAGTGGTTTAAGATGTAACTGAGAAGCATTCTCTATCATGGGCAATCCCTAATGTAAAGTAAATAGCCTGCAGTGAGGTCTGAAGAAAGCACTGCCCTGATTGGAATAAAGCTAGACGCAGGAACACTGGTACAGCTATCCAGTCATGAACATGCTTTGCTACTACATAATAAGCCAGCACTTGCTTGCAGCATTTATTTATTTATTTATTTATTTATTTAAGGAATTTTTACTTGTACTTAACTGTACTCTCTCAGCCCAACTGACATTCTGGAAAATGTTGAACTGACAATTCAGTGAACTCACAGTCTGTTAACTAAGTGTTTATCATATAACATTAGGCTCACTCAGCCCAAATGTCAAAGAACTTTTTATTCACAGGAACTTCATTTAAAAAGAGACCGTATATAATTATTTAAATTTAGTATTCAAGTATAAGATAAAATGCATTAGAATTAGTTTAGAATAAGTTTATTTTTAAAACATTATCTTTATTTACTTAATAGAGACAGATCTGTGGTTCGGGTGGTGGCTCAATGATAAAGCTTTGGACTCTCAAGCATGAGATCCTGAGTTTGATCCCCAGCAGCACATGTGCCAGAGTGATGTCTGGTTCTTTCTCTCTCCTCCTAGCTTTCTCATTAATAAATAAATAAAAGAATGCTTTAAAAAATAGAGACAGATCAATTGAGGGAGGAGGACAAGATAGAACACAAGTAACAGAGACACCTGCTGAACTGCTTCATTGCTTGAAAACCATCTCCTCTGCATATGGGGACCGGATGTTTGACCAGGGTCCATGCACATTGCAACGTGTGTGCTCAATCAGGTGTGCCACCGTCCATATTTAAGAAAAAATACATTGCAGTAGCGCAGCAGGTTAAGTACACATGGTGCAAAGCATAAGGACCGGGTAAGGGTTCCGGTTTGAGCCCCCGGCCTCCCCACCTGCAGGGGGGTCGCTTTACAAGTGGTGAAACAGTTCTTCAGGTGTCTGTCTGTCTTTCTCTCTCCTGTCTTCCATCCTCTCTCGATTTATCTCTGTCCTATCCAACAACAACATTAATGGAAATAACAATAATGACAAGGTCCACAAAATGGGAAAAAAATGGCCTCCAGGAGCAGTGGATTCATTGTGCAGGCATCGAGCCCCAAAAATAACCCTGGAGGCAATAAATACATATCTTAAAGGCTTAAATACACAAAAAACCTCTTGAGGCCAGGCAGTGACACGCCTGGTTAAGTGTACCCATTACAATGCACAGGAACCTGGGTTCAAGCCCCCAGTCCCCCCCTGCAGGGAGAAAACTTCACGAGTGATGAAGGAGAGCTTCAGGTGTCTCTCTGTCTCTTTCCCTCTCTATCTCCCTCTCCTCAATTTCTCTGTCTCTATACAATAATAAGTAAATAAACAATTATTTGGACATGTTCACCAAGATGAAGAAAAATGATACAATCAAACAAGCAAACTAGCTGGCTTTATCACTTTAGCAGGATTTGTCACTTTCTAGAAAGTAAAAGATAATATTTTTATGAAATGAGATCAATCTAGAACTATACAAATAATTTACATGCTTAATTTTTCCTCTTTGAAAATTTAAATTTAGTTGAAATATGAATGTCAAAATTTGAGATGAGGCTATATGAACTATTTCTGATTAATATATTTAACATAGATTGACTAAACTTGACATGAACAAAATAAAACCCTGATATTGTGCAGGAAGGATCTGCAAGTTCACCCCTGCAATAATTATAGTAAGAACTCTCAGAGGACTAAGGTACTAGAAACTGTACTGCGCAAATCTGCAATCAAGTAAATTAATCCTCCGAGGAGTTATGTTTCACCGTCTCAAGCAATCAGTAATAATTGTATCATATTGCTAAAGCACACTCCAGGAAATATAGTTTTCCCTAACAGCTGAATTGCCTACAACAATCATAATCTATTAAGAAGTGGAAATTCAAACTCATGATCAATGAAATCTAAAAGACACTATTATATAGGTAACATTACCATTGCAGGCTTTCCCTTACTCTCTTTTTCTTTTATATCTGTTTCTAATTAGATGCTTTTGCTAAAAATACAACGTATTTATCATGCTATAGATAATGTCAAGTTCTTAGAGAAAAAATATTTAAACTTTTGTTTATAGCACTATCCCTTAATCATTAATAATAATAAAAAATCAGTGTCTGGACTTTTAAGTTGTCTACCATACAGCAGTCTACTTTGTCTACTTTGCTGAATGCATATAATAACTATTTGTAAAAATAGAAATTATACAGCAGTAGGTAATTCTAAAAGCCCGGGTTAATGAATTTAACTCTTATTTGAGTTATTTCAATATGTCTTTGTTAGTAATGTCCTTTCCAAAGCCATCAAATAATGTTAATTAAATCTGTGTTTAGTTTCACAGTTGAGTTTAATTAGCTCAATCACTTTTTAAAATGTAAGAGTCTATAAGAAGAAAGATCTATTGACAGAATGTTAAATGGCAAATTGTTAGCTGCTGCACATGATCCCTGAATGATCATTTGGTGTGTGGAAAAGTGAATTGCATCAAAATCACAGCATTTATAAAAAGACGGTAACTAGAGAGTTGAGTTAGTTCTCAGTCTTAAAGTTATTGCATAGAAGATGGTGGGGAAGAGTGGATTCCAAGATAACAATGGATCAAAATGATTCTGACAAAATCAGTTGGACTATCTACTAGTCTTTATTTATTTATTCATTGCTTTTCAAATTCCTCAAAAGATACAGTTTCTTTCTCCAAGCATGTTATTTGAAAAATTATTGGCTAAGCATCTGTATTTATTAGGTCAACAAAATAGCTCACTTGAACAGTATGCTGATTTGCCAGGCCAGTTTACCCAGGCTGGAACCCAGTTCACATCACGTTGAGGGAAGCTTCATTGCTTTAGTTTCTTTGCCTAAAAATCTCCCTGCCTCCCTGTCTTGCTCTTTATTCCTGGAAAAGTTAGACTGGAGTGATAAAACCCAGGAGACAACAACAACAACAAAAACCCTTTTATTTATCATAGATTCAGAGAATCAAATATATTTGTATTGTATTAATCAAACGAATGCCATTAAACTATATATATTTGACAGTTATAATGTAGACTTAAGGCCAATGATTTAGTTTAAGCATGCACATATTATAAATCAAAGACCTAAAATTCAAGTATGGAACATATAAACTATAAATTTCTTCAATCTTAAGATAACTGTATTAAAAACTGAGTATATAGTCTACGATAGTATATACAGTATTTTATAAAATATAAAAACTTTCAGACTGTCATCTATGATTAGTCTGTGATAAGGATATAGTTTAGCATTTTGAACTCGAAAGATGGTGGGGAACCTCTGTGAGATATTAAAAAGTAATGCTAATGTGCTGTACAGTTCACATTTGCTGTTTGCAACTGTTTGTGCTGTTGGGCTAGCAGTAGCCACCTGTTCTAAAAATTGCAACCAAGGAACTTTAGTTTGTAAATAAGTTAATACCCTTGAAGTAAGGTTCATTAACTAAACTTTATGTCATTAAGAATCCCCATCCCTGTCTTCCATTATTATAATTTGCACTATCCTGACACTCTTTCTCAAAATCCTCACTATTTCCTCTCTTGAGCACCATAGTCTAATATTTATAACATCTCTGTGATGTATGATATACATCTATTGTGTTTATGTTTCTTATCTATTGTATAGAGAAAGCCAGAGACTGAAAGGGAAGGAGGTGATAGGGAGGGAGACAGAGAGACACCTGCAGAACTACTTCACCACTTGCAAAGCTTTCCCCCAGAAGGTTGGGACCAGGGACTTGAACCTGGGTCTTTGCACATTGTAACATTCACACTCAACCAGGTGTGCCACCACCTGACCCCTAGAGACTTATTTTAAAGATAACTTAGTGTGTGCAGAAAAGTACACTATGTCATGTTTTGGCTCACACAGTAGTTGCTTATAGTTCTGAATGAAAAATCAGAGGGTGAACCAGTTCAGATTCAAAAGGAAATTGTTCAGATCTCATAGTTTACCTGCATTTGAAGAGAAGTCCATGCATGCTTATATATTTTTCACTTGATCTTTATTTCCCAGAAGGTGTATTATTTATTGCCTTCCATTATCCAGGTCTCCAAGTAATACTCTTAATAAGAAAGTAAAAGTGTTTTAGCATAAATTTTGCTTAAACTAAATTCAGTATTTATATTTATATTACTTTTAATATAAATCTTGGTAAGACTTTTTTGTGGTTACATAAAATGATCGTGTTTTATTTCTGAATAGTTTCAGAAACATTTTTTTGTGTGGGGTTTATGAAGTTATGATTGCTAGAATTTTTTATTGCATGCTTTGGTATCTCAAATAGCTTTGTCTATTTTGTTAAGTAATTAATCCTAATATATTACAATAGTTGAAACATAGACATTATGCTATCTCCCAGACCTTACATCTGTGATTTTAAATGCACTATGAAAATGTTTTTGAACATGTTCTATGTTGCTGCAGATTTCCAATAAAATGCAATACAAGCAAAATAAAAAGCATATTCAAGTCACAGTCTAGGGGCTGGCTGGTGGTGCACCTGCTCAGATCTAACATTTAGTGGTGTTGGGGATTGAACCTGCTGGGAGCTCAGAGCCTCAGGGGTAAAAGCCATTTATATAACCATTATGCTGTCTCCCTTGTCTTTTTTTTTTCTTATACATTTCCCATTGCTCCTTCCTCCCTTTCGGATGATATCACTGTACATTGTTGAAGGAGACCATGACTGAAATCAGAAGAGAATTGTCACGAGTTCACCATTAAATCTACCAACCTACTTGTGTAGTAGATGCTCTTTCAAAAGCAGCTCCCCAATATGCTAATGCCTGTGCTTATATACTTTATTGCACTCCCCTCTCACTTTCTCAAAACTATCAGTTCCATAATTGTTACTTTATTTGTAAACCTTATTGTAGTTTCAATTTTATCCTTATTAGTAGTAGCTATTTAAAATAGTTTATAAAATCATAGCATTACAGGGATTCAGTTCTCACACTACATCATAACCATAGTTCTGTGCCCTGCTCCACACTGGCTCTTCCCCCTCCCTTAAAAGATAACCACCATAGTTTTCAGACAATCTTAGCAATGGTTTGCCTTAAAGAAAAACAAGTTTGTGTGTTTCAGTTCATATATTGCACTTGTGAGTGAAACCATCCAATAGTTCTCTTTCAGAAACATGCAGGTCATTTGGTGACATGTGTAAGATATAGCAAAAAGAGTCCTTGAACACAGACTCCAAATTAAAGAACCTCAAGATATTCTATGTGACAAAAAGGATAAGAAAAACAAAACAAAAAAAACCAGAAAAAATAAGTAAGACAGATTACAAAGTACTAGGGAGAAAGTGACATCATTTAGCAAGACATAGAGGACTGTATCTATTTAGATGTGTTATACGTAAAAATATTATATGTATCATTTATATATAAATACATCTAACAAAGTCTTAATTTTTTTGCCTTACCATTCTTTACTTAAACATCCTCTGTCCATTTCTTCCTTGTTTTTCTCACTTTGAAAGTTGTCTCATATTTGAGACTTGTTTTCTTGGTCTGCTGCACTGTGTACCACCTCTTGAGAGTGAAAGGTTCTATGTTTCCTTGCAGTAGCTTTTGCAAGGCAGGTCTCATAATGGAAAATGTCTTTAGTTTGCATGTGTCTGGTACTGTTTTTATGCTCCTTCATATTTGAATGATAGACTTTCAGGGTAAAGTATGTATGACTGGCAGTTGTTATCTTCTAAAACTTTGAATATACCACTTGACTCTCTCTCTCTTGGCCTCCATGGTTCCAATGGAAATGTCTGAAGCAAGTCTTATTATAGTGCCTTTACAAGTCATTTTCTTCTTTTCCTTAACAGATTGCCCATAACTTTTGATAACTTATCACCTAATGTGTTTTACTATAGGCCCATTATGTTAGAAATGTGGAAGTCCTCTTTGCTTCCCAAACATCTACATCCTGACCAAATCCCAGATTTGGATTTTTTTCTGCTATCATTTGTTTGAATTTTGTTTCTTCCCCTTCTTTTCTTCCTCTCCTTCAGAGAAAAACCTCTGTTTCTAATATTTTCTTTTCTAATGGGATCTCTATTCTTTCAAAGAGTTCCCTCTTTTTTTCTAAATACTTTTCCTTTTTCTACTTTGAAGTCAAAGAGTGTGATCAATTTGTCTTTTACTGCTGATGTTCCTTCATCTATATGGACAAGTCTACTTCATTGACTTGATATATGAGACTGGAATGTATTCAGAATGGCCTTCATACCTTGTATCTCTGTTTTCATGTTTTCCATTTTCCTATCCAGTGAGTGTTTGAGATTATAGATTTCTTTATTTTTTTTTTCTCCAGGGTTATTGCTGAGCTCGGTGCCTACACCATGAATCCACCGCTCCTGGAGGCCATTTTGCCCCCTTTTTGTTGCCCTAGTTGTTGCAGCCTCGTTGCGGTTATTATTGCCATTGTTGACGTTGCTTTGTTGTTGGATAGGACAGAGAGAAATGGAGAAAGGAGAGGAAGATAGAGAGAGGGGGAGAGAAAGACAGACACCTGCAGACCTGCTTCACCGCCCGTGAAGCGACTCCCCTGCAGGTGGGGAGCCGGGGGCTCGAACCGGGATCCTTAAGCCTGCGCTTAGCGCCATGTGCGCTTAACCCACTGCGCCACCGCCCGACCCCCTATAGATTTCTTTATTAACTAATTCCTTCATATCAAATTGAAAGCTTTGCACTTTTTCTAATTTCCTGATAATGTAATTCCTAAATTCTTTCACTTCTTTATCTGCATCATTACAGGTTTGGCCATCTGGATTTCCTAATACTGAGGTGTTGCTAATTTTACCATATATTTGTTGGTCTAAAGATAGTGCTAGGTTCTGCTTTTTGTGTGAGTTGCACATAGAGGGGAGGAGTTTTAAGAAATGACAGCGATATGGAGCCTGCTCCCTTATGCTTTGGGAAGGGATCCTAGACTTCCTCTTTCTCTTTCCAGACTGTTTTCTGACAGTAGGAAGTTTACTGTGCAGTCATATTCCCTTTCCTAACTGCAGTGCAGAATGTCCTTGATCACCAGAGTCTCTATGGCAGGGGCATCTTAGAGTTTGGCTGGTTCCCTTGCTGTCATATGAATATAATAATTCAGTTCACTGAGTCCATCAAATTGTTCCCTGGGTTTTGTTTAGGGGCCTGTGGCTTTTAAAGCTCTAAGCCATAGTCTCAAGCTCCTTTTCTTAAGTCACCAGTGTCCTGAGCAGTTTTGTGGGCCTTTTAGATCCACCATGTGGATTTTAAACAGTTGAAAATCTGCCATGCATTCAGTGAAGTGACTCAGGCTTGGCCACCACTGCACTTGGATTGCTTAATTCTGTGGCATCATTTCCTCTCTGTGTGTATGTATTCAGAAAAGTTGACCCAGAGCAGTGACACCTTGCCAGCAGGAAAAAAAATTCCCTTTCAGCATTAAGAATCTTCACTCCAATGAAGGTTCTTTTGACTTAACCAGGAAGAGTTAAATATTTTTCATTGAATAATATTTTCTTTGAATTTCTTTATTTCCCTTTTCAAAACATGCTATTAAATGATGGTGAAAAAAATAAGTATAGTTGATTAGGCATTTAGTACATTTTTTTTTAACCAGAGCACTGCTCAGCTTTGACTTATGGTGGTACAGGGGATTGAACCTGGAACTTTGGAGCCTCTGGCATAAGAGTCTCTTTGCATAACCATTATGCTATTTATATAGAGAGAAATTGAGAAGAGAGGAGGAGAGGAAGATAGACACCTGCATACCTACTTTACCGCTTATGAAGTGACCCCCTACAGGTGTGGAGCTGGAGCTGGAGCCAGGATCCTTGCACTGGTTCTCACTCTGGTCCTTGCACTTTGTACTGTATGTGTGTAACCAGTGGCACTGCCCGGTCCCCAGTACATGATTTTAATACAGATATTTTGCTTTTTTATTTTACTTCATATCATGCAATTAAAATATCCAGTGTAAAACAGGGTGAGTCTGATTGCTGTGCAATTAAACGTATACATTCTTAGGTGGGGGATGCGATTTATCTTTCAAATGCTTGGAGAAATATCAGAGAGATCTTTGAATCCTCTAATAATTTGGAACACTTCAAAGTGCATGATGCCATATGAAATAAATGTGGTAACAATTGTATTTTTAAACATCTTAAAATTATATGAAACTTTGCTAATTTGTTTGATAAAACATGAATTTACTTTCTTACATTTATTTATTTATTTTTAGTTGATAGAGCAGAGAGAAATTGAGAGAAGAGAGGGAGACAAACGAAAATAGACAGCTGCAACCCTTCTTCATTGCTTGTGAAACTGCCCCTCTGCAGATGGGAGCTGGGGCCTTAAACCTGAGTCCTTGTGCATGGTGATGTATCTCCTCAGCCAGGTGCACCACCATCCAGCTCCTCATGGGCCTGCTTTCCTTTTTATTTTCTTAGCTCCACAGTTGTCCCTGGGACTTGGTTCTTATAGTCTAATTCCCAAAAGCCATATTTTCCATTTTGCCCCCCCCCCCTTTGTATTGGATAGACAGAGAAACTGAGAGGGGAGGAGGAAATAGAGAGGAAGAAAGAAATATACACACCTGAAGACTGGTGTCACCACTTGAGAAGTGCCCCCGCCCCTAGGTGGGAAGCAGGGGCTTGAACCTGAGTCCTTATTGGTGATACTATGTGTTCTTAACTAGGTGTACCACCACCTGGCTTCCTTAAGTGATTTATTTATTTATTTAATTTAATTTAATTTTTTTTTTTGCCTCCAGGGTTATTGCCAGGGCTAGGTGCCTGCACCACGAATCTACTGCTCCTGGAAGCCATTTTTCCCTTTCATTACTCTGATTGTTTTACCATTGTTGTGGTTATAATTATTGTTATTATTGATGTCGTTGGTGCTGGATTGGACAGAGAGAAATGGAGAGACGAGGGGAAGACAGAGAGGAGGAGAGAAAAACAGATACCTGTAGACCTGCTTTACTGCCTGTGAAGCGACTCCCCTGCAGGTGGAGAGCTGGGGGCTCGAATTGGGATCCTTCCGCCAGTCCTTGTGCTTTGTGCCAAGTGCACTTAACCCACTGCACTACTGCCTGACCCCCTCCTTAAGTGATTTTAAAATATAACCCTCTTTGATTAGAAGTTCTTTAGGCTCTAACAGAATAACTAAAAATTAAGTCTAATGAATCTATTAGAGAATTTCATTTCTCAGTGGGAGATTTAAAAATATGCTACCACCTAAAGAGGCTTCACTGTGTAAGTTTTTAAACATCCCCTTTCACATATTTTTGGCATGCATATGTTTATGTACATGTTTATGTTAACAAATATTAAATATAACTTTTTTAAATTGTAGGAATATTATGGTAATGTTCTTCTATTCACAGATCACCTTGAATAATATTGGCCTACTGAATAAGCATCCCAATTTCTCATGGCTTCTTTCCTCCATTGATCTCTCCAGGAAATGCCTGCCTGCCAACAAAACCTGACTTAAAGCCATTTTCATTTTCAAGTCTTTTGAAATACCATCTAACTCTTCCATTTTTCTGTGACACATGTGTGCTATCATCTTTCTTTCTTTCTTTCTTTCTTTCTTTCTTTCTTTCTTTCTTTCTTTCTTTCTTTCTTTCTCATCCTACTCCTTTCCTCCCCCAACCCCCACTCTACCTCCATATTCTCCACCTCCTCATTCTCCACCTCCTCTTTCTTCTTTTTGAAAATTCTCACTGGAATTGGTATACACATAACCCTCTCCCTTTACACATCACGTCTGTAATTGGTAAATCACCTGTAGAAGTTATGTTCACATGTATTTAACTTTGTATATCACTTGATGCATGCTACTTGTGCTCTGTATATTTAGTTAACCCCATTAAATTTGTGCAATAAAATATAGATGAAACAGTAATGCCATATGGGCTAGCGATCATGTGTTAAATATAACAAATCTTTTGAAAAAGTCTAAATGAACAAATTAAAGTGTTCAAATCACCTTTGTAATTCATACTGATATGTAACAATGAGTAATTGCTGTTAAATACTGTATAGTTTTTCTTCAGTATTCCTTGTTAGTTTCTTTATCATATTTATGGATTTTAAGAAAGTACATTATTTAAAGTTGGTATTTATGTTCATTGTGCAATAAAACTGAATAATATTTTCAGGTGTAAGCAAGACACAGCATGAAGCAAATAAGGGCAAAAAAGAGTGAAGCACATTTTATTTTCAGGGAAAAAGCCTATAATTGTTACTCAGGACACATAAGGAGAGCATAATTTTAAATATTTAGAGGAAATCATGAAAGCTTGAAGGGCTTTCCTCCAGGGGCACCTTGGAGGAATTCATGTTTCTAAAATAGGAAACATTTATCAAGACTTTGAGTACAGGAGTAGTTTCATGCTACAGTGTCAGCATGACTAGAGCAAATGAGCATTCTGGTCTCAGTGGTCACTGTGCTAATTCTGTCAACATGGTTTGCTTCTCTTAAACCTTGTATATATAATCTTGTGTATGTAATGTATATGAAACTTATATATGTAAATTGATGTCCTACACATTAAAGAAAGATAAGTGAAGGAAACCTGCTGCTACAAAAATACAAATTTTAATATAACTGGAGGACTGCGAACTAAATGCAGCATGTTTTAGGTAGAATTTCCTGACACTAAAGTTTGGTGATTATTTTAACTGTTATTCTTCTGTTAAATTTACTACTTAAATGAACCTAGAATGCATTTTTTCCAACAATGGTACCGCTTAGTTAAAAACAACATATTAAGTCAACATTGTTGGAAAGATTACATATTTTTCTTCTTAGACTACAGCTTTGCCTAGCACTTCTTCTTCTTCTAGCGTTTGCCCTTCTTCCGTAGCCAGTCAACAGCGTCAGGTTGAAAGCTGTCAGGAGCTGCTTGTTGTTGGCTTTGAAAGTGACTGGGATCCATGTGGATTCAGTCTGCTAGGAAGGATCGTCAGTTTCCCCAATGAATGGGTACTCAACGGGAGCACTGATGCTAATAAACTAGGTAACAGAAATTTTGAAAAATGAGAGCACGCTAACCACAATATCAAAAATATGACCATATAATTTGGTGCATAAATTTACCTAATTTGTAATAAGTTATCAAATTACTAGAAAATGTCTTATTTTAAATTTTTTATATTTATTTTCCCTTGTTTTTTATTGTTGTTGTTATTATTGTTGTTGTTATTGATGTCTTTATTGTTAGATAGGACAGAGAGAAATGGAGAGAGGAGGGGAAGACAGAGAGGGGGAGAGAAAGACAGAAACCTGCAGACCTGCTTCACCGCCTGTGAAGCGACGCCCCTGCAGGTAGGGAGTTGGGGGCTCAAACCGGGATCCTTATGCAGGTCCTTGTGCTTTGCACCACGTGTGCTTAACCCGCTATGCTACCGCCCGACTCCCGAAAATGTCTTATTCATCTCTCAATAGTTAGAAACATTGTTATATGGAATGTTCTGGTTTTCATGGTTGTGTGCTATGTGTTTATTAGTTTAAATTTTTATCAAGAGGTTTCAAGAAGGAGGGTAAAACTTAGTGACAATACATGGGGCATTTTGTCCTATTAATTTACATTATATTGGATTAGTTATGATTAACTTTTTTGCATCATAAATATCCTGTAATCTGTAGGTTTCTTTCTTTTTATTCCTATACTTTTACCCTAATGTGTGAGATACAAATGTTTTGTTATTCTCATTTTTAATTAACGATTGACAAAATGTCAGAGTGATAATCTGAATTATCTAGAATCAATGTGTATTTTCTCCTATGATCTAATAACTTTAATTTGGCTCTCAATTTCTTGCATGGACTAAATTTCCAATTCAGTTCATCAAAAAGTTAGTGCTTCCTTTGCATCAATTTTTGGGTCTAGGATATGGGAATATAGACAGTCTTAAACCATGTGAATACTGGTTGTGTACTCTTTGTTGTTCCATATTCATTGATTTTGAGTATATCATATGAAGGAAAGCAACTGAGGATGGGAAATGTCAGAAATGCCAGCAGAATTTTCTTGAATAAAGTTAGGACTCCTTTATTTCTGCTGCCAAGTGAACTGGGGCTACACTGGAATGAGGACTTCATGTCATAGGCATGACATTCTTTTAACAATTATTTGATCTGGGATTGCACAAGAAGGCAGTTGAGGGAACACTGCACACTGTTCTAAAGTGGCCAGGGTGAGCTGGGAGGAGGGTGAAGTATACTAACAATTATTTGGGGGAGATGTGATCCCCCCAATCCCAGCTCCTCTCTCTTTCTTCAAAGCACTGCTTAATTTTGGCATATAGTGGTGCTGGGTATTGAAGTTGGTACTTCTGGTGCTTCAGGCATGAAAGGTGCTTCTGTTTGCATAACCATTTTGCTATCTCACCAGCCCAGGAGACATGAAATTGTACCCCTGCAAAAAAACATTTTGTCAGCAAAAGAAAGAAAAAAAAAGTTGAAACAATTTAAGCATAGAGTTACTACTTAAAGAGTACAGAGTATGTCCTAGATACAGTTATCAAATTTTTAAAATAAATGTTTGACTATAGAAGTGGATTTTTACCTGAAATTTTTATTTTATGTGAAAATAAGATCAGTCTTTATAAGTAAACTTAACCATCTATTTCATTTTACTTCCTGTAGTTTGTCTCATTATTAGTTATAATCCATAGAACAAAGGCCAAGAAAAAGTCAATATAAGCTGTAAACTGTCATTCTCTTCCTGTTTTCTAAAGTAATCTTTTATGTAAAGAACAGAATTCTATTACAGAATAAACATAATGAGTTGTAATATTAAATTTATCCTATATATTGGAAATACTGTCATCTTAATTTGTATAGGGAAATTATATAGAAATAAATTATAGGGAAATTGAGCACTGCATCTATGAGAAATGTTATAAATCATACTACACACTTATTCCTAAGTGGGACCTGGGTTTGAGCCTGGCCCCAGCCACATTGCAGGAAGCTTCGGTGCTGTTGTCTCTTTCATTCTCTACCTTTCTCTCTCTATAAATAAATAAATAGTTTCATGGAATTGTTATAATTTATTGTAAATATATTTACATACATATGAATGTACAATTTGCAGTCATATGAACTTTATGCAAATATCAAAGGAATGATATGATGAAAGAAACTGAAAAAATAAGAATATAACAAAAAATAATAAATGTATTATTAAATATGTTTAGAACAAATTACTTTCTTGGCAACTGTGCCAATTTTTGGTAGTTGTAGGAAACTAGGAAGAAGTAAATAAAAGCTATGTATAGTTTTAACTCATACGTAAAATTTTTGTTGACTTATCAGTACTTACTGTAGTTTTATTCAGTTCCTATTTTTTTTTCTGTTAATGCATAATTCCTCACTTGGCTTATTTCCTATATTCCAATATCCATAACATTGTTTATTATTACTGTGGTTTTTTTTTCTTTCGTAGTTTTTATTCCACCAGTGTTATAGTTAGGCCTTGGTGCTGCACTATGAACCCACTGCTCCCTGAGGTCAGTTTTCCTTTTTTTTTTTTTTAGCTTTTATTTATTTATTTTTTATTTTATTTATTTTTTTATTTAAGAAAGGATTAATTAACAAAACCATAAGGTAGGAGGGGTACAACTCCACACAATTCCCACCACCCAATCTCCATAACCCACTTCCTCCCCTGATAGCTTTCCCATTCTCTATCCCTCTGGGAGCATGGACCCAGGGTCATTGAGGGTTGCAGAAGGTAGAGGTCTGGCTTCTGTAATTGCTTCCCCAAAAGTCCCATAACCTAGATATACACCATTTTCTGTTAGAGAGAGTGTATGTTCACACGTATCCGTAAACTACTGCAAAATATATACCTGAAAGCAGAAGTACACTAGAGTTTGCAGTGAGTACCCCCCTAACACTTCCTCTCCACTATTCCAAGCTTTGGGTCCATGATTGCTCAACAATTTGTTTGGCTTCGTATGTTAACTCTCTTTTCAGTCCCCAGGTTCCAGATGCCACCAGGATGCTGGCCAGGCTTCCCTGGATTGAAGACTCCACCAATGTGCCCTGGAGCTCCGCTTCCCCAGAGACACACCCTACTAGGGAAAGAAAGAGGCAGACTGGGAGTATGGACCGACCAGTCAACGCCCACGTTCAGTTTTCCTTTTTTTTTCCTTTCTATTTTATTTGTTAGGACAGAGGGAAATTGAGAGAGGTGAGGAAGATAGAGGCCTGCATATGTGCTTCATTACTCCAAGAGCCTCTCCCCTGCAGATGGGGCCCAGGGGCTCAAACAGGAATCCTTGCACGTAGTAACATGTGTATTCAACCTGGTGCATCACTACCTGGTCCCCTAATTAACTGTACCTTTAAAAAAGATGTTGTACCAAGGTATTTTACCATATAGAACTAATTAAGGGTATATCATTTTAAAAGTAAAATTCACTTTCCCAGTGGGGTTTGAGACTTTAACTCTCAAAATAATGTACCTTAAGCAGGGTAAAAATTAGCTTCTGGGGAGCCGGGAGGTAGCGCAGTGGGTCAAGCGCACGTGGCGCAAAGCACAAGGACCGGCCTGAAGATCCTGGTTCGAGCCCCCGGCTCCCCACCTGCAGGGTAGTCGCTTCACAGGCGGTGAAGCAGGTCTGCAGGTGTCTGTCTTTCTCTCCCCCTCTGTCTTCCCCTCCTCTCTCCATTTCTCTCTGCCCTATCCAACAACAAAGACATCAGTAACAACAACAACAATAATAACTGCAACAACAATGAAAAACAACAGGGGCAATAAAAGGGAAAATAAATAAATACTAAAAAAATAAATAAATAAGGGAGTCGGGCTGTAGCACAGCGGGTTAAGCGCAGGTGGCGCAAAGCACAAGGACCGGCATAAGGATCCCGGTTCGAACCCCGGCTCCCCACCTGCAGGGGAGTCACTTCACAGGCGCCTGTGAAGCAGGTCTGCAAGTGTCAATCTTTCTCTCCTCCTCTCTGTCTTCCCCTCCTCTCTCCATTTCTCTCTGTCCTATCCAACAACAACAACAACAATAATAACTACAACAATAAAACAACAAGGGCAACAAAAGGGAATAAATAAATAAAAATAAAATATTTTTAAAAAATAAATAAATAAAAATTAGCTTCTGATAACATTCAAAGAGGTGAAATTAAATTGAGGTTTAATTATTGACTTAAAACACATTAACCCGTAGTTTAGTGTCATTATTTGTCTTTTGAGTGATCATATGTTTATGCAAGTATGATATTTTCATGGATCAGTGATTTTTAAAAAGTTTAATTCCTAATCCAAGTTAATAGAACATTTTCTGATTTAGTCATAATGTCTCCCACATATTAGGTGACCTCCATTTTTCCATATGATTGCTTTCAAAAATGTTGAGTGATGTGAAATTATTATGGGAGGATGATTCTGTAAACCAACTGTAGCTTTTCATATGTAGTAGGATATTTATTTGTATATAACAACCACACATTTCTTTTTATGACCACTCATGTAAAGATTTGTCAAAGTTATGAGAACCAGAATAGAACTAGAAGCCATGAAGAGTCACATCAAAAACTGAAAAATCGTTAAATTGAGTAATCCTTAAAAATATATTTATTCATGTAGTATTGAGGCTAGTTACCTAATTTGTTAGCATCAATACTAGGCAAATCTGTAGTCTTGCAAGAAAAATATATAATCTTTACAACAATGTTGATTAAATAAAGATCCAAAATTTTTTTTTAAATTTTTAAATTACCTTAGTAATCTAAACATTGCTACAAATTATTCTAAATAAAATTCCACATTTACTTGGTTATTTACATTTGTCATCTTTCTGAGAAAGTATATGCTATAACTAGTAGAAGCCTTTTTGTTTCAAGTATATATTTTTAAAAATTATTTTTTTACTTATTTTTAGGTAGGACCCTTACAGCAACAAAGCTTCCTGCAATGTGGCTTGGACCAGGCTCAAACCTGGGTCCCACTTAGGAATAAGTGTGTAGTATGATTTATAACATTTCTCATAGATATAGTGCTCAATTTCCCTATAATAGATTTCTATATAATTTCCATATACAAATTAAGATGATAGAATTTCCAATATATAGGATAGCTTTATAGTTAGGGTTCACTGTATCATAGTTAGGATTTGCTGTATAATATAAGATATCACCATGATTTATGTCATTTTTTATTTATAAAATAGAGATATTGACAAGATCATAGGATAAGAGTGGTATAATTCCACACAATTACCACCATCAGAACTCCCTATCCCAGCAGAAACCCCCCCCCCCAAAAGCTCTCCTACTTTCTATCCTTCTGGGAGTATTGACCCAGGATCATTATGGGGTGCAGAAAGTGGAAGGAAGGTCTGGCTTCTGTAATTGCTTCCCCGCTGAACATGGGCTTTGGCAAGTTGATCCATACTCCCAGCCTATCTCTCTTTCCCTGGTGGGGTGGGGCTCTAGAGATGCAGGATTCCAGGACACATTGGTGGAGTCCTCTGCCCAGGGAAGTCCAGTTGGCTTCATGGTAGCATCTGGAACCTGGTGGCTGAAAAAGAGTTAAGATATCCTAAGACAGCAGGAACCCCACATCTCCACTATAGAGCCCCTACTTCCCCCAGTCCTGGAACCCTTGGATGGGGCCCACTTTCCCGTATGCCTCTCCCAATCCATACCAAATAATGTTGCATCCGCTGATCACAACCTAACCAGCGCAACGATTGCTACCTCAACATGCTTCACCTCAGACTGTGTCCAGAGACTTCACGTGTAGAATGACAACCCTTCAGCTTCATTACTCGGGTGAGACCTTTCCTTTTATAGTATACTCTAATTTCATCTCAGGTGGTTCACTTTCTAACAAAGTCCCATAACCTAGATATACACCAGTTTTTGTGAGAGAGAGCGTATGTTCACACGTATCCATAAACTACTGCAAAATATATACCTGAAAGCAGAAGTACACTAGAGTTTGCAGTAAGTACCTCCCTAACACTTCCTCTCCACTATTCCAAGCTTTGGGCCCATGATTGCTCAACAATTTGGCCTCATATGTTAACTCTCTTTTCAATCACCAAGTTCCAGATGCCACCAGGATGCTGGCCAGGCTTCCCTGGATTGAAGACCCCACCAATGTGTCCTGGAGCTCAGCTTCCCCAGAGACACACCCTACTAGGGAAAGAGAGAGGCAGACTGGGAGTATGGACCAACCAGTCAATGCCCATGTTCAGCGGGGAAGCAATTACAGAAGCCAGACCTTCTACCTTCTGCAACCCTCAATGACCCTAGGTCCATGCTCCCAGAGGGATAGAGAATGGGAAAGCTATCATGGGAGGGGGTGGGTTATGGAGATTGGGTGGTGGGAATTGTGTGGAGTTGTACCCCTCCTACCTTATGGCTTTGTTAATTAATCCTTTCTTAAATAAAAAAAAAAAGAGTTAAGATATAAAGCAGAACAAATTGTTGACTAATCATGACCTAAAGGCTGGAATAGTGCAGATGAAGATTTGGGGGTCTCCATTTTGGAAAAAGCTTGTACCTCTATTTTAGTTATATTTCAAGGACTAAATGTCTCAAACTTTTGATAAATAGATCATAGCTCTGAGTATATATGCCTTCAATCTAAGCACATAAGACTTCAAATGGGTAATCAAATTGACTTTCAACAGTGGCTTAAATTATTAGTACATCTCTAATAATGACACGTGCTTTGAAATATTAAATCATCTATAAGCTTAGACCAGGGACAACAGAAGTTTCTGTTGGCATCACTTTATAACATACAGCTGTATATAATTAACATTAAAGGACATAAATTGTGCTGTGGTCTCATATGATACAATGGGATTTTCAAAGTTAACCCAACTGCCAAATAACTTGGTTATATCAATAACTATCTACTGTCTCCTTAAACCCTTAGACAGCAGGAACCTTCCCTACTCTCTATACAAAAATTTATATTTCTCACAGTCCTGGAAGCTCTGCAGTGGGGCTCACTTCCTGCATGCTTCTGACAACTCATATCAATTGATGCTACATCTGCTGATCCCAGCCTATCCAATACATCCAGTACCACCTCCACATGTTTCACTTCAGATGTGTCCACAGATGTCAGGCGTGAACTGTCAACCCTCCAGCTTCATTACTCTGGTGAGACCTTTCCTAGCTCATAGGACTCCTTAATTCCAATTTGGGTGGTGCACTTCCTAACAAAGCCTCAAAACCTAGATATGGATCAGGGCCCATGAGATTTATGTTATTTATTGCTATTTCCAAATAGCTGTATCTTATATACTGGCAAGAACAGTTGCTTCTTGTCTCCCTGTCTAAGATTATAGGTGATTTTAATATTTCAAAGAAAAACTCATTATTAGAAATGTATTAACAATTTAAGTCACTGTTATAATTCAGTCAGGTTACCAATTTGAAGCCATAAATGTTTAGATTGGAGGAATATGTCCTCAGAACTGGGGTCTGTGCATTAAAAAGTTCCAGCTATTCAATCTATTTTTTCTATCACATATTGATTAAATAGTGATCTGTAAGACTATAAGTTAATAGGAGAGTATATTAACACCATTACCAACCACCAAAGGTCTTTGTGCCTATCCCCACCCCTACAGTGGAGCTTAAAATCTACCCTCACCCTCTCTCCCAGAGTTTTTTATTTTGTTGCAAGACTCCAAACTCAGTCAAATTCTGTTTTGCATTTCCTTTTCTGTTCTTTCTCAACTTGTGTCTAATGAGTGGGATCTTCCCATACTCATCTTTCTCTTTCTGGGTTATATTGCTTAACATAAATCCTTCTAGCTCTATCCAAGATGGGTCAAAGAAGGTATATATCACAAATTTCTCAGCCACTCATCTGTTGTACACTTCGGTTGTTTCCAGATTTTGGCTTTTACAAATTATGCTACTGTGAACATAGTTGTACATATATCTTTTTTGGATGGGTATGTTTCACCTCTTAGGATATATCCCTAGGAGAGGAATTATTGGGTCATAATACAGGTCCAGTTCTAGCCTTATGAGGGTTCGCCAGACTGCTTTCCAGTGGTGTTGTACCAATTTACATTGACACCAGCAGTGCAGGAGGGTTCCTTTCTCAGCCTTGTCAGCATTTGTTGCTATTGTAGTTTCTGATGAATGACATCCTCACAGGGATGAGGTGCTTCTATGTTTTAAATTTATATATATATATATATATGAGAACTACAGGCATTTTTCTATACCCTGTCTATATTCCACTGTAGGTAACTTAGGATCATCTAAAGCCATGATTATCACTTTTGATACATTGGTGCAACAAAAAAAAGCAGTATTTTGGGGGCTGGGTGGTAGTGCACTGACAAGTGCACATAGTATGACAAATGCAATATTTGGTAACAGAATGATTTCTGATTGTACAGCAGTGTCTATATGTTCATGATATCAAAAATCCACAAATTGCCACCTTAAAAGTAGACACAAAATATGAACAACACGATATGAATACATGATGCCAATTTCAAGATATTTAGTTGCTTAAGACTAGTTTAAGTGGTAACTTTAAAATATAATTCCTTCTAGCATTTGCAATTTTTGTTAGAGAAGGAACTGAGTGGTATCCTGTACATTGTATGATATTTAACAGCAACTCCAACCTCTGCTCACAAAATTCCAGCACCCTGGAAGTTGTGGCGATCACAGTCTTCATATACTTTCAATGCCCTGTGCTAGGTGAACTCACTCCAACTTTAAAATGCTCAACAGAAGTGTTCTAAATATAGATTCATGTTGTGCCTCAGTAGTAGAGAGGTGTTTTATATATCTGAGGTCCCATATTGACTCTGTTATGCCCAGAACTACATAAAATGATAATACTTAGCAATTCATCATTTAATCACTATAAATAAGCCACACTGAGTGTTCTCTATTTCTACACCATTACAAATAAAATAAAATTGGTCTGGACATGTGGCTAGCAGTAGTATACATACCTTGCCTTTGTGAGGCCCTGTGTTCAATCCCTGGCACCAAATTAAAAACAGAAAAAAAGAAGATAAAGGCATCTGAATGTTATCAGAATTATATCTCTTATTTGTAGCATATCACATCAGTTGAATTTTGAAAGAAGTGATAGAAGCTTATGCCACTGAATGGGAGTATGGACCGACCAGTCAACGCCCATGTTCAGCGGGGAAGCAATTACAGAAGCCAGACCTTCCACCTTCTGCAACCCACAAGGACCCTGAGTCCATGCTCCCAGAGGGATAGAGAATGGGAAAGCTATCGGGGGAGGGGATGGGATATGGAGACTGGGTGGTGGGAATTGTGTGGAGTTGTATCCCTCCTACTCTATGGTTTTGTTAAGTTATCCTTTATTAAATAAAAAATTTTAAAAAAGAAAAAGAAGCTTATGCCACTTTATTTATTATTATTATTTACTGTTTATTTATAGTATTGAGTTACAATAGTTGGCTTACTTGATTTCACCTATTATGAAAAATGAGGTCTACAAGAATATCTTCATGTTATAGTCTGAACTCGAGATATGGGGACTATCCAATGAATATATTTCATTTTGCTCTGTTATCCAAAGCAGGTAATGCTATAAGAGCTAGTGTTATTCATCATAATAAACACTAAAGTGATCTGGATTGCTCTACTCACACATTATTTAATCTAATTATAAAATAACTGGCACTGGCAGTAAAGTAATGGCTGTAAGCCAACAGTTCCATGGAGAATTGGCATACTGACTATCTGATCAAGTTGGCCTCAAAGTCAGAGGTTTCCAGATTAATGGTATAAAGACACTTTTTGTATTGTGGGGAAGGAACCACTGTTAAATAGAACTGCAGTGCAAGTAATACCAATCACAAGTTCCTGGGATGCAGCCACATTATGAATTTGAAGCTCTGGTTTTCCTTAAAGATGCTTCCAAAGTTATGTGCAAATGATTATGGTAGTATATGCCAACAACTGCCAAGTAGTAAAAGCTAGTGTGACTCACTGTGCTTCTAAAATATCTTTACGCAGTGAGGCTTACCACAAAATTCTAGACAATCCACCTGAACCTGATATTTTGCAAACCGACTTGTTCTTCTCTGAATATAAGCACTTCTTAGACTACAAAGTTACTCATCAACCAAAAAAGCAATATTTGATAAAAGAATGATTTCATAATTGTACAGCAGTGTCTATATGTTTGTATTAAAAATCCACAAATTGCCAACCTTAGAAATTGATACAAAATATGAGCAACATATACAATATATGACTATATGCTGCCAATTTCAATGTGTTTAGTTTCTTAAAAATATTTTAAGTGATGCCTTTAAAATGCAATTCCTTCTAATGTTTGTAAAAACATTTCATTGTCAGTTATTCTTTATAAATAAATAATACAAATAGGGACCTGTGTCATTACATTTAGGTAATTATATCAGAAATGACATCGTAAAAAGGATTATTTTTGAGTTTGTCATTTGAAAGGACATACCATTAATTTTTGTTCTCTCCAGTAGCAAGCCTGGATGTTGGACTCCCAATTAGATTTCCAGTTGATTGTTAATGAAGGCACCACTGGCAGTGAATTCGATTTCAGTGATAGATTAGTTGAATAGATATGGTGACATCAACTGTGGCATAATTATAGTGATTAGATGATGAAGTGCTAGGTATTACTGTCTCCTATGTTCCAGTGATAAATCATCTTCCTTCTGTCCAACTTGAGTAGCAATTCTATTGCACTTACCAGATATCACTTTGGGACAGAGTATAATTTTAGTGCTGGGATCATGTAATGATTATTTGACATTATAAGTCCTTGAATGTTGATTAGTATACAGTAACCATTGCAGTACCATGACATGGAGAAAGGATATTGCTCATTAATATGCTTTAAGGTTATGACTTCTTAATTTATTTGGTAAATTATAAATATCAGTAGGTATAATCACTTATCTGAGTTTTTCAGTAATGCCTTTCCAAAATAAAGCAGACATATCTTTACTAAAAGTCTAAGAATATGCAATATATACTTTCTGTTTTGTTTTAAATCCACACTGACTTGACTTTTTAAAACTTTTTAATATTTAATTTATTTATTTTCCCTTTTGTTGCCCTTGATTTTTTATTGTTGCTATAGTTGTTGTTGTTGTTATTGATGTCGTCATTGTTGGATAGGACAGAGAGAAATGGAGAGAGGAGGGGAAGACAGAGAGGGGGAGAGAAAGACAGACACCTGCAGACCTGCTTCACCGCCTGTGAAGTGACTCCCCTGCAGGTGGGGAGCCGGGCTCGAACCAGGACCCTTATGCCGGTCATTGCGCTTTGTGCCACATGTACTTAACCTGCTACACTACTGCCCGACTCCCAACTTAACAGCTGTTAAGCTTTCAAGTATTTGTGTAAAAATATATGTTGTTGTTTCATGAGGATTCACATTTGTATTTAATTGAAACATGTATATATATATATATATATATATATATATATTATGCTATAGTAAGTGTAATAGAGTTTGTCTGAATTGTAAACATGGTTCAGATACCAAACAGTTCATGCTTTATTCAGTTTAACATAGTCCCATTGATTTATTATTATTGTTGCTTTCTTTGGTGTTGGACTTGAGCTTTTGAAGATATGTTGAAAGCACAGATCACAAAGTGTCCTGGCACTGTTTTCATCTATGTATTTTACAATTTCTGCTCAAATATCCATGCCTGGTTCATTTGGAGCTGACTTTAATGAATGGTGCTGTGTGATTAGGGATTCCAGTTTCATTTATCTGCACATTGCTACCCAAATTTTCTAACACTATTTATTGAAGAAACTTTCTACACTTAATGATTTGAGCTTTTATTTTCTTTAAAAAATTAGTTGATCTTATGTGTGGAGCTCATTTCTAGGCTTTCAGTTCTATATCAGTCCTCTGTATCTATTTTATTCCAGTACCAGGCAGTTTTAAGTTATCTTTGCAAGCTGTGAAATTAATCCTCTATACTGAAATTTTGTAGCATCTAAATTTGCACTATTTAAGATAATAGATTCTATGTTTTACTGGTTTATCATTTTAAATCATTTTCACATCTAAGTATTTAATTCACCCATTTTATGTTAAAATCCTGCAAAATGTTACAAATCCAAATTATCAAACAATGTTTCAAAGGATACATACATTCACCAGAAGCTTTGAACTGCACTTACTTAAAATCAGCTAAACTTATAAAAGGAAAGGTCTGGGTGGTGGCACACCTGGTTGAGCACACAAGCAGCCAGGCAGAGGAATCTGGGTTCGAGCCCTGTGTCTACCTGCAAAGGAAAGCTTCACAAGTGGTGAAATAGGTCTTCAGGTTTCTCCTTTTCTTTCTCCTATATCTCCCCTCTCCTCTCAATTTCTGTCTTATTAACTGAAAGGGAAAAAAAAGGAGTGGAAAAGAAAGGGAGGGAGACAGGGAGGGAGGGAAAGTCGTAGGAAAAAACAACAAATAAAGGAAAATTATGTCATCAGCAGTGGTAGATTCATTGTGCAGGCACCAAACCACAGAGATAATACTCTTGGCAACAGTATAAATGAATGAATGAATGAATGAATGAATAAAACTTTTTAGTATAGTTAAAGTTCTTGTTTACATACAAACCACATGCACATCTCTCATAATATAGTGCTAGAATTTATAAAATGAACTTGCAGTCCTAACAGCGAATTTCCCACAAGTCTTAGGAAGAAGCTGAAGAATAAAAGTATTAAACTAAGTCTTCGTGTAGATTTATTATACTGCAACTTGTTTTTTTCTTTTTTTATTAAAAAGTTCAATACTCAATAGACATAATCTTTATAGTACTAAAAATAAATATGCTCATTCAGTAGACTATTTTTGGTTTGTTAGTTGTTATTTGTTCAAAGTAAGTAACTGAGAGGACAGAGAACTGTTCTAATATATATCCTGTCAGAGAGGATGTCATACATGTAAGACCACCCACTTAAATGCAAGGTGAAGGGTTTTTATACTTCATAGACATATATCTGCATATATATAATTGAATGACATAGATAGAGAAATAGAGAGGGAAGGAAGAGATAGAGAAGGATAGAAAAAGACAGACACCTGCAGCTCTGCTTCATCTCTTGTGAAGCTTCCCCTGCAGGTAAGGACCAGCGACTTGAACCTGGGTCTTTGTGCGCTTAATAGCCAGGTGCAACATCATCCAGCCCCCACAAGGTGTAGTTTCGCAGTCTGCCTCCTCTATAAAGCTTTCTATTTTTTTGTTATAGTTGAAGTTCTTATATTTGACCAGCAAAACTTAGATTTCTTACACTTTTATTTTTATTTTGCAATTCTTCAAATTTTCTACATATAAATGAATAAATCGTATAAACTGATATCAAGTGAAACCTGCAATTTATTTGAAATGTACTAAAAGACAGAATCTTTTACTCCATTGTGTTTTCACATTTCACATTTACACTTTACAATTTATTGTGTAAGTTAAAATTTAATTTAGTATAATTAGATTTAAATATTATTGTTTACATATTTAACTTGTGGTAGCCTGAGATGTGGATTCTCAGCATGAGGTGTTCTGGGTTTGATCCTCAACATTGCATGTGCCAGAGTGGTGCTTTGGCTCTCTCCATCCTTCCCCCATAAATAAATTAACGTGAAAATATATTTGCATTATGTATGCATTTATTCTTATTGATTTTGCATTTCTATGTATAATAGTAATGACTTTCACTTTCGACCTTGCTCATTCATAGCTAACACAAAGATAATTAATGGTTGCTCTTAAAATGAACCATACTAAGAATGGAAAGACAGATTTGTAGTTTCACAAATTACAACTCTTTTTTTGTTCTCTTACCCCAAATTGTATTGTATTTTATATATAAAATAAACCAGCCTATGTTGTCTCTAACCATTATGTTAAATATATTCTTGAAAACAGACATTAATAATTTGCATGTCGGGTGAGAGGGGCAGGAGATGCTGTAATCATTGCCGTCATCAGGAGCTTGTGTTCTGTCTCCCTGGCACAGCACGAGAGCACCTGCACAGGGAAGACACATGAGTGGTGGGGCAGTGTGTCCATGTAGATCTCTGTCTTTCTCCTATATCCCTTTTCTTTTTGCCATTTTTATTAGTGATTTAATATTGTTGATAAGAGTGGTACGATGCCCAGCAACAGAGTTCCATATCCCCTCCCCTCCATTGGAAGTTTCCCCATTGTTTATCCCTCTGGGAGTATGGACCACAGATCTTTATAGGGTGCAAAAGATGGAAGGTCTGGCTTCTGTAATTGTTTCTCTGCTGGCCATGGATATTGACAGGTTGATTCATACTCCCAGCCTGTTTCTATCTTTCCCTAGTTAGGTAAGGCTCTGGGAAAGTGGAGTTCTAGGACACATTGGTGAGGTCATTTGCCCAAGGAAGTCAGATTGGCATCATGGTAGCATCTGCAACTTGGTGGCTGAAAAGCATTAAGATATAAATCAGAACAAATTGTTTAATAATTGGTAACCTAAAAGTAAGAATATAGCAAGTGAAATTTGGGGTCTTCATGTTGGAGGAGCTAGGAAGTCTATTTTAGCTGTATTCCAAGGGTCTCAGGACTTTACTATTTAAAATTTTTTTTTAATTTATTTTCCCTTTTGTTGTCCTTGTTGATTGTTTAATTGCTGTTTTAGTTATTATTGTTGTTGTTATCATCATTATTAGATAGGATAGAGAGAAATGGAGAGAGGAGGGGAAGACAGAGTGGGGGAGAGAAAGATAGACACATGCAGACCTACTTTACCACCTGTGAAGTGACACCCCTGCAGGTGGGGAGCAGGGATCTCGAACTGGGACCCTTATGCTGGTCCTTGCACTTAATTGCACGTGCGCTTAACCTGCTGCACTACTACCCGACTCCCAACTTTACTAATTTTTGACTGAGCCCAACAGCTAACTTGCAGGTGGCTAAAGGTATTGTCTGGGCCGATGGTGTCAGAGTTGAGGATATCTGAGTTGAGAAATCTGGATAAGGATAGAGAAAAGTTGCCAAATATGGGGAAAGTATACAAATACTGTTAACTGTAAGCCCCATCGATCTGATCTAGGGCCCATATATATTCATATCTAGCACAAGAGCCTGTGTAACCTCTGCATCCCTGTCAGTCTGAGCTTAACATCCTATGGTTACAGCTGAGAACATTCAAGGCTGCATTAATTTCAGGATCAGTCTTCCTTGAGTGGCAGAGTATGTTGACCCAGCTTCCTTTCAGAGAGTGGGGCGATTTATACCACTATTGTTCTACATTGAGGGCAAGATCCTGTACAGGCCCAAAGAGGGTTTGTAATGTTGTTCCTGATGGAGAGAGAGATTTTTTAGAGGCTTAGGCCCATCATATTATGTTGGAATCCAAGGATTTCCTGACTAGTGCCCCAGATGATGGGGTGGTCAGGTAGTGACCAAAAGGACCATCATTAAACTGTGCTGGTTTCTTACACTTATCCAACTTCTGTAATCCTTACGTTAACTGACATACTTGGACTTAGAGTGATTTATGGAAGTTAAATAGGGAGTAGATGAGGAGAGCATCTAGTTGTAACATATATGTGTGTGTGTGTGTGTGTGTGATTAAGTAGATTAAGTACCTTATGATATCTTTTTTAGGTCTTTCTACTTGCTTGCTACACTTATTGAGTCAATGTAGACTATTGTGCACTGTTACTTTAAGGTCTGTATTTTCCCCTAACTTATGGATACATGTGCACACATGCCCTATCTCATGGCCCTGTTCTATATCTATCTAGGTGCTGTGACTTTGTTAGTAAGTATGCCACCAGAAATGGAACTAGAGAGTCCTGTGAGCTAGGGAAGTTCTCATCAAAGTATTAGAGCTGGAGGGTTGACATCACAGGCCTGGTGTCTCTGGACACAGTCTGAAGTGAAGCTTGCCAAGGTGCCACTGGCTGTATTGATTTGGTCGAGATCAGCAGATGCAGTTATCAAATGGTGTGGATCAAGAGAAGCTTGAAGTAAATGAGCCACGCCTCAGAGGTTCCAGGACTGGGAGAAATACGGATTCATAGAGAATGAGGAAGGTTCCTTGCTTAGAATATAAGAAGGCAATAGATTTTTATTACAATGGCCAAGTTATTTGGGAATTTGGTTTTCTTTGAAAACTCCATTGTTAGAATTTACTTTACCATACATGACCTTATCATGATTTTTGTCATGCAATCCTATTTACAAATAACTGTATCTTATATACTGCAAGACCAGATACTTCTAGTCTCCTTGGTCTAACATTCTCAGTGACTTAATACTTCAAAAAAAGTTATTATTAGAAATGCATTAACAATTTAAGCCCAGTGATAAAATTCAGTCAGATTATTCATTTGAAACCATACATGCTTAGATTGAAGGTTTACTCAGAAGTGAGGTCTATAAACTAAAAAGCTCAAGATATTCAATCCATTTTCCCCTCTCATTGATTAAATAATGATTTATAAGGCTATAAGTTAATAGAAGTTTATATTAATGCCATTCCACCACCAGAGGACTGTATCGCTAACCCCCATTCCTACAGTGGAGCTTAAAGTCTACCCTTTTCCACACATCCCTTCCCCCTCCTGCCCCACCCAGAATTCTTTACTTTGGTGCAATGCTCCATACTCAGGCAAATTCAGCCTTGTGTTTCCCTTTCCATTCTTCTTTCTCAACTTCTTTTTATGCATGGGATCTTCCCATGCTCATTTTTCTCTTTATGGATTATTTTAATTTTCATAATTCCTTCTAGCTCCATCCAAGATGGGTAGAAGAAGGTGGATTCATTTTCTTCATAGCTAATAGTATTATACTGTGTATGCACACCACACTTGCTCAGCCACTCATCTGTTGTTGGACACCTTGGTTGTTTCCAGGTTTGGGACTATTACAAATAGTGCTGCTATAAACATAGCTGCACACAAATAGTTTTGGATGGGTGTGTTTGAGTCTTTAGGCTATATCCCTAAGAGGAGAATTACTGGGCCATAAGGAAGATTCATTTAAAAAAATTATTTATTATTGGATAAAGACAAAAAGAAAGTGAGAGGGGAGAGGGAGGGAGACAGAGAGACACCTGCAGCCCTGCTTCACCCCTCCTGATGCTTTCCCTCTGCAGGTGGTGACCAGGGGCTTGAACCTGTGTCCTTGCACACTATAATGTGTGCACTTAACCAGGTGTGCCACTGCCTGGCCCCAGGAAGGTCCATTTCTAGCATTGTAAGAATTCTTCGCACTGATCTCCACAGGGGTTGGACCAATTTACATTCCTTTGCCCCCACAACCTCTCCAGTATCTGTTGTTGCTGTTGTTTCATTTTTTTTCTTTTTTATTTAAGAAAGGATTAATTAACAAAACCATAGGGGAGGAGGGGTACAACTCCACACAATTTCCACCACCCAATCTCCATATCCCACCCCCTCCCCTGATAGCTTTCCCATTCTCTATCCCTCTGGGAGTATGGACCCAGGGTCATTGTGGGTTGCAGAAGGTGGAAGGTCTGGCTTCTGTAATTGCTTCCCCGCTGAACATGGGCGTTGACTGGTCGGTCCATACTCCCAGCCTGTCTCTCTCTTTCCCTAGTAGGGTGGGTCTCTGGAGAAGCGAAGCTCCAGGACACATTGGTGGGGTCTTCAGTCTAGGGAAGCCTGGCCAGCATCCTGATGACATCTGGAACCTGGGGACTGAAAAGAGAATTAACATACGAAGCCAAACAAATTGTTGAGCAATCATGGACCCAAAGCTTGGAATAGTGGAGAGGAAGTGTTAGGGGGGTTCTCACTGCAAACTCTAGTGTACTTCTGCTTTCAGGTATATATTTTGCAGTAGTTTACGGATACGTGTGAACATATGCTCTCTCTTACAGAAACTTGTGTAGATCTAGGTTTTGGAACTTTGTTAGAAAGTGAAAAAAAAAAGAAAGAAAGGGAGGGAGAAAGACACCTACAACACTGCCTTACCACTTTCAAAGATGTCCCCCTGAAGGTGAGGACTGGGGGCTCGAACCTGGGTCCTGGCACATTGTAACGTGTGCTCAACCAGGTGGGCCACTGCCCAGCCCCTTCAATTTCTCTCTGTTCTATCAAAGAGGGATTACCAATTAAGTAAAATAAAATTTTAAAGGTTACTATTAAAATAAATAAATAATGCAGAGGGTAGATAGCATAATGGTTATGCAAACAGACTCTCATGCCTGATGCTTTAAAGTCCCAGGTTCAATCCCCCACACCACCATAAGCCAGAGCTGGTTAAAAAAAAAAAAGAAAAAGAAAAAAGAAAGTGAACCACCTGAGATGGAATTAGAGTGTACTATGAAAGGAAAGGTCTCACCCAAGTAATAAAGCTGAAGGGTTGTCATTCCACACGTGAAGTCTCTGGACACAGTCTGAAGTGAAGCATGCTGAGGTGGCAATCGTTGTGTTGGTTAGGTTGTGATTGGCAGATGCAATATTATTTGATATGGATTGGGAGAGGCATACGGGAAAGTGGGCCCTATCCAATGGTTCCAGGACTGGGGGAAGTAGAGGCTCTATAGTGGAGATGTAAGGTTCCTGCTGTCTTAGGGTTCAAAAAGACAATCAATAGTTAATGTTATCATCACATTATTTGGTAATTGGGATAACTTTGAAAAGTCCTTTTGTTAGGGTTTGCTGTACAGTACCCAGTATCTTGTATATAGCTGTGGTATTGGTTGCTTCTGATCTACTTGGTCTAGGCTTTTGAGAGAGTCTGCATATCAAATACACAGCCTATATATTAAAAAGATTCAGCTTGTGTTTTGAAAAACTTCGAGACATACAATTAATTTTCCCCTCTCGTATTAATTAACTAGTGATTTATATGACTACACTTTACTAGGAGTGTATATAAACACCATTCCCACCACCAAAAGACTGTGACCCATCCCTCCCACCCACTCCCACCCCCCACTGGCCCAGGAAGCTGTATGTCTACCCCTCACCACAGGGTTTTTACTTTGGTGCCCTACTTACAATTTAGTCAGGTCCTGCTTTTAGTTTCCCTTTCAGATCTTCTTCCTCAACTACTGTTGATGAGTGGGATCATCCCATACTCATCTTTATCTTTTTGACTTAGCTCACTTAACATAATTCCTTTTAGCTCTGTACAAGATGGGTCAGAGAAGGTGGGTTCATTGTTCTTGATAGCTGCATAGTATTCCATTGTGTATATATACCACAGCTTTCTCAGCCACTCATCTGTTGTTGGGCACCTGGGTTGCTTCCAGGTTTTAGCTATTATGAATTGTGCTGCTATGAACATAGGAGTACACACCTCTTTTTGGTTGGGTGTTATGGTGTCCTTGGGGTATAACCCCAGGAGAGGAATTACTGGATCAGATGGAAGGTCCATGTCTAGCCTTCTGAGAGTTTTCCAGACTGCTCTCCACAGAGGCTGTACTAATTTAAATTCCTACCAGTAATGTAAAAGGGTGCCTCTATCCCCACAACCTCTCCAGCATTTGTTGCTGCTGTCCTTTTTGATGTATGCCATTCTTACAGGAGTGAGGTGGTATCTTAGTGTTGTCTTAATTTGCATTTCTCTGACAATCAGTGACCTAGAGCAGTTTTTCATATGTTTGTTAGGCTTTTGGATCTCCTCTGTAGTGAATGTTTTGTTCATATCCTCTGCCCATTTTTGGATGGGGTCATTTGCCTTTTTGGTGCTAAGTTTGCTGAGCTCTTTATATATTTTGGTGATTAGTTTCTTGTCTGATGTATGGCATGTGAAGATCTTCTCCCATTCTGTGAGGGGTCTCTTTGTCTGTTTGATAGTTTCTTTGGATGTGCAGAAGCTTTTCAATTTGATGTAGTCCCATTGGTTTGTTTCTGCTTTAGTCTTCCTTGCAGTTGGGTTTGATTCCTCAAAGATGTCCTTGAGGTGTAGGTGGGAAACTGTTTTACCAATGTTTTCCTCTAAGTATTTGATTGTTTCTGGTCTGACATCTAGGTCTTTGATCCATTTGGAGTTGATTTTTGTTTCTGGTGAGATAAAGTGGTTCAATTTCATTCTTCTGCATGTTACAACCCAGTTTTCCCAGCACCATTTATTGAAGAGAGCCTCCTTTTTCCATTTAATCCTTTGGGCCTCCTTATCAAAGATTAGATGTCTATAGGTGTGGGGATTTATTTCTGGGCTTTCAATTCTGTTCCACTGGTCTGTGTGCCTATTTTTGTTCCAGTACCATGCTGTTTTGATGATGATGGCTTTATAATATAGTTTAGGGTCTGGGAGTGAAATGCCTCTATTTCTGTTTCTTTTCCTCAAGATGGTTTTGGCAATTCTAGGTGTTTTCAGGTTCCAGATAAATGATTGTAGTGTTTGTTCTATTCTCTTAAAGAAGTTTCGTGGAACTTTGATGGGTATTGCATTAAATTTGTATATGGCTCTGGGAAGAATATTCATTTTGATGATGTTTATTCTTCCAATCCATGAGCATGGGATATCTTTCCATTTCTTGGTATCAGTTTCTATTTCCTTGAGTAGCGACTCATAGTTTTCAGCATACAAGTCTTTCACTTCTTTAGTCAACTTTATTCCTAGGTATTTGATTGATTTTGCTGAAACACTGGAGGCAAAAGAAGAGGTAAGAGAAGGAGGAGGAGGGAGAAGGAGGAGAAAAAGAAAAAAACAGAAGAGGAGGAGAATACTTAAATAGGTTAGAAGTTTTCAAGAAATTTGTATCTTTACATGACTTTAGAAATCATGCTCTGTCATTTTTTCAGACTTCATAAACTAAGAAATTATTTGTGTGACTAAAGTATAAAAGTTTCCAAGAACAATTTCACAGTCAACCAAAATTTGCTATTTTTTTTTCTGGAAAGTGCTTATTGATTTATTTTTAGTTTTAGTGTTACACTTTAATATGCAGAATAGTTAATATTACCCATTGAAAAGTCATCATGTTAGATTTATTTTTTAAGATCTGAATACTATGAATACTTAGGAAGCTTTTACTATAAATGTTATTAATGTCAGCTACGAAAACAGAGGAAGCAGGAGCCTCCTCCACAGCTCCAAATAGCAGTATTTAATGAATTTTCAATTAATGGGGTAGGTACTTTAACCTTGGAGTGTTTAAGACGACATACTAGCATTGCTGTTTTCAAAGTATAAAGATAATAATTTGAAGGGTACTTGAAACAGCTATGAAGAAGACTATTTGGAATTTTGAAGCAAGGGTAATATTGATAAAATGTCTTTCTTCCATGTAACTTTATACAAATAGGGGAAATAGTACACATTGTAGAATTAAGACCAAATCAGATTCCTACTGATTCATTTATTTTAATAGGTGCTTAACAAAGAAGATTATATATCATTATTAGCATTGCTTTGCTACTGACAATAGAGTGACTATATTGGAAGTTAATTTGGAACTTTAGCCCTATTATTTGGCACTATAATTACTTCACATACTGCATAATGTAACCTAAGGACAATTAAGGTGAAAAAGACAACAGGACAGAAAACTGAAGTGATTGACGCTCTTGACAAAACTCGAAGTATTGCAGTTTGCTGAGAAAAAGGTAGATATTTTTGTATCTTTCTAAAAGGGATTTCCTCCATAGTGATGAAAATAAATTACTATGAAAGGAATGGTATCACCCAAGTAATGAAGCTAAGGGTTGTCATTCCACACCTGAAGTCTCTGGACACAGTCTGAGCTGCAGCATGTTGAGGTGGCAATTGTTGCGTGATTAAGAGGGATAGAAAATGGGAAAGCTATCAGGGGAGGGGGTGAGATATGGAGATTGGGTCGTGGGAGTTGTACCCCTCCTACCCTATGGTTTTGTAAATTTATCCTTTCTTAAATAAAAAATAAATTAAAAAAAGAAAATAAATTACTGCTTTAGTTTGTGTTGTAATTTTTAGTGATTTAGATAGAATTTTTTGATCTAACACCGTTTTTACACCACTCAAACTTAAATCCAAATGCTTATATCTCCAGAACAATTTTTGATATGATTGTCACTTTCTGTTATGCTTCTCTCTAGTTTGCTTTATTACCCTGTTGAATGAGGCCATCTTTAAATTAGAGAGTCTTCATTTAATCATGAAACTTAATTTATTCAGTGTGTTGTTTGTTATTTAGTATCTATTATATACTCAGATGTACTTTTGACACACGTGATAGGTTTATATAGTGCTGCTGAAAGTTGTACATTATTGAATAAGGATTTCAGTGTTGAGAACAAATTCCTCATGGCAATATTGCAAAATATCAGTGATGTGAATATTTAATTCACAAGGAAAATTGAGGATTAGTAATTAAGTTTGAGCAGCAGAAGGTAAAATTAGAGCATTTATGGCAATAAATTCAGAAGAGAGATGCTAATAATGCTTTTTCTTGACAGAGGAAAAAATACCTTGCCAGTCAGCTGTGATAAAACTCACATCAGCAGAGACAGAATATGGTTAACCACAAACAACAATAAAATCAAGTCACACAGGATTTTCAGAAGTAAGGCTAGTTTATTGTGGAACATCTAGGTCTAGATACAAGACATATTACAAAGGATCTTAATACAAGAGAAGGGCTGGGCAGACAGCATAATGATGATCAAAAGACATTCATGCTGTGGGCTTTGAAGTCCCAAGTTCAATCCCAATTCCATCATAAAACAAAGTTAAACAGTGCACTGTCACATCTCTCTCTTCCCTCCTCTCTCTCTGTCTCGGTCTCTCAGTCTCTATGTGTGTCGTCTCTCATTAAAAATATAATATTTTAGGGGCTAGGTGGTGGCACACCTAGCTAAGCACTCACATAACAATGCACAAGGACCCAGGTTCAAGCCTCTGGATCCCACCTACAGGGGGAAATCTTCACGAGTGGTGAAACAGGGCTGCAGGTGTCTCTCTGTCTTACTCCCTCTCTACCTCCCCCATCACTCTCAAATTCTGCCTGGCTCTATACAATAAATAAAGATAATATACACATTTTTAAAAATAAAATAATAAAAATATTACTAGATAAAAATCAAACTGCAATTTTAGGTTATGGAGAATGATAGAAAGTTTCAAAATGGGGGGCAGTTGGGCGGTAGCTCAGCAGGTTAAGTGCACATTGCATGATGCTCAAGGACCTCTTAAAGATCCTGGCTGGAGCCCCCCACTCCCCACCTGGAGGGGAGTCACTTCACTAGTGGCGAAGCAGGTATGCAGGTGTCTATCTTTCTCTCCTCCTCTCTCTTTTCCTCGCCTGTCTCTATTTCTCTCTGTTTCTATCCAACAATAATGACAGCAATAACAACAATAATAACAACAACTATAAAACAACAAGGGCAATCTGTAGTCTGTTGATTTCTTTCTCTTGCCTGATTACTATGGCAAGAACTTGCAATACTATGTTGAAGAGTAATAGTGGACATCCCTGTCTAGTCCCCAATCTGACAGGGAATGCTTTCAGCTTCTGTCCATTGAATATGATGTTGGCTGTAGGTTTGCTGTATATGGATTCCACTATCTTGAGGAATTTCCCATTTTTGTAGTGTTTTGAGCATGAATGGATGTTGGATTTTGTCAAAGGCTTTCTCTGCATCTATTGAGATAATCAAGTGGTTTTTGGTTTTGCTTCTATTGATGTGGTGAATGATGTTGATTGACTTACCTATGTTGAACCAGCCTTGCATTCCTGGGATAAATCCTACTTGTTCATGTTGAACAATCTTTTTGATATACTGCTGTATCCGGTTGGCCAGGATCTTGTTTAATATTTTGGCATCTATGTTCATCAGAGATATTGGTCTGTAGTTTTCCCTTTTTGTTGTGTCCCTATCTGCTTTTGGTATCGGGTGATGTTGGCTTCATAGAAGGTGGAAGGGAGTGTTCCTGTTTCTTCCGTCTTGTGGAAAAGCTTTAGAAGTATAGGTATTAACTGTTTCCTGAAGGTTTTGTAGAATTTGTTTGGTTCAGGACTTTTTTGTTGGGGAGATTCTTAATAACAGTTTCAATTTCTTTTTCTGTGATTGGTGCATTTAGGTTTTGTAGTTCTTCTTGGTTCAGTTTTGGAAGGGCATATGTTTCTAGGAATTCTTCCATTTCTTCCAAATTCTCTAGCTTGGTGCCATATAGTTCATAATGAAGTAGTGTCCACTTAGACTTAGATACCCTCCTCACCTACTTCCTATTACAGTTCTCTCACTTACTCCAAAGATAACCTTATCAAAGCAAGGACTGCAAAAGCTGAAGAAGGGCAAGAGACTGGCATACTTTAACTATGATTCTTTAGTCACTATCAGGCCATTCCACGAGCTGTGGCCCTAATTAGGGAGTCCTGAGATTCCCAAACAGACCTGATGGGCCTAGAACTCGAATAAATCTCTCTCTACATTGTTACCGGTCATTTCTAACAGGAACAACAAAATTGACCCCTTTGTGGACCCCCATAGACCTTGCCCTCAACTTGGATCAATGATGATAGAGAATATTCCATCCTCTGAAGGGAGGATGGACAACATACTCTATGCTACACCTGAGGAAGATGGGTTGATATTGGGGCAGCATGGAATGTGACCACAGAATGTGAGAGCTCAGATCTAGAGGGATACAGAGGTCACAGAGGCTCTTAAGCTAATTATGGGCCCCAGATCACATCAAATCAATGGGGTTTATAGTCAACAATATTTATACCCCTTTCCCATATTAGGGAGCTACTCTCTTCCCTGATCCAGCTTTCTAGTCCTTTTTCCAGCCATGACATAATCTTCCCAGACAATAACTTGGATCCACCTGCATATCAGATTTCTGGCTCAGGCAAAAACAAACAAACAAACAAACAAAACACTAGTATAGCTACAGGCCCTTTGAAATATAACTAAATATGACTACTAACTGTCTACAAAATGGAGGACCCCCAGCTCTTCATCACACTATTCCAGTCTTTAGGTCCGTGATTGGCCAACAATTTGTTTGGCTTTGTATGTTAACTCTCTTTTCAGCCACTAGGTTCCAGATGCTAGCATGATGCAACCAGACTTCCCTGGACAGACAACCCACCAGTGTGCCTTAGACCTTTGCTTCCCCAGAGCCACTTCCCACTAGAGATAGAGAGAGGCAGAATGGGAGTATGGATCAATCTGTCAACACCCATGTTCAGTGGGGAAGCAATTCAGAAGCCAGACCTTCAACCTTCTGCATCCCTTCTGCATACTCCCGGAGGGTTAAAGAATAGGAAATTTATCAGAGGAGGGGATGGGATACAGATATCTGGTGGTGGGAATTGTGTGGAGTTGTACCCCTCTTATCCTATGTTTTTATCAATGTTTATTTTTTATAAATAAATAAATAATAAGGGCAATGAAAGGGAAAACAAATTTCAGAAGGAAAATAGAGAGTAATGGGAAAGATTTGAATTCTCGAATTTGTCATATGGTAACAATAAGCAGAATGTAGAGGGTGGGACTCTAATAACAAGAAGTCAGGTAAAGAAGGATTGGAATAGCCTAGAGATGTAAAGAATCGATTACTGTCAATAGAATTCACAATGATAAAGCTATTAATACATAAAAACATTTTCAACTCTATATAATTGTACACAATTACTTGAATTTATGTTTTAAATTAGATATAGTAGAATTAAAATGTAAAAGTATTAGAGATATGATATGGAGCATGGGGCATAGAAAATCTTTAATTTTGTATCGATAATGTCAGATTCAGTCATTCTAAAACTATTTATTTCTAAGCAACAATTCATGAGCAATCAAAACTGCAACAAAAACTGAAATTTTCTCTCATAATGAAATGCAGAGAAAGGAATTTAATTAAACACTTTACTTTTTTCAATAGTAGAAACATTGTCAGTTTAATTAATATTCAGAGCAATATTGATCTGATAAAAGCAAATCTATTTCTAACCCCAACATTTAAAACATTTAAATAGGTTCTATCTTCTTTTTTTAAAAGGACATTAAATACTATCATCTGCCCATGCAATCGATGAGAAACATTAATAAGCAAATTAGCATCCATTTCATTGGATCCCATTTGTTTAACATGCAATGTACTAACACATTAAAATGTCTGAACCCCGCTTTGTTCCTTGGATATTAATTTATTCATTCTCTTTCTCTTTCAAACACACCTATACATTGTATTTCACAAGTTCCTCAAGCTTCATATTCTTATTTACATTTGAATTTTCAGTAGGATTTTCTTAGGAAGTATGCATCGGTACAGCTGACAGGATATATTCTCCTCAGAGCAGAATTTATTTGTTGAATTTTCCTTACTCTAATGCTATCAGCTTTTATGTCTAACATGTTTATGTAGTCTCCAATATCAAGCAAAGGGATGAGTGGATCATCACCAAACAGATGGTTTTGGGGTAGTGAGCTTTACAAGTAAGTCTTCTAGTAGGAGTTGTAAGTTGTTTTGTATTATAATTTTTTTGCCATTTGTAAACCATTATTAAAAGTTTTGCTCCACATGAACAAAAAAGAATTAAACAAAATAAAATAGGTCACCTACAGACAGTGTAGGTGCATCTGGCGCCTGTAGAAATCTCACTAATCTAAAACTAGAAATCTCACTCATTTAAAACATGAAATCAGATGCCAAGGACCCATCCCTAAATCCCTGTAAATTTAATCAAGAATGTATCAATTCAAGGTTTGAATTCTCACTCTGCTATTTTTCTATTTTATTCTACAAATTCATTAATCTCTATAATCTTCACTGTTTTCAGCTGAAATTTACTAAGTCATCAAAAGGTATAGTGTACTTCTCTTTTCCCTTTTTGGTATTTTCCCTTCTCTTTTTAACTTAACTCACTGAGCATGATGTTCTTGAGTTTCATCCGAGAGAATACAAAGAAGAAAACCTCATTCTTTTTAACAGCTCAGGAGTATCCCATCTTGTATATATACCAAAATTACCAAATTATCTCACTTATTAGCAGGACTTAATAAAGTAGATATGGGGAGGGAAAGAAGAAAGTGAAACAGACTGAGCCTGTTGTATTGTGTCAAAGCAAAGGACTCTGGGGAAGGAGGTAAAAGGAGAGGATGAAAACGTTGGGGGCCTATTGCATAATGAAATTGTATACATATAACAATGATTGCACTAGCATTAATTCCTCAATAAAATAAGTGAAAAGAAAAAGAAAAAAATGTGTAGTGTACATAGTGTGTTAAGACAGTGTTGGATAGTATGCCAGCTCCCCCTGGCTTCTGCTTAACCATATGCCTATATAGGGATAGATTGAATCCCATTCAAAGCTTTGGTCTATTTACATAAATCACTTTTACATTTACATAAAGCACTCCAGGGCATTGGTGGTTCAGTGATAGGATTCTCACCTGCTCTGCCCCCTCCTTGTCACACTCTCTGATTTTCACCAGTCACTTTTCTCTCCACCCTCTCTATGTCACATTCTGTTTCCACCCTACTTGGCAAGTATATATAAAGACAGCATTGTGAGTTTTAGGGTACTTGAGTTTAGCTTAGCTCGTCTTAGATTGTGCTGCGTCCTGCATGAATAAAGAGATACTGCCTACAGCTCAACCATGAGTCCCTGGTCGTCTGTTACCCGCCCGTGAAGCCAGTCCGGCGAAAACAACATAACCCGTCGAACACAAGACAGCATTGCAAATTCAAAAGAAAAACTATTAAAGAAAGGTAACCAATGTCAGTATCTGTGACTAGAAAATAGAACAGAGACATAAAAGAATCAGGAAAAACAAAGCCAGACACAAAAATTAGGAACCTGAAAAATATATTCACTACTTTCATGGTTTATGGAATTATCTTTCCATTTCTTTATTGAGGGGTCAATGAGTTACAGTACAATTGTTGGTGCATAGATACAGTCTCTCATATCCCTCATATCTGTGATAGGTGTCTAAAAAACTGTAACCCACAACTTGAACAGTTTTTTAAAAATATTTATTTCCATTTGTTGCCCTTTTTATTGTTGTAGTTATTGGATAGGACAGAGAGAAATGAAGAGAGAAGGGGAAGACAGAGAGGGGGGAAGATAGGCACCTGCAGACCTGCTTCACAGCTTGTGAAGCATTTCCCCCTCCCCTCCCCGCAGGTGGGGAGCTAGGGGCTTGAACCAGGATCATTACCCAGGTCCTTGTGCTTTGTGCCACCTGTGCTTAACCCTCTGCTCTACTGCCCGACTCCCCAACTTGAACAGTTTTATGAAATTATTGGTAGTTATTGAAGTAGGTCATTGAAAAGAGACCATCATTATTCCTTGTTTAATTTGCATTGACAACATGGTCTCTTTTAAAGTGTCTTTTTTTGTCTCTTTCTATTTATGTAAAGAAGAGAGAAGTTGAGTATCTTTAATGTAGAAATCCAAGTATTATGTGTTTCACATAACCAGTAGGGTATAATTAGGTGAATATACATTTTTTTGAACAAGCATTTTCAGATCTAGTTACTTTTCCTTCTCATACAGGAAATTTATACAAATAAAAGTAAATAAAGGCTTTTAATAGAATTGGCTAAGCCATTGTACAGTACTAGCCTTATGCTTGTATAATTCCCTTTAAAGCACATGTTTTTATAAGTTATTTATTTTTAGTATTTTAATTTTTTTAACCAGATCACTAATCAGGTCTGGATATATATATATATATATATATATATATATGAAACACTGGCAAAACCATAGGATAAGAGGGGTACAACTCCACACAATTCCTACCACCAGAACTCCCTATCGCATCCCATCCCTTGATACCTTTCCTATCTTTAACCGTCTGGGAATATATGTTTTAACATGTCAGGTCATAGCATTTATTTGCATCTACATTCAACCTGGGTGAATGTAAGAGAAAACTGCTGTGAAAAGGACGCTAAGCTCCAGTGACTCTAAAATCAGAGTAGTGTGTTGCACTACAAAATCAATCTCTTGATGTAAGCATTTGGCCAATTTTATGCTGAAGAGCTGGATCACAGCAATTACAGGCTTGTATTTCCTGGCAGAGAGACAAGCAGGGATAGATTTCCTCTGTTTTATGTTTGTGCTAATTTAACCTGTCAAAGTTAATCATCCTGTCAAAGTGCCAGAGCACCTCCATGTTGAACACTACTGAGTTGCCGGTGATGTCAGCTTATTTCCATCTATTCTAGACACTTGCTAAGTGTATTTTTGTTAAGCTTATAGATCACTTTTATTTTTTTAAACTAGAATAATTAAAACAACAAGGGCAAAAAAGGGATTATAAATAAATTAATTAAAAATGAAAAAAACTAGAATAATTAATTAATAATCATTTCTATGTTATATTTGACCACTAATATTTAATATTAACCTGATGTATTATTTTGTCTTTCTTGATTTTTAATTGTGGGGAAGAAAAAAATAAATCATCAATACAACAGATATTTGTAAGTTGAATTACAGTATGAAAGAACTGTTCTCTTTAAGTTCTTATAGGTATAATTTTACTCTAAGCATATGTCCTTAAAAACAAGACATTCTACTGCATGAGTCTTCTCTGCATGCGTCCAGAGGTACACTTAGATTAACAAAGATACCTCAGATTAACTGAAGTTCTCTCGAGTCTCATGTTGTCTAAGATAGTACACTATTTAAACTTTATTTTCCCCTTTTGTTGCCCTATTGTTTATCATCATTGTTGTTATTACTGTTGTTGTTATGCTGTTGCTGTTGTTGAATAGGACAGAGAGAAATCAAGAGAAGAGGGGAAGACAGAGGTGGAGCAAACAACAAACACCTGCTGAGCCTGCTTCACAGCCTGTGCAGCAAACACCCTGCAGGTGGGGAGCCGGGCTCTAACCAGGATCTTAAAGCTGGTTGGTCCTGGTGCTTCATGCCACGTGTGCTAACCTGCTGTGCCACCACCCAACACCCCGATAGTACACTATTTAAAATATAAATATCTATGATACTATAGGTGTGCAAATTAAGTAATGTAAACTAGCTCATTGAGAGAAATTTTCATCAACATATATCTCTAGGGCAAAATATTCCCATAAAATTTTAATTTAAAATGAGCTGTTTGATTATTATAGATGGTTGACTTTTATAATTAATTATGTTTGATTGTCTAAATTGGGTAATGGCTATGCTTTTGCTCTGAAATATCAAAATCTCTATTTGGCAAGGAAAAGAATAGTATACCTCATGATAAGTAAATGATGTGCTATAAATTAGCATTCCTGGGTCCTTTATGACACAATGTCCTTAGTCTATTCTACCTCCTTCATTCCATAAGGATTACACTCTAACATGTGGTCAGCCTCTTCTCTTCATTTTAAATGTGAGTCTCTGCACTTCCAAAAATTCATTTAACTTTAGGGACACAAGACTTGTTCCTAATAGTAGGATTTTGTGATTAAAGTGGAAATACCATAAAAGTAGAAATTCTAAGGGGTTGGGTGGTGATGCATCAGGTTAAGCGCACATAGTCCGAAGCACACAAGGATCCCAGTTTGAACACCTACTCCCCACCTGCAGGAGGGTGGATTTATAAGCAGTGAAGCAGGCCTGTAGGTGTGTCTATCTTTCTCTCTCCCTATCTTCTCCTCCCCTCTCAATTTATCTCTGTCATATAGAAGAAGAAAAAGAGGAAGAAAAAGGAGGAGGAGGAGGAAGAGAAAATAAAAAAGTGACCACTGGAGTAGTGGATTCTTGTTAGTACAGGCACTGAGCCCCAGCAATAATGCTGGAGGGAAAAAAAAAAAAAAGAAAGAAAAGAAAAAAATTCTATTATTGGGAAGAGTAACTGCCAATGTTTCTAGTACTAGACATTTACATTGTCCTCCCTATGCTTATAGAGACATGACCATATTCAACCTGAAGGCAGGTTAAGCACACGTGGCGCAAAGCGCAAGGACTGATGTGAGGATCCCGGTTCGAGCCCCCAGGTCCCCACCTGCAGGGGAGTCGCTTCACAGGTGGAGAAGCAGGTCTGCAGGCGTCTGTCTTTCTCTCCCCCTCTCTGTCTTCCCCTCCTCTCTCCATTTCTCTCTGTCCTATCCAACAACAACGACATCAATAACTACAACAATATATGTAAATCAATCAATAAGTGTTACCTATCACATCAGCCAAAACCACATAATCATCTCAATAGTCACATAAAACCCTTCAACAAGAATCATCACCCTTTCATGATCAAGACACTAGAAAAAAAATGGACATAGATGAGAAATTCCTTGAACTAATTGAGTTTATATATAGGAAACCTACAGCCAACATCATACTCAGTGGTGAGAAGCTGTAAGCTTTCCCTCTCAGGTCAGGTACACAGAAGGACTGCCCACTATCATACTTATTATATTATATTATATTATATATTATTATAATATATTGTGTAATATATATATTCTTATTCAACATAGTACTGGCTTTATTTATTTTTAATGCAGCATTGGGAAATGAACCCAGGGCCTTGTCCAATTTTTTCACACATTATGTTAGAGAAAGAGCAACTGAATAGGGAGAAACATATAAGAAAGGGAAAGATATTATAGCACCACCAGTTATCCATGGCACTCTGATGTACTAGGGCTAGAGTCTGGGATCTCACACTTCATAAAGCATGTGTTCTACTAGATGAACTAACAAGAAAGATAATTTATACAAACTTTTATATCAGATAAATGCTCCTTATACTTAATTATAGATCACCTAACTAAATATGATTTCCATCACTTGTTTCCTTATTTCAGTATTGTGCTATATGATATAGAAACTATGTTAAATGTACACATATGCATGACTTATGTAAAATAAATTATTGGTGCCAGCTCACCTCAGTACTTGCTTTGCCAAAGCCCTAATGAAGGTTCAAGCCCAGTCACTACTCACTACCTCACTAAGGAAACTTCCCTGGTGTGGTATCTTTCTCACTTTTCCTCACTCTCTTTCATTATCTATCTAAAAAAAGTCAGCATTGAGCAGTGAAGATCAAGTGATGATAAAGAAGGGGGGAGTAGATGGAGGAGGATAAAAAAGAAAGAAAAATAGATGTTAAGGGGTGGGGGAAGAGGAAGGGAATGGAGGAGAGAAAGAAAGGAAGAAAAGAAGTCATGCCATTTCTGTATGATTGCAAAAGTAGTTCCATTAGTTTCCAAAACATAATATGCATATATAATAATATATATATAAGACATATATTGTAATTTTATACATATATGGTCAATAATGCAAATAATATATAAATACTAGTAGAAACATCATTGCCTTTTTATTTAAGGTCAAATATAAAAGATCTTTAAACAGTATTATAAAACTTTATACAAACATATTAGCTACTATATATTGATTGAATATGTTAGATTTCTAAAGTAAGCATTAAAATATGTCCTTTTTTTTTCTTTGCTCTTTGGTACCAGGGTTATTGATGAGACTTGGTGCCTGCATGATAAATCTATTGTTCCCAGTGGCCATTTTTATCAATTTTTTTTCTATTTCTTTTTTTTTTTCTTTTGTCTCCAGTTCTGGAGCTTGGTGCCTGCATCACAAATCCACTGTTCCTGGTGGTCATTTTCTCCATTTTGTTGTTGTTGTTGTTGTTGGATAGGACAGAGAGAAATTGAGAGAAGAGGGGAAGACAATGACCTGCTCCCATTTCACAGTTTCTGAAGTGAACCCCGGGCAGGTGGGGAGCAGGGGCTCAAGCCCAGGGGCATATGTGTATCCTTTAACATAGTACTATGAGCACTTAACTGGATGCGCCACTGCCCTGGCTATTTCTTTTCCTTCTTTCTTTCCACCCTCTCTTCCTCTCTCTCTTCCTCCCTTTCTTCCTTCCTCCCTCCCTCCCTTTCTTTCTTTCTTTCTTTCTTCCTTCCTTTTTTCCTGCCTCCCTCTCTCCTCCCCTCCCTCTCTTTCTTTCCCTTTTTTATTAGTTTTTTATTTGACAGGAGACAGAGAGAAATTGAGAAGGGTGGGGGATATATAGGAAGAGAAAAAGGTAGATACTTGCAGACTTCCTTCACAGCTCCTGAAGTGTATTCCCTACAGTTGGGGAGTGGGGTCTCAAGCCTTGGTCCTTGCACGTGGTTCTTCTTCTAGCGTTTGCCCTTCTTCATAGCCAGTCAACAGCGTCAGGTTGAGCCTGATGTAAAGTTTCGAGACCTCCTTTGAATCTGGAGAGGTGGCAGTCGTTGACTATGTGGGTCATAGTCTGTCTGGAGCCGCAGGGGCAGTTCGGGTCATCTCTGGCTCCCCAGCGGTGGAACATAGTGGCGCACCGGCCATGGCCTGTTCGATAGCGATTGAGCAGGGCCCAATCATAACGTGCTAGGTCAAAGCTGGGTTGACGCTTGCAGGGGTCTGTGATGAGGTGTTTGTTCTTTACCTCAGCTGACTGCCAACTCTGTTTCCAAGAGTCTGGAACAGAGAAGTTCAGTGTAGGCAAGGGGACCAGATTGGGTGACGAGACGTCAAGCGTTGGACAGGGTAGGCGAAGATATCCGCGTATATTGGCAGGTCCGGTGGAGCGTAGACGTGGGAAATGAACTTAGATGATGCTGCATCCCGACGAATATCTGGCGGGGCGATGTTGCTAAGAACTGGCAGCCATGGAACCGGGGTGGAACGGATGGTTCCAGAAATGATCCTCATGAAGGAATATAATTTGGAATCGACCAAGTGGACATGGGGGCTACGGAACCATACTGGGGCACAGTATTCTGCAGTGGAATAGCATAATGCCAGGGATGATGATTGTAGTGTGGAAGCGCTCGCGCCCCAGGAGGAGCTGGCCAGTCTTGCAATGATGTGATTCCTCGCGCCCACCTTTGCTGCAGTTTTTATGAGATGTTCGTGAAATGACAGGGTGCGATCGAGAATAACGCCAAGATAGACTGGCTGGGCTTCATGCCGGATTCTCGTATCGCCAAGCTGCACATTAAGCTCACACGAGGCCGAGGCATGGTGTAGATGGAAAACAGATGATACCATTTTTGCAGTGCTAGGGATTAGTCCCCATTTTTTACAGTAATCAGATATCAGAGACATGTCTTTCGTGTTTCCTCGAGGATGTCAAACTTGGATGCCTGAGTTGCACAGCAGATGTCATTGGCGTAGATGAACTTCCTTGAAGAAGTTTCTGTAATGTCTTTGATGTAAATATTAAGTAGCGTAGGAGCCAGAACAGAGCCCTGGGGGAGGCCACTTGAAACAAGTCTCCATCTGCTAGACTTGTCACCCAGATGCACCCGGAATCTTCTGTTTTGGAGAAGAAACGATATAGTGTTGGCCACCCATGGAGGCAGGCATCTTGAGATCTTGACTTGCACGTGGTAATATGTGTGCTTAACTGGGTGCATCACTGCCAAGCCCCATCAAAAATATGTCTTCATGATATATCAGGAGATGTCCTTGCCTGTGTGAAAAACAGACTCCTTGTAATTTCTATCTAAAAATTAATATGTAGTCCCAGACATAAAAGCCTGGTTCTAGTAGTCAGATCTATTAATCCTAGAGTTCAGAAGCTGAGGGAAAGAATGCTTAGGGGTTGTACTTAGTCTGAATGAAAAGTCTGAATCTAGATCGAACATTTAAAAGCTTATCAACTATGTGACTTTTTAATTTTTTTATTTATAAAAAGGTAACATTGACTAAACCATAGGATAAGAGGGGTACAACTTCACACAATTCCCACCACCAAATTCTGTATCCCATCCCCTCCCCTGGTAGCTTTCCTATTGTTTATCCCTCTGGGAGTATAGACCCAAGGTCATTGTGGGATGCAGAAGGTAGAAGGTCTGGCTTCTGTAATTGCTTCTGTAATTGTATCAGAGTTCCAGGACACATTGGTGGGGTTGTCTGTCCAGAGAAGTCTGGTCGGCATCATGCTAGCATCTGGAACCTGGTGGCTGAAAAGAGAGTTAATATACAAAGCCAAACAAACTGTTGAACAATCATGGACCTAAAGGCTGGAATAGTGCAGAGGAAGAGTTGGGGGCCCTCCATTTTGTAGATAGCTAGTAGGCATATTTTAGTTATATTCTAGAGGGCCTGTAGTTATACTAATTTTTTTTCCCTGAGCCTGAAATCTAATATGCAGGTGGATCCAAGTTATTGTCTGGGGAGATGATGTCATGGTTAGAAAAAGGACCAGAAAGTTGGATCAGGGAAGAGTGTAGCTCCTTAATATGTGAAAGGGGTCGGCTATGTGATCTTACTCTCCTAACTCATGATTATGAGTTAATATGGGGAGAAAAGAGTAGGCACATCGATTACCTATCTGGCAGATAATTTTCAAAATACAAATTCATGTAACAGATATTAAATGCTATTAATCTAGTGCTGCTTCTCTAATGTATCCCAAATGGAAGAGTCAGCTTTATATGTGCAGAATCATTTTTCCTTTTGAAACGAAAAGTATTGATTTATCCTTCTTACTGGTATGTGTTCTCCCTTTTCTCATACTCAAGTGAAAGATGTGAATTAAAAATGAAATTTTGCCCTTTTCTAGGTAAGGTGTCATATATTTGTATTGTAGGTACAGATTTTCCCCAAACATCTCTATTTCCTGGTTTGATATTATGTATATGCATATTATACATTATATATAAATAATAATTTATACATTAATTTATTTATTTATTATTATACATTATATATAAATATGTTGGGGAATATGGTATAATAATTATATAATATAATTAATTGATTTATAATTATACATTATATATAAATATGTTAGGGAATATAATATAGCACAATTCTACTTTGTTCTATATAATATTTCATTCATTGTACTTTCTAACTGTACTTTAATTTGAAAATTAGATATAATTAGCTAAATATCTACCTCTAGTTGAGCTTTGTGCTTATCTGAGTAATTAGATCACCTTTAAGACAGATAAGACATGTTATCCACTGCACCACTGGCCCTACTGTTTTATTATTATTTTATTGTCATCAGGGACTCAGTGCCAGCACTATGAATGCACTACTCCAGGAAGCCATTTTTCTTTTTTTCCCTCCTTTTTCTTTTATTAGATAGAGAAAACAAAGAGAAACTGAGAGAGGTGGGGGAGAAAGAGAGGGAAAGATAGAGGTACCTGCAGACCACCTCACTGCTCGGAAGCATTTCCCTGCAAGTGGGGAGCAGGGTCTCAAACCTGGGTGCGTCCTTGTGCATGCAAATGTATGCTTACCCAGGTTCACCATACTAGCCCCACCACTGTGTTTTTTTAATTCATTTTGTTATTGGTTAGTTTAAAAAGCACTTTGCTTCTTGCAGACTTTGGAAAGAAGAGAAATGAATTACATTTTAGAATCAGTTCTATATAATGTGTTGACCAATTAGCAAATATTTACATATACATTTAAACTAATTGAAGTAGAATAAAATGAAGTTATCTCTAAGTAACACTGCATAATAGCCTGCAGAGAAGTGGCTATGCAATTTTATTTCAAATCTGGGAGTGTGATGCCTCCAGTTCTGTTTCTTATTCTCAAGATTGCTTTGATGACTCTAGGTGTTTTCTGGTTCCAGATAAAACTTTATAGCTTATGATCTATTCTCTTTAAAAAAATTAGTGGGGCCTTAATGGGATGGCTCTGGGTAGAATATTAATTTTGATGTTGTTAATTCTTCCAAACCATGAACATAGAATATCTTTTCACCTCTTTATATATTTTTTCTATTTCCTTAAAAACTCATAGTTTTCAGTATACAAGTCTTTTACTGCTTGTTAGGTTTACTCCTACATATATGTATGTATTTTAATTTTGCTTCTATAGTGAATGGGACTGATTTCTGTATTTCTGTCTTTTTAATTATATTTTTAGTTACTTATTGGACAGAGACAACCAGAAATCATGAGGGATGGGGGTAATAGGAAAGGAAAGAGAGACACCTGCAGCACTGCTTCACCACTCACAAAGCTTTCCCCCTGCGAGTGGGTGGGTATCTGTGGTTCAAACTCAGGTCCTTGAACACTGTAACAAGTCCCACCACCCAGTCCTATGAGTTATGGATTTCTTCTTCTTCTGACTTAGTGTTTGTATAGAGGAATGCCACTACCTTTTGTATGTTAATTTTGTAGCTTAACACTTTACTATATTGCCCTGTAATTTCCAGGAGCTTCCTGCTGGATTCCTTTGGTATTTCTGTGTATATTATCATATCATCTGCAAATAGTGAGAGTTTGACTTCTACTCAGTTCTTAAAGTGAGTCTCAAAAGACTTTTCATACTTGGTCTTTTAATATCCTGCTCAGCCATCACGTATACATCACCTGCTAACGTGTAGATGATGAGTGGCTAAAGCAGAGTAGGCTAAGTTAATCCAAATCAAGCCCGAATAAAATAATTCCAATTAAAGCCACCAGATCATCCACCTAACTCAAACCTGTCCATAGCTACAAGTGAATTCAGCTTGCCTATAAACTTAAAAGCCAGAATAAATGATTCAGTTTTTATTATTAAGTTTTGCCACTGTTCATTATGGCACAAAAGCTAATTAATGCGATGTTCTTGCTCATTGATATATTAACCTACCAAAATACTTTTCCAGTGTTATGAGTAATCACTGTATCAAGCAGTGTATAGTTAGAATGACAAAACAGAATCATAAGTAATTTAATTATAGTATAAAATGTAAGTAAACTGCATATTGTATTTTTAGAGTTCACCAATATCATTTTTGAATTTAACTGATTTATTTATTTATTTATTTATTTATTTATTTTTACCAGAGCACTGATCAGCTCTCATTTATAGTGGGTACAGGGGATTGACCCTGGGACTTGGAGCCTTAAGCATGAGAGTCTTTTTGCAAAACCATTATACCCCCACCCAAGCAGAGCATTTTTAACCACATACAAGGGAAAAAACTAATTCAGGGAGAGTAGTAAAGACTAATTTAGGGGCCAGTTGGTGGCGCACCTGGTTGAGTGCATATGTTACAGCATGCAAGGACCCAGGTTCAAGTCCCCAATCCCCACCTGCGGGGGGAAAGCTTCACCAGTGGTGAAGCAGTGTTGCAGGTGTCTCTCTGTCTCCTCTCTATCACCCCCTTCCCTCTCAATTTCTGATTTCTACCCAACAAATAAATAAAGATAAAAATACTATCTTAGAGAAGGAAGATAAGGGGGAAAAATGGTATGAAGTATAACAATGTAAAATGTAATAGTTTGAGTTTTGGGTTGTCAACGAACTTAGAATTACTATACCATCCATGAGGTGCACAAACATTGAATGAGGCTACTAGACGTAATGATTTATTTCTAGTCAAAATATGATGGAACCTGTATGGGTGGTATCTCTCTGGGAATGTGGACTCCGAATCATTATGGGATGCAGGAGGTGGAAGGTCTGGCTTCTGTAATTGCTTCTCCACTGAACATGGGCACTAGAAAGTAAATCCATACTCCCAGTATGGATTTTTATCTTTCCCTAGTGGGGCAGGGCTCTGAGGAGACCACAGAATTCTAGCTCAGAACTACAGGGATACAGAGGTTACATAGGTTCCTGCACTGAATATAGGCCCAGATCAAATAGATGGGGTTTACAGTTAAAAGTGTTGACATACTTTCCCCAGATTTGGGAGCTATTCTCTTTCCTGATCCAGCTTTCTGGTGCTATTTCCAACCCTGATACCATCTCCCTAGATAATACTTTTGGCCAACCTGCATGCTAGCTATTATTATTTTTAATCAGAGCTCTTACATCTGGCTCGTGGCAGTGCCAGGAACTGAACCTGGGACCTCTGAGCCTCAGGCTTGAAGTCTTTTCCAGACCATTATATTGTCACTTGATTCTGTAATAGGTTTAAAAAGTAACTTATTCATAAGAAAATTTTATTTGAGTGTAAATATATATTTGGGTATATATTCTTTATGAATATCCTTAAGGACTGTTTTATTTCTGTCAAGATGCATAAGTCAATTATTCCAGTAGTATAAAACATTATAGGCTCAGCTGTTGTCTAACAATTGGTATAAAAAAACAACACTGATGTCAAGATATGTGAAATTTTAGAATAATCAAGACTGAGATTTAAATAACTATAATTGCCAGAACAAATAATATAAGCATACAAAGAGTTCTTTCACATATACCCCTATTACTTTTCTATTTTAATATCTGTGAATGAAGTAACTACACTGCTACAATATATAGTGTCCATTTGAGTCTTTGTTAATCTTATAGATGACATATTATGCCTTGCAAAGTCTAAGAAGCTACAGAAAGAATTTTTGTATTAGACAGAGTCCCTGTGCCCAAGAATAACTTTGATGACAGGAAAATAGTCCAAATTTTCTTTCCATCTCTCAGTTGTATTTTCTCTATCCTGAAGTAACTTTTTGCATTGCTGATTTTTTTTTTTTCTGCACTGGATCATAATACTTGAATGCCAGTGCTTTAACTTTATATTATTTTCAACATGCTATCTGTATTTCTCTGTAATCATTTCCTAGGTTTTGATCTTCTGTCTATTCTCTGAAATTCATATGCACACACCACAGATGCTCACTATGCCTGCAATGGCCTTTGTAGAAGCCTTGCTCACTATATCTTTACTGGTCATTATGGTAATAAGTAAAGACCAGTGACAGCCTCTTGTTTACCTCTTGATTTGTGCTGACATTATTGTTTTATTCCTGGGACATTGTGGGTATAGTTCTTGACAAGAAAAGAGATGTTTTCTTTTTAACCCTCATTTCGTCTATAAAGATTTTGCTATTTGAAGTGAAGAACTGTAATTTTAACTCCTCTCATCAAATAGGAAAAACTGACATATAGCTAAAAGGATGTTTAACTTCTCTGGTTCCTGTTTTGCATATAGGCTCCTGAAAAACTAGCAAGTATCCTGGTGATTTAGTATAATTTAAAAAAGAAACTTTACTGCCTTTGATGTATACAGAAGTGAGCAATGACTAGTTTCTACTATGGAAATATTTATGAAAGCAAGAAAGGGCTGTGAAAAGTGTCTAGATCACTAAACCAAAATGTAGAATCAAGCAAATTCACAAAAAAAATTAGATGAGAAAGAAGGTTATTAGGACAGAATTTCAGAGACATGTATTGAACTGAATATGCACTTCAATTTTTTAAGTTCTTTTTAAATAAATTTTTAGCCTTATATTTATTATTGGATAGAGACAAAGTGAAATTGAGGGAGGGATACAGAGAGGGAAAGAGATAGAGACACCTGCAGCTCACACTGTAATGTGAGCGCTTAACCAGGTGTGCCCTTGCCTGGCCCCACACTTCTATTTTTTTTTCTTTTTACCACCTCTCTATCTCTAGCATAAAAAAAAAAAAAAATACAGGGCTACAGTTTCATACCACAACCACCATCAAAGTTCTATCCAGTCTTATAGTTACTCTAGTTCTCACAGTCTGAGAGGTTTTTGGTTTTCATTTTTTTTGCAAACACATGTGCTTTAATGATCTAAATTTCACATGAGTGAAAACACCCATTAGTTGTCTTCTACTTGTTCATGTACTGCACCATAATATTTGAATTACTTCCTTCCTTAGGCATCATAATCTCCAGTTTCTTCCATTTCAGAGTAGCACTCTACTGCATATATATATCCCATAACTTCCTTATCCCTTCTAACAGGTGAAATCTCAATGGGATTTTTATTTTCATTTCTTTAATAAGCAAAGTGGAGCATGTTTCATATATCTGTGGCCATATGTATGTTTTCTTTAGAGAAATGTCTGTTCAGACCTTTTATCCACATTTTTACTGGTGTTTTTCTTGTTGGACTTAATGACTTTGTAAAAATTTATTTGTTTATGAGGATAATAAGAGAACAAGAACATCGATCTTAACATGTGATCGGAGGGTTTGGACTTAGGACATCATGCTTGAGAATCCTATGCTTTTCCCACTGTTTGGGGCAGGGAGCTACAGAGCTTATGGTTTTCTTATATAAGTTAGATACCCTTTGTCAGATATGTGATTAGCAGATGTATTTTTCAATCATTGGATCACCTTTTTTTTTTCTCACAGATTTTTTTTTTTAACTGTGTGGAAACTTTTTAATTAGATGTAGCTTACTTTACTTATTCTTGCTTTAGTTCCTATTTCCAGTGGGGTTGAGTCTCCAAACTTGTACTTTATGTTAAGTTCACAAAATAAAGCTCACACTTGTGTTTTTTCTATGCATAATACATAAATATTTCATCCATTTTTGTGGACACAAATTTTCTTCTTTTCTCTCACTTTTTTTTCTTTTGGTCATCACTAGGAGTTCACCACTCCAAGATCACTTATTCAGATACAAAACCAGAGACAGAGAAAAGCAACACAACACTGAAACTTTGTTCAGTGCAATGAGTTCTGGACTTGATGCAAGCACACTATCCAAGAAAGCTGCCTCGATGGTGGCACAGACCTTCATCTAGTGTTTTTTATTTTATTTTTTACTTTTTTTATTTAAGAAAGTATTAATTAACAAAACCATAGGGTAGGAGGGGTACAATTCCACACAATCTCCATATCCCACCCCCTCCCCTGATAGCTTTCCCATTCTCTAGCCCTCTAGGAGCATGGATCCAGGGTCATTGTGGGTTGCAGAAGGTGGAAGGTCTGGCTTCAGTAATTGCTTCCCCGCTGAACATGGGCGTTGACTGGTCGGGGTCCATACTCCCAGTCTGCCTCTCTCTTTCCCTAGTAGGGTGGGTCTCTGGGGAAGCGGAGCTCCAGGGCACATTGGTGGGGTCTTCAGTCCAGGGAAACCTGGCCGGCATCCTGATGACATCTGGAACCTGGTGACTGAAAAGAGAGTTAACATACGAAGCCAAACAAATTGTTGAGCAATCATGGACCCAAAGCTTGAAATAGTGGAGAGGAAGTGTTTGGGGGGTACTCACTGCAAACTCTAGTGTACTTCTGCTTTCAGGTATATATTTTGCAGTAGTGTGTTTTATGTACAACAGCCCAGTTAGTTGTAGGTTTCTGAGAATGTAGTGATCAAAGTAGCAGATCATGTATCAGCCTGAAAATATGAATACAAAATTAAGTTTTTCTTATTCAGAATTCCTTTTTTCTCACTGTGGCATGTTTCCTGGAAAGTAAAATCTAGAAACAGATTTTTATAGTAAACTATTCTAAAATATTGTGTTCTTGAAAATAAGTTCAACATCAAATTATAGAGATGGTAGTGGTGATGAGGAGTTTGAGCAGAATATTGGAAACCTGCTATGTTACAGGCATTTTAATATGTGCTTTCCATTTCTCTTTTATCGGGGGCTAATGGTTTCCAGCATAGTCTTTAACACATGGAGGACAACAACTGCTCATCTCACCTTGACTGATGTCAAGAAGACACAACAAGATCTCAATGTCTTTTTTTTTTTTTTTTGCCTCCAGGGTGCCAGCACTACTAATCTACTGCTCCTGAAAGACAGTTTTGTTTTATTTTTATTGGATAGGACAGAGAAAAATTAAGAGGGGAGTGAAAGATAGGGGGAAAGAAAGATAGACTTCAGGGTTTCTGTAGCCACCCTCTGCAGGTGGTGAACCAGGGGTTCAAACTGGGATCCTTGCACTTGATACATTTGCACATAATCCAGTGTGCCACCACCCGAACTCACTCTCCCCAATGACCCTTCATCCTATACCTTCTTTCCCTGGAGTCAGTCCTTTGCTTTGGTGCAATACACCACATTCAGTGCAGGTTTCACGTTATGTTTTCCCTTATTGTTCTTTATTCTTTTTTTAAATTTTTTATTTAAGAAAGGATTAATGAACAAAAACATAAGGTAGGAGGGGTACAACTCCACACAATTCCCACCACCCAATCCCCATAACCCACCCCCTCCCATGATAGCTTTCCCATTCTCTAGCCCTCTGGGAGCATGGACCCAGGGTCGTTGAGGGTTGCAGAAGGTAGAAGGTCTGGCTTCTGTAATTGCTTCCCCGCTGAACATGGGCGTTGACTGGTCGGGGTCCATACTCCCAGTCTGCCTCTCTCTTTCCCTAGTAGGGTGGGTCTCTGGGGAAGCGGAGCTCCAGGGCACATTGGTGGGGTCTTCAGTCCAGGGAAGCCTGGCCGGCATCCTGGTGGCATCTGGAACCTGGTGATTGAAAAGAGAGTTAACATATGAAGCCAAACAATTTGTTGAGCAGTCATGGATCCCAAGCTTGGAATAGTGGAGAGGAAGTGTTAGGGAGGTACTTACTGCAAACTCTAGTATACTTCTGCTCTCAGGTATATGTTTTGCAGTAGTTTATGGATACGTGTGCACATAAGCTCTCTCTCACAGAAACTGGTGTATATCTAGGTTATGGGACTTTGTTAGAAAGTGAACTACCTGAGACGAAATTAGAGTGTACTATAAAAGGAAAGGTCTCACCCGAGTAATGAAGCTGAAGGGTTGTCATTCCACACGTGAAGTCTCTGGATACAGTCTGAGGTGAAGCATGTTGAGGTGGCAATCGTTGCGTTGCTTAGGTTGTGATCGGCGGATGCAATATTATTTGGTTTGGATTGGGAGATGCATATGGGAAAGTGGGCCCTATCCAAGGGTTCCAGGACTGGGGGGAAGTAGGGGCTCTATAGTGGAAATGTGAGGTTCCTGCTGTCTTAGGGTTCAAAAAGACAATCGATAGTTAATATTATCATCACATTATTTGTTAATTGGGTTAACTTTGAAAAGTCCCTTTGTTATGGTTTGCTGTACAGTATCCAGTATCTTGTATATAGCTGTGCTATTGGATGCTTCTAATCTACTTGGTCTAGGCTTTTGAGAGAGTCCGCATATCAAATACATAGCCTTTATATTAAAAAGATTCAGTTTGTCTTTTAAGAAACTTTGAGACATACAATTGATTTCCCCCCTCTCATATTAATTAACTACTGATTTATATGTCTACATTTTGCTAGGAGTGTACATAAACACCATTCCCACCACCAAAGGACTGTGACCCATCCCTCCAGCCCACTCCCACCCCCCACTGGCCCAGGAAGCTGCATGTCTACCCCTCACCACTGGGTTTTTACTTTGGTGCCCAATTGTTCTTTATTCTTAAGTTGCACCTATAGTGAGATCATTTGATATTGGTCTTTTCCTTTCTGGCTTGTCTCATTCTATCAATTTTTAGGAGAATCATATCACAAAAGTACTGTTAGACCTATTATAAGAACTTCTGTCCTTTATCCATTGTCATTATATCTAGTGAATATCTTAACTAAACTTAAGAAGTACAGTTTTGCTCTTTAATTGATGTTATATTACACAGTTAACTGTTATTTCCTTCTCAAATGTTTCTTAAAGACATGGCACAGAGTCATATTAAACATATCATATTCACTATTGCATCATATTCTTAGGTTTGTGAGTTTATATCAATATAGCAGACAGATCATTTATTACTTTTTATTAATTAATTAATTTATTTATTTGTACTTATTTATAAAAAGGAAACACTGTCAAAACCATAGGATAAGAGGGATACAACTCCACACAGTTCCCACCACCAGAACTCTGTATCCCATCCCCTCCCCTGATAGCTTTCTTGTTCTTTAACCCTCTGGGAGTATGGACCCAAGGTCATTGTGGGATGCAGAAGGTGAAGGTCCCGCTTCTGTAATTGCTTCCCCACTGAACATGGGTGTTGACAGGTTGATCCATACTCCCAGCCTGCCTCTCTCTTTCCCTAGTGGGGCAGGATTCTGGGGAATTGGAGCTCCAAGACACATTGGGTGGGGTCTTCTGTCCAGGGAAGTCTGCTAGGCATCATACTAGCATCTGGAACCTGGCAGCTGAAAAGAGAGTTAATATAGAAAGCCAAACAGATTGTTGATTAACATGAACCGAAAGGCTAGAATAGTGCAGATGAAGAGGTGGGGGGGAGGTTGGTGTCTCCGTTTTGTAGGTAGCTAATAGGCATATTTTAGTTATAGTCCAAAGGGCCTGTGGCTATACTAGTTTTTTTAATTTTTTTCCCTGAGCCTGAAATCTGATATGCAGGTGGATTCAAGTTATTTTCTGGGGAGATGATGTTATGGCTGGAAAAAGACCAGAAATCTGGATCAGTGAAGAGAGTAGCTCCCAAATATAGAAAACATGTATACATACTGGTGACTATAAACCCCATCGATATGCTATGATCTGGGGTCCATATTCAGCTTAGGAGCCTATGTGACCTCTGCATCCCTGTAGATCTGAGCTCACCTTCTGTGGTCATGAGTAGGAACTTTACAAGCTACCCCAATATCAGGACCCATCTTCCTTGGGTGTAGCATAGAGCATGTTGTCCATCATCCCTTCAGAGGATAGAATATTCTCTACCATTGTTGATCCAAGTTGAGGGAAAGGTCCTATGGGGGCCCACAAAGGGGTATATTGTGTTTTTCTTGATAGAGATGACCAGTAACAATGGAGAGAGGGATTTAGGCCCATCATGTCTGTTTGGAAATCTCAGGATTCCCGGAATAGGGCCCCAGCTGAGGGGTTGAGCAGATAGGTCCTTTGTAACTTGGGTTTCATCTCAAATTTGTCTCTAATATTTCAAAGCAAAATCTAGGCTTTAGATGTAATGATGTAATGAAGACCTATCATAGTGAAGAATTCAAAGGACTAATTATTGTTCACAAAAATCTCACTTTATAAGATATTTTCTTGTCACTCAAATGTTCATCATTTTGCTAACATGTTGCTTAGTATTTCCTTTTAATTTTTGTCAACTTTAGTTATATTTAATCTTTTTGTTTAATCCATTCTAACTGCCTCTTTCTTTGCAAACAAAATCTTTCTCTTACCATTAAGTCAGGAGTATAAATAAATATGTACCTCTGTTAGTGAAACCTACTTTGGTGATTGGCTGAGACATTCTGATTCTTATTAGAAAACTGATTGCTGAAAATGGTTCACTCTTATCCACCAGAGGAAAAACAGTTGGAGCTGGCTATGGTGCACTGAATTCTAAGGCAGACTAATCAATCTAATTCTGTCTAAACCTATTTACCCTGTCCAGGAGATCTGCTAATGAGGAATGCCAGTAACTCCTAGTTCTTCACACTGCTCTCCAAAACTGAGTTAATGAACCAATTTAAAGGGACATTCTTGACATTTGCAAATTAGTTCACCTTGCTTGTTGGCTCAGCTTTCTATTTCATTGACTGTTATGGTCGTCATTTAACTAGTCCTTGATCTGAATTTTTTTTATACATCAGTAAAGCTTAAAAAATATCTTAACAATTGAATAGGTGTATGCTATCATCTAATTACCTTTACTTTAAGGTTTCTGTTTATAATGCTGAAGTTTAGAATTTTAAATGTCCCTTCAACCTCCAGAATAATATTGTTCCACTTTGTGTAACTGTTCTCAAGTGTAAGTACCACAAATTTTGCACACAATTGTGCATTATTAGTGAATCTGTATGTGGCTTTGATAGGCAGTTTTAGTGTGTTGAGTCTTTTGGTCCACATGCATGGAATATCTTTTCATTTCTTTGTGTCTTGTTTCTATTTACTTAAGCAGTGATTTATAATTTTAGTATATAAATTTTTCATCTCCTTTTTTAAGTTTATTCCTAGCTATTTGATTGTTTTACTGCTATTGTAAATAAAAAAATTAATGTTTGGATTTCTTTTTTATCAAGTTAATGTTTGCACATAAAAATGCTACTGACTTTTGTATATTAACTTGATAACCTACTACCTTCCATATTGATTAAGTCTCCAGGAGATGGCAGAGGACCCAGTGGGGGTTGTATTTTTCTGTGGAAAATTGGGAAATGTTATGCATGTACAAACTATTGTATTTACTGTTGACTGTAAAACATTTGTCCCCCTCAAAAAAAGTGTCCAGGAATTTTTACTCTATTCTTTTGAGTTATCTATGTATATTATCATATGATCTGCAAACGGTGACAGCTTTGCTTCCTCCCTCAATCTGTATCCCTTTTAATCTCTTCTCTGGCAGAACTGCTATAGCAATAGAATTTCCAGTGCTGAGTATTGAAGGTCACAGTGGACAACCCTGTCTTAGATTTCTTTTTGTTATGATTATGTTGGTTTTCACAACTGCACTGTTTTTGGCATACATGTTTAGAGTCTGTTGCTATAACATGCTTACTACCAGGTGTCAGCCCTCTTTTTTCAAGGCTCATTGAGCCCCCTCCCTCATATCTTCCCCCATTTCTCCTTTTGAATCCTTGGTTCTGAGTTAGTCTTAGAGAATTTTTATTTTATTTTATTTTATTTTTATTTGGGCTTGATTTTCTACTTGAACCTGTCTGATCCTTTATATTTATGTATATGCATATGTATATTTATTTATTTATTTTCCCTTTTGTTGCCATTTTTTGTTGTTATAGTTATTGTTGTTATTGATATCATCATTGTTAGATAGGACAGAGAAAAATGGAGAGAGGAGGAGAAGACAGAGGGGGAGAGAAAGATAGACACCTGCAGACCTGCTTCACTGCCTGTGAAGTGACTTCCCTGCAGTTGGGGAGCCGGGGGCTCGAACCAGGATCTTTATGCCAGTTCTTGCATTTCGCACCACTTGCACTTAACCAGTCCTTTCTTTTTTTTTTTTTAAAGTATCTCAAATATAACTAATATTTTCATTAGATATCAGCTGAAAATTTAGTATATTTGTGTACTCAGGTATAAAAAATAAATACCAAATGATGAGATTGGTTTTATATTGTGGTCTCACAGAGAAAAAAATAATTTTGAGTATTCTGGTGGTCATCTTAAATCATGCACTGTAGTAGGAAGCTATGGATAGAAAGTGTATGTTCATGGGGATCTATGTTCCATCAAAAGTAGATGAAATAGGATACCAGTATTTCTTATTTTTGCACTTATCTTTAGATTTGGTATGATCACTACTCCTTCATAACTTATATTATTACTCTGTGAGGATCATACTGGACAAAATCTTTTGTAGTTATGAAAGAAGTGGCCATTGATTCTTATTCTGTTTTATGTCTGCTCATTTAGATCCATGATACACATGCTGTGTTTTTTAACATCCAGTCTGTCTGACCCTACTTCCTAAAAATCTGTTTTGCCCTATTTCCAACTCATCTTTTATTCTGAACTAGAATGGATATAAAAGCTACAGAAACAGAAACATTGGCAATAGCAAGACATGCACTATTTTGGACTTGACAAGCTATAGTACAGCTGTCCACCTGAGAGATGTCTTGTGTTTCCAGGATAGATGAAGAGACTCTGTGTGACATATTCTTTACCTCATGGGTACTTTAAAAGACCTAAGGTTAAAAATGTCAATTAGATTAATCTAGTCCTCTGACAAATACTTAAAATTTGATGGGATATCAGTTCTCTCAGAGTTAGTGAACTCTTGGGTCAGTAAATACTACCTTTTGTTATTAGGCATAGTCACATCAACAATTTACAAAGCTTTGCTATAGCATTTTAATGTCTCACAGAACTAATTTAAACTATCTATAAAAAAAATTTCTCACAGTATATATTGCCTCATATGTTCACACAAAAACAAAACAGCATGGCTTTGAAGATAAAATATTGCTATTCATGACATGCCAAAATATTTAAATTAAATTCTCTAAAATAAAACATGATACTTTTTTTGAACTATAAATAAATACATTATACAATCTTGAATTTTTACTGTGTATTATTTTAATAATATATATCCTTTATTAAGCTTGGCTAACTATATTTCAAATTCAGAATATGTCAAAATATTCAATATTAACTAAAATTGTGAGAACTCAATATGTTGCTTTGAGAAGTCATGGTAGCTGTCTTTAAATATTCAAGAAAGTATTGCTTGAGTAAGATGGTCAGCTCTTTTGGAAATACACAAGCAAAAACCACAAAAAGTCAGCCTTAAAACAGAGCACACAGTGGGGTCGGGCGGTGGCGCAGTGGGTTAAGTGCATGTGGCGCAAAGCGCAGGGTCCGGTGTAAGGATCCCGGTTCGAGCCCCTGGCTCCCCACCTGCAGGGGAGTCGCTTCACAGGCGGTGAAGCAGGTCTGCAGGTGTCTATCTTTCTCTCCCCTTCTCTGTCTTCCCCTCCTCTCTCCATTTCTCTCTGTCCTATCCATCAACGAATTGTGTCAACAAGGGCAATAATAATAACCACAACGAAGCTACAACAAGGGCAACAAAAGGAGGGAAAAATGGCCTCCAGGAGCAGTGGATTCATGGTGCAGGCACCGAGCCCAGCAATAACCCTAGAGGAGGAAAGAAAAAAAAAAAAAACATAGCACACAGGTAGATTTCTGATATGTAAACATGCAATTGTATGAATGTAGTAAGTGCATTTATTGTCTTAAGGGGTGAAAAATTTAGTGAGGTTTTATAAAGAAATGAATGTGATTTATAAGTTAAATTATACTTAAAATAATGTCTCCTATTACTCAACTACATTTCCTTCTTTTTCTCCACAGAACACAGTATCTCACACTTCTGCTGAGAACTAACATTCTTTCTTAGAAGCTATTGCTTATCAAAATTATATTCAGTTGATTCCTTACCACCATAAATGTTTTGTATTTGATAAGGGCAAATCATTAAACTAAAACTATGCTTTAATGATTTCATGTTCAAGAATTACTTTGAAAAATTTAGTAGTTGACTCTAAAATAAGATGGGAGCATTGCTTCTTCGTATTTTGTAATCTAATGAAAATGTACTTCTGGGGCCAGACGGTAGCACACCTCACATTAAGTGCTCACATTACAGTGTGTGAGGACCCAGGTTCAAGCCCCTGATGCCCACCTGCAGGGGGAAAGCTTCAGGAATGGTGAAGCTAGGCTGCAGGTGTCTCTCTGTCACTCTCTATCTCCCCCTCCCCCCTCAATTTATCTGTCTCTATCCAATTATAACTAAATAAAAATATTTTTTAAAAAAGAAAGAAAGAAAATGCACTTCTATGGCTGGCAGTGTCACTCTCTTGACTAATATGTTTGCTTCATCATTGCATGATCCAAGGTCAACACAACCACCATCATACTGAAGTATTCTTTTTAAAAATTATTTATTTATTTATTCATGAGAAAGATAGTAGAGAAAGAACCAGCCATCACTCTGGTACATGTGCTGCCAGCCATCGAACTCAGGACCTCATGCTTGAGTCTAGTGCCTTAGCCACTGCACCACCTCCTGGACCATACTGAAGTACTCTTAAGTGCTGGTGACTTTCTGTCTATCTTTCTACATTGGCCTTTCTGTCTGAAAAAAAAAAAGTAGGCCTGGAATTGTGGAGCCCCAGTAGTTGACAAAGAAACAAAAAAGAAATTATTTAATATTGTATCAGGAAAAATATTATTCTCTTATTAACTATTTTAATGCCACAATCAAATCTCTTCACCACCTAAAGTAGAATATGATGATAATTTAAATTATAAATATCAGTAAGAGGAGAGAGTAGAATGAGGAAATTGAGAGAGAGAGAGAGAGAGAGAGAAAGAAATTGCTCTTATACTCTTCACTTTAATATGCTCAGCATGTTTGTCAGTATTGTGCTGCAAATGTCTATTCTTACATGGGAAATGAACAGGGACATTTATTGTCTTTGTATTTTCCCTTGCTGATGCTCAAGAATAAGCAAAAACGTATGTAAGCAGATGAAGCAAATAATTTTGTGTAATTAGCTTGTAGAATATGGGAAAGTAAATTGCTTGCCATATATAAGTAGGTATTTTTTACAAGATTAGATTATCATTAAAGAGTATCTAGAGTCAGCCTGTTAGAACACTCACTGAAATTTAGCGAGTTCGAAGTTAACTATGTGAACATTTTTGCAAGAAGTTTTCTAGAATGTTCAAATGGTTTTGAAAATGATGTAATTTCATTATGATGCTCCTCAATTGATAATAAAAGAATGTACTAATTTAATCTCTCATAAACGATAACCTTTAGATAAGGTTCTTATAGTATTTGTTATCATTTTGAACACTAAGATAATTGATATCATTGTTACTGTTGCCAATTTCAAAATACATAATTTGCTTGACTGTCATTTACCACACTTTATAATCACCATGGATGATGAATACAGCTTTAATGTACATTCTACTTTTCATTAGAGTAATGTCATTTCCAAGTTTCATTATCTGCATAAGATAGAATTGTGCTTCTGTGCTTGTTGAGTATTCTGCTTTACAGGAGAACTAAATGCAATTTAAAACTTCTTGTTAAAACTATTTTAAAGGGCCAGGCAGTGGCATACTTGGTTAAACACACATAGTACAATGTACAAGGATCTGGGTTCAAGCCCCCCCTTCCCCACCTGCAGCAGGGGAATGCTTCATAAGCAGATCTGCAGGTATTTATCTTTCTCTCTCACTTTCTATCTTCTGTTTCTTTGCTTAAAAAGTGAGTTATGATTTTGAATTTTTTCACATACTGAGTTCCATTAACACATTTTAGGTTACTAGAGAAATGGCTCAAACACCCAGGGTCGTTGTGTGTAGCAGAAGGTGGAAGGTCTGGCTTCTGTAATTGCTTCCCCGCTGAACATGGATGTTGACTGGTCATTCCATACTCCCAGTCTGCCTCTCTCTTTCCCTAGTAGGGTGGGTCTCTGGGGAAGCAGAGCTCCAGGACATATTGGTGGGGTCTTCAGTCCAGGAAAGCCTGGCCGGCATCCTGATGACATCTGGAACCTGGTGACTGAAAAGAGAGTTAACATATGAAGCCAAACAAATTGTTGAGCAATCATGGACCCAAAGGTTGGAATAGTGGAGAGGAAGTGTTGGGGTGGGGGGTACTCACTGCAAACTCTAGTGTACTTCTGCTTCCTTTTTTGTGGTTCGTTAGCCTGTATGATAGTTTTCCATCCTTTCACTTTAAGTCTGTGTTTATCTTGTTGTGTCAGATGCTATTCTTGCAAGCAGCATATGGTTGGGTTATGTTTTCTGATCCATCCCCCCACTCTGTTTTTTAATTGATTAATTTATTTTTTATTTTATTTAATTTTTTTAATTAACTAGGAGGAGGGAGAAGGGGAGAGTGGGTAGAGGAGTTAGGAGTAGTGAAACAAGTTACTCTCACAATGGATAAGACACCTAGTCCCCTAGCAATGGAAGATACCCTAAGAGTTAATTCTGGTCAACCTAAAGGAGAGGGGGGGGAGAGATACACCTTTATATAATATTAATAATAAAATAGAGCAGGGTAAAAAAACCTGTTCCAGATTGCCTCAAGCCTCTTGAGCAGAGGCAGCTGATTGTTAAGAAAGTAAAACAAACAAACAAACACCTCAGGAATAGACAAGAATAGCAAGAATAGACAGTTATGCAAATCTATTATCCACTGTATATTCTAGGGGTAGCTAGAGGAGAAAGGGAAGTAGAGCAGAGATACACGCAGAAAGAGTCCACTCTGAGTCAGATTTCTTCCCCAAACTAATTCCCAAATGTGTATCAGTGAATTCAGAAAGCTGAAGGAGGAAGGAAAAAAGGATGACAAGAATGAGAAAAAGATGAAAAAAAGAGAGAGAAAAGAAAAAAGATAAGAAAAAGAACAGTAATAAAAGAGCAGTGAAAGGAAAGAGTTATTTATTTATTTATTATTTAATTAGCTAGGCAGGGGGGAAGGGGAGAGGTAGGAAGAGTGAAATGAGTTACTTTAGCAATGGATAAGATACTCGGTCGGTCCCCTAGCAATGGAAAATACACTAAGAGTTAATTCTGGTCAACCTGAAGGAGAGGGGAAAAGGGATACGTGTTTATCTAGTATTGATAATAAAATAGAACAGAGTAGAAAACCTGTCCTGTCTTCAGCTTGGATGGCTCCAGATTTCCTCAGGCCCCTGAGTGGAGGCAGCTGATTGTTGAGAAAATAAAGCAAACAAACAAACAAAAAAAAAACCTCTCGCAGTCTTTCCCTGTCTGAGTAAGGCTCTGCTTGGTGGAATAGCTGGAACTGGCCACTTAGAAAGAAGAAAGGCCAAGGGTTTCAGAAAGGCATAGAGTTGGAGTTGGAATGACACCCCCTGGTGGGACAGGAATCTTGGTAAAGAAAGACGCTCAGCAGGGGAGCCTGCTAGGAGCAGATCTCTGGCCCCCAGGGACTAGTTATGGGGGGGTTCAAGGGTGTGCTTCGGGAATAATAGTTAAAAATAATTTTTTTCCTTTCTTTTTACTTTATTTTCTAACCCAAATTGAGTTATAGTCACCTCCTTGGTGTCACCACTAGAATCCCTTATTGACGGTCCTGCTAAAGAAAAAAATCCTACCATTTCCAGTAGATGTTGTTGGAGCTCAAGCCACTAGCAGCTTCTCAGTCCACCATTTTCCAGAATCCTGCCACTAATTCATTTTCTAAATGCAAGAGGCTATTTTAAGGAGAAGGTGACATTTTCAGAAAGGTCACAAAGTATTTTCTTAATTAGTACAACTGAAAGATGTATCTTTGATACTGTTTCCCAAGACTCTTCCTTCTCCATTAAATAGCTCCTACTTATAATCAACATTTAATTCTGTATTCAGCTACTTCCTCTACTAACAACTGATATAAGTGCTGGCTTATTGAAAGTTCTACAACTTTCACTAGTTTCATTAAAGTTCATTATGCATTCTGTGACTTCGCTAACTTGATATGATCTTATAAAAAACTATTACCATAGCATTACTTCTCAGTACTTGGTATTCTAAGATACTCTGCTGTTTTGTAGCACACACCATTAAGTCCTGCCTAATTTTTTATATAGCTAAACACAGTTCTCTGTACAAATGCATAACTAATTATTAACTGTTAAACATTACAAAAATAATAGGTCTGAAAATGTGTTTCGTTAATGATTTTAGCTAATGGAGTAAACATATTGAAATGTGAGAGATTATTTTATTAAAGCTAGGAGATTTCCCACTAAAAATGTTAAGTCCACGCATTTCTGACTATCACTTCCTTCATTTGTTTAATGAAGAGTTTAAGTGGAGCTTTTCAAAGATCACTTACTGCATAATTTGTTATCAAGGCTGATCACTTGGCAATAGGGATTTCCTGAAACAGTTCTTTTGAGGTATTAGAATCAGGACTTTATGTAAATACTCATCCTGTCTTTGACTCCACCTGCTGCTCCACCTCCTACCCTCTCCTCTCCCTGCCTCCTACCCTCTCCTCTCCTTCCTACCTACCTACCTCCTTCCTGCCCTCTCATACCCTCTCCTCTCCTTCCTACCTACCTCCTTCCTGCCCTGTCATCCTACCTCCTGCCTCCTGCCATCTCCTCTCCCTTCCACCTGCCTCCCTGCCGCCGCCTCCTGCGGGAGGGGGGAAAACACTCAGGTCCCGGGGATCCGATCCCGGGACCTGCGGCGTGAGAGGCGAGAGCGCTAGCTAAAGGCCTCACAGTTTTGGAGAGAGAGTCTAGTATTACATAGTAAGAACTCTTCCTGGCTTGCCTGTCACAGTGTTACCTCCTGGGGTTTTTAATAATTTTAAAAGCATATTATATCTTTGCAATTGCTTCTATTCTAACTATATTTGACTTAATTTTCTGTTACATATTAGTTAGAAATTAAGTTTTGGTTTTAACTTCAAATTTTTATTTTCTAAAGACATTATTCAAACATGAGAAATAATTATAAATAATATTAATTAAGAAAACAGATTTTAGCTTTGGAGGTAGGACAGTGAACTCTCTGGCTGGAGAGAGAGCCAGCATTTATGGTCATGGCTGTGCAAAAGATTTTAATTCCTGAAGCTCTGAGGTTTGAGAAACAGCATAAGGGTTATACAGAAAGATTTTTCATGCCCAAGGCAACAAAGGTCCCAGGTTCAATCCCCAGCACCACCATAAGCCAGAATGAGCAGTGTTCTGGTTTCTCTGTATCTTTCTATGTGTGTTGCTCATTAAAATTTTTTTTGACTTTTTAAATTTTCTATTTATAAAAAGGAAACATTGACAAAACCATAGGATAAGAGGGGCACAGCTTTGCACAATTCCCACCACAAGAACTCTGTATCCCATCCCCTCCCCTGATAGCTTTACTGTTCTTTAACCCTCTGGGAGTATGCAGAAGGGGTGCAGAAGGTTGAAGGTCTGGCTTCTGTAATTGCTTCCCCACTGAACATGAGCATTGACAAGTCGCCATACTCCCAGCCTGTTTCTCTCTTTGCCTAATGAGGAAGGGCTCTGGGGATGCAGAACTCCAGGACACATTGGTGGGGTTGTCTGTCCAGGGAAGTCTGATCAGCATCATGCTAGCATCTGGAACCTAGTGGTTGACAAGAGAGTTAACATACAAAGCCAAACAAATTGTTGACAAATCATGGACCTAAGGAATAGTGCAAATGAGTTGGGGGGGTCTTCCATTTTGTAGATAGCTAGTAGACATATTTTAGTTATATTCCAAAAGGCCTGTGGATATACTAGATTTTTTTTTTTTCTTTTTGCCCCGACCCTGAAATCTGATATGCAGGTGGATTCAAGTTATTGTCTGGGGCGATTATGTCATGGCTGGAAAAAGGACCAGAAAGCTGGATCAGGGAAGAGAGTAGCTCCCTAATTTGGAAAAGGGGTATAAATATCGTTGACTGTAAAACCCCATCGATTTGATGTGATCTGGGGCTCATAATTAGCTTAGGAGCCTTTGTGACCTCTGCATCCCTCTAGATCTGAGCTCACATTCTGTGATAATGAGTAGGAACATTCCATGCTGCCCCAATATCGACCCATCTTCCTCAGGTGTAACATAGAGGATGTTGTCTATCCTCCTTTTGGAGGATGGAACATTCTCTACCATTGTTGATCCAAGTTGAGGGCAAGGTCCTATGGGGACCCACAAAGGGGTCTGTTTTGTTGTTCCTGATAGAAATGACCAGTAACAATGGAGAGAGGGATTTAATCGAGTTCTAGGCCCATCAGGTCTGTTTGGGAATCTCAGGACTCCCCGATTAGGGCCCCAGCTCGTGGGATGGCCTGATAGTGACTAAAGAATCATAGTTAAAGTATGCCAGTCTCTTGCCCTTCTTCAGCTTTTACAGTCCTTGCTTTGATAAGGTTATCTTTGGAGTGAGTGAGAGAACTGTAATAGGAAGTAGGTGAGGAGGGTATCTAAGTCTAAGTGGACACTACTTCATTATGAACTTGATACTGACTCACTACAGACTATTGTGTATTTTTGCTTTCAGGTATATATTTTGCCCTAATTTATGGATACATGTGAACATATGCTCTATCTTACAGGACCTGGTCTATATCCAAGTTTTGGGACTTTGTTAGGAAGTGAATCTCCTGGAATGGAATTAGAGAGTATCATGAAAGGAAAGGTTTCACCTAAGTAATGAGGGTGGAGGGTTGGCATTCCATGCCTGACGTCTCTGGACACAGTCTGAAGTAAAGCATGCTGAGGTGGTATTCCTTGCACTGATTAGGTTGGGGTAGGTGGATGCAATATCATTTGGTATGACTTGAGAGAAGCATGCAGGGAAGTGAACCCCAACCCAGAGGTTCCAGGACTGGGGGAAATATAGGCTCTATAGTGGAAGTGGGAGGTTCCTGCTGTCTTAGGGTTTAAGAAGACAATAGCTAGTTATTGCTATAATCAGATTGTTTGGCAACTGGGTTAACTGAAAAATCCCTTTGTTAGGATTTGCTGTATCATACACCATCACTATATTTTATGTTCTTTGACATTATTTGTATATAGCTGTGCCACTGGTTGCTTCTGTTCTCCCTGGACTAAGCTTTTAAGACAGTCATCATATCAAAGACTCAGCCTATGTATTAAAAAGACTCAATCTATGCTTTAAAAATTTTGAGACATTCAATCAGTTCAGTTTTTCCCCTCTCATATTACTTACATAGTGATTTATATGACTACAAATTAATAGGAGTGTACATGAACACCATTCCCACCACCAAAAGACTGTGTCCCATTCCACCCCCCTTCCTCCACCCCACCACATGAAGCTGAACAACCACCCTCACCCTCCACCCAGGGTTTTTACTTTGGTGTCGTACTACAAATTTAGTCAAATCCTGCTTCAAGTTTCCCTTTCTGTTCTTCTTTCTCAACTTCTGTTTATGAGTGGGATCATCCCATACTCGTCTTTATCTTTCTGACTTAGCTCACTCAACATAATTCCTTCTAGCTCCATACAAGATGGGTCAGAGAAGGTGGGTTCATTGTTCTTAATAGCTGCATAGTATTCCATTGTGTATATATATACCACAGCTTTCACAGCCATTCACCTGTTGTTGGACACCTTGGTTGCTTCCAGGTTTTAGCTGTTATGGATTGTGCTGCTATGAACATAGATGTACACATAACTTTTTGGTTGGGTGACTCATTAAAATATTTTTAAAAAGAATTGCTGAGCTCTCAAAAATGAAATTCCTCTGTGTGTGTGTGTGAATGCCTTTTTTTTCCTTTTCCTTTCTTTTCTTTTTCTCTCAGTTTATCACTGGGGCTCTTTGCCTGCGCCACAAATCCACTGCTCCTTGCAGCCATTTTTTCCAGTTTTTTGTTGTTGTTGTTGTTGCTACTGATGCTGCTGTTATATAAGACAGAGAGACATTGAGAGAGGAGGGGAAGATAGAGAAGGGGAGAGAAAGATAGACACTTGCAAAACTGTTCCACTGTTTGTGAAGCGACCCTCTTCAGGAGAGGAGCCAAGGGCTTGAACCTGAAGAAAGGTCCTTTTTTTTTTTAAATCAACAGTTGACTTTTTTTTGTTTTGTTTTATATTTATTTATTTTATATAGAGAAATTGAGAGTGAAGCAAGTGAGAAAGAAGAGAAGAGACACCTACAGCACTGCTTCATAACTGCTGAATCTTCCTCTATGCAGGTTAGGACTGACTTGGGGCTTGAACCTGGATCCATGTCTCTGGTGACGTGGGCTCTCAATAAGGTGAGCCACCACCCTGCCACAAGCATGAAGTTCTGACTTTGACTACCAGAATGATCCCTGATTACCTCTTTTCTCTCATAAATAAGTAAATATTTAAAAATAAAAGATAATATAAAATTGTTGTTGAAATATAGTTATATAAATTATAACTACAATGCTGTAGTGTGTAACTATGTATACTGCATTGTAGAGAAGTTGTCAGAAGAGTGAGTAGTTTCTTTTTCTTGAATCTGTAAGAAAAAAGACTATCTGTTCTACCAGAAAGGGCAAAAAGCAGAATAGAGCTGCTTTTTATGTAATATGTGAGCAGGTGGCTAAGCAATACATTTTGACTGAGCATAGTGGATTCACACTGAGGCTAACAGCGCCTTTTATTGATAATCTTCCACCATCTGTTCTCAAGATTTATTCATACAAAGAAAAAGGCAGGTGATAAAATAAGAATGTAAATAAGTGGCAACACTTAAGTTCTGAATCATACTGTGACTTTGCAAAGTGGATCAGTGCTACTGTTGCTTTTCTAAACATTACATGGTTTGAGCTAGGAAAGTTGATGGTCATCTTCCACTTGCTGATAGGTTTAGGAAAATGCTTTTGAAATATTACACTCATAATTAAAAGTTTGAGAAAACATTCTAAAGTATTTGAACTTTTGTGTGGGGCTGACACTTTTAGTCTGGAATAGAAGAATAAGTAACATGTCTATGATCATCTAAATTAATAAGAGTAACAGGCACAATGAGAGGACAATGTGGTACTATAAACAGGAGAGAAAAGATGAAAGTTCATAATGTTAAAATATCAAATTGCAGGGACTGGGAAGTGACAGACCAGGTTAAGCACACACAGTACAAAGCATATGGACCTGTGCAACAATCCCAGTTAGAGCCTCCAGCTCCCCACCTGCAGAGGGAATGCTTCACAAGCAGTGAAGCAGCTCTGCAGGCATCTGTCTTTCTCTCTCCTTCTCTCTATCCTCTCCCCTCTCAATTTTACTCTGTCCTATCCAAACAATATTTTTTAATTTGTTTTTTGTTGTTGTTTTTCTTTTTTGATTGGCCACAGGAGCAGTAGATTCTTAATGCAGGCACTGAGCCCCAGCAATATCCCTAGAGGCAAAAAACAAATTAAGTTGCCACATTAACAAGTACTTGAAATCCCTAGAAAAAATAATAAGCAGTGAAAATGTAATACTAAATACAGAAGATAACAAGAAGATGGAATTCCTAGAGGAACCAAAGAAAACTAGATCATTTATGTGTTAGGACTTACAGAAAAAAAATGAAGATACAGAGAAGTAGAAATTGTGATAAGAGATAAACCTAGGGGGTTGGGCGTTAGCACAGTGGGTTAAGTGCATGTGGCGCAAAGTGCAAGGACCAGCTTAAGGATCCTGGTTTGAGCCCTTGGCTCCCCATCTGCAGGGGAGTCGCTTCACAGGTGAAGCAGGTCTACAGGTGTATGCAAAGGAGACAAGAGTATGCAAAGAATATCCAAGAGTATGCAAAGGAGACAACTTGATTGTTTTGAACAGCTGACTAGAATTCCATCATGTGTATATACCCCAAGTTTTTAACCACCCATCTGATGTTGGACATCTGGGTTGCTTCCAGGTTCTGGCAATTGCAAATCATGCTGCTATGCATATAGGTATACCTATGTCTAACAGATCTTAAATATCATAGATCTACTGAATAAGCCTAAAAAACAGCCTCTTGACAGAATAGTGTTGACCAAGAGTAAGGGAATATTGACTCAGAAAATGATTTCAATCACAACTGTTTTAATGAAAGAAAAACATGACTAACAGTTACTGTTCTTGTCAGACAAAAGCAAAATAAAATACAGCAGCCAAATCACTGTTTTAGCAAGACTTTACGTCTTCAGATGAATTATGAGATAAAAATAAATGAGTACATAAATAATCGCTCAGTAAAGTTTAAAGTGTTAGAAGAAAGCAGGTATTCTCAGTTTCTCGTATGCTTTCCTAACACAGTAGGCATTCAGTAACATCTGTTAAGAGTTTCAAAAACAGCCAAACACTGACAGTCTGTGAAGTTTTAATTAAAGGAAAGAGAGTTTGAGACTTAGTAAAGTTTTTAGGTTATTGATGCCTAAAATTTATGTAAATGTGAGGAGAAATTCTGGGTCAATTTTTCATTGATGGAATTCACCTTAGGAGTCCTGTCTTCCAGTCTCCTTTTATATTGCTTCAGGGAAAAAATTTTCTATGTAAAGTAAAGAGAAAAAAATTCATAATGTTAGTAGTCATAGCACTGCCATTTTAACTTTCTAAATTGGAACTCAGAAAAATGCATATTGTTTACTTGAAAGGGTTTTATCTTTATTTTTCTTTTGATGGTAATGCTGGTTTATGAGGGTTTTACCTTGATAGATATCTAAAAGAGCTAATAGTAAGAGTTATTGGAAAAGTAAAATTACGTACAGTTTCTTAAATATGGAAATTGTATCCAAAGCTGTTTCTTGTTGAAGTTAGCTTAAGGTATAAGTGAAATATGTCTTTTAGTTATTTCTTATAAGTGGAATAATATTAATATATGTATCAAAGTAAAAATTTAAGTAAGTGTTGAGAAGATTATTTAAAATATAAGTTATGGCATTTACTGTCTCTGAATATTGGAGATTCATAAAGAATGAGTTTTATTTTTCTCTCATGCATAACAATACCTTTTATGATCATCATGCATGAACACTACATATAATTAGAGATTTAATAAGTTGAATGCATAAAGTTTATAAATATAAAAAGTACACATGATATATTTAAATGAATCAAAGAAAAAAATCTACCATAATGCATGTGAATTGAAGATAGGTAATGAACTATCATTATTAGTACAGTAAGTAATGCAGCAAATGTGTTTCTTCAGGAAATAGAAGTATTCTAGTGTGAGAATATTTCATCTGCACTTCTCCAATTTCTTAGAGTGAACTAAACTAAAACTTTTAGATTTTTCTCATTTTAAGATATTTGTCATATTAAATACATATAACATAAAATTAGTTAGCTCAATGATAAATGTAGGGTTCAGTAGCTTTTAAAATATGAAATCCTTGCACTTTTTAAAGTATAAAGGCATCACTAACTTTTGTTTCTGGTCACTAAAATGGCCACTCCCCAGATATACAGCTTCAGTTTCCTATGCCCCATTGGTATGGTGTGCTTTTTTGCCTTTCTTTTCCTTTCTAGGGAAGAATTAAACCTCAGAGAGACCTAGGAGACAGTTCAGTCGGTAAAGCACACTCCTTACACCCCTCTGGTGCACCATATATGGGAGCACCATAGAAGATACCCAGAAAGTCCATAGAGAGTACAGTGGTGGTTTAACAACCCTCCCTCCCTCTGTTCCAGGAAGGCCACTCAGCAGCATCCTGGATGCGTGAGACCCTGGGTTCAATCTGATACTGCATCAAAAATAAATATAAATCAAGGTCCAGAATATTAAGGGGATTTGTATAACAATATAATTTCCAGTACCAAAATTGGGGAACACTTGACTTCTAGGTTCTTTCTAAAAACCTTAGTGTTTTTTAAAACTAAATAAGTTGTTCATAAGATATTACATTCCTGTTTCTTTCCATGATAGTTTCCTTTTCTTTTCTTTTTCTTCCTTTCTTTCTTTTCTTTCTTCTTTTCTTTCTTCTTTTCTTTCTTCCTTCCTTCCTTCCTCTCTTTCTTTCTTTCTTTCTTTCTTTCTTTCTTTCTTTCTTTCTTTCTTTTTTTTTTTTCCTCCAGGGTTATTGCTGGACCTCGGTGCCTGGACCACGAATCCACTGCTCTCGGAGGCTATTTTTTCCCATTTTCTTGCCCTTGTTGTTGTCGTTATTATTGCCATTAATGTTGTTGTTGGATAGGACAGAGAGAAATGGAGAGAGGAGGGGAAGACAGAGAGGGGGAGAGAAAGATAGATACCTGCAGATCTGCTTCACTGCCTGAAGCGATGCCCCTGCAGGTGGGGAGCCAGGTGCTCAAACCAGAATCCTTGTTCTGGTCCTTGCGTTTTACACCATGTGCACTTAACCCACTGCACTACCACACAACCCCAGATAGTTTCCTTTTCATGCTGATTTCCCTTATGTTACTTCGTAATTATAAGTGAATTTTGTTGTTGTTTTCCACCTTGTTTATTTTTCTAAAATAAAGGTAATACTTGATATTCTTCTCTTTTACTGAGAAATCTTAAGCATTTTTAATAGTATGCATGTATGCATACACATATACATTTCCCCTAATCATTTAGCTATATTTAACTACAGCATTTAGATAAGTATATTATGTTTGTATCATTCATCACAGTTTCATCTGCCTATACTAAAATTAATGTAAAATGCTTCTATTTGTTGGATCTGAGCTCTGCTATCATTATTCAATCTGCAAACTGCTCCCTATTTGAATCAATAAAAGGCTGAGAGGTCTTGACAAGCTATATTTTTTCTAATATTGATTTTGATGACCAAGCTGGTGCCCTAGAGTCTAACCATTGATTTTAAAGGGGAGGCCTGTCAAATTGGAGGCCAATTTTGTGCTATTAAACAGATCAGGTCTTGTAATTAAAGAAAATGTCAGGCTGTCATATTTTACAAAAGGGCCATGGGAATATTTTCACGCACTTTTAAAGCAAATTAGAAAGTAAGCAGACCTGCTGGAGCCAAACACATGCACCAAACCCCATGTAAGGTTATTTAGAAACTAAATCAATGGTAAAATGATATGTGATTCGTTGTTTTTCTATTTTCCCAAGACTCAACGATTTAAGAGATAATTTATGATTCCTGGCTTTAATAATATGCACCGGTATGTCAACTTAAAATAAAACAAAGTCTCCTGAAAGCAAGTAGCATCCAAATAAAAAGTTAATTTACCATCAGGTTGATGAAAACTATTCAAACTATTCTGTAGTCTTTTCTTTCTCTCAGTATCCTTTTAATACTACTTGTAAATCACAATTCCTTTCTCTGTTCTTACTATATATTTCTTCCATTCTTCTATCCATTGGAGAGAGAATTATAGGGTATACACAGGCAAAAAAAACTGTTGAAGATAAACCACCTGATGGGAGGCTGGACAGTGGTGCACCCAGTTATGCGCACACACTACTATGCACAAGGACCCAGTAAGCCTCTGCTGACTACTGCAAGGGGGAAGTTTCATGAGTGGTGAAGCAGGTTTACAGGTATCTAACTTTCTCTCTCCCTCTCAATACTCCTTCCATTCTCAATTTCTCTCTGTCCTATTCAATTAAAAAAATTGAAAGAAAATTTTTAAAAAAGGAAAAAAAAATGACCACCAGAAGCAGTGGATTCATAGTGCTGGCACAGAGTCCCAGCAGTAATCCTGGTGGCAGGCAAAAAATGAAAAACTACCTGATGGTTTCATTTCTATGTGGATTATAGGTGACTAAAACAAATGGATTTACAATAATAATAATAATAATAATAATATAATCAAGCTTTCTCTTGGCCTTTGTGAGAACTATGGTGATTGTTGGAAGAGGCAGAAATGTGTTATGATAACATAAATACTATGTGTAGGTGTGAAATTTATACTTTTGAAAATACTGTTAAATATCTAATAAAAATGGGAATAAAGACATTGAAATTCGCATGGGAGTGAAAGGAAGACACCAATATAAAAAATGATGGCATTCATTGTAATATATTTATACTACAGGTGCTTTCAAAAGAAGTGAATTACTGAATAACTTCTCCAAGGGTATTTAGAATTTTTTTCCATAAACAATATCAGTATGAATTTTGATTTACTTCACAAAGTTAAACAATTTATTAAATATATATGTATATATATATATATATATATATGTGTGTGTGTGTATATACATATTTAATTAATGTCTAAGGGGCCAGGCTGTGGTATACCTGGTTGAGTGCATGTGCAATCTAAGTTTTAGCCAAGGTTCCAAAATATACCTCCATAAAAATATCTGGGATCCTGTATTACTTACTATTTACTTATTTTCTTCCATGGTAAGCTTTCCTGTGTAAATATATATTTTTCATTTTACTGGGTGGGGAGAGTGGGTGATTTACAGTATAGTCATTTAGCACATAGCCTTAGCCTCTAATAGCCCCTTCATTGGTGTTTAGCGGGCACACCAGGAATTCTCGTTATTTGGGAGCCTTCCCCATCTATCATAGTCCCTAAAGTTGTCCAACCTGTACACTCACTGTTATTTAAAGACCACTGGTTCTTGTCTGAACGTTACCTCCATACACAATTCAGTAAATGTCTGGAGGCAATGGGGTGGCAGGATCTATTTCTTGCGCTCTGTTTTCTAAAGAATCCTACTTTAAATATCAACCAACACTGGTAGGCATCTGTTTTATGTTTTACAACTAAATAATTGTTTTATATATTACTATTTAGAAACATTGAAAAAGAAATTGTGACAACTGTCTTATAAATCACTATTTCTCCTCAATACATTTATTTGAACAAATTAATGCATAATACATAAAAGAAAGAAATCATTAATGATAGATTTTGCCATTTCTCTAAAATTTAGAAAACACATGTGAACATTCCCTTACAAACTCCTTTAAAAGTGTCACTCTGGGGCTGGGGAAACAGCATAATGGTTATGGAAAAAGACTTTCATGCCTGAGGCACCAAAAGTCCCAGGTTTAATCCCCAGCACCACTACAATCTAGAGGTGAGCAATGCTCTGGTTTAAATAAATAAAGTCATTTAACAAAATCCATTAAAATCTCTTACGATAGTCAAGGCACTGAAAAGCAAAAAAAATATATATATAATCTAATAATTGTATTTATTTATTTTTATTGAGGAGGTTAATACTTTACAGTGTATTTGGGGAGTCCGGTGGTAGCACAGCGGGTTAAGCACAGGTGGTGCAAAGTGACAGAAGTCAGGCAACTTGTATTCCCCTTGTTATGCTATGGTCTTGTCAGTAAATAAAAGTTTAGAAAAGGGAGTTCTGGTGGTAGCACAGTAGGTTAAGCTCAGGTGGCGCAAAGCACAAGGACCAGTGTACAGATCCTGGTTCAAGCCCCCGGCTCCCCATCTGCAGGTGAGTCACTTCACAAGTGGTGAAGCAGGTCTGCAGGTATCTGTCTTTTTCTCCCCTTCTCTGTCTCCCCCTCCTCTCTCCATTTCTCTCTGTCCTATCCAACAACAACAACATCAATAACAACAACAATAATAACTACAACAATAAAACAAGGGCAACAAAAGAGAATAAATAAATTAAATATCACATCTCCACTATAGAGCCTCTACTTCCCCCAGTCCTGGAACCCTTGGATAGGGCCCACTTTCCCGTATGCCTCTCCCAATCCATACCAAATAATATTGCATCCGCCGATCACAACCTAACCAATGCAACGATTGCCACCTCAACATGCTTCACCTCAGACTGTGTCCAGAGACTTCAGGTGTTGAATGACAACCCTTCAGCTTTCCTTTTATAGTACACTCTAATTTCATCTCAGGTGGTTCACTTTCTAACAAAGTCCCATAACCTAGATATACACCAGTTTCTGTGAGAGAGAGCATATGTTCACAAGCTATCAGGGGAGGGGGTGGGTTATTGAGATTGGGTGGTGGGAATTGTGTGGAGTTGTACCCCTCCTACCCTATGGTTTTGTTAATTAATCCTTTCTTAAATAAAAATTAAAAAAAGAAGAGATGACCCCACAAACTAAGAATCTTCATAATGCTTTTGTATAGGAATGTCAGATGTGAGAAGAATATCTTGGGGTGGTTGGAAAGGGTGACTTTGTGGAAAAGAGGATATTTAATGTACTAGTAAAAGGTAAGGTTTTGTACTTGGTGATTATTTGTCAGTAGATGTAAGGTGGACCTGAAAAAGTGCATCTTTCTGTAGTTGCTGACCAACAAGATAGTAAATTAGCATTTGCAATACTAAAGCTGATGGTAAAGGAACTATGATTAGTGCAGTTGATGCTTTGGGGAGTGTGTTGACATTTAAATCCCAGGAGTCCCATCACTGCTGAAGACATCATCCTACTCTTTGCTTTTATTTTTTAAAGATTTATTTATTTATTTGTTTATTGAGAGAGAGAGAAAGGGAGAGACACTAGGGCACTGCTCTACTCTAGCATTGGTGATACCAGGAATTGAATCTGAACATTCTGGGGTCTCATGTATGCAAGTCTGGTGTGCTACTGCTTCACTATCTCCCCCTGGCCTCTCTACTGTCCAATCGTTGTCAGGACATTGTAACCACATTGACTCAGAACTTTAGGAAAGGGGATCAGGCGGTAGCGCAGTGGGTTAAGTGCACGTGGCGCGAAGTGCAAAGACCAGTGGGGAGCCACTTCACAAGCAGTGAAGCAGGTCTGCAGGTGTCTATCTTTTTCTCCCCCTCTCTGTCTTCCCCTCCTCTCTCGACTTCTCTTTGTCCTATCCAACAACAACAATAATAACCACAACAATGATAAAATAACTAGGGCAACAAAAGGAAAAATGTAGCCTCCACAAGCAGTGGATTCATGGTACAGACATTGAGCCCCAGCAATAACCCTAGAAGCAAAAAAAAAAAAAATTTAGGAAAACCAAAGTGTTATATCATTTAAATATATTTTCATACCAAGTCATAGAATTCTTTTTAAATGGTGCAATTATTTAATTGGCAAAACATTTTTACTTAAAATATTTCTATAGTTTTTGTTAATTGCAGTTCAGAGATTTTTAAATAAACATTTAAATGTACATCTCTCTTCTATTTGAAATGTTCATTTTCACCCTCTTCTCAAAAGAAGACTCTGGGAGGGAAATTGAGGAGCAAATTGTAATCCAAACTGTTTTTTCATGTGACCCTCATTTACGAATTACAGAAAGTTGAATTTTAATTTCTCAGAACTGTGGAAAGGACAAAAATGTAAAAATACATTACCTTTTATTGTTGTCACCAGGACTTAACTTCAGCTCAGCGTTTTCAGATAGAGAGACAGAGGTAGCTAAAGGGAGAGAGGGAACAGTGCCAAGTAAAGGTCAGGATTGAATCAGAGTCTCGAGTATGGCAGAGCAAACCCACTCCCAGGTGAGCTATCTTGCTGGCAAGAAATAATACTTTTCGCAGAATGAAAAATTAATTTTAAAAAGGTTTTATTTCATTGATGTGAAGCAAATCCCTCTGCTTCAATTAAGAGCAGTTGGAGGAAACAGTGACAACAGAAGTCAGACTCCGAGAAGTGCCTAACGAGATGACTACTGGCTCTGGAGGGCAGCCAGGCTGTCAGGCTGTTATTCACGGGTGTTATGTTACTGACAGTAGCTTCATGACATTTGTACCTTGACACCAGAATGTGTGAACAGCTGCAGTGCCAGTGGTAGAAAGGCAAGGAAGAACTTTTTCAGCTGTAGTTGCTCTCATGGATTCTCAGTTTCTTAAGAGCACAGTCTATAAAAACTGACTTCAGCTTGCTATCTTCTTTGCAAAGGTTTTTGCATTGGTGTCTAGAAAGCAGTTTCATGCCATGCCTTTACACTTAAGGGAAATAAGCCCCCACCCTTTTTAATTCCTTTTAGATAGAAGACTTGTGTATTTAATGTGCGACAAATGACAGTGACAAGGTTGATCTGAGAGCTCATGGTTTTGTGAAATGAAATGTTCACTAACCAGTTCTGTGCTCCGTCCTTTGCTGTATACAGCCCTTTTGACCTCGTGCTGAGGAAGCCAAAAAAGACAAAAGGGGGATATTCTATTTACCTTGAATCTGGATGGTATTCTTAACTAATAGTGACAGATCTAATAGTGACCTCGGTGACTGCAGCTAATGGCAGAACTGCAGGTTGTCAGGAAATGAGAGAGGTCAGAAGACTAGTGCACATAAGCACATACGTGAGAAAGGAGTTCAAATGATAAAAGGTGAGAGATGATTTTAGAAAATTTTATTTTTGGAACTCTGCCAGTCTGGCTTGGTGCTCTCAAGGTTCTTTTGGGCATATCAACATGTAACTAGCATTTGGTCATGTGCAGGAAAGTCTAGCCATTGGAAGGCATGCACTACCATTTGCTGTCAGTTTCTGTCTGTGCACCCGCTAACACTAATCTGGGTGTACCAAGCTTACTCTTTACTGTTGGACTGTTGTGACCATTTTTTATTTCAAAAATGGAAAAAGTATTTTGAGGCAAGCATAAACAACTTTCCATCAAAGAAAGATGAGAAGGTATTTTATAGCAATTAATTTGCTATAAGAAAAAACTGTACTAATACTTTACAACATGTGGGGTCATTTTCACTCTTACTTTCAATTTCATTACTGAGTTTTCTGGTTTTTTATGATTTATTTATTTATTAACACAAGAGCTGGAGAAGGAAAGAGTGGGAAAGACAGACTTAGAGGAAGCCAGAGCATCACAGTGGCCCGTGGGATGCCAGGGATGGAACTCAGAGCCTCATGCTTCACTTCACCCACTGCACCACTTACCCAGCCCATTATCTGTTTTCTCTTCTGAAAACTGTGTTTCAAAATTCAAAGATAGAACTTCTTCTTTAGTAACATTTCAGATATTCTGTACATAAACCAACAAGATTTTCTAATGGTAGAAAATCCAGGATGGTGTTTTAGAGAAGTGTTAGTGCTCCTGGTAGAATAACATATCACCATGTTCAAGGATCCAGGTTTAAGCCCTGGCTGCTCATCTGAAGGGGGGAGTTTCACAAGGGTGGAACGCTACTCTAAGATACGTGTCTCTCCTCTCTGTCTCTCACTCCTTCCCTTTTCCTGCAACTGAGATCAGTGGAATTATCATGCAGTCACCAATCCCTCTTAGCAATAAATGAATAAATAAATCTTCAGATATTTTAAGTATATTTGGAAGAGATGAGTAAAGTTTTATTAACTCTGAATAAACAAAACCAAAAGAAACAGAAAAGGGACAGAAAAAAAGTGTAACTATAGATCAATCATTATTACCATTAATTTTTTAAGTTTTTTTGTATTATTTTTATTTATTTTTTGGATAGAGACAGCCAGAAATTGAGAGGGAAGGGAATGATAGAGAGGGAGAGAGACACCTGCAGCCCTGCTTCACCACTTGCAAAGCTTCCCCCCTACAGGTGGGGACCAGGGCTGGAACCTGGGTCCTTGAACACTGTAACATGTGTGCTCAACCAAGTGGGCCGCCACCCACCCCACCCTTAATTTTTATAAGGAATTTGATCCCTAAAAGAGTTAGGAGAACTATTTAATCCTTGGCACCTAACAAGTTCCTGGAATGCAGTATTCTGACTCATAATTCCATTGTTCATTTAATGTAGTCGCCTTTGTTATACTGAGAGACAAAACATGTGAGTACCCTTCCCTTAGTATTGAATACCATGACTCCTGTCAACTACTATTAAGAAAATAAACTGATTCGATGTTGTAATTTTCTCAAAATTTTCTGAGATTTAAGATATATATATGTATACATATGTATATACATACATATATTATAGTTAGCTTTCCTTGGGCAATCCAAGAATAAGAAGCTTTGGAACAAAGAACTATGCATTGTCCAAAATTTCCACAGGGAGGTCTGCATGATCTTTCCATTTCAGTGCTAATGAGTCATTTTCACCTGATTTTTGCTCCCTTCCCTCCCTCCTGAAAAACCAGCTGTCAATTTCCACAGCTGAGTGGGTTTGGTACCAGACAGGTGGCAACAGGGTGGGGAAGAAATCATGTCAGTGGGTTGTAGCTAATCTGGAATTAGGTTGATACACCAGTAGCATTAAGAACTGACTGAATGTTATAAATGGTTCACTACAGTATAATCAGTCCTTAAGATTTAAAGTTGTAAATTTCTTTTAAAGTATAAATATGAGTATCAGGTTTTAATAGTACATCCAGTCTTCTAAATAATATTAGATCAATATAGTACATTTAGAAGTGACAGAATTTTTTGTTTTGTTTTGTTTTTTTGTTAACCAGAGCACTGTTCAACTCTGGCTTATGGTGGTGCAGTGGATTGAACCTGGGACTTTGGAGCCTCAGGGATGACAATCTCGTTGCATAACTATTATGCTATCTACCCCTGTCCCAAGAAGTGGCAGAATTTTATGTCCTATTTATAGAAAAAAAATGCACTGGTTTATGCTATGTTGGTGTCTGATGATTGCCCCTTTCTAATCTCTGTGAACTATGGGTTCTCTAGAAAAATATATCTTACTCTCTCTTCTTCTATCTCATGGTCTCTGCCTCTATCTACACATGTATCTGGAAAAATCTGTCTGGATCGGAGAAACCCTAGTAATAACATAAAAATAAAATTTGTCTTTATATCAGCAAAACAGGGTGGAAGATCAAATAACCTGATACATTTATAAATATTTTGTAAACTATGATACTTAATGTATGTATACCTATGCTAACTACTGTTATCTTTGGTTTTAATTTCACTGAGTATTTTGAATTCTCATAACAACTTGGAAATGTCAAGATTCCTTAATACAGCCAATAGCATTTCTAAACATGACTCAGCTTATCTTCCTAAACATAACCATTGACATGCTAATTCAGTTCTGTTTTCTTCAGTCTAGAAGTCATCTCCTCTTGAAAGCCTTCCCTGAATGCTCATTAGAGAATTTCCCTTGGCCTCTGTGACTCCACAGTGCAGGACTGTCCTCATTGCATTCAACATCCGGCACTGAGGTTTTATCCACCAATCTTAAATCTCATCTCAGTGACCTTTGAGTTGGTCTTTATCTTGCTTACCTTTGAATTTCCAATAAGTAACACAGGGTATGACACTGAATAACTAAGTGTATATATTATTGAAATCATTTGGCCATTTCTGGTTACAGCATGAAAACCATTTTTTAATTTTTTTATTATCTTTATTTATTGGATAGAGACAGTCAGAAATGGAGAGGGTAAGGGAGATAGAGAGGGAGAGAGAAAGAGAGGCACCTGCAGCCCTGCACCACCACTTGCAAAGCTTTCGTTCTGCAGATGGGGAGGTCCTTGTGCATTGTAACATGTGCATTCAACAAGGTGTGCCACCAGGTCCCTAAAACCATTTTAAAACGAAACAAAGAAATCAATTTGATGTGAAATGCAGAAAATACACTATTTTGAAGAAGCTTAGTAAAGGCAAAGGACAAGTTGCAGAGCTAAAATATACACAGATTAAGGAAACACAATTAGCAAATGACTGAGTCCTCAGGAATGAGGAGGGATGCTTTGGCAGATGTTGCCTGAGGTTTGTGGTTTATAGAGCTGGAAAGGTGGAATCATTCCTGACACTGATGACACAAGGAGCTGTCTCTTCTGTTGTTGGAGGGTTGATACAGGTGAGAAGATATAGTCCCTGGTTTCATTTCTAAACATGTTAAGTTTGTTAGTGTGAATGTGATATATTGAAGCCATGGATTTCCCAGGGAAAGATCATAGAGCAAGAATTAAAGAAAAGATTTCAAACTTGGATGAACCACACACTAAAGCTCAACACATAGAGGAATATCAGCCTTCCAATCTCCAAGAGAGAAAAGAGAATGAAGGGAAACGAGTAGACGCACAATGTGAAAATGAAGACATTAGTTTACATAATATAATAAATATAAGAGTTGGGAAACATCTGGGGGCCAAGCAGTGTCACACCTGGTTAAACACACACAGTACAATAAATGCATATGGATCCAGGTTCAAGCCCTGGTTCCCACCTATGGCTGAGTGTGTGTGTGTGGGGGGGGGGCTTCACAGTGGTGAATCTGTGATGCGGTGTCTCTCTCCATTTCTTTGTTTTCTTTTTTTGCTTCCAGTGTTTTTACTGGGGCACAGTGCTTGCACTAAGAATCCACTGCTCCTGCCGCCATTTTCTTGATTATTTTTATAGGAGAGAGAAATTAAGAGAGGAGGGCAAAGATAGGTAGAGAGAGAGAGAGAGAGAGAGACAGACCTGCAGGTGAGGAGCTGGGGCTTCAAACCGGGATCCTTGCACACATCTTTACACTTCACATTAAGTGTACTTAACCCAGCGGGCCACTGCCCAGCCCCTTCTCCCTCTCCACTTCTAGCTCCCCTTTCCCTCACAGTTTTCCTCTCTATATCCAAAAATAAATAAATGAATAAGAGATACAAAAAAATAGATTGAACTTGTTGCAGCTGGGGGGTGGTGCACCTGTAGAACATACTTCTTAGCATAAAGACCCAGCTTCAAGCCCAGAATCCTCACTCACTAGGGGTGCGGGGAATCTTCTTGAGTGGTGAAACGGTGCGGCAGGTATCTCTTGCTCTCTGTCTCACCTTACCTCTCAATTTCTCTGTCTCTGTTTACAGTAACTAAAACCAATATATTTCTAACAAAAAATCTGATTTTTTTTAAAAAGCTGCATTTGGACTAAAAAAGTGTGATACTTAGGTTTGTAACTTAAAAAGAATTTTACAGGGAGTCGGACGGTAGCGCAGCGTGTTAAGCGCACATGGCACAGAGCCCAAGGATAGGTGTAAGGACCCAAGTTCAAGCCCCCGGCTCCCCATCTGCAGGGGAGTCACTTTATAAGTGGTGAAACAGGTCTGCAGGTGTCTGTCTTTCTCTTCCCCTCTCTGTCTTCCTCTCCTCTCTCTATTTCTCTCTGTCCTATCCAACCACAATGATGACATCAATACTAATAATAATGACTACAACAATAAAACAACAAGGGCAACAAAAGGGAATAAATAAATATTTTAAAAAAAATTTACAAATCAAGAAGGAAAGAGGTGATAGAGAGGTAGAGACAGAGAGACACCTGCAGCCCTACTTCGCCCCTTGCAAAGCTTTCCCCCTGCAGGTGGGGACTGGGGTTTCGAGCCCAGGTCCTTTCGCATTGTAATGTGTGCACTCAACCAGGTGCATCATCACTTGGCCTTGATACTTAGGTTTGTCTGTATTATTGGACCACATGTGCAGTCCAGGCATTTGGTTGTTTTTCTGTTTGTGTCTTAAAGGGTGTTTGTGGGTAAGATTGACTTTGAATCTGTAGATTGAGTAAATTTGATTTTCTTCCCTAATGTGAGTGAGTCATATTTAATTAAGGGCCTGAGTAAACCAAAAAGATTAACTTTCTTGATAGTAAGAAATTCCTCTTGCCCTGTTACCTCAAGGTTTACTTCTGTTTTCAGACTTGAACTGAAATAGAGAGAAACTGGGAAGAAGATACTTACACTGTTATGTGAGATAGGAGCAGTTAGCAATAGAAGAGAAAAGGGTGATTTCAGATGGGATGAGTACATGCTTATTACAATTTGAGGTTGCATATAAAGGCTCTTTTTTTCCCTTGCAAAGTAAAACCCATGTTCAATTAAAAATAGCATAGCAGATACACATATAATACATTTATGTTTATCAAAGATGAGTAAAGCATATTTGTAAATAAGGAGACAACAAACCTCCTTTAGGAATAAAATCTTCTAGGGTTTCTAGATGAAATTTTTTTTAAAGAAATGTAAGAAAGTGGTTGGAAAGGTCAGAATAGTTCATGAGTTGCAACTTGAGATAAAGCATTGACATATGCAGTGATTTTTCCCTATAGTCCTTTCAGTAGGAGGAGACTCTGGCATACTAATTCTCATTCTATCATGCCTGCTTCACAATATAAACTACTTGCTCAAGAACCACGTCAGTCACACAGTGCAGGGGGAAATGTGAAGCCTTTAGGAGTGGTTTACTCATCACAACATATGGGCTTAAAGGTAGGCATGCACCTCTCAAGAAGACAAAGCTGAAAGTCTTTTTGTCTCTGAGAAGCAAACTTGTTGGTATTTGAAAATAAGAACAACTGCAACACTACTGTTTATAGTAATTTCTTCTTGTGATATTGATATGTAAATAAAGGAGGAAGTAATAGAAATATTATCAAATCTTCAATGCATGTCAGACAAGTTGGTAAGCTTTTTTTTTTTTTTCCCTCCAGGTTTATTGCAAGGCCTTGGTGCCTGCACCATGAATACACTGCCCTTGCAGACCATTTTTTTCCAGTTTTTGTTGTTGCTTTTGTTGGATAGGACAGAAAGAAATTGAGAGAGGAGGGGGAGATAGAGAAAGGGAGGGAAAGATAGACACCTGCAGAGCTGCTTCACCTCTCATGCAGTGACCCCCCTGCAGGTGGGGAGCTGGGCTTGGCACCCAGATCCTTGTGCAAATCCCTGTGCTTCGTACTATGTCCACTTAACACGGTGCACCACTGCCCAGCCCCCATACATTGTTAAGCTTTTAATGTAAATTATGTATTTTTCAATATGTCCATGAAATTAAAAAAATAAAAGAAAGAAAGAAATGGGTTCGCAATAGCACAGCAGGTTAAGCTCACATGTCACGAAGGGCAAGGACCACCGCTTAAGGATGCCAGTTCAAGCCTCTGGCTCCCCATCTGCAGGGGGTCACTTCACAGGCAGTGAAGCAGGTGTGCAGGTGTCTGTCTTTCTCTCCCTCTCTCTGTCTCCCTTCATCTCTTTATTTCTCTCTTTCCTATCCAACAACAACGACCCCAGCAATAATAACAACAACAAGGGTAAAAACAAGAGCAACAAGGAAAAATGGCCTCTAGGAGCAGTGTAGTGTAGGCACTGTAATATAGCATTTTGTCTTCCAAATAATTTTTTATACTTTCCCAAACTGCAACATAACTTTTCAAGCCCTTAACGAACTTAACTGTGTGTTTGGGGGGGGGGGGAGGGGTTGGAGCTTCAAGAGCAGTGAGGCATTACAGCATGTATCTCTTTTCTCTCTAACTTCCTCCTTCCTTTTGATTACTCTGTCTTTATCCAATAAATAAATAAGTAAATAAATAAATTTAAAAATTCCCAATAAGCTTCTATTTTTATCTAATTCAAATGCTAATTTCCATGGTTTCAACATATATAAATAAATGCCATAGAGATTAGTAGTTTGTGATGGATGCTATAATCATTATTCACAATGAAATGAGTTTTCTAAATCTGATCATGAAATAGCCATGGGATCCCTGAGTCTTTGTCCTATCTAAGCATTAAGTAATAGTCTAATGTCCCAGTTTATATTCCAATATATCCTAAGGAGACAAACACGTGCATCCATGGAGATCTATTTTTGTGTTTATTGCAACACAATTTGTAATAGCTCAAACTTGGAAGCAACCTAAGTGTCCAGCAACAGATGAGTGGCCAAGAAAATTGTGGGTGTATGTATATATATAATGATACTCAGCTATTAAAAATGATGAATTCACCCTCTTCACCTTTTCTTGGATGGATCTTGAAGGAATCATTAGTTAGTTGAAAAAGCTAGTAAGAGGAATTTGAATATGGGATGATTTCTTCCATGGGCAGAACATAAGAAACAAGAACAGAAAGGGGAGACAAAAACTAAAACATGTACTGGTTTGGTGTATTGCACCGAATCAAAGGACTCTGGGAGAAAGGACAGAGAGAAGAGAGGGAGAGGGAGTTTTATTTTATTTTTTCCCTTTTGTTGCCCTGTTTTTTTTTTTTTAATTGTTGTTATGGTTATTATTACTGTTGTTATTGTTGTTGGATAGGACAGAGAGAAATGGAGAGAGGAGGGGCATAAAAAAGAGGGGGAGAGGAAGACAGACACCTGCAGGCCTGCTTCACAGCTCATGAAGCGGCCCCCCTGCAGGTGGGGAGCTGGGCCTCAAAGTGGGATCCTTATGCCAGTCCTTGCACTTCACGCCATGTGCACTTAACCCATTGTGCTACCGCCCGGCCCCCGGAGAGGGAATTTTCAAGCCCTGGTACATGGTGATGGGCCTAGGCTGAAGGTGAAAAGTGTTTTTGCAGACACCTATCATGGTGGTAATAAATTGTACCCATATGCCAAACTACTGTAACCATTACATCCCCCAAATAATAAAGAAAAGTACTGTATTATCCATATTGTTGGACGTTCATTATGATTACAACAGTTTAGATTCCCACCAAATGTCCATGCTTTCCCTTTCTTGCACATCCTTGACAACACCTGGCATTTCTTGGTGTAGTCATCTTAAGAGGAGGAAGACTTCATTCTTCTATCGCTGATATTTGGTGATGCTGAATACTTTTCATAAACCTGTTAATCATTTCTCTGTCACCTCTTAGAAAACTGTGCATTCACAGCTTCCTACTTTTTCATAAGACTACTTGATTTATTTAATTATTTTTGGTTTTATCTTTTCTGAAATATGTGATATAGGAATATATTTTTCTTGGTGTAGGTTACTACTCTGTGTGTCTTAGAAAAAGAGAGAAGGAGAGAGAGATTTCCTTTGCTTGAATAAGAACTTTAGTTTGATGTAGTTTGATAAGTTTTTGGTGTTAAATCCAAAAAAACAAAAACATTTCTAAAACTAGTACCAAATAACTGAGCGAGTATTTTCTTCTGTGAGTTTTGTGGAAAATAGGTCTTATAGTCAAGTATTGAATCCATTTTGAATAGATTTTTGGTAGTGTTATGTAACAGAAGTACTTCTTAGTCCTTTTACATGTCCAATTTCCCCAAGCATCACTTATTCAGAAGATTATTATTTTCACATTGAATCCTTGAAAAAATTAAGGACTGTGTGTCAAGAATTCCACTCTGAGTTCTCTTTGTAACTGATTTATGTATGTTTCTGTGTTTATGCTAGCTCCCTACTTTTTGAATTACTTTGTTTTATAATTAATTTGCATTCCTTCTAGCATGTTTTTTTTTCTCAAAAGTACATTGGTAATCCAAGTGTTTTGTGGTTTAATTTCAGTTTTAAATTTGTTCATCCTGTTTCTGTTAAAAATGCTACTGGAAAGTTGACAAGAGTTGTGTTGAATCTATAGGTTTCTTTGGGCAAGGAGGTTTATTTTATTTTAGACAGAAAAAGTGAGAAGGAGGAGAATAGAGGTAGTAGTAGAGTGTAATTTAGCTCCACTGTCTCTTATTGCTTTAACTGTCTAAGTAATGTGTTAAATGGTTGAGCTATTGCAATTCATGAACACTTACTTGAAGTGGTATGCTTATGTGTTTATGATTGCAAATTAAAACTACATTGAGATTCTACTTCACACCTGTGAGAATGGCCTACATCAACAAAACAGGAAATGGCAGGTGTTGGTGAGGTTTTAGAGAGAAAAAGAGACTGTCAAATGCTGGTGGTGGGAATGTAACCTGATGCAGCTTCTTTTGGAAGACTGTATGGAAAGTCCTTAAACAAAATTGAAATCACCTTATGATCCAGCAGTACCACTCTTGGGCATTTATCCAAAGAGCATGAAAACACTAATCTGAAGGGATATGTGTACCCATATGTTCATAGATGCATTGTTCACAATAGCCGAAGAGTGGAAACAGCCTAAGGACAGATGACTGCATTAAAAAGTTAGGAGCATATACTTCGTAGATTACTACTCTGCAGTCGAAAAAAAGATGGCATTGTGTCCTCTAGAACAAAAATGGATGGAACTAGAGATGGTTATGCTTAGCAAAATAAGTAAAAAGATAAAAGACAACTACTGGATGGTTTCATTCATGTAGATTATAGAGAACTGATATGTATCTACTTGCAAAAAAATAAGACAAAACAAAAACAGTCAAACAACTCCCAAAATAGAAGTAAACAAACTATTATCTCCAATATTTTGTAAGAACTGTGGTGGCTCCTGGGAGATTGAGGGCACAGAACTTTTGTGGTGGGTGCAGTATGGAGCTACATCTTGCTATCTTGCAATCTTGTAAACCAGTATTGAGCACTAATATATATATATATATATATAGAGAGAGAGAGAGAGAGGCTGGGTGTGGTGTTACGGTTACTATGAAAATTATATTAGATTTTATTTTATTATAAGACATTATAATTTTATTTTATTATAATAAGATTTTATTTTATTATAATACAGAGCACTAATCAGCTGTGGCTTATGATCATGCTAGAGATTGAACCTGAGATATTAGAGACTCAGACATGAAAGCCTTTTATATAACCATAATGCTATCTCCCCAGCTCTTAGGAAAGATCTAAATTTGAGTATTATGCCAAAGCAAAGGAATCTTGGGAAGGCTGGGAAGGGAGGGGTGGAAAGGGTATTGTGGTCTTGCTGCAGAATGTTGAAAAAGGACCTAAGCTGGAGCGTTTTCTACACTCACCTATCATGGGGAGAACAGAAACTGTACTGTCAACAACCATACTATAAACTATTACTCCCCCTAAAATGATTTAAAAAGAAAATTGTTAAGCTAATATTCTTAATTAGAAAATCTATAAATATATGTTGAGTTTGGTTAGCCTCATATGGTTTCTTGTACAATTACAATAAATAGAAACGATATAAAATACTAAAAAAAAAAGAACATTTTGTCCAGATATTGGAAAGTTGGAGCAAAGATAATTTATGATCTCACTAGTTTTTTGTTGTTGTTGTTGTTTTGTTTCTTTAACAGGTGATCATAAAAGGATTTTCTTTTATTATCATTGGTGTTCTTCTAAGAATAATTTTCGCATGACTACTACAAAAAGATACATTAGCAGAAACTGATCCTTTTTGAAGCTCATGAATTGAACCCTGTTTTTAGTAAGTAAAGTTCATCTTTTATTAATCTCTCTGTAATGTTGAAAGGGATGTTAAAGGAGAAAATGGTATTATTTCTGGAACACTGTAATAGCTTACAGTTAGTATGCTAAAGCTTAATATTTAGATACTAAGAAAAATTGTATCTTTAAATTGAAGATAGTTTGATGATTTCAGGAAACATACACAATTTGTGATATTCTGGAAATAATATTAATATTTGTATTTTAATTTTTTAATTTTATCTAAGTATAGTAAGTATATGAAGGTTAAATTAAATTGCTAAAGATTTAAGAGAAATGATACTCTGGTAACCTCCGGTTCATAATTTTTTGAACCAACATATGATTTGCTAGTGATAAACACTATTCTTTTCTTTTGAAAGCCTGAGTTTGAAGATACACTTTAGTTGGGTATTCAGGGTTTTATGGACTGTAAGAGGTTAAATATCCTCATCAGAAATCAAAAGTCCACATAGAAAGTGACTTTATGCTGTTTTCTATAGGAACATGTTAGAGTTTGAGTGAAGAGGTTTTACTCAAACACTGGAAGGTCACTACAATTTTATTATTATTATTATTTTACATTTCAACTGTTTAACTCATTTTTTTGAAATTATACCACTTTGTTGTTTTTGTTAAAGTTACTGGCTGTTTCAGGTACAGGTATTCTTAAGTTAATTTTATAACCAAAACAGCTGTAAATATCAAAATTTCCCAAAAACTAGAAAATGTGGGGGGGTATAAGGAAGTGAATAAAACATAAGGAGGTGAATAAAATGTCTTGACAGTGACGGTGTAAACCATAGGAAAAAGTAAGCTACCAGTAAATATGTGCATTGTTATTTTCTAACACTAGGCACATTCTTCAGCCAATTTTACTCTTATTGCTCATGATTGGATTCCAGAATAATTTCAATAGACAAAAATTGAATTTTTAAAATTGTGTTCTGTATACTAACGTATATGCATCTTGGAAAATTGTTATTTCCCATAGTTACCGAGTTTGACTTAAACTCTTTTTAAGAATCTAACATCTCATTTATTACTCACAACATGCATGCAAAATGGATTTTATTATTCCACACTAAATAACAATATAAGAACTTTTAACTCCCTCTCCCAATAAAGTAAAAAGAAAAATGTGATTTTCTAAATGTCTGCAACTATCACTGGAGTATCTTTTTCTGAAAGCACTTTATTTAGTTTCTGCTTTTGTGATACCTCTGGATATTAGGCAAATTATGTGCAGGCACTTTTGAGCCAGTGCATTTATGGTGTTTGTGACATTTTCAAAGATAGAAAACTGAACACTGCATAGCAGATGCAAGGTAAGAGGATTTGGAATCTAATGCTCATTTTCAGATGGATGGCGGATATATGTGATTTAAATTTATGGTAGACATATCAGCAGATGGAGTAGAACGGTATAAATAGCTTTCCCACCTGTGAACTGTTACATTCTAGCATTTAACATCTGAGTTGTGTTAAATTCATGTAGTTAAACAGAACTTTAATATTTGAAAAGGCTTTTTGTCCACCTATTAATAAATTCAGGTGTCTAGTTGAGAATGCAGATCCTATAGGGACCCTTAGAAGCAGATTTGGCAGAGTGGTTCACTCTTCTAATGTCACTCTTGTTATTGCTCTGCCCAACTAATTGAAAAGCATATTGGTAGGATAGGAAGCAATTGAAATACATGAGACAGACGGAGCACTCCAGAAAGGCTTGAGTGAATTAGAATTGATGAACCTGATAAGAGTGGATTCGCAGTGTCACTTCAAATAAAGCCCCATTTCATTCATGTTCTTGCACCTAATCTGTCACTACAACTACTAAAAACATCCAGGGAGATACTCATAGTTTCATCTTGACACAATCAACTAAATTTCTGCCATAATAAGAGACGACATATATTAAAAGGGGTCCTGAGTTCAGACTCTCAGAATGAAATGTTTCAGTCAATATCGTGGACAACTCTAAGCCAGTCAACACTGGCCTGGTTCCAGCACAAAGAGCTTCTTTCCATGAAAGGTGAGCCTAAGTGGCTGTAGGTTTATAGCTTTTTCAGAATAAGCAAAATTCATAGTAACTGATTAAGGAGAAAAGCCCTCCATTCTTTAGTATCATGTCACAACTATCAAGTACTTCATCTGATAAAAAAAAAAAAAAATGGAATGTGATGTTCTAGTTACAAAAATGGTAAATTGGGGGTCAGGTGGTGGCGCTCTGGGTTAAGCTCACATAGGACAAAGCTCAAGGCCACTCAAGGATCCCAGTTTAAGCCCTTGGCTCCACACCTGCAGAGGGGTCATTTCACAAGCAGTGAAACAGGTCTGCAGGTGTCTTTCTCCCCCCCTCTATGTCTCTCCTCCTCTCTTGATTTCTCTCTGTCTAGGCCAATAAAATGAAAAAAAAGGGGGGAAATGGAAATGAAAATGAAAAGATCACCAGGGACAGTGGATTCCTAATGAACCCCAGCGATATCCCTGGAGGCAAAAAAGAAGAAAAAAAGGTAGATTGTTACCATAGTGGTCATGAAAATTTGAAATAAAAGAGACATTTTCACATCACTTACAGACAAATACATTGTGTATGCCTTGTCATCACTACTTGTTAGATTTATAGTTGGTATCTAGAATTCACAACTTAAAATCTGGAGAAGTTCCATGGAGACAGCTTTCATTTTTTTTAAAGTGTAGAATTGGAGTGTTTCCAATATTCCCCCTCAAAGGATAATCTATTCAATTCAATGGAAATGTACACGTTCTTTTTGGTGGAACCAGGGATTTCACTGCTCACCATCACTTTATTGTAAACAGATGCAGAACAGGAGGTGGAGACTAGGGGTGGGGGAACACCCCAGCACTGCCATAGTTTCTCCTCTGTGGCTTGAACTTGACTCACCCACATAGCAATGCCAGTGCTGTATCCAGTGAGCTCTTTCCAGCTCAAAATCAACACTGTCAAAATAGGAGGAAAGTTATTTCCAAAATTGCAATTCAGCAGTGTAATTGTACTTCAGTTTAAGGTGTTTGTTACAGACACCTACATTTTGTCATGTATAAATATTGGTTATTTGGGGGGCTGGACAATGGCTCACATAGTTGAATACACTGTCTCTCTTTCTTTCTGTCTCTGTCATTCTCTTTCTCTCTCCCTTTTCTTAATTTATCTCTGTCCTATTCAATAAAATTTAAAAAAAAAAAAGGGAAAACAATGACCACTGGGAGCGGCAGATTTGTAGTGCAGGCACCCAGCCCCAGCACAAATTATGGTGAAAATAAAAAACACAAAAAAAATAATTATTTGACTTTAGAAAATTTATTATATAAATTATACAAATATGACTAGATGTGTTAACATAATTATTTACTAAGTAATTTATCAGGTCTTATAGACTACTGTATAATTTGAAGTTGTATTAATTTCTTAGCATTTATCTATATCTTCTGTAGAAGTGGAAGGTATATTTTCAATAATTAACAAGGGGTTATGCTCAGCCAACTTTTATTTTTTATTTTTATGTATTTATTACAAAATGGAAATATTGACAAGACCATAGGAAAAGAGGGTTACAATTCCATACAATTCCCACCACCAGAACTACGTATCCAACTTTTAAAAACATAGTTGTGAAGCCACACTTTTCAAGATAGAATTACTAGGAAGTGAAATGGAATTTCACTGGATTTACCCTCCCCCGCCCCAAATAAAAAGGGGGAGTGTTTTCTTATCTAGAAAATTTGGCCTGGAGTAGTGAAGTCCCAATTGAGGGAAAAGGAAAAAAAATCTTACCTCCCCATGGGAGTAGTACACCACTTCCACTGCCAACCTAAGCCTTTCTCAACATTGTGCACTGGGTCTCATTGGAGTCTTAATATTTGAACAAAAGCTCAGAATTCAAAAGCAGTATCTGATACAGATGATTTTTACCATTATAAAAATTTTTTTCTTCCATAAAGAAATTAATTTTATTTACTAATTACCTCCTTCAGATTCAAAATCTCCTCTTTTTTTATATGGGGACTGTCATTAGGGAAGTAAGACCACTTTAATATAGTGAATGAGTTGACCTCATGCATCCACAAGTCTTGGTTTTTGGAGTTAATATGTTTTAGTCTAGTACATGTCCACAAGGGAACTGATACTTTACTTAGTTTATTATATTCTGTATACTATATTCCTAAGCAGTACACTATCCTAACATTTGCAGATGCGATTGTTAAAAATTATCCTTTTTAAAAAAATTCTTTTTTTTTTTTTCATGAACAATAAGTAAGAAAGGGTTGGAAAGGTGGTAACACACCTGGTTAAGAGCACACATTGCTCAAGGACCCAGGCTCAAATTCCGGATCCCTATCTTCAGTGGCAAAGGTTCAGGAGGAGTCAAGTAGTGCTATAGGTATCTCTCCCTCTCTCTCTTTTCCCTCTCAATTTTCTCTGCCTCTATCCAATAAAATTTAAAAAGATTAATTATTTAGATAGAATGGAGGAAAAGGAAAGAAGGAAGGAAGAAAGGGAGAAAGAAAGGCCTGGCCTGAGGTCTGCTCAACTCAGGGTTGTTGTGGTTCTGGATGAAAGCTGGGACCTCAGAGCCATTAAAGTCTTGCATAACCATTATGCTGTCTCCCCAGTCCAAAAGGTATGCTTTAAATTTAACACTACCTTAGGGAAGTTGTGATGTTTGCTTTTCAAAGGTTGCTTTCTTTTTAAATTTGCTCCCAACTTGCTGAAGAGGAAATGATAATGAAACGATGCTTCCAATGAAAAGTTTATTTCTAACCATTTTTGATGATTGGACCCAGGAGCCCATGAGTGCCTGATACCACCGCTGTGGGGCTTCCTGGCCTTTTTTTTTTTTAATTCTTTATTTCATTGAGAGACAGAGACAGATACAGAGAAACACAGAGAGGAGAGACATACTGCTATATTGCTCAGCTGTCGATGGATCCCTCTGACCCTGAATCCAATGTGTCTGTAGTTCTCATGTGAGGCTGGTCCTTGAAAGTGGGACTGAAAGTTTATGTTCTTCAGATTAAACTACATTTTGACTCCAGCTAAATAATTTGTACTATAAGGATCATTCTGATAGCTTGTAGGAGGTAGGATCGCACAGAAGATAGACTGGACACAATTCTGGAAAATTAAAATTCATATTATTTGGAGTTACTTATAGTAACTACTTATTATTTTTGCTGTATGGGATGGTACACTACTTAGCTTAGCCACCAACTACAAAGTATGTTATTCAAATTATTTCCTATTACCTGTGCTTCAAATATGTCAGTCCTTAAGACAATTATACATTTCATCATTAAAACTTAACTATCACTTTCAGTAATGGTTAATATTTGATATGACGTTTAAGGATAGAGTGAAACATACTAAAAGGTTTATTTGGAATATAGGCAGTGAAAAAGTCTTTATATAGCAAATTATATAGTTCTAAGATTTCAGGATTTGAAGCACTGAAAATAACAATAGACTTGTCGATGGACTGAGTTTTCCCGGTCTTTTAGTCACTTTGAGCGTCTTCAGAGCACTCCAGCAGGGTTAATGATAATGGATTGTCACATTATTGTCCTCATGATGACCTGTTTGAGTAGAAGTGGAAAACACTGCTCTGGGTAAAATATAGCAATTGCCAACATTATGCTTTTTTCTCTCACACATTTGCTTGCTTGTGCACACATGCACATCCTGTGCATTGGTATAGGGTATTGATTGAAAATAAAATGAGACTAAAATAAAGAACTAAACACAGGCAGAAAATATCAGCATGCGTAGGACTGAATGATAATGCCCTCTGCTTTTAGAACTTGTGACACTAGATTACAACAAGAAAACCATCTTTAAAAACAATTATTGGATTTTATGGTCTGATTCACAATTTATGACGAATTAAAAATAGCATATGAGAAAGTAGCTGGGCTTCTAGAAGTAGACACAGGGCCCTTATCTGAACTGAAAATTGGTAGCTTTACAGTGTCAACCAGAAGGAATTCTTAAGAATTATCTGCATGTCAGTCAAAAAAAAAAAGGTGAAATTGTGTCATTTACAACAAAACGGATGGAAGTTGTGGTGACTGTGTTAGGTTAGAAAAAGTAGTGGTGAAGGGCAACTAACAGATACTTACTCTTTTATGTGGAATATAGATGAGTAAAGCAAACAAACTTGGGGGAAAAATGGTGACCAGGGGGCCTGGTGGTGGCTGACTATCAGAGCTCACACATCATTACCTGTGAGGAGCCAGTTCAATCCCCTGGTCCCCACCTGCAAGGGGAAGCTTTAAGCAGTAGAGTAGTGCTGCAGCTATCTCTCCTTTCTGTCTTTCTTTCCCTCTTTGCTTTCTCTGTCCTTTGAAAAAAAGAACATGTCACAAGGGAACAACAGAGTCATGCAGGTTCTGAACCCCAGTGATAACCTTGGTGGCTAATAAAAAAAATGATGATGATAACTAATACTGTCTCTTAGACTTTGTAAAAATTATGGTGGGGAGGGGGCACAGAATTGTGGTGGGGGTTGGGGTGACTCACACACATTATGTGTGGGCATAGTACTAGACCCCTGAAACCTTACTCTTTTGTTACATTACTAATAGAAATTAACAAGATCTGCATGCCAAAGCATTCATATGCCAAAAAGTTGGAAATAGTTGAGAAAATACTGACTTTTTGGATTGTGTCATTTATTTATTAATGTATTATTTGGGTCTGTCACAAATTTAATTCCCAGTATTCCAATTACAAGAGTGATGCTCTGGTGCCTCTCTCTCTCTCTCTCTCTCTCTCTCTCTCTATCTGTCTATCTATCTATCTCCATCTCTCTCCCATCTTCTGTTGAATACAAAGTGAAGTCTTAAAATATTTAAAAAAGAAATTTATTATTATGTCCATGCATGTATTTTGAACACTTTAAAGGTGACTAACTGTGTGTGTGTGTGTGTTGCCAGGGCCTAGCACATGCATGATTCTGCTGCTCTCAGTCTGACTGTTTAATTTGTTTTAAATATTTTAGATAAAATAAAAAGGGAGAGAGAGAGAGAGAAGGAGAGAAGGGAAGATAGTTCAGCACTGCTTCATCATCCATCTCCCCCCCCCCCTTGCCCCAGCTGCTCATAGCCCTCCCATCTAGTACAGGCAGTAAGGCCTGGAGCCTCAGAAGTGTTCCTGTGCATGCTACACTAGTAGCTGTATCCTAAATGTAGCTAGTTTAAATTGAAGTGTGTTGGGAGTTGGGCAGTAGCACAGTGGGTTAAGCACACATGGCACAAAGCACAAGGACCAGCTTAAGGATCCTGGTTCAAGCCACCGGCTCCCCACCTGTAGGGGAGTCACTTCACAAGTGGTGAAGCAGGTCTGCAGGTGTCTATCTTTCTCTCCCCCTCTCTGTCTTCCCCTCCTCTCTCCATTTCTCTCTGTCCTATCCAACAATGACAACAACAATAATAATAACTACAGCAACAATAAAGCAACAAGGGCAACAAAAGGGAATAAATATTTTAAATAAATAAATAAATTGAAGTGTGTTGCAAAAATAAAATATAACACATGTGTCCAGGATTTGGTACACAATGTGTAAAGTATCTTATTACTAATTTTATTTATTTTTATAGTTTTTATTAATGATTTAATAATTATTTAAAAGATTGTATGATAACAGGGGTACAGTTCTACACAGTTTTCACCGTCAGAGTTCTATGCCCCATCTCTTCCATTTGAAGTTTTCCTATTCTTTATCTCTCTGGGAGTATGGACCAAAATTCTTTTTGGGGTGCTGAAGGTGGAAGGTCTGGCTTTTGTAATTGCTTATCATGACATTCTTGATGGAAGTGACCAGTGATGGTGGAGAAAGGGGTCTACTACAGGTCTAGACCCATCATATCAATATGGGAATCTAAGGATTCCCTGACTAGGGCCCCAGATTACATCTTGAAATATTTTAAATATATTAATTTAATGACAGATATTATAAAGTTACCTTTACCCATGTCTCTTTAAACTCAACATTTGCCTTACATTTGTGGCTTGTATATCTCTGAGGATTTCTAGCATGTTAATACAATCATGAGTTCTTTCTATTATTCTTTATTGCCACCAGGGTTGCCACTTGGGCTTAGTGCCGGCACTGCACATTTATTGCTCTTGGCGGCAATTGTTTATATTTATTTATTTTCCTTTTTGTTGTCCTTGTTTTTTTTTTATGGTTGTTGTAGTTTTTATTGATGTTTTCATTGTTGGGTAGGACAAGAGAAATGGAGGGGGTGGACAGAGGGGGAGAGAAGGATAGTCACCTGCAGACCTGCTTCACCGCCTGTGAAGTGACTGCCCTGCAGATGGGGAGCCAGGGGCTCGAACTGGTATCCTTACACTGGTCCTTTATAATTATGAATTATTTAAGAATTCAATCTATCCACTTCCCATCTCTAATATAGGGTGTAGTGTTTGTCATGAATCTATTAGACATAGTCCATATTAATTAAATATAAAATATTACTTAATAGCTACTTCCTAAAAATTATTACTATCTGGGAAACTCAATTCCAGCTTCTACTGTAATTTTTAAAGTCATTGAAACCTCATCCAGAAGCTTCTGGAAACTGATTCTTTTCCTTCTAAAGAATTTGGTTCTTTACTGCTTATGACCTTGAGAATGAGAAAGTCTTTAGTGGAAATCATCTGATATATAAGAAACTAATAGAGCTTGTTTCAAGTTTCTGGAAGGGAAGCTGGACCAAAGACTTGTCTGTCTCTGTTTGGGGAAGGTAGTCCTCTGTGACCAAGATCCCAGCTTCAGCAAGGACAAGCAAGACGTGGTGGGGGAGATAGAGGGCACCTGTGTAGCCAGACAGAATACCAAATCAATCCTGGAGCTCAATGGGGTGACAGATGTCACAACCAGATCTATGATAGTGCACTAGAAACTATGAAAGTGCCAAATAAAATGAATCTCACAGCAATAAAATATATTTATTTATTTTGTTTAAAATTACAAAGTTGACCTAATGTTTAAGGATCACAATACATAATCCTAAACTCCATAAAAAAAAAGTCGTGAGCTTAGGTGTCAATAAGAAACTTCATTTGATTGAAGAATTATGCGTTTGTCTAGGTTGTCATACTTAACTTTTGGAATATCATCCTTTATATTTTTTTCTTTTCTTTTTTTATATTTATTTTATTTATTTATTCCCTTTTGTTGCCCTTGTTGTTTTTTATTATTGTAGTAATTATTGTTGTTGTCGTTGTTGGATAGGACAGAGAGAAATGGAGAGAGGAGGGGAAGACAGAGAGGAGGAGAGAAAGATAGATACCTGCAGACCTGCTTCACCACCTGTGAACTGACTCCCCTGCAGGTGGGGAGCCGGGGTTTGAACCGGGATCCTTATGCCGGTCCTTGTGCTTTGCGCCACCTGCGCTTAGCCCGCTGCGCTACAGCCCGACTCCCTATCCTTTATATTTTATATAAATAGGATTATTTCCTTTTAAGGACATATTAAATGTACTTCTGTGCATACCATTTCTATTGCATTTCTGATTGATAGAAGTTGTGTGACTCTCTGATTAACAACTGGAATATTAGTAAAATCAAACACATCTTTTATTTATTTATTATTGGATAGAAACAGAAATTGAGATGGAAGGGGAGATAGCGATAGGGGAGGAGACACCCACAGACCTGCTTGACCACTCCTGAAGCTTTCCTCCTCCAGGTGGAGACCAGGGGCTTGAACACAGGTCCTTGTGCACTGTAATGTGTGCACCTAAGCAGTTGCACTACCATCTGGCCCCCATAGAGTTTAATATATCTATGACAATAAGATTATCACTATACGTCTGAGAAGTATTTCATTTGAAAATAATACTCAGTTGAACCACAGCTTTAATTTTTATATATTTTATATAGAGACAGAGAGGGAGAGAGTGCAAAAGAGATGACAATACCAAAGCTTCCTTCAGTGTGGTGGGGCATGGGCTCAGACCTGGATCTCACACATGGGTGTGCAACACACTAAGTGAGGTCTTTAGCTGACCCACATCACCAGAGCTTTTTAAACGACTACTTTTAGACCAAATTGGTAAAACCTACAATGATAGCAATAGCTCAAATTCATCACTCAGTTACTAGTGTTCAGTTGTTCTATGATGGAGCCTCCCAGTACTCTCATACAAATTTATTGATATCCCTGCAGTAAATCAAAGCAGGAAGAGATCAGAAACTACTAGTTGAGGGCATTGAAACCTATGCAATCTGTGTCTAAAGTTCTAGTTTATATCACTCTCCTCAGTTATGGGGAAAAGAATAATATGACAGTGATGTAAGGAAGAAATTTTTAGCAGTACAGATTTTTTAAGAATTACCAAACCTTACATTATAATTAAATATTGAAATCATATTGTGTTGTATGCTTTAAATTTATACTTTTAAGAACAGGCGGTTAGCTTATATGAAAGGTCCCTGCTTTTGTATGACTGAGACCTGGGTTTGAGCCCTGTGGTGTCTTCCCTCCTCTCTTTCTCTATTTCTTTACCTCTCTGTCTGTGAAAAGGTGGCCCGGTGCTGTGAAATCCTAATGACAACATGAAAAGGTGGCCCGGTGCTGTGAAATCCTAATGACAACATGAAAAGGTGGTCCGGTGCTGTGAAATCCTAATGACAACAATTATATTTTATGATTTGAGTGGGCTTAAAAACTTACATAAGGAAATAATTTTGATTCCAAATAAAACTTCAGTCATTTTATTAAAAGTTTTTGGTGTTGAATATGTGCCACAGTATATATATAAAACTTTTCTCTGTAATTTGTTTTGAGAAGAGGTAGTACTTTTAACCTCTTCCTGCTACTTACCTTGTGAGAAATGAGGATAATCATAATCTTAGAAGAGGCTTTTGAGATGCATATTTTTATAGATACAGAATTTAAATTAGTTTATAAATATTATAGTAAAAGCAGCTAGCACTTTTTCATAAATACCTATCATTCTTTGCCTGAGGCTGTTTCAAAGAATAAAGATTGTAAAAAAAATGTTTTAGGAATGGCTAAAGGGTAACAAAGAATTATTTCTATTTTCTATAAAAAGTCAAACTTACAAAAACAAGAAAGAATAAAACTATACTACACACTTTCTTTAAATTTAAATTACTATTATCATTCAAACTGGAATAATCAAACTATATCATCCAGATTTCAGAGTGTCATGTGCTATGTTATATGTTCAGTTTCAAGTAGTGAATATATTTCTTAAAATTAAACTGGTAAAACTATTTTTCAATGTGTATCTTAGAAATAATCCCTCTCACTTATTTTAAAGCCTTAGCACTACATTGCTTTTAACAGAAACACCTCCAAGCATAGCCATATGCTTGGAAAGCATGTACTATAAAATATATAATATACTACACTGGCCCAAGCGCAATAGTGCCAAGTGCATGGACTGGGGTAAAGACCCCAGTTCGAATCCCTGGCTCCCCACCTGCAGGGGGGGTGACTTCGCAAGCAGGGAAGCCGGTCTGAAGGTGTCTGTCTGTCTTTCTTTCCCCCTCTCTGTCTTTCCCTACTCTCTCAATTTCTCTCTGTCCTATCCAACAACAACAATAGAAAAAAAGATGGCCTCCAGGAGCAGTGAATTCATAGTGCAGGCACCAAGCCCCAGCGTAACCCTGGAGGCATAAATAAATAAATAATAAAATTTAAAAATCAGTCTTCCTTTAGTGACTTGAACATGTTTGATCCAAGTTTGTTAATATTTTTCTTTGCTTTGTCTTATCCTGACCACATAGTTGTATACTTGAAGACCTTTTTTTTCTTTTCTTTCTCTTTCATATAATTGCTTGTACTGAATTACATTTTGGTGCTTGCTACTGATTTGTATTGAGAACTCTAATAAAAATCAGTCATACTCAATTTACAGGAAATGAGTTGGGCATGTTGTCTACCACGTGGTACAATATTCAATGAGGGAGTTGATCTAGAGTGGGCAGGGCACATCTCTTTTAATTTTAAGAGCAGTTGTTCTCACATACATGCAGTATGTGCTCTTATGAAAAATCTATGAATGCAGTCATGAATGAGATTTATTTATATCATTACTGTTTTGAACATGACTTTATAATATGGAAAGAGATCTAATGAACAGAATGTACAGAATTTGGAAGCAGTGATAAATGTAAGAAGCAAGTCTGCATTAAAAAAGATAGAGAATGCTGGAATTAGGCCTTTTCTTTTGTCTTTCCTGGGAGATCACAGGAGGCTTTTTGGCTGAAGTAATGTTTGCTCTGAGACATAAAGGCAGTAACGGTACTAGGCATGTAAGTTTGGTGTGAACAAAGGGATAGCAGATGAAAATATACTGAGGCAGTAGTGTGCCCGATGTTGTGCAATTCTAATATGCTAGAGAAGAATGAGTGTGGTACGAGAATGGGAAAAATTTTATCAGAGGAAAAAATAATCAAGTCAGTGTGAGCTGTTGTGAGGCATCCAGCCTTTACTCTTTATGAGGTGGGACTTTGCTGGAGAATTTTTAAGTAAATAATGCCATGACTTATTTCATATCTTAAGCATACATTCATACAGTTCTTAGCAATTTTATTTTCAGGCTCCAAGTGTACAATAATGTCAGCAAATCTCATATCTATGGTGGGGGATTCCTTGACTAGGCCGCCAGGTGACGGGGTGGCCTGTTTTGACCAAAAAGGCCACCATTAAATGGGTCAGTTGGCAAAGATTTTTAAATATCAGATATCACATTTATTGGTGGTTACAAGTATAAGATGGGGGAGTTGGGTGTAGTAGTACAGTGGGTTAAACGCACATGGTGCGAAGCCTAAGGACCTACCTACTTAAGGAACCTGGTTCGGGCCCCTGGCTCCCCACTTGCAGGGGGTCACTTCACAAGTGGTGAAGAATGTCTGCAGGTGTTTTATCTTTCTCTCCTATCTATCTTCCCCTCCTTTCTTGATTTCTCTCTGTCCTACCCAACAACAACAAAATAAAAAAATAGCAATAACAACAATAAGAATAATAACAAAAAGGGCAACAAAAATGGGGAAAATGGCCTCCAGTAGCAGTAGATTCGTAGTGCAGGCACCAAGCCCCAGTGATAATCCTGAGGCAAAAAAAAAAAAAAAAAAAAAAAGGTCTAGTCACTTTGGAAAAAAAGTTACTGAATATATAAAAAATAAATCTAGAGTTATTCTGTGTATTCTATGATGTAGCAATTCCATTACAGTTTTTTTACCAAAGAAAAATGAACCATATAACTACAAAACATGTACAAGAATGACCATATCAAGATTATTTATAACAGCCTAAGACTAGAAACAGCCTAAAACTAGAAACTCTTCTACTTCAATTCCCAACCCTCCCTTCTATTTTGTTTTCATTTTAATATGCTTACTACTCCACTCAACAGATCTTGTTGTATTATAGATTATATGTAAAGTACCTAAGGTGCATTATTTTCTCAAAGTATGGCACAAACAAATAAGCCCACTAACTTAATCCTTCCTAATTTAGTTCTAATTGGTCGATACTTCTCCCTATAATTAGCTCTACAAATAGAACACGACCTTCCAGTTTCTTCAGTAAATTCTTACATAAATCAAGCTTAGATATGTTACCAAGGATATCATCTGGGCAGAAATTTAAAAAAAGCAACCATCTCTTTTCCTCTCCTGCCAAATACACTAGGCACCTGTCAAGAAAGCTCAGGTTTCCAGTCAAGTATAGATTGAGTGATATTATAGAATTAAATATTCTCAGTAGCTAGAGACTGACTATAATGTACCAAAGAGTTGTAACACTTCTTTCAATTCTCTTGGTAAATAAGACTTCACTGCTGCTTAGGAAATTGAAATCTATATACCACATGGTCTCTGTTAGAAATGGAACTTAAGCAACAAGGGCAAAAAGGGAAAACACAAAGCAAAAATTGGACTGAGTAGGTTGTACTACCCCAAAGAAAAAGAATCTAGAGCAAGAGAGTACGGAAGGGGGTGGAGAGGGTGTTAGCTCCTGGTGCTTGATGATGGAAAAGTATTCCACACACCCTTATCATGGCGAGATAAGGGACTGTATCCATGTGCCAACAACTGTATAATATAATGATTTAAAAGATTATAATAGTGGACATAAACTAAAAAAAAGCTACAAAAAGAATTATAGATTATTAGTTTCTTTTCTTTTACAAGTAGAAACAGAGAGAAGGATAGACAGAGGAAGAGTGAAAGAGACCATGGCATTGAAACTTCCATCAGTGTTGTGGGGGCAGAACTCAAATCTGGGTTTCATGCATGGCAAAGCAGCACATTATCCAAATCATCGGTTTCTATTCAAACTTGTGGAAAATGGTTTCATTTGTATTTATATTTGTATTTGCATCTTTGCAAAATAGAAAATCTCATAGATTTCTTGGTTCTAGTAAGCCACAGTTCTGCTTCCTCAAATTAAGTTGTACATATGTGGAGGGGCCAAGTGGTGGTGCAGCTTGGGTGGTAGCATAGCGGGTTAAGCCACTTGGCGTGAAGCGCAAGGACTGGCAACTTAAGGATCCCATTTCGAGCCCCCGGCTCCCCACCTGCAGGGGAGTCGCTTCACAAGTGGTGAAGCAGGTCTGCAGGTGTCTATCTTTCTCTCCCCCTCTCTGTCTTCTCCTCCTGTCTCCATTTCTCTCTGTCCTATCCAACATCAATGACATCAATAATAACTATAACAATAAAACAAGGGCAACAAAAGGGAATAAATAAGTAAAAAAAAAAAAAGAGTACTTTACAGTTCACATTGACCCAGGTTCAAGCCCCTGATATCCACCTGCAGGAGGAGAGCTTCAGGAGTGGTGAAGCAGGGCTGTAGGTGTCTCTCTGTCTCCCCCCCCCCTTTATCTCCCCTACCCTCTCAATTTTTCTCCTTTTCTATCTAATAACAAGTAAATAAATGAATATATAAAATATAAAAAAACCTTTAAAATAAACAAATTTTAAATGTACATATGTGCCTTTCCAAACTAATTTTGGAGTAGTAGATAATGATTCTGTCCTTATTTATGTATATAATTAACTTTGTCTAACAGTTAAATTATCTCATAAGAGATTCATGAGGGCAAGAGAATACAATATGGTCTCTAGCATATACCTCAAAAGGCTGAGTCAAAGTCAATTTGACTTTGGTATGTAAGGTTATGTCAGAACTATACCTTACTCGACATTATCAACTGCAACTCTGTTCAAGTGATGAGGACAGTGGGGATTACCAGTGCATTTGCAGTTCTATGTCTGAAGAATGTTGTTGATTTCTGTGATATATATATTCTGACTTCATTGATCCTTTCTCTAGCCTTTAGGTAAATAAATCTCCTTTGATTAGCCGTGTTACCAGTCTGAATCTATTATTACTATCTGACAGTGGAGTGGCTGAGATACAAGTGTTTTTGAGTAACCTATTTGGAGATGTATTGCTACCTTTGAGGACGTTGTTTGATGAAAATGTGTATTTTGACCTCTTTGACATTAAGACATTCTTTCAACCCAAAGATCATCAGCATTTATTAGTATCTGCTTTGAGTTCTTTTTAGCGATGATGACATATTCAGGTACATCAATAAATACCATAGTTGCATTATTCTACCTCCACTAGCTACAATTTTGTATATGCAGTTACTCAAGTATGGTTTCCCTCAGTCCACTACTTTAGACATTCATAAGCTGTCAGTTTAATTCAGCTGTACATCCACATGGATATATACAAACTTGAGCAGGGAAATATTTTTTTATTTAAAGTAAACAAAAAGTCCTCCAAAATATGGTGCTACTCTGTCAGTAAGCACTCTATTTATCAGCACTTTGGCCTGGGTTTTGGATATAAAGATCCAGGGGCTCTGACATAAATGCAAATAAATTCAAAGGTTCTGAAGAAATATTTCAGTGTCATTTAAAAGTAGGTACCAGTGCATTTTAGAGGTTTATGAAAGACAATTTGAGACACTTTAAATTCAAGTGGATTTTCCATGGTTTTCTCAACAAAAGAATGAAGATTAGGCCTGGTAGTGAGCTGAGGGTGCAGGGTGTCGCCACTAACTCCTCCTCGTTTCTCTTATAGCTCATATTCAGTGCACTGGCAAAGTTTACAGCAATACCTTTAATATACTCCACAATGTGGTGTCATTTTTTCAGCCTTTACTTAGGTCCAGACAGTGAAGCTACCTGCAAAATTGTGATAATCACCACCTAACTAGATTACTTTGTCTTTTGTACCTTGAGTTTGACACAGTGCAAAGTATTCCTTTTAAAATACAAGTTTGCCTTAAGCAACTCCCTTCTCATATCCATGGTTTTAAATCACAGAGTAACCTTTAAATTCCTTATCTTGGCCTGCAGGAGCTTCCTAATGCCCCTTCTCTCTGTCTACCCTTATTCAATATCCAGGGCACACAGTTTTCTTCCCTTGTTCTAATTACACCTCTCTGTGTATCAACAGAAATGAACCCACCCATGGCATCATCATGTTTGATTCTTCATTTCACTTAAATTTCTGATTACAATTCATCTTCTTGAATTGGCCTTTTTTTCACCACTGCTAAGATAGTGTCCACTTAGTATTAATTTTAGCATGGGCTATATTTCTTCATTTGTATTTATCAGGATTTGTATTACCTGTTGGTTTGGACTGTTTGTTTACTGTGTGTATTGCTCAGTACTGTAAGTGTTCCACATTCTCAGTAATCTTTTTTGTTGGAGCAGTATATTTCCAACCTGTAAGATATATTTTGTTGATAACAAACATTAACTATCTTGACGTAATCAATTAGTTAACAAATTAAAGCATGCCTAAATTAATCTTAGGCTCTAAAAAAAATCTTTCTAGGACTACTTTTACTTAAGAACAAGAAAATGGGTGACTACATGCTGAGGTTCCCAGTGCAACAAGAATCTAGCTTGACAGCAATAGAGATATCAAAACTACCCTGAACTTGCAAAGAGTACAGACATAGGCATAGGCATACTTCCTTTGTCTCTGGTTTATACTAGTTCAGTCCTGCTAGCTGGTTTCAAATGTATGTCATAATTCTGATAGAGAATTTTTTTAACATTAGATATAACTCCTTAATCCTTAACTTGAACATTTCTGTGTGGTAGAAAACATCTTAACTAAAAACATTTTGGAGGCCAAGTGGTGGCACATCTGGTTAAGTGCACAAGGACCCGAGTTTGAACCCCCACTCCCCACCTGCAGAGAGAAAGCTTTACAAGTGGTCAAGCAGTGCTGCAAATGTCTCTATTTGCTCTCCCTCTCTAACACCCCCTTCCTTCTCAGTGTCTTGCTGTCTGTATCTTATAAATAAAGATAATAAAAATTTAAAAAACATTTTCAGACCTCTACAAATCATATGTGAGCATTTGTCAAATTAATTTTAAGTAATTATTAAATATTTACTATGTAATTGACACTCAGTACTTAATCAGCTAGGCTGCAAACTCTAACCTCTGCCTTACAGGTGGATTAACCAGGGTAGAAAGAGTTGTATATCTGTTGCTCTATTAATATATGCTTTCAGAAATGTTCAAGATAGGGGGCCAGGTGGTAGCACACTGGGTTACATGCACATAGTGAGAAGTGTAAGCATCTGGGTTTGAGCCCCCAACTCCCAGCCTGCAGGTGGGTTGCCTCACAGGCGGTGAAGCAGATCTGCAGGTGTCTTTCTCTCCCCCTCTCTGACTTCCTCTCCTCTCGATTTCTCACTGTCCTGTCCAATAACAACAACAACAACAACCTAGGGCAACAAAATGAAAAAAAAGGCCTCAAGGAGCAGTGGATTTGGATTTGTAGTGCAGGCACTGAGCCCTAGCAATAAACCTGGAGGCAAAATTTAAAAAAAATGTTCAAGATTATTTACCTGTCTTAAAGTCCAAACTGATATTTTATGTACTTAATAGCAAGACACTGACAGTCTTTTCACGTACACCTCTTTGTCATCATCATTAACATAATGCCCCTATGACAAGGGTGTGTGTGTGTGTGTGTGTGTGTGTGTGTGTGTGTGTGTGTTAGGGGGGCACAAAGAGAATATCTGTTATTCAAGGCAATAGCTTTATTTTCCAAAATATGCATGTCTTAACTTTTCCACATAGTATTTACCTTTAGTAATACATCTAGATAAACATAGATTTTACAAATATGGTATATTTATAACATAAAAATTAAAGTATATTCAACAATGTTAATGGGAATACAAGGTGAAAATAGCATTAAATTTAACTGGTGCTGATGATTAACTTTTTGTTATCATGCACATGGACCCAGGTTCAAGTCCCCAGACTTCTTATTAATGTTCATGGGAATTTTCACATTGCAGATCATAATAAAGGAAATAATTTATTTCATTTTAAATTAATCTTCTACTTTCAAAAGCTGCCTTACCTTATAAATTGGAATCATGAAGTGACTTTTTTTGTCCAGTAATAAGAAATATAGATGACTCCAAGCTTAAAAAAAGAACATATAGCTCCAAGCTTTAAATATGAGAACATATAGCTAACAATTAATAATGATATATATATGGTACCAAGTATTTAATTTAACTGTATTTAAAGTAATTTAATAGCCAAGCTGAGTGATATTTAATATTGCTAATTGAAGATGAAAAAGAAACAAACCAACAACAAAAAACACCTTATTCTCGCAGAGCTACTTAAATGATCAAAAATAGAAATAACATTTTAATCTCATAGTTATATAATTCTAGAGCTTACTCTCTTAGAGAAGTAACACTATGTTCCTTCTCAAACCACATTACTTGTTTTCATTCTTAATCTTAAAACATTCTTAAGTACAGTGCAGTATCCACATATTCAGTTGTTGGAAAAGTCATGATGCATTTTTGCATAGAAAAGCATAGAAAAAAATACATGGGAATGATACAAACAATTGACAGATGAACCTTTGTGTTAGAGAAGATTTTTATCACATATAGCCCACAGTTTCAATCCCTTCATGATGTAGTATTGTTTTATCTCTAGAGAATAAGCCTCACTTTCCATCTATGAAAACAATAAAAATAAACAGATTTCTAAGGATGAAATAAGCTACTAAGCAAAATGAGCTTAAAGACTAAAAATCTCAGTAGTATTGACTTACACCTTACATTCAGCATATGATAGAAATGCTTATTTAGGGAGTCGGGCTGTAGCGCAGCGGGTTAAGCGCAGGTGGTGCAAAGCACAAGGACTGGCATAAGGATCCCGGTTCGAACCCCGGCTCCCCACCTGCAGGGGAGTCGCTTCACAGGCGGTGAAGCAGGTCTGCAGGTGCCTTTCTCTCCTCCTCTCTGTCTTCCCCTCCTCTCTCCATTTCTCTCTGTCCTATCCAACAATGACGACAACAACAATAACTACAACAATAAAACAACAAGGGCAACAAAAGGGAATAAATAAATAAAATAAAATAAATAATAATAATAAAATTTAAAAAATTAAATTAGAAAAATCATTTAAAAAAATGCTTATTTAGAAAGTAGCATCCAGAAAGAGTGCCCTTGTGTTCATGTAATCATAGAGCAGTCTCTGATCTCTGTCACCTAATAGCTGTGTGATGGTGGCCAAGTAATGTGCACTTGCTTCAGTATCCTCTTGTCTTCATGCAGGAGGAGTACCCCCACCTTGCCTGAGCTTTCTGTCCATAAAATAAAATAGCATGGGTCATGTACATGATATCACACACAGTCATATCACTCATAGTTTCGCCTTGTCAACTATTTAAAATTTCTCTTATATTTGGCGTGCGCGCACACACACACACACACACACACACACATATTCATAAAATGTACTACTTTAAGGTGAGAGTAAATGTTCAGCTTCATGGTGGGGAGAGGTCGGGACACAGTCCTTTGGTGGTGGGAATGGTGTTGATATGCAAAAAATTGAGGAAAAAATTACTACTTTAATTAATTCTAACTGTATAGCTCAGTGACATCAAGTTCCTTCTCAGTGTTGTATGTCATCACCACTGTTTGTATGACTTGTGTTCCAGTACTCAGTACCCATGGAACAGTAATGTCAGCCCTCCACCTGTAGATTTTTGTTGTTTTCACTAGTAAGTTTCTTTGCTCTCTGCTTACATTTATTTCTAAATCTGTTTACTACAACTCTTTCTATTAAATATATTCCTTCAGGAGTCACTTCACAGGCAGTGAAGCAGGTCTGCAGGTGTTTATCTTTCTCTCCCCCCTCTGTCTTCCCCTCCTCTCTCCATTTCTCTCTATCCTATCCAACAACAATGGCATCAGTAACCACAACAAGGGCAGCAAAAGGGAAAATAAATAAATATTGAAATATATATGTATATTACTTCATAATTGTAGGAAGTTTTTTCTGTACTGTCATTTTCTGAATAAAATGTACAGATTATTTAATAGATATAGAAAGGAAATACTGTTCAATTTTACTTATTAAGTAGAGTTTGCAAAACAACAAACTCAGTGTTATAGTCCAGTAACTAACTTTTTTGATTATTGTTCTCAAATTATGCCAGTTGTGGGTTAGGACTGAGACTTCTGTGCTGTGTGAAATAGATCCGTTTTTTTTCCTTTGTCTGAAGCCTGTGCTGTGGGACTTCCTGGATCCCCCCACTGGGAACAATAGTATTGCTCTCTGGTGTCAGAGGAACACTTTTAAGAGCATAAACAGAAATGTGCAATGTTTTTTCAAGCCTTTTCCTAGGATTCAGTCCAGTGTGGATTTATTTTCCCTTGATCACAGATTCTATGATCACATCCATAGTGATTATGAACAAATCATTTTTGTCACAGCTAAAACTAAGGAATTATCTTGGGCAATTATAAATGTTGATTTCTACTTGAATTAATTTGACTTGCCACTTGCTTTGTCCTTCCTTCCTTCCTTCCTTCCTTCTTTCCTTCCTTCCTTTCTCTTTCTTTCTTTATCTCTCTTTCTTCCTTTCTCTTCCTTCTTTCCTCCCTCCCTCCCACTCTTCCTCCTTCCCTCTTTCTCTTTCTTTCTTTCTTTCTTTCTTTCTTTCTTTCTTTCTTTCTTTCTTTCTTTGTTTCTTTCTTGCTGTATTTATTTATTTATTTACCACTCTGGAACAACTTTTTTAGATAGTAAGAGTGAGAAACAGAAAAGGAAAGAGAAATCCCATAGTAGCAAAACTCCCTCCAGTACCATGGAGCTGGGGTCTCTTACCAAGGAAACAGGAATGGCAAAGAGAGTACCTTCCAGCTGAGCTAGCTCATAGCAGCTGCCAGCGTCCTTATCTTTGCATTATCAATTAGTGTATGTTTTTGGTTGTTTTTTTTTCTTTCTAAAAACAGGGGAAAATCCCTTCTTTCTCATATGTTAGAAACACTAAATGAGAGCATGATTATATGTTTTGATCTGGGTAGAACAAATGTGTATCAATTTTCAGTTTACCATGTTTACAAGTGAATACACACACACACACACACACACAAACCCACAAGGAATAGTAAAAAGAAAACAAAAAAAGTATATTAAAATTTATTAACAACACATTATTATTAAAAGGAAAATGATTTTATAAATTTAGATTTTAATGTAAGAACTACATTTGTTTTGTAACTAAACTGAAGTGATTATTTACCAAGTGCAAAGATAGAATGTTAACTTCCTTAAGTACCATAGTTTTGCCAATAATAAATTATTATTTTCACTTAAATACTCAAATGCTAATAGGATTAGCATAAGATGCTGATTTTTCCAGATTATCTAATATATACATAGCATCTTTGCCTCACTAAACAAGTACACACTGTATTTTCCAAATGTTGTCATAAAACATATTGTCAGTATTAAATAAATTAGGACAGTATCATTTTGATAGGTAAAATAATATTCTAAGATTATACTTGTAGAAAGAAACAGAACAGAACAGGAAGCCAGCATAGTGGGTAAAGTGTAGGTAGCACAAAGTGCAAGGACTGGCTGGCATAAGGATCCTGGTTCGAGCCCCTGGCTCCCCACCTGCAGGGGAGTCGCTTCACAGGTGGTGAAGCAGGTCTGCAGGTGTCCATCTTTCTCTCCCCCTCTCTGTCTTCCCCTCCTCTCTCCATTTCTCTCTGTCCTATTCAACAACAAGGACATCAACAACAACAATAACTACAATAATAAAACAATAAGGGCAACAAAATGGAAAATAAATAAATATTTAAAAAAGAAACATAGCAGAACTCTACATATATATATATATATACATACATATACATATACATATACATATACATATACATATACATATACATATACATATACATATACATATATCCTGGCTGAAATGTTCTGTATTTTATCCTCTACCAAACTATGCTGGAGTACAGATTGAAAAAAATGTAAACACCCCACCTGCAAGGGGAAAGCTGTGAAACAGGTACAATTTCTCTCTGTCTCTATCCAATCACAAATGAAATAAACTAATTTTAAAAAGTATTAAAAATGTAAACAGTTGTGGAGAGGTTTAAAGGTACTCTTACATATTGAAGCTGGGCATATACTGAATTGACTTGGTAATCCTCTTCATTCATTCCTTTTTTTCAATTTCCAGCCCCCCCTTCATTTCTTTTTTTCATTTTTCTTTTTCTTTTCTTCTCAGAGGTTGCACAGATAATATATTTTAATATTCATTTTTGTTTATTTATTCCCTTTTGTTGCCCTTGTTTTATTGTTGTATTTACTATTATTGTTGTCGTTGTTGGATAGGACAGAGAGAAATGGAGAGAGGAGGGGAAGACAGAGAGGGGGAGAGAAAGATAGACACCTGCAGACCTGCTTCACCACCTGTGAAGTGACTCCCCTATAGGTGGGGAGCCAGGGTTCGAACTGGGATCCTTATGCCAGTCCTTGTGGTTTGCGCCACCAACGCTTAACCCACTGCTCTACCGCTCGATGCATACATAATCTTGAATATGTGCTCTACAATTGAGCCATCTCCCTGACCCCAAATTTTTATTTAATTTTGTTTATATGATAGAGTGAGATGGAGAAAGGGAGAGAGAAATGAACAGAGAGAGATAGAGCTGGTAACTATTTCACTGGTCATGGGATCTTGCTTATTTTGTTGTTGCTGCTGTCATGTGGTGGTGAGGATCTAATCCAGAACCCTGTGCTTCTATGTATTCAAGGCACAAGCACTATCATTGAGACATTTTAGGGTCCCCCATTTCAGATATTCAAGAAAATGCTTTCCTATTATCAGATCTTAGGATCTGAATTTTCAACTCTGATTCCAAATGTATTCCAAATGAACGAAGGAATAAATGAGGAGTATGGAATAACTTCAGATTCTCCAGATGCAGATTACTTCTAACTAATTTTAGTATATCTAGTCCCAATATATTCATATTAAAAGTGGAACTGAAGGAGTAGGTGGTGCTGTTTTTTGAGAAACAACTGATCAAGTATACTATAATTGATTTAAAATAGAAATGACAGATCAGTGCAAGAGAGAATGGTTAGAGTAGACACTATCTTTCTCCTATACACTTCTGGTAATATATTAGAAAGCTTTTCCTGAGGAATTTTTTTTTCTGAGAGAGAAGGCATAAGATTAGTTTCATAAACTTAAGTTACCAAAGCACAACCCTGAGGTCCCAGCATACCATCCACCTTCAGTATTACCAGGTTTACTACATAAACCTGGCTTCAGTTCAAAGTAAAATTACTAAATGCCTTAATGTTGTTGTTTTTAGTTTTGGGGTTCTTTTTGTCCTCACTAATGATTATTTTTCTTTCTCTATTCATAAGCCTTGCCTAGAAAATCTGTTGCAAGTGAGTGGCCAGAATTATAATTCTTCTAAGGAAGTGATTTCCACACAAAGGGTAATGATTTAGCATCTGCTTAGCTCTCCATTCCTGCCCATCTGATTTGGTTATAGATATTAATCACAATCACAGGGAAGGAAAATGCTTCATTTTAATGTTTAATAAGCTTACAGCTCTTCAAATTGATTCCTACATTGTGAATGTTGATAATTATTACACTTTAATGCCTCAGGCATATCAGAAAAGGCAGGGAAGGAAGTTGTCGATTGATACAAAAAATGAAATAGCAGATGTTCATGCAAAAATTATAAAATGTCCTTTCTTTGACGATTACCAGTTATTATTAATTGTCAACACTATCTTTGTGTACTGACCCAAACCTGGTCTCAGCAAATACTGCTCACAGGCTGAATTCACATCTGAAAAATGGTAAGTGCGTCTGTGACTTAGCCACAGGGAGCTGGCATCTCTCTGCATTGACAGAAATGAGGGAGTAATTAGAAGTGAGTGACAAGGTGCTTTTCATCGTTGACGAGGAAAGATTTCTCGTGTCAAAATACCTCACCAGAGGAGTAATTTTCTCTGTGTGCATTTCTGGTCCTCAACGCATTTTGCATGATAATAGAAAGTGGAAAATAGTCTCTGAGTGTTGCTTAGTGACAAAGAGAAGATACACTGCCTGTGCTGATAACAAGTGTCTGAATGCTATCATATTGTGTTCTTTACAGATAAGGCCCATTGTAAGATGGGATATTTATACTGCAAAAATAATTTGTTTTTGAAAGAATAAAAATAAAAGATATTAAAATTCTTTTTATGGTACTATACCCCTAAAGGTTTAAACTTACCTGACAAGATTTAATCATCCAGTTCTAAAGTACATCTTACGGATTTAATCAATTGAAATTTGTAGCGCAGTGATGAGACAAGTAAGTAGTATAATGTATTTGTGGTTTTAGAGAACATTCTTTGTCACTCAACATCTAGGTTGATGTCAGTTCAGACGACTTTCAAACAATGCATAATTATACTGGGAAATGGGCTGCACTGACTATTCTAGACTCTAGAATTTAAAACATCTATTCATGAGGTTTAAAACGGTTGAAAACATTAAAAGGAGACTCTAATTATACCTTTATATGGCATTAGAGTCTATGAATGTGAAAAGAAGGTTTGATCTTGAACTTGGAACTGATGATGCTAAGAGAACACAGTGCTTTCTCCCACTATGTCTGTTAGCATAGAGAGAATATTTTATGGAATACAAATTAGCACAATGATTAAATAGAATGGCAAGTGGAAATCTGGAATTTGAACCTAATACACACTGCTATTGTGTAACACAGGTAACAGTGGAAGTTTTAGGAAGATCAACTATTTTTAAAAGAAATAAGTAGTCATTTTCAAACTGAGAAAATTTCTATCATAAATGAAATAAAGCAGGGGAAGGGAAGAGCTTTTTAGTATTGGAATTTAAAGAGGAAACTGAATGAGTTAAGAACAACTCTGAGTGCCATAAGCTATAAACCATCTCGGGCAATCGGAGGAAAAGCAGAGATTTTAGAGTAGATTGTGATGACACTAAGATACAGTGTTGTAGACTTGACAGTAAAGTACTATCCCAGCTCTTAGAGTGAAACTTTCTGAAATTTCTGAAAACTGATGTTCTGCTTTGACAACAGTTCACAAGAGACTTTATGGTCCTTGTATCCCATACCGGGAAACTATTCTTCAGTGAATTTTTTTGGCATATCTATAGTTCTTGGGTAGAAAAATGTTCTAAAAATGCATAAGCCAGAGCTGAGCAGTGCTTGGGTAATAAATAATTAAATACATACATAAATAAAAATATAAATACACAAAAGTGGTCATAAAGTTAATGTATGCACAAATCAAGTGACAAAAAAACCTAGAAATTAATTTTAATTTCCCCATCTCACTATTCCTCAATTCCCTTTTATCAGTTAATTCACAGTAATTGTGAGAACATAATACTGGGTCATTCAGGAGTGCTCATGAGTATCCTTCTCAGGAACCTCAACCTAAAGAATAAATATTCACAGTGCCTTCAGAGGCCCACCATTATCTCTGTTGCGCAGTGGATAATGCATTTTACTTTAAATGCCCATCATTATTGTTCACTTGAAAATCAGTTTGAGAAAATTAGCATATCTTCAGATCCTAACACAAAAAGTCACATACCAAATCATATACTGGTAATTATTTGATGTGTACTATCTAATTAGTAATCAATGTTTAGTATATTTTACACAAGATTTGTGTTGAGAAAGTTCTAGGTGTAATTACCCTACTAGTGCTGGGCATATACTTTCATACTACATCAATTAGTAAACATATGCTTTCTGGGCCAGGCAGTGGTGCACCTGGCTAAGCATTTGTTACAGTACACAAGAACCCAAGTTCAAGCCCCAGGTCCCCATCTGCAGGGGGAAAGCTTCATAAGTGTTGAAGCAGGGCTGCAGGTGTCTCTTTGCTTCTCTCCCTCTCTGTCTCCCTCACCCCTCTCAATTTCTCTGTCTCTACCCAATAACAAATAAATAAAAATATTTTTTAAAAAGGAAAAAAGTGCTTAGCTTACAGACTAACTGGTTTCAAGTGCAGTGGTTAACTCCTTTAGGTGGTTAAATTCCTTTAAATTTAGTGGTTAAATTCCTTTAGGGGTTTAGTTGTCTAAGTAAATTATTGCACTGAAGGAAAGGGAGAAACTTTATAAACACAAAGGTAAGCTTTATCCAAGACTGAGGTAATAAAAGAGAGACTGATCTCATCTCTTCTCAAATAAAAGACAAGAGGGACTCTATAGATACTGTGTAAGTTAGTACAAAAATAACAAAGGGCATTAGGAACGGTTGACCTGTGTGTATGTTGAACACACTGTGTTACTCCTAAGTTTGTTAAAGTTTTCCTTGGTGATTAGACTATTCATGTTCACTAATTGGTACCCGTTAAATTTAGGTTCCTTCTCTGCTACAGAGATCTGGAACTAGGATTGCAGTCTTCTTTACTGATTACATTTCAAAGAGCTAATTCCCAGTTCTTGACAAAGACATTATGAGGATCATGAAACTGATAAGTAGATGGGAGATATATGTACATTTCAAATGGACAGAAAAACAGTTTACAATTACAAGTTTTCTAAGGTAAATGTTCTAAAGAAAACAGAGGTCAGAATGATAAAGAAATGTAATGTTTAGTCGTGATAAAGAAAATATTAATGGGGCCGAGTGGTAGTGCAGCATGTTAAGTTCACTTGGCGCAAAGCACAAGGACCAGTGTAAGGATCCCGGTTCAAAATCCTGGCTCCCCATCTGCAGGGGATCGTTTCACAAGCAGTGAAGGATGTCTGTAGGTGTCTATCTTTCTCTCCCCTTCTTGGTCTTCACCTCCTCTCTCCATTTCTCTCTGTCCTATCCAACAACAATAGCACTGAAACAATAACAACAACAACAAGGGCAACAACAAAGGCAACAAAATAGGAACAAATGGCCTCCAGGAGCAGCAGATTTCTAGTGCAGGCACCAAGCCCCAGAAATAACCCTGGAGGGGAAAAGAAAAGAAAAGAAAAGAAAAGAAAAGAAAAGAAAAGAAAAGAAAAGAAAAGAAAAGAAAAGAAAAGAAAAGAGAAAAGAAAGGAAAAGAAAAGAAAAGAAAAGAAAAGAGACTATTAAGACTCTCTTAGTCAAAATTAATATCTGCCAGATGCCCGTGCAACAGAACTAAAACGCCCAGCTTCCCAGCACTTGAACATACAGTAGTAAGGTAGTTGCTGATGACAGAGTATTCAAATTTTGATATAACTAGAAGTTCCTTTTAATTGACATATATTTGCCATACATGCTGTGAACATAAGATTACTTCAACAGACCATTGATAGTGGAGAGGGCCTTGAGTTCATACTCTGATTTTTTCTTTCTTCTCTTTTCTTTTCTTTTCTTTTCTTTTCCTTTCTTTCTTTTATTTTTTTTTTCTTCCTCTTCCCTCTGGAGCACTATTTAGCTCTTGTTTGTGTTGCTGCCTGGGATTAAGCCTGAAACACTGGAGCCTCATCATGAAAGTCTTTTGCATAATGATAGTACTGTCATCCTCTAGCTCTGCTTTTTTTTTTTTTTTAATGTGAAGCAGGTCTGCAGGTGTCTGTCTTTCTCTTCTCCTCTCTGTCTTCCCCTCTTCTCTCCATTTTCTCTGTCCTATCCAACAACGAAGACAACAATAGTAACTACAACAATAAGACAAGGGCAACAAAAAAGGAATAAATAAATATTTTTTAAAAATTAAAAAAAGAATATACTTTTTAAGAAAAAGAAGGAAAGGGGTGGAGAAGAGATGAATTCAAGAAGTTGTATCCTTCAGTTTGTGTGTGTGTGTGTGTTCAAGAACTCTTATTGCTGTAGTTTATATCAGTTAACAAATGGCCTTCATTTCTCTGAAAGACAACTACCAGGTGTAACATAAAGATTGAAACTCATAAACTTGTAAAAAAAAAAAAAAAAAAAGATAGTCAAACTCTATAAAAAACTCTAAAATCGTGGGCTGGGCAATAGTGCCAGGTTAAGTGCACATGGTGAGAAGCACAGAACCAATGGAAGGATCCCTGTTGAGCCTCCAGCTCCCCACCTGCAGGGGGTCGCTTCACAGGCAGTGAAGCAGGTCTGCAGGTGTCTGTCTTTCTCTCCCCCTTTCTGTCTTCCCCTCCTCTCTCAATTTCTGTCCTGTCCAACAACAACAGCAATAACAACAACAAGGGCAAGAAAATAGAGAAAAAAAGGAAAAAAAAAAAAAGGCCTCTAGAATTCGTGGATTCCTAGTGTAGGCACCAAGCCCCAGTGATAACCCTGGGGGGAAAAAAATCTATGAAATCTATGGTGGCTATGTGGCATTATTAAATTACTAGTAAAATAAATTAATTAACTTAACAATGTTTAATTTAATATTTAATAAATTAATTAACTTAACAATATTAATTAACTTAACAATTATTTACTAAAATACATTTAGTAAATAATTGGATAAATTAGCTCAAAGTATATTTGAGTACATTGAGATTTGTTTGAAAAAACACACTTACTTGCATAATAGCATAAAAGAGTTAAGAATTCAAATTTCCCCAAGTCTTAGTTTATCCTTTTTATTATCTAAAAATGTATGAAGATATATCATTTTAAAAGTAAGTAATTTACAAACTAAACAAAACTTTATTAAAAAATTTTATCTGCTAACCACTATACTTGGTGCTAGAAGTGCAATCATGAAGAAAAAGATTAGGATTCCCCTCCTCTTTTTGTTCTTTCCAGGATCTCCTGCATGTTTGACTCCATAGCTTCAAATGTAAACACCCTCCCCCATTTTCCCCCCAGAAAGAGAACACTGAGAGACAAAAAAAAAAAAAAGGATAATTATCATAAAACTGCTCCACCACTTAGCCAAACTGTCCTTGGTGCTGTGCATGATGCTGACATGTAATTCTTGCTCAGACTTGGGTTAGAGCAATTGCCTAAAACACTACACCAAGTCAAAACCATTTCCTGATCCTGACCCCTTCCTTTTAGAATGCAACAGTCTAGAAAGAAAGAAATACTTTATAGATAATTTTATGAATTGTCATTGTGAGATGTGCTATAAAAGAAATAAAATACAAGATCTGTGAGTTTATATAATATACCTTACAAATATAGGCAGATGGATTTCTATAAGGAGTGAAACTATGACCTGAATCACTCAGATTGAAAGAAAATCAGGAAAAATATTTGTGAACATCTCATTGTGTTTGTTTAAGCAGGAAAAACACACTGAATGTTGCTAGCAATCTTTTAGATTCTTTGTCTGTATCAAAATATGTAACAAAATAAATCCATGGTGTTAGGGAACCTTATCTTAGTTCTAACTTTCACAGACTGTGAAATTGAGAAAGTTGGGACTCATGATTAAGTACAGGTTACATTCTTGGTAATAAATCATTGTCCCAAACATGTTTGCACATCTACTTTGGATCAATGAAGAGACAGTTAAATATCGGGTTTTAGGCTACACAGGAAAATTTTGTAGTCATAGATCAATGTAAAATGATCACGTTATTTTATTTGCTTGATCTTGTTGAAAAGTTGGATACTTACAAATTACACATGTGGTTTCAAAAGAGAAAAATTCTACCATTGTGAAATTTAATTATTTCTGGTGTATGCTATAATAGAAATACTGTCAAAAGTCACATTGATTTGAAGTTTTGTCATATGTGATCAGTGGTTCTTAGATGAAAAGTTGATATTAAGTACAGTATTGGAATAGTTAACACTAATTTGAAGAAACATATGCATCCCTATCCATATATATATATATCCCTAGCTGCATTATTCACAATATCCAAAGAGTGGAAGCAGCCTAAATGCACACCAACAGATGACTGGGTAAAGAAGTTATGGGATAATATGTTCTGTGGAATATTACTATGTGGTAAAAAATGATAGCATCCTTTGTGAAAAAATGAATGAAACTGGAGGTGATGATGCTTAGTGAAATAAGAGATGAAAGACAGCTACCAGATGGTTTCACTCATATGTGGAATCTAGAGATCTGATTTATATGAAATTGCCATATATACATATACATGCACATATACAGACATACAAAACAAAAGCAAGCAAACTCTAAGACTTGTAATAACTATAGCGACTATGTTTGGGAGGTGGTAAAGTGAGGATAAAGAACTTTGGTGTTGTATGTGCTATGGACCTAAATATTGTAATATTATAACTTTGTAATAAACAATGAAAAAAAAAGGTCAATACTTTGCCTTGGCTTCAGCATAGAAAAGGGAAAAAAAAAAAAAAAATGTTGCGGGAGTCGGGCTGTAGTACAGCGGGCTAAGCGCAAGTGGCGCAAAGCACAGACCGGCATAAGGATCCCGGTTCGAACCCCGGCTCCCCACCGGCAGGGGAGTCGCTTCACAGGCAGTGAAGCAGGTCTGCAGGTGTCTATCTTTCTCTCCTCCTCTCTGTCTTCCCCTCCTCTCTCCATTTCTCTCTGTCCTATCCAACAACAATGACATCAATAACAACAATGATAATAACTACAACAATAAAAAAGAAACAAGGGTGACAAAAGGGAATAAATAAATATTAAAAAATTTTAAAAAAGAAATTGTTGCATTGTGTTGCTCTAAGTTTATAATATCAGTAATTGGTTGGATTTATTCAGAGCTAGTTTGTAGAAAACTTTTGTGAATTGAAATGATTTGCTGAACTTGGGAAAAGACTGGAATATTATGAAATGTAAATAATGGGAAAGAATATTAAGCAACTAATGCTTGCATTAATGTTTCCCTACAAGGTTCTCCTGCAGTATTTTGGAGAACAGGCTCCAGGGCATTCTAGGCACTTGATTTCTGGCTGCTGTCACAGAGGAAGGGCTCTGCTCCACATCAGAATAGGCCTTCTTTGCTCAGAGTAATTGGCTTTATAGAGGGGAAGCAGCCGACTTATCAGCTTTCTATTCTTGCTCATTTGTTCATTTTGTGAGGATGAAAAGTCATATTTTCTACTCCGCCTACAAGTCTTTGCTAGTGAAAAATATCTTGTAGCTCAAGATAAGAAAAGTAGACTAAAATGATTCATTGTGGGGAAAATTTAAAATATGTATCACCCTTTATTTAAAATATATCAATTAAAATATATGTATTATACATTTCAACATAACATAGTGACATAAATATATGTATAATATGTGCACATTTTGCTATAGATAGTTGTGAAGTGATTTTATGCACATGCAATATTCTGTCCTGCTCATTGGAGTAATGTGCATGGGGGAGTCAGAGTAAATCAGAACAGGTTTGAGAAACTGTACCAGTACGATGTTGTTACTGGTCTAGTGATGTTAAAGTGAGACAAATATACAAATGGGAAGTTGTTATTTGATTCTATTGATATCAGTATGAGAAGTAGATGGATTAATTTCTTAGTGGAAAATTAAGAATTAACTAAATTTAAATTTAATTGGTGTAAAGAAGAGAGGTCAAAGATTGTTCTTGGAATAGGGAGTAGAATTTTTTTGGGGGGAGTAGAATTTTAAATATCAGATTATTCCAAGTATACATTTTAAAGTGCTTTTTATGTTCTGTTATATGCTATTTTTAGATTTCCTTAATAATAATTTCTGTTTGAATATATTTAATACTTTTGTAAAACATTATTCTCACCAAATGAATGTGTAACTAAATGTGTGACTGTAGTGGTCATAGTACTCTATCCATTATTATTGAAATGAGGGTAATATATATATGTTCTTATTGAACATTTCCCACTGTTTTAGACAATACGTTGCAACAGCAAGAACCCTGAATTGCTAGAACATCCTACTTGTATAGTTTCTTTTAAAACTGCTAGTCTTTCTTTTCTTCCTTCCCTTCCTTTCTACTCCTCTCCTCTCCTCCCCTCCCCTCTCCTTTCCTTTCCTTTCTTTCCATCCTCTTCCTTTTTTTCTTTCTCTCTTTCTTTTTAATTTCTTTATTGGGGAATTAATGTTTTACATTCAACAGTAAATACAATAGTTTATACATGCATAACATTCCCCAGTTTTCCATATAACAGTACAGCCCCCAGTAGATACTCTGTCATCCTTTCTGGACCTGTATTCTATGCCCCACCCACCCCAGAGTCTTTGACTTTGGTGCAACATGCCAACTCCAGTTCAGGCTCTACTTGTGTTTTCTCTTCTGATCTTGTTTTTCAACTTCTGCCTTCTTTCTTAGAAAGTTTCTTTCTTCCTTCCTTTCTTCCTTTCTTTCTTTCTTTCTTTCTTTCTCTTTCTCCTTCCTTCCCTTCCTCTCTCCTTACTTACTTCCTTTTTCTCTCTTTCTTTCAGAAATAAGAAAGCGGCTTTTTTTTCCCTTAAATCCAGATAGACAAGAGTGAATGAGCAAGCTAGAGAGAGGGGAAAGACAGGGCCAGAACTTCCCCCAGTATCCTCAGACACTCACCTATGGTGAAAGGATTTGAATCTAGGCTGTGCCCATGGAAAGACAAGCACTATAACCATGAACTACATCTTCAGCCCCCTGAATAAATTTTAGAACATGAAATGCTTAAAAGATAGTAAAATCTAAACACCATACCAAACCTGAACTAAATTATTTAGGAGTAGCACATGTGAAAATTTTGTAGATATTTGAATAATTTTAAGAGATCTTCAGATGATAAATTGAATGATGGTATATATTGCTTATATTAAAAGCTACTTATTGAAAGATGACATATACTGGAAAATTAAAAATCCCAAATCATAATGACAAATGTTATGATTATATACAACTTCACAGAGCTAGTAGGATTAAGTGTATTATTAGGGGGGTGGGGAGATGAAAGGTGGTTTTAAAATTCTTCCCAAAGAAAGCACCACCTAAGATGAGATCTGAAGAAGTTTGACTTCAATGGGGATGATTTAGACAGGGAAAGATGGGTAATTATACATTTTATATTCTGTGCTAAAGAATATGGACCTATTCCAAGAACACTGGATAGGACTTGACTAATTTTAAAGGTCATAACAAAGAATCAAGATTGATTAGATGTGGTCTTTTGCTTTTCCAGTAGAAAATGTGTTTTTTATTTGGGAGGGGTAGGAGGAAAGAGAATGTTTAGAGTTTGTCTTGTGTATAATTATAATGTGTGTAATATACTGATTCATTTCTCACAGTTCAGTTTGCTGAAAAGAAACGTCCTATGACACCTATTATTTATGAATCCTATGATTTTAATGGTTTTCTTAGAGCTCATTTCTCTAGCTTTTGGGCAGTGTTTCACAGCCTTTCTCAACCCCAACATAATAGAAATAGTGACTAATTATAGCAATTATTTTGAAAAATAAAGAACTTACCAACTCACCTGTGTAATAAAGACTCCTATAGTTTCCAAAGGACCCACCCAGCCTCATCTGATATGTTTCCTATGGGCCAGGGAATGAAGTCCTGTGCCCTAGCACTGTGCGCCTTAGTCTCTTCTGTCAGTAAAGGGAACTTCAAGCTTTTGAGTCAGGGACTCTACAACTGCCTGAATTTTTTTTCTTTCAATTGTTCCAGTGAAATATTACCTGCATATTTGGTCTGAGAATATAATAATTAGATTCAAATAATTTCCTGTTAAACTAATGACTAGGGTCAAGGAAGGTGATAGCTTCCCTCAAGAACAAGGGAAACCCAGACACATCTGTTGAAGAGGTTTGGTAGCTAATAGCTCCCTTGACCTGACTTTTTACTTCTATAGAGTGTTACATAAATATAAACTCTATCTTTTGTTGTTGTTGTTGTTTTACTAGAACACAGCTCAACTCTGGCTTATGGTGGTGTAGGGGATTGAACCTGGGAACTGGGAACCTCAGCAGAGTCTATTTGCATAACCATTATGCTATGTCCCTCATTTCACTAAAGTCTGTTTTAAAGATATATGCTAGATTCAAGGTCAAGAGGAGAGACATATATATATGCAAAGGGCATGCACAATATGCATTAATAAAGATTAGGGACCACTAATTCACTGTAAATTTGACAAACCCCAGTTAAGGATATGATACAGAATCACAATAGTTCCTATTTTGTTTCTTACAATTGTGCTTTTAGCTCATTTATTCTTTTTCCTCTTTATCCTCTTATATGAATACATTATGACTACCCTCATATATTATGAATAAAAAGTGACTTGACATTACTGAATAAATTTATGAAATAATCATAGAAAGTCAATTTAGAAATAATATTGATTTCCTCGGAGTCTTATAGTGCTTCCTTATTTTAATTTTTAGGATAATTTTTTTTCCTCCAGGGTTATTGCTGGGCTCGGTGCCTGCACCATGAATCCACCACTCCTGGAAGCCATTTTCCCCCCTTTTTGTTGCCCTAGTTGTTGCAGCCTTGTTGCGGTTATTATTATTGCCATTGTTGACGTTGCTTTGTTGTTGGATAGGACAGAGAGAAATGGAGAGAGGAGGGGAAGACAGAGAGAGAGGGGGAGAGAAAGATAGACACCTGCAGACCTGCTTCACCGCCTGTGAAGCGACTCCCCTGCAGGTGGGGAGCCGGGAGCTCGAACCAGGATCCTTATGCTGGTCCCTGTGCTTTGCGCCACGTGGGCTTAACCCACTGCGCCACTGCCCGACCCCCTATTTTAGGATAATTTTAAGCTTATATCAGGATTCACACTGAATACACATTTCATTCTCAGCACAGTCAGAATCTTACTAGTATCTGTAAACTTTTCTTCATTGAAGATATATTTATAAACACGAACAAATCCATTTTTACCACTTGACTTATATACATTCATAAATATGTATATATATTAATATCTAAAGACTTCAGAGCTATATTAACCAAACTACCTAAAGAAATGATGAGTAGCTTTATTGTTTTTCTATTAACCAAACTACCTAAAGAAATGATGAGTAGCTTTTCAGAAAAGGGGAGGAGTTTTTTTTTTTTTCACCAGCTTTCTTTACCTGGTTTATGGTGGTGTGGGGAATTGAACCTGGGACTTTGGAGCCTCAGGCATGCAAGACTCTTCTCTCACTTGCTTTATATTTTATTTATTTAATATTGAATAGAGACAGAGAAATTGAGAGAAGAAGGGGAGGCAGAGAAAGGGAAAGAGACATAGAGATACCTACAGCCCTGCTTCATCACATGTGAGGCTCCCCCCACAGGCGCCCTGCAGATGGGGACCCGGGGCTTGAACCTAGGTCCATGAACACTATAATGTGAATGCTTAACCAGGTGCAACACTGTCTGGCCCCTCTTTTTTTTTTTAAACCAGAGCACAGCTTAGCTTTGGTTTATGGTTGTGAGGGGGATTGAACATGGGACTTTGGAGCCTCAGGCATGAGAGTCACTTGGCATAAATATTATTTCCCCCAGAAGGGTAGGTTAAAGAAATACTAAATATTTTGGAAATTGATTTTTCTTATGTACTACTTAGAAAATACTGTGACAGACTGTCACATCTAGGCAAAATCCAGTCTTGTTTTGTTTTTCTAGATATAGATTCTAAGTGCTTTTATATAAAAACAGTGATAACAGAAGCAAACAGGTTATTCAAGGGAATTATTTCTACCTATAGATGGTATTCTTTGAATTTTCATATGTTTAGACTGTGATGTTACTTCTTTGTAAGTTTATTTACATTAAGCCTGCATATTTCTATGAATCATATCTTCATTTTACTGGGGGTACCTATAATTTCCTTTAAGTAATGTTGTACTTTTCATGGCCATTGTAATTTCTATTGTGTAATATTTGGAAATACTCATGTTAACCAGGCAAAACTCCATTCCACTTTTCCACATGGAGAATCATCTGAAGATAATGACAAGTTTCCTAACAGTGGCAGGAAGCTACCAGGGACACGAAGGCCTGTGCAGATGTCAGGCTGCTGGGGACAACATTGCCATGGTTGATGCACCCAGACTCTAAAGTCTTTTTAAATTCCTTTCACATAAAAGAAAATTTGAAGTTCAGCCTCCAAGAAAGAATATTAAAAAGACCAGGAGGGTTTCATCCAGTTCCATGGGTGATAAAACACATCAATCTGAAACATTACTAGTGCTTTGCTGATTCCCTAGTCATTCTTCCATTTGCAATAGCTGAACAATGATAGTGCTGTTCCATCAAGGGAAAATGATCCCTCCTCCCCTCAAAAGCTTTTTACAAGGCAAAGCTATAAAGTGCTAGATTTATTAACAATTTCCATTTCGAGAGAGGCTCTATTTGTGTGGTAGTAAAGCTGCGAGTTAATGCAAATGCAGCACTTGAAGCCTGTTTTCCTAAAGACCACACAGCTCCTGTAAATAATGCATCCCTGGGTGCATCCCTCACTTTTAAACAATTTGGGCAAACTGGTTCAAGTTGTACAAATACAAATGTACCTCCTCTAACACAATAATAATTTCACAGACTCTAGAATGTGCCAATATGTTTTTCTAAATCTGATTGATACTTGACTTCTAAAATGAGAATGTACCTAAGTGAATTCACCCTCAACCAAAGAGCTCAGGACAACAGAACAATGATAAAACTTATTCCTGGTGTTGAGAGAAATTAGCTTGGGAATTATCTATTCCAGTTACTTTCAATTAAACTTAGTTCAACAAGCTATCTACTTTAATAAGCAAAGAAAAGTGACTCAAATTGCCCTACCTTCAACTAGTTTTTTTCCCTTTACTTTGTGCTCACTTTTTACAGAAACTATAAAAATAAAAGTTTCTTAGTTAAATGAAAAAAAAAAAAACCTCTCAGTTAAAATGCTTATTATCTTCCAAATAAAAATTATAGTCTTATTAAACTAGTGAGGATTATTTTTGAGAATCTGTTTTTTTTGTTTATGAACAGTAGAGTAACAGGTAGAAGTTTCTCCAAAAGTTGTATAGCCTAGTTAGTATGGATCAGAACATATCTGTAAGCTGCTGACTTGAACTTGAAATTCAACCATGTGGCAATGGTAGGTGTTACATTTTATACATAAGACAGTAATTTCCTAACAGTTTGTTAGCAAAAGAGAAAAATACTTTAAATGATTCAGTAAAGAGTTGAGTTTTGGTACATTTACATAGAAAAGTGATCTTTAGTTCATGGCTTAGTGGAAAGAGATAATTTTTGGAGAAAATCCATAATTTTGGATTCACCTTTTGACTTTGCTTGAAGATTATTTTAGATTAGGTTCTGTTGATAGTGACAGACAAAACAATGCAGGACAGCTGAGACAATATAGAGAAACTAGTGGATCATATAACTGGAAGGGTCACTGTTAAAAAGAACTTTGGCTCAAAAATTGTCATGAGATCTCTGCTGTGCACCTAAAGGTCAGCTTCATTCTTAATAGAAGTTTCCACATGCTTTCCAAAATTACTAGCAATTTAAAGAGCTACAAGAGAAAAGAACATTTCTGGTATAGCAGTTACCAAAGAATGTTCTGGAACTTTATGATCTGAAATCATTAGCACAGTTATATTTGGTGACAGTCATTTGCTACTTCTAAATAATTCTTTGACAAGAGCCAATGACATACATGTATTAACTGACAAACAAACTCCCTTTCCTTGTTTTTTTTAATTTTTATTAGTGATTTAATAATGATTAACAAGATTATGAGATAAGATGGGTACAATTCTCACCACCTGAGTTCCATATCCCCTCCCCTCCATCAAACTCTGTTTTTCTTTTTCTTTCTTTTATATTTATTTAATTATAAATAAATATAATTTTGTTACCCTTGTTATTATTGTTATTGGAGTCCTTGTTGGATAGGACAGAGATAAATGGGGAGTGGAGGGGAAGACAGAGAGGGGGAGAGAAAGAGAGACATTTGCAGACATGCTTCACTGCCTGTGAAGTGACTCGTCTGCAGGTGGGGAGCCAAGGGCTCAAACCAGGATCCTTACTCTGGTCCTTGCACTTTGTGCCATATGAGCTTAACCCAATGAGCTACCACCCAATTCCCCAAACTCCCTTTTTCTAATGGAAATTCCACGAATAGTGTTGCTCTTACCAGCCTTTAGTAAAGTAGAACTCACCTCTGAAACTTGTCATTTTTCTCTGAAGCACTGGGAAGTGCAGCGAAAATAGTCAATAAAACAAAATTATTGGTTCTTATTAGGAAGCAGTCAGGTGAAAACAGATGCTGGGTAAGCAGTGACCCTTGTCTACTATTCTAAGGCTGTATTCTCCATGTTTAAATATCTTATTAATAAATTCATTTAAATGACAACATTTTTCTCTCATTATGTTTTTATGAGATTTCTGAGTAAATTTACTTAACCTTTGTTGTTAATTTTATTGAAACTTTAATTACCTGCAAATCATTTGTCCTGCTAATTGTATTGAAAAAATAATCACCTGCTCCTTTCCCCCAATATTGGTAAAATCCAGTTCTTTCTTCAGTGAGCTTCCTTTACAACTCACACTAAACACTTCTTATATTTCTAGTCAAATGTGTGAGCAGTTATTTCATACTAGCAGAGAATCAGCTTTGATACTGTCTACAAGAGATGGTGTCAGACTCCATTTCTACAAAGCTTACTTCTACACATACCCTTTAAGCTCCAACTGAATGCCTATGGATCTGATTAACTGACAGTAAATTAAAGGGTCCTGTCACCCTGGCCAGGCATGAAAGAAATCATTCTATATCTATCTCCCTCTGGGTTCTCCAGAGACTGAGTAAATACACAAGAAATTACTAAGTGGCCTTGCCCACACCACCACTATGAGCAGCAGCAGCAGCAGCAGCAGCAGCAGCAGCAGCAGCAGCAGCAGCATCTGAATGAAAGAGAAGGCTGGGAGTAGTGAAATTGTTCATGCCTGTGCCCCTGAATCTGGGGGAAAATACTATTCCCCTAATTGTAAGTGTTTCTATTAAGACCTATTTTAGAACATTCTCTCCCTATTGTCATTACATGTTTTACCACGTATCCAAAGTTACATGAATATATTTTTGCAAGAGATATTTTAGTACAGTACAAGAAATTAAATTTCAAATCACTGGGATTTAAGCAGATGAAAATTTCATAAATTTCTTTTCCATTATTAAGTGCCATTTCCATGATCTATAATTTTTTTAAATTTGATTTTTACCCGTTTATTATGTGTAGTGGCATTCAGTCGCCTATGGAAAGTTTCTACTAAGTAAGTAGAATTCCTCCTAGGAGTCTAGAAGCCTGCTACCTGGTAGTCATGAAGTGCTCATCCCAGCCAGCCAAAATAACTGCTGCTCACTCAGAGCTCTGCCTCTTCTGCCCTGCTGCCAAGGACTGTGTGACTCCCTTTCGTGTATCCAGTCCTCTTCTTCAGCCCATGCTAGAATATACTAGATCCTTAAACATACCAGTTTCTTCACTCCTTGACCTTTCCCATTATACTGTCACTATCTAGAAAGTTGAAAGATTCTTTGATTGATTTATTATTATTTTTTTTTCTTTTGTCAAATATTTTCTAATTTCTTTTTTTTCTTTTTTATTGAAGAAAGGATTAATTAACAAAGCCATAGGGTAGGAGGGGTACAACTCCACACAATTCCCACCACCCAATCTCCATATCTCACCCCCTCCCCTGATAGCTTTCCCATTCTCTATCCCTCTGGGAGCATGGACCCAGGGTCATTGTGGGTTGCAGAAGGTGGAAGGTCTGGCTTCTGTAATTGCTTCCCCGCTGAACATGCACATTGACTGGTCGGTCCATACTCCCAGTCTGCCTCTCTCTTTCCCCAGTAGGGTGGGTCTCTGGGGAAGCGGAGCTCCAGGACACATTGGTGGGGTCTTCAGTCCAGGGAAGCCTGGCCGGCATCCTGATGACATCTGGAACCTGGTGACTGAAAAGAGAGTTAACACACGAAGCCAAACAAATTGTTGAGCAATCATGGACCCAAAGCTTGGAATAGTGGCGAGGAAGTGTTAGGGGGGTACTCACTGCAAACTCTAGTGTACTTCTGCTTTCAGGTATATATTTTGCAGTAGTTTACGGATACGTGTGAACATATGCTCCATCTCACAGAAACTGGTGTATATCTAGGTTTTGGGACTTTGTTAGAAAGTGAACCACCTGAAATGGAATAGAGTAAACTCTGAAAGGAAAGGTCTCACCCGAGTAATGAAGCTGAAGGGTTGTCAATTCCACACGTGAAGTCTCTGGACACAGTCTGAGCTGAAGCATGTTGAGGTGGCAATCGTTGCGTTGATTAGGCTGTGATCAGCAGATGCAATATTATTTGATATGGATTGGGAGAGGCATACGGGAAAGTGGGCCCTATCCAAGGGTTCTAGGACTGGGGGAAGTAGAGACTCTATAGTGGAGATGTGAGGTTCCTGCTGTCTTAGGGTTCAAAAAGACGATTTATTTATTATTTTTATTTTGCCACCAGAGTTACTGCTAGGGCTCAGGGCCAGTACCAGGAATCCACTGCTCTCTGAGGCCATTTTAGCTTTTTATTTTGGTTTTTTTTTTCTTTCTATTTTATTGGATAGGACATAGAGAAATTAAGAGAGGATGTTAGTTAGAAATGGCGGGCAGGGACACCTATAGACCTACTTCATAGGTAATGTATCCCCCCCTGCAGGTGGGGAGTGAGGGCTTAAACCCTCATCTTTGTGCATAGTGATATGTTCTTGTTCTTTTTTTTTTTTTTGGATTGACTTAATAATGATTGACAAGACCGTAGGGTAAGAGTGGTACAATTCCTACCACCAGAGTTATGCATCCCATTCCTCCATTGGAAGCTTTTCTGTTCTTTATCCCTCTGGGTGTATGGACCCAGGATCATTATGGGGTGCAGAAGATGGAAGGTCTCGCTTCTGTAATTGCTTCTTCATTGGACATGAGTGTTGGAAAGTTGATCCATACCCCCAGTCTGTTCTGTCTTTCTCTATTGGCACAGGGCTCTAGAGAGGCGGAGCTCCAGGACACATTTGGTGAGGTCATCTGCCCAGGGAAGTCAGGTTGACATCATGGTAGCATCTGCAACTTGGTGGCTGAAAAGCATTAAGATATAAAGCAAAACAAATTGTTCAACAATCAGGAACCTATAGGCAAGAATAGCGGATGAGAAATGGGGTCTTCATATTGGAAGGATCTAGGATTTCTATTTTAGTTATATTCCAAGAGGCCCATGACTTTACTAATTTTTGCCTAAGCCCAACAGCTAACTTGCAGGTGGACTAAAGATATTTTCTAGGAGAGATGGTGTCACAGTTGAAGATAGGACTAGAAAGCTGGATTGGGTAAGAGAGTAACTCCCAAATATGGGAAACGTATATATACCGCTAACTGTAGGCCCCACTGATCTGCTCTGGAGCCCATATTCAGCATAAGAGCCTGTGTAACCTCTGCATCCCTGTTAGTTTGAGATCGCATTTGTGGTCATAGCTAGGAACACTCTAGGCTGCACCCAGTTTAGGACCAGTCTTCCCCTAGTGGCAGAGTATATTGACCCACCCTCCCTTTGATGTTTCACCTTGAGGGCAAGGTCCAGTAGAGGTCGACAGAGGGGTCCATGATGCTGTTCTGGGAGATGGCCAGCGATGGTGGAAAGAGGGATCTGCTAGAAGTCTAGGCCCTTCGTATCTGTGTGCAAAATCCCAGGATGGTCACAGCTAGGAACAATCTAAGTTGCTCTCATTTCAGGACCTGTCTCCTGTGAGTGGCAGAGTACCCAGTCTTCCTTCAGAAAGTGGGGCAATTTCTACCGCTATTGTTCTACATTGTGGGCAAGGTCCTGTAGAGCCCCAGTTCTCAAGAGGGCTTATGATGTTGTTCCTGACCAGTGACCAGTTTTTCTCTTTCTTACTAGAGAACTGCTCAGCTTTGGCTTATGGTGGTGTGGAGACTGAACCTGGGACTTTGGAGCCTCAGTCAGGAAAGTGTCTTTGCATAACCATTTTGCTATTCTCCCCATACCCAATTATTCTTTTTCTTTATAGATTGAAATCAGCCTAGTTCTGACACTACCTTCATGAAACTCTGCACTCTACATGCGCGCGCACGCGCACACACACACACACACACACACAAAGACACACCACATACCGCATACTTTCAGAAATACAAATTAAACTGATATGTCTTATATGAGGCATAATAACATTTTGAAAGAAAGTCGCAGAATGATTAATGAATTATAAAATTTAAAAATACAGGCAGATGCAAGTCAGAACCTAGAATTTGCTCCAAGCAAAAATGGGAACAGAATATTATTAGAGATTTAAATTAATTTGGAAATTTATGGTGTAGGATTTCATTTAGTTATTCCTTAATGATTTCTTAATTAATAAAAATCAGATTAACCAGGATGGGCCTTTTATTTAATCGAATCTGAAAGTTTGATTACCTTTAGATTCATGTTTAAATTTAATTTTTAAGTCAATTATCATAATTCTTAGCGCTCAGACTGCCCAGTTCATAGTATCAGATGGTAAAGTGTACCTTAATTATCTAATTAGTGCTAACATATAGTATTATGCACATGACATAAATGGTTGAGAATATTGTCCAATAATTTAATACTTAAACAAAAAGAAACTCTTTTCACCAAATGGAAAGGTAAGTAGAACCTGTTTTTAAAGACATCTACTGATTTATAAAATAAAATAAAAAGTATTTTGAAGCAATATGTCTTTCAACTGATAATGAGTTTGTGATACATAAAATACAATAAAATGTTAATGATTTTCACTCTCAAAACTAAAATTTTAAACCCTTTCTATATTGTGTCAAGCTTAAAACTTTTTGAATACTCTTCTCTATATATCTATATCTATATGTATCTATATCTATATGTATCTATCTCTATATATCTATATCTATATGTATCTATATCTATATGTATCTATATATCTATATCTATATGTATATCTATATCTCTATGTATCTATTGCTATAATGCTGTTCAGCTTTGGTAAGAGGTGAATATAAAATCAACCAACTGAGAGTTCTTTCTCTGCCAAGTTTAAGAATTGAATGGGAGATTAAGAGTTTCTCAGAATGCACAAAGCTAAAGGAGTTCAACATCAATGAGCTGTCTTTACAATAAATGTTAAATGGACTTCTCTAAACTGAAAGAAAAATTTAATAACTAAAAACAAAATAGCGATCTTGCTGTAAGAGATACAGAAAATACTGGGCTACAGAGTAACCATTATTAGAAAAAGGAGAAGGGGAGGAGGGAGAGAAGGAGGAGGAGGTGAAGAAGGAGGAGGAGGAGGAGGAAGAGGAGGAGGAGAAGGAGAAGGAGAAGAAGGAGAAGGAGAGATGTATTCTTCTCAAGTGCACATGGAACATCCTCAAGAAAATTCAGTTCAACCAATTTAAGATATCTATACCAGTCTACTTTTTTGACCACAGTAGTACAAAGTTGGGATGGAATACAGAAAAGTGGGTAAATAGCCTCTAGGTATCCATCAAACTGTTTAGTGAGAGAATAAAAATGATTAAATATTAAAATTAGTTAAGCAAGTTCTCAGGCAATTTCTATTTCTTTCTTAATGGGTCTTTAATTAGCTGAAATTACATTAGGGGAGTTTCATGCTTTCTATATCTTTGCCAATATAAGGAATATCCTCTTTATTGAGAGACAGTGGGTAATGAAGCATATTCCTTAGGAGAAAAGGAAGTTGTAGTTAATTTACTATTATTGAGTATCAACTTGTGTATATTTTAGTTGAGCAGAATTAAAGTCAACAAGAGACAAGGGAAAATTTTGTTAGAAATATTTTGTTGTGCTTATTTTCCATAATTTCTTGGCAAAATACTTGTATGTGTGAACACTAATTTACTATAAATTTTAATGTACCTTTGTAGCATTACAGCAAAGATCACACATCAAAATCTTATTCTCAAAATATAAAATAAATACCTTAGAGTAGTCACATTACTTTACTGTTACAAAATCAAAGTAGAAATTACTTGCAGCTAATGAATGTTTTACTCTTAAAGACATGCTCAATAGAACAGGTCAAAGATCACTAAGCTTAAACAGAAGGAAGGAAAAAAAATGTTGTGAAAGACCTAAAACTTGAAATTTTAAGTTATTTTTATTTTGAAATAAAATGTAGGGAAATTCACATTATCTATAGTCCAGAGCATTCAGACTTTTTGTCGTTTTTTCAAGCTCAGTTGATATCTATCATTTATATTCATGGTCAAATTGCAATATTTTTCTATAAAACTCAGATTCCTTAAAATTTTGTGATGCAAATATGTTTTAATTCCCTTCATAATTGATATATGAAATTTAAAGTTTACTATGGGAAAAATTGCAACTACTATCATTAGAAATATATATATTATTCCAAATAAAACACCAAAACTGTGAACATATTTTTAACTTGAGGAAATATTTTCATGGAAGATACTTCTGCCACAAATTCAACATATATTTAATGGTGTTACAGAGAATCAGCTAAGCACTTATGAGATAGGATGCTTTCCTTTACAGAAAGAAGTAGCAAAATAGAAATTTGGTTACATCTTAAAACTTCTCTTTATTTGAGATTTATTTAGTGAGAGAGGGAGAATGAGAACTAGAGCATCAAACGCTCAATCACATGCGTTTAATTCCAAAACTACCACTGTACCACCTACCCAAGTCATGCATCTTAAAGTTTCTTAGCAAGTAGGTAAGATAAGTAAAATTTAAATTTAACCCACAGAACAGGAGGTCTGGTCAATATTGCTGGAGAAATTAATGACTACTATAGCTAATATAATAGATTCTTAGTGTGAGTCCTAACTAAAGGTATATACATATTTTTATTTACAAGTATTTTTCTTGTTAATTATAGGGAAGAAAATGAGAGAGAGAAAGGGGGGGAGGCGGAAGGGGGAAGGAGAGGTAGGGGCTGTCAATTTCTGCAGAAAGTACTTCTCAATTCCTCCTTAATTTTCCCTGGGTAACAATCAGCAAACTTCTCATTAGAAGGAACTTGAAAAGGTTTGCTGATCTGCAAAACATGGCATGAATGATGTGTGCATTACTTGCATAATTGGTTTTGTGCCTACATATGGCACATGCTATTTTGAAATGCACCCCCCCTGTGTTCATTATAGCTATTGCTCACTCAATTCCCTGATAATCATTTATAGTTACTTGTCACAGTTTATTATTAGAAAATTAGTGAATCAGCAGTTTTATGTTCTCTCCTATAACAACCTAATCTCAGAAGTTTCTAAACCACAGTATGTAGTATTAAGAAGCAAACAGATTGCTACATTCATTTCTAGATACTGAGCTACGCATTTGGAGATTATCTAAACTTGAGTTAGTCTTTCCTTTCATTGCTCTTTTTGAACTCTGCCTTTATTACAGTCAAAACAGTTTGATTTATATAATGTTACATGCTAGAATTTCAGTAAGCCTCTATTGATAATAAAAATTTATTTCCACATTATCTATAATTATTAAATAGCTGAATTTTTCTCATTTACTGTTTTAATACATTCAGTCTCTATTTTATTCAGTTTTATTTTAATGAGAGAGATAGAGAGAAAGATACAGAGAAAGATGAGAGGACTACTCAGCTCTGGTTTATGGTTGTGCAGAGGATTAAACCTGGGACTTTGGAGCCTCAGGAATGAAAGTAGTTTTGTATAACCATTATGCTATCTCCTCTGCCTTAGTATTTTCTTCTTTTTTATTTTCATTTTTTATTCTTATTTATTTATTTATTTATATTTATAAAAAGGAAACATTGACAAAACCATAGGATAAGAGGGGTACAAATACACACAATTCCCACCACCAGAACTTCATATCCCATCCCCTCCCCTGATAGCTTTCCTATTCTTTAACCCTCTAAGAGTATAGACCAAGGATCATTATAGGGTGCAGAATGTACAAGGTCTGGCTTCTGTAATTGCTTCACCACTAAACATGGGCATTGGCAGGTCTATCCATACTCTCAGTCTGCCTCTCTCTGTCCCTAGTTGGACAAGGGTCTGGGGAGATGGGGCTCCAGGACACATTGATGGGGTCATCTGCCCAGGGAAGTTCAGTTGGCATCGTGCTGGCATCTGGAACCTGGTGGCTGAAAAAGAGTTAACAATAAAGCCAAACTAATTGTTGACTAATTGTGAAGCTAATGGTTGGAATATTGTGGATGAAAATTTGGGGTCTCCGTTTTGAAGATAGCTAGTAGGCCTATTTTAGTTATATTCCAAAGGGCCCATGACTATACTAGTTTTTTCCTGAGCCTGACCTCTGGTATGCAGGTGGACCCAATTTATTGTCTGGGTAGATGATGTTATGGCTGGAAAAAGGGCTAAAAACCTGGATCAGGAAAGAGAGTAGCTCCCAAATATGGGAAAGGTTTATAAATATTGTTGACTGTAGACCCCATCAATTTGATCTGGGGCCCATATTCAGCTAGGAGCCTATGTGACCTCTGCATCCCCGTAAGTCTGAGCTCACATTCTGTGGTCATGAGCAGGAACGTTCCAAGCTGCCTTAATTTCAGGACCCATCTTGCTCAGCCTCCCAATGAAGCAAGCAAGTAGAAAGACCTAAAAAAACAACATAAAGTTCCTAATCAAACAGTTTCTACTTAGCCCTAGATATCCTCCTCACCTACTTCCTATTAGTGCTTTCTTCTTTTACCAGTTTAATTCTCAGGCCTTTCTGTGGCTTAGAAATGAATCCTAAGAGAAGTTCCATTATAAATACCCCCTCAAATGAATATTAATATTTCATATTGCCCCGAGTCCCATAATGTAGTGCCCAAGGAATGATACTGTGTGCTTTTCTTAGGTTCTGCTTCTTCAGACAATGATAAAGGCAATAAACTGTTTACTTTGTTAAGCACTGCAAGTATTTTATAAACCTATGGAATAGCAGTTTTGTACTTCCAGGTATGGTGAGGACATAGAGATAGGTTACAGGTAGAGTGCATACCTATATGTTGGTGAAGAACAGGGAAACTAAAGACAAATAGACAGCTTCTGATCTCCAATAGCCATTCAACACTTACTGAATATGTTCTGAAGACAAACCACAGCTAGAGCAGTGATTCTAGGAAATGTACAGGCAATCTCTGTCTTCAAGCTGCCAACATCTGCAGCTTCTAATAAACCTTCATGGGGGGAAAAATCTAGTTGTCCTTAGCTGATTTTAAAGAATGGATGAAATTTAGCGGTGGTAGTCATTATCACTATTTCATCCTACTTTCAGCTCCTTTGGCATCTGCTATGCTCTGCATAGTATTATATGCCAGTTAACTCTGATAAACATTGTTTGTGTCTTATTTAATAAACACAGTGACTTTATAAAGCAGATGCTAATGTAATCCACTTTACAGAAGAAGAAACCAGGATTTGAACATGTTTTATGCAATTTTAAAGTCACCTTACCAGAGTCAGCGTGAATAAGACATAGGTCTTCAGAAAAATGACATAGCCATTCTCTATAAGTCTCTTCCCTTATAGCATAATTAATAGTGGAACATCATGTTATCTCATAATTAGGCTGTATTACTGTGGTCCTTTTCTTTTGGTAAGTCAGTAAATTGAAATCTGAACTAGAATATTTTAACAAGTAATCAGCATAGGATGAGTATAGCTAATATAGTTGTTTTCATTACCAGAAATAAGTCAGCAAGCAAACAGCAAAAGCGAATTGATCATTTGATTTTAACTTTTCCTTTTCTGTGAAGCTACAGTAGCAGATGCATTTCGAGACCAATGGCATAGCTTATTTGTTTGCATTTCGTTAACCTTTTTTCTCACTATTCTTAAAAGTGAGAACACAGAAGTCAGAGAAGCATCTGCTTGTACTGTTTCTCTGCTGTTAAATTAATCTACATCAAAGCATCCTAGAGAAAATATTTAGAGTCAAAATTATTTGTTTTCTCATGTCTTTATTGCACTCACAATTAAATCTATATAAAATAAATTATGTTCTTACAAAATGCTTATAAAATTGTTAAAAGTAACACAATAAGAAACTTCTCCATATGCAAGGGAGAAATCTTGTATCTATGATCTCAACAATTTTTCCCAAACCAATTTTTCTGTCTAAATTAAATTGATTTTTCACTATGCATAAATTAAATGTCAACATATCTCTTACAAATCTACTTATGGACAGTAAAGTACCAGGCTGTGAAGATACAAAACAAATTGAATGCAAAGAACCCAATATTTGTTTTACTCAATAAAGAGACATAAATGGAGAGGTACTTTAATGTGGGGTTGTTTTTTTTTTCCATCACCCAAGAAAAAAAAAATTACAGGAATCTTTAGGTTTTGGCAAGAATATAGGTTTATATAGGAGTGAATTTAATCTTGAGGAATGAAAAAAAAATCCATTTTAAGCACAAGGTGCAGAAAATTTACTTAGATTAGGAAAAAGATACAGAATAAGAACTTTAGCAGAAAGCTTAAAGAGATAGTTTACCCTTGAAAAATAAAGGGTAAGTGTCAACTAAGTCTGCATTGAGCTGATAAAAAATAGAGTGCAAAAGGCATACCCCCAAAAAGAAAAAAAAAACTTAGAAATTGTCAGGAAAACAAAAATCTTAAGTTTTATTAACAGGATGCTGTTTATTGACTGACTGGAGAGAAAGGAGAGGAGTCTGTCAAATCACCCCCCCTTCATTATTGTCCTTTTCCTCTTTTTTTTAAATTATATTTTATTTATTTACCTTTTGTTGCCCTTATTGTTTTTTATTGTTGTTGTAGTTGTTACTGCTGCTGTTGTTGTTGGGTAGGATAGAGATAAATGGAGAGAGGAGGAAAGACAGACACCTGAAGACCTGCTTCATTGCTTGTGAAGTGATCCCCCTGCAGTTGGGGAGCCGGGAGCTTGAACCAGGATCCTTATGCCAATCCTTGTGCCTCGTGCCGTGTGCGCTTAACCTGCTACACTACTGTCTGACTCCCTGTCCTTTTCCTCTTATAGTCTAGTTCACATATGCAGGACTCCACGTTTTCAGAGTCATATGCTAGCACCCCATTCAGTAAAGCCACAGGAAATCCAGAAAGTATCAAACTGGAGTTCCTTTCTTAAATTGTTTAAAAGTCAAACTATTATTTCTTTCATTATAGTAATAGATGTAAACTAAAGTTTCTTTCTTAACAATAATGGGCAACAGCACATGCAAACTAGAATTCCTTAACAATTTTTAATCTCTTCTTGTTCAGCTACACAAAAGGCTTCTGGTTTTTATAGAATGTCTTATTCCAGCCCTCTCCCTGGTTGTCCAATTCCTATATGCATAGACTGCCATAGTCATTGTGGTTTGCACAGGTGAAGGGGGTGGGCACTATGTCAGGTCACAAGTCACTAGTAGGCTGTCTGTTTGGCCACTTTCTCCTCATGGTCATCCATCTTGTCTCTTCCTGCTGAGTGATAGCTCAAACTCTCCACCATCTTGGCTGTTGTGAGATAAATAGTGGAACCATGGTTTCAGATGGGTGCGACTGGGCATGGGTGCATATGAAGAAGGGAAATAGAGCCATTTGCTTTCTTGTTTACTATGTTCAAGTCTAGTGAGGAAATAATTTGTGTCTGCATGTCCCAGAGCAATGAATTTTAAAAACATTTTGAATTTTAAAATGTCTGAATCTAGTTATTTTAAAGACTGCTCTCTGAAAGACCCAGCCCAAGTAAAGCAATTGCTAATGACTGAATCATCTTTCAGAGTTGTCTCCATGTCTCTCTATTCCTTTCTAGCAATATTTTACAATATAACAATGGCATGACCTTCTTTCTGTATTCCTGTTTTAATTGTAAATGAGTCTTAATACTATGCTGTTAGAAAATTTTCTACTGTAGAAGCTTAGTTATTCAGTTGTTATAATTATCTAGAAAGTTAAAAGGTTGAGTTGAAAAATCTGGTTATATTAAACTTTAAGTACTCTGAAATCAGTGACTCTTTCCATTCTTGAATATTCACAGTGCTATTAGTGGAGTTTTTATTCATTACTGCTAATATTCTACAACCACATCATAAAGCATATTCTTGAATAATAAAATCATGACTAGGACCTGACTAGGGGCTAAGAGAACTCAACATCCAGAGCAGAGGACTGCAAACTTGAGGTCTCATGGGCCCCAGGTTCGATTATTTGCACAACTGGAAGCAGAGCTATGAAGTACTCTGATCTCTATTTCTCTCATGAAAATAGATATAAACCTTTTAAAAATAATAAAATTATGGCTAGGTTTGATTAGACTTGCTAGAATTTGTTGGTAATATTTTAGGGAAAGGGTGCATTTAATTGACTGATGGAGGCATACAGTTATGGTATCATTAGAAAACCGTTGATGGGGCCAGGAGGTAGCTTGCCCAATACAGTGCACAGTTTAGCATGGAACACCACCTGTCTTTCATACTCTAGGTTAAAAAAGTAATGAAATGGGAGTCGCGCGGTGGTGCAGTGGGTTAAGCGCACGTGGCGCAAAGCGCAGGGACCGGCATCAGGATCCCGGTTCGAGCCCCCGGCTCCCCACCTGCAGGGGAGTCGCTTCACCGGCGGTGAAGCAGGTCTGCAGGTGTCTGTCTTTCTGTCCCCCTCTCTGTCTTCCCCTCCTCTCTCCATTTCTCTCTGTGCTATCCAACAACAAAGCAATGTCAACAATGGCAATAATAACCGCAACGAGGCTGCAACAACTAGGGCAACAAAAAGGGGGAAAAATGGCCTCCAGGAGCGATGGATTCATGGTGCAGGCGCCGAGCCAGCAATAACCCTGGAGGGAAAACAAACAAACAAACAAAAAAAAGTAATGAAATGTCTACTGGCAGCAATAGAATCATGTGCAGGAGCAGAGCCCCAGTAATAATATAAAGAATATATAGATTATAGTTATAATTACAATAATAACAACAGTGAAAAAAGAATCCTGTTGTATTTAGACTATGATCTCTGAGCAGTTACTCTTATAAACTTTAAATGCCAATTTGGTTACTCAACATTCTTTCAAATCCATGAAGAAATAGTCACAAAATTTATTTAAAGCTTAAACTTTTTGTGGATTTTAAGCATATGAACCTCTGTTCTTATATTCTTGCTTGTTATATTTCAACTTGAAAATTATCAGTCTTATAGAGGTTGATCGAATAGCATATTTGAAATTTCCATATGCCTTTCGGATACTAGGGAAGAGGACAGGTGGTGGTGTAGGTGTACCTGGTTGAACGCATGTTACAATGTGCAAGGACTGGGTGATAGCTCCCATTCCCCACTTGGAAGAGGAAGCTTTGTGAGCAGTGAAGCAGTGCTGCAGTTCTCCCTCCACCCCACTTTTTCTTTCTTTTTTTTATTTTCCTTTTTTTTTTTTTTTTAACCAGAGAATTGCTCAGCTCTGGCTTATGGTGCTGTGGAGGATTGAACCCAGGACCTTAGAGCCTCAGGCATGAGAATCTGAGATGTTTACATAACCATATACTAACATACTGTCTCACCCATCCCTCTCTCCTGTTCTGTCTCCCCTTTTCTCTCAATTTCTCTGTCTCTATCCAATAAATAAATACTAATGTATGTTTATTAATATAAAATATCATTATATATTATAAGAAAGGAATATTAGAAAAGTAAATTGGGATTAATATATTGCTTAAGATACATAATCCTTGGCAGTGTTTGGTGGCATACCTGGTAGAACCCACCCATTACCATGCAAGAAGACTGAGTGTAAATCCTTGGTCCTTAACTTGAGGGTGAAAGCTTCACAAGCAGTGGAATAGTACTGTCTCTCCTACTCTATCTCTTGCTTTCTCTCCATTCTTCTCCTAGTCTCTCTGTCTCTCACCCACTGTCTCAGAATAAGGAAGAACAAATGAGTGGTCTTAGCAGAGCACAGTAAATGAGAGTATGATTGCTATACAGCTAATAGTGTCTGGGCATTTGGTTCTCTGGTGGTGGGAGGGGGCTTGTGAATGTTAATGTCTTTTATAAAAAGTTAAACTCACCTGTTCAGTTTTTAGCACATTTTCTATGTCTTAAAAATAATTCTTTTAAACTAACACTTATGCCACAGAGGCATATTTTGAGGATGACAACTCCTGCTCTTAGTGTCTGGATTGCACATAACTGACCACCAAGCAAGTGAAGGAAAACTAGTTTATTTCAGAAAACCTCATCAACTATACAGAGAGCAGAGACTGCCAATTCTACCTTGTGTTAGAGCAGCTGCTCCACACAGCTCAGCTGCAGGCACTGTGAACTGCTCTCTGAGAGGTCAACAGGCCGCTCTCACTTGTCTTCTTGAATTCAGGGTATGCCTGTAGATCTGCTGAAAGCACAAAAGAACTGACTGGATTTCCTAAAATTTGAAAGGTTGAACTTAAAGAAATTAAACATTATTTCTGAGTTAAATGGTTGCTTTTGCTTTTTTCCTCTCCCTCAACTGAACGTTGAAATCACACTGTGCCTAGAAGGGCTGATTGGTTGCTTTAGCTTAGTAGGCTTGGAAGTGTTAAATGCAGAGTCTGACAACAGTGAAATTAGGGAAGATACTAAAGCAGAGTTCTATGGACTGTGGCTAATGAATGAGATGTGCCGTGCCTATCTTTATGATAGTATCTTTTACTTACAGTAGATTGGCTTGTGCAGTGAGGTCAGCCAATGGGCTTGCTGAAGGAGTTTTCTGAAGGAATTTAAGTTGTTAGTGTGTTTGTAATATTTACCTTAGTATCTTTCAATTGTGGGTCTTCCCTAAACAATTTAGCAGGTGCATAAATTTGTTGTTTTTATATCCCCAGTTCATTAGATCTGTTAATTCAAATAACTTTCTTAATTAATTTTTTAATTCAGTAAATGGTCAGCAAGCCATATTGCACCAAGCATGGTTATCTTCATCAGCTGTATGCTAGTGAAGAGTTTGGAGACTGTTCACAAAATCTAATATAATGAACAAATAATAAAAATGAATCAGGAAAGTACTAGACTAAAAGTAAATATAGGGGGCCCAGGGCAGTAGCCACCCGGTTAAGCACACATAGTAGGAATCACAAGGACCAGCACAAGGATCCGGGTTCAAGCCTGCAGGGGGTTCACTTCACAAGCAGTGAAGCAGGTCTGCTGCTGTCTTATCTTTTTCCCTTTCTGTCAACAGAGATAAGACAACAGAGCTAAGGACTTTTCTCCAATCTGGTAGTACTCTGCAAAATATGAAAGAGATTGGAGCCACAGGTGGATGAAAGTGAAAGGATTTTATTTCAGCTGGGCCAGGAGTCCAGTTATCACTGAGAACCCAAGGCCCTGATTGTGAACATCTTTGATTATTAACACCCTAAATCTGGGCAGGGGGTTGCAGTAAGCTTTGATTACAGAAGCAAATGTCAGGAGCGATGAGCTGATTTTAGATGAGGGATTCCAAGGAATGGTCTGGGGGTTCCAGAGGATTAATCGTGAGTGGCTAGATAGATTGGTCTAGATAGCAGGCCTGGTATCTTCCCCAGTAAGAGAGGAACAGACTTGGTGCCTTTCCTGGTAATATAGTTAATGGAGCTAGATTCTTATCGATGGGTCCATACTTTATAGTAACTTAAACATGTCCTGGGTATAACACACTAATATTTTGTCACACATTTTATAGGTACTTTAATACACTTTTAGAAATATATTTTTATATCCTTAGCATACAACTTCAACTTAATCATCTTATAAATGAGTATTTTTATTTCAAACACACTAGAAATTAGCACACTCTAAGTAGTCATATTTTATATACTTTATATAACTAATTTCTTCAAACTTTCAACTATAACCTACTAAAACTCTTACTAAAAATTGAATTATTGACAATTCCCTCTCACATCCCCTCTCAGTTTCTCTCTGTCCTATCTAAAAACAACAACAATGGAGAAAAAATGGCTGCCAGGAGCAGTGGATTCATAGTGCCAGCACTGAGCCCCAGTGACAACCCTGGAGGAAAAAAAAAAAAAGTGAGGTTCAAAGAGACATGTCTAGTACTAAAAGACTGTTAGACGTGAGGAAGTGCAGGTCTATGTTGTACTTCCTGTATCTAACTTTGATCACATTATCTTAGTTTCATTATTTTATGTGTCTTAGGTAAGTAGTCATCCAATCTCTAAAATGCAGGAAGAAATGAACTTCAGTGAAAGATATTTAGAAACAAGAACATTAAAAATAGAGATAAGTTGCCCCTCCCCCCCCAAAAAAAAAGTACCAGTTGGGGGCTGGTTGGTGGTGAACCCAATTAACTGAACCATGAGGAAGGACCCAGGTTTGAGCCTCTGCTACCCACTTGTAGGAAGGACACTTCATAAGCAGTGAAGCAAGTCTGCAGGTCTCCCTTCTCCTCTCCCTTTCTGTTTCCCTCTCCCTCTCCCTCTTTTTAAATCTAAGCACTACTCAGCTCTGGCTTATGGTGATGCAGGGAATTGAACCTGAGACTTCAAAGCCTCAGGCATAAGTCTCTTTGCATAAACATTGTTATCTTCCCCACCCTCTCTCACCTTCTTTACCCACCCCCCCTCAGGTTCTCTCTCTTATCAAGTAAAATAGAAATGAATTAAAAAAAACAATAAAAAATGGCTGCCAGAGCGATGGATTCATAGTGCTGGAACCAAGCCCCAGAAACAGCCCTAGTGGTAATTACAAAAAAGAAGGAGAAGAATGTATCAATTGAGTGTTATAAGATAAATATGATTTTTTTCAGTGTGCATGAAAATACAGATTTAGAAGTTTTAGTTCAAAATATAAAGCAAGGCATCATTAGTAAATTAGAGTGGTATCAAAGTAGCTGATGAAATGGATAAATGATCAGAACAGAATAAAACACATTTAGAAAGAGACTACGCAGAGTGCAGTTCTATTTCAAAAAATGACTTTATTAAGATTAACAGAAATTGTCACTATTAATAAAAAGAACAAGAACATTGTGCTGGTCTACATATGATAAATAAGAGCAATGAAATAACATCCCTCATAATTATACTCACCGTTTCATGAGGAAGTTTAGATCTGCCAGGGTCCACTGGAATGATCGACATCAGAATGCTGTTGTCCATTTCTACTCAAATAATCATGGAGGGAGAAATATCCTAAAGGGTAAAGAAGAGGTAGATTAATTTCTCTCTCTCTCTCCCGCGCACAGCAGGGACCTGAAAAAATGCTCCATTCTGTAAGACAGGAAAAGGTAACCCAGTGCCTATCTATGATAGTCAAATGGTAATAAAGTATCACAGTTCTTATGTACTATGGCATATTCAACAAGGTATTTTTGTGTTGTAATAAAAAGATCCAGGTCCTAGAACTCAAGTGCTGAAATTTTCATTAATTGAACTGTGTACAGAAGAACCCTCCTTAGAATTGATCTCGGAAAAGCTACACAAGAAAGGTTTACATTATTGTATCATGGAGAGGAATAAGAAAAAAAGATAAGGATGAAAAAAAGCATCTTGTTGAATGTTTGATATATTGAATGCAGCCAATGGCAGCTTAAAAGATAGTGTTACTTACCTTTAGCTTTCTCACTGTTTTTGCATATTAATTCTGTAACCTGCCTCTTTACTATATTGCTTAATAATTTCCAGCAGCATTTCTTTAGAATTTTCTGTGTATACTCTCTTATCTTCCACAAATTGTGGAAGATAGTATGAAGTTTAACTTCGTTTTCCAGCCTGTATCCCTTTAATTCCTTTCTCTTGCCTAATTGGTAGGGCTAGGACTTCCAACACTGCTGAATAGTAATAGAGATGGCAGGCTGCCCTGTCTCATACATGAAATAAGTGGAAATGCTTTCAGTTTCTCACCAGTGACTATGTTGCTGGCTGTAGGTTTGATGTATATAAATTCAACTAGATTTAAGAAATAGAGGCAAGACAGAAATTTCCTCCATTTGAAATGAAATTTTCTTGTTCTATTTTCAACCTGAATTGTGTCTTCATGAGAACAAAGATTTGGGATAATGCTCAGTATTTTTGCTATTTCTTATTCATGTACAGACAGTACTACTTCCCAATCACACTGTCCAGAAATTTAGCTTCTAGGAAGGATGGACACAAGAAACCCCCACCCCTTAGGCACTTTCTTTAGTGCTGAAAATTACAATAAATGATTTTCTCCCTATTCTCCCCATAGACTCCTTCCATCTGAAAGTGCACACCAAGCATAGGGAGACCTTTCATTTACATTCAAGATATGATTCTAGCTGATGCTATTTGTTGAAATTTTTCTCCTAATAAGTATTTAAAGAGTAACTACTATGTACAATCCAGACTTTCTGGGGCCAACAGAATACCAGAGGGCAGAAGTAAAGTAAAGAAACTCTTAGAACATAATTTTAGTAATGAATTTTGACAACACTCCAATAACCAGTGCTTTCATTTCACCTTTATGATTCTACCCAGAGAACTGGTGAGGAAATTGTACCCTGCAAATCGATATTGTTGAGAGAGTTAGAAGAACTGAATTCAAGAACCAAAATATCTTCTACGTTCCCTGGTACAATTGGCTAAAATATGTGCTTCTCAAATGAAACTCACTTTATATTAAAAATGTTTGAGTACATTCAAGTTTTCAAATAATGTGCTTTATATTGTATGGCAGTTGTTTGTGGCAATTTTGGAGTGTGAGGATGATTTACTCTTTTTCCGTTTTGTGAGTATAATACATGTGTAAGAAATCTATGAACTTTACAAATATTAATAATAACGCATTTTTCAAAATTTTGATAAGATTTTCTTAGTCCAATAAAATAGCTCAGGATATTCTTTCATTTGTAAATTTAATGGGGAATCTTGAATTACTATTTTGGTTTGTCTGTGTCAGATTCACACCCTTTCATTATATTTCCTTTTAGAAATATGACTTTTAGTGTAAAATATAACTCTCTTGCAAATGCATCAACAACTTATCATAGGCTGTCCCTGCATCACAAATTTCCTGAGTCAAATTTTGTCGTAATAATGTCATCCTGAAAAGAACTGCAGCTGTCTATTCAGGTGTGTTCAATCTCTACTTGATAGGAATAATTACCTTCCACCCTCAGTCGGTAATTGCCTTTTGATTGAGGTCATCAGAGCAATCAAGACAATGAGAGGTGGAAATCTGGAGTAGAAAGGAGACAAAAGGAAGAATAATGTACAGACACTTGAAAGAAGAACAGGAAAGAGGTGGCTTACCTTGTCTCCGATATTTTACTCTGCAATAGGAATTTAAATAATGGCACTCATTAAAATAACCATAATAAACAACCTCAATTCATTGGCTTGATAATTTTTTTTCAAGTGAAAAAGTAGAAATATTTTAGGCATTTTATTAGGATCTTTACACATTTATATGAATGATAGTTTACTCCCTAATTTAGTCTGCAAATATAGTACATGTACATAGTTTACACCCTAATTTAGTCTGCAATATAGTACATGTACATGTACAAATATGTACATGTCTTGTAATGGGTATTGTTCAAAGTACTAAGAAAGAGAGACACAGGCAGAAACGAAAGGTTTTGTTTTCTTACCAGAGTTTATAGATTAAAACACACACACACACACACACACACACAGAGTTCATATTATTTCATGTATTTAGAATCAAAGAAGATGTAAAAGCAAAGGGGGGGAAGTGAGAATTTCATAAACAGCAATCAAGAAGAAATCTTTGATATGCTGGCATTGTGATAGGTAAGACTCATCAGGATAAGTTTTCACATGTGGATGTTAACCATGTACAGTGTTTAGATTGTTTAAGAAATATTAAGACTACTTGTGTGGCTTTAAGTAGTATTAAGGTAAGGCATGTATTTTAGATTTTGCAGAGTAATGAGCATCTCTTGCAAATGGTGAGGAAATGTAGCTACTAAAAATGTCTTTTCCTAGCCCAGACTGTCTTTACAAAGCTTGTAGTGAATGAGGATTCTTTTAAAAAATCTTAATAAATATTACTACACTATTACATCATATGGACCTCAGGTGTGCACCATTACAAACTGAGCTGTTCATCCTTTGTTCCAATTTAGGATCCTCACTGTCACTTTCTTAGTTGTAAGCACTACTTAATCTTAAAGTTCAAAGGTCTGCTATTGTTTTTTGTTATTTCATTTGCTTATCTGCCTTCTCTATGTAATGAATACATCTGGCTAATTTCACTTAGTATAATGCCCTCAAATGGCAGGATTTCGTTTAGAGCTCAGTGGAGTTCCCTTGTGTATGTAGAGCACGTCTCCTCTGTGCATTCAGCAGTTGATGGCCATTAGGCTGTTTCCAGTGCCTGGTCATTATGCACAGAGCTGTAATGAATGTGGGCTGCATGTGTCTCTTCAAAGTTGTGTGTTTTGTATTCATCAGGTAAACGTCCAGAAGTGAGGTGATTGTATCATAAGCAATTTCTATTTTTAACTTTTTAAGGAATCTCCATACTGCCTTTTATAGTGACTGCACTAACTGACATCCCCTGAGCATTGTTTGAGGTTCTCTTCCCTCCACATCCTTGCAGTTACTAGTTTCTTGTCTTTTGAATAATACTTTTTAAAAAATATTTATTTATTTTCCCTTTTGCTGCCCTTGTTGTTTACACTGTTGTGGTTATTGATGTCGTCGTTGGATAGGACAGAGAGAAATGGAGAGAGGAGGGGAAGACAGAGAGGGGGAGAGAATGACAGAAACCTGCAGACCTGCTTCACCACCTGTGAAGCGACCCCCCTGCAGGTGGGGAGCCGGGGGCTCTAACCAGGATCCTTAGAGCGGTCCTTAACGCTTTGCGTTGAATAATACTCTTTATTGGTGATGTGAGGAGACAGCTCACTGTTGTTTTGATTTGCACTTATCTAGTAAGAGATGAGGAGCATTCCTTCATGTATCTATTGACCATCTCTGTGTTTTCTTTGGAAAAGTATTAGTCTTCTTGTCTCATTATAAAGTTCCCTTTATTGTAAAGTTTTACTCGTTCTCTTTATAATTGTGTATTAACCCTTTATTCTTTTTTCATATTTTATTTATTTTATTTTAATGAGGGATATAGACAGAAACACCAGAGTACTGCTCAGCTCTGGCTTATGGTGGTGATACTTATCTAAACATAATATAATTAGTACTAGAGAAACTGTATGAAGTGAATCCAATCACTACAGAGGTGTTGATAGATAGTAGCAGATGTGACTTTTGGAATAGGCCATTTTTAGAAGCAGTTCAAACTAGGAGATGGGCCTGGCAACTTGGAGACTCAGGCATGAAAGTCTTTTGCATAACCATTATGCTGTCTCCCCAGGCACAACTCTCTTTATTTTGCATTAGCCCTTTTGTGGACATATTTCTGCAAACATCTTCCAACCAGTAGGATTTCTTTTTAATTTGATGCTACTATCAGCATGATCACTATCATGATACTGATATCACCAAAAAAGTTTAACTTATTTTGAGAGGAAGGAAACCACAGCTCAAGTTTAAGATTTAATAGTGACTCTAGAGATAGACCATTAGCAGGAAACTTAGTGGGCATTTAGATCCATGATTTGACATTGAAACCTAGACTGGAAAAGAAAATTCTAGAAGCAGCAATGAGGAGCACAGTGGACAATTACCTCACCTACCAGCCCAATGCTCTGAAGAGTACTGTAGAGGAAAGGCAAATGTAGGAGATAGTAGTGACAAAAGCAAGGTCTTTTTGGGGAAACTGTCTTGTTTAAAGAAGGTAAAAGTAAGACTGTAAAAGAAGAGTGTAAAGCGAACACATATGAATGAATCTGCTAAAGGTTACTTGATTTTATTTATACTTATCCTCTGATTTTACTTGTAATTATGTTTTTATTGATTTAACTTCAGTTTATACTATTATATACATTTGGGCACTCAGTTTCACATACACACACACACCTCTGTCTTTATGTCTAAGCCTCATGCAACACCACCATTGTGCCATTCCTTCTACCAGAGTGATCATTTATTTTTATCTCCTTTCCCTTCTCCCTGTTGTAATAATAATATTTTTGACAGAGTTTGAGTTATTTTGTTGTGATTTGTTTCTTTGCTGTTGTAGTTTAAATCACACATCTGAGAAAAGCCATCTGGTATTTTGGGGAGGGGGTCTGGCTTATTTTAATATAATTACCTCAGGCTCCATCAATCTTGCTACAAAATGGAAAATGTCATTCAGAAGCATCAGAAGAAGAAGGTCCTGGCAAAGTAGTATTCCTTTGAATACATATACCACAGCCTCTTTTTTTTTTTTTGCCTCCAGGGTTATTGGTGGGCTGGGTGCCCGCACTACAAATCCACCACACCTGGCTGCTTGTTTTGTTTCATTGGATAGGACAGAGGAAAATTGAGAGAGGAGAAGGTGAGAGAGAGAGACCTGTTTCACTGCTTTTGAAGTGCCCCCCCCCTGCAGATGGGGAGACTGGGACTTGGACCCAGATCCCTGTGTGGGTCCTTGCGCTTAGTACTATGTGTGCTTAACCAGGTGCACCACCACCCAGCTCCCTATACCACAGCCTCTTTAATCAGTGTATGACTAATTTTAAATGTATAGAAGAAAGGCAACAATTATGTTTCCTGTTGGTTATTTGTTAAAATTAAAAGTTTTTATATGTTATGATTAGACTTTCAGGTAACATTGTCATTATACTATTATGTAATGTAAGCCAGGTTGGGGAAGATAGCATAATGTTTATGCAAAGATACTTTCATGCCTGAGACTCCAAAATCACAGATACCATCACAAGATAGCTGAACATTGGTCTGGCAAAAATAAGTAGTCAATTAATTAAACCACATTTTGTTCATAAATATACAATGATATATTTAGTAATGAAGATGTTTTTCTTTTGATTTAATGCACTAAGGGGTTCCTCATGCTTATCTCTTGTAGAGATTGTTATTTTATTAAAATAGTGCTGAAGTTTTCAAGTCTAATATTTGACCTTCAATTAGTACCTTTATTTAGTAAAATGCCATAGTGATAGTCAAAATATTAAGAAGAAACTTATCTAAATGTAGTATAATTAGTACTAGGGAAATTGTATGAAGTGAATCCAATCACTACAGGTGTTGCTAGACACTAGCAGATGTGACTTTTAGAATAGGCCATTTCTAGAAGCAGTTCAAACTAGGAGATGGCTCTTGGATAGTGTGTTGCTTTCACCTGTGTGCAACCCAGGTTTGAGGCCAGCCCCAGTACACTGAAAGAATGCTGTGGTCTCTTCCACTCATTCTCTCTGCCTTTCTGTCTTTATCTAAAAACAGACAAAACAAAAATGTAACTAGGAGATTGGCATTTAATTTAAACTGTTTGAAAACTCTCCTATTTGTAAACTGCCCTCTGCTTCGTATTAGTAGCATAGTAATAGAGTTGCTTTGCAATTTATCTAAAACAGACTTTTTAATTTGATTTTTAGAAGTGATTTAATAATGATTAACAAGATTATAAGATAGCAGGGGTACAATTCCACACAGTTTCCAACGTCAGAGTTCTGTGCCCCATCCCCCTCTATTGGAAGCTTCCCTATTCTTTATCCTTCTGGGAATAGGGACCAAAATTCTTCTTTGGTGCAGAAGGTGGAGGGTCTGGCTTGTGTAATGATTTCTCCCCTGAACATGGGTGCTGGTAAGTGGATCCATCTCACCGGCCTGTTTCTATCTTTCTCTAGTGGGGTAGTGCCGGGCTGGGCTAGCTTCACAGGTGGTAAAGAGACAACCAGGGACTCATGGCTGAGCTGGGAAGCAGTATCTCTTTATTCATGTGGAACACAGCTCAATCTAAGCTGAGCTAAACTAACTATAATCACACTCCTATCCTTGTATATATACTTGCCAAGTAGGGTGGAAACAGGATGTGACATAGAGAGGGTGGAGCAAAAAGAGATTGGTGAAAATTGGGGTGTGTGACAAGGAGAGGGGGCGGAGCAAAAAGACATGGTGAACCAGTGGGGATGAAACCAGTGCCCTGCAGGCAGGGCGATGCCTAGTTAACAGTGGTTACGTAAATAGAATACAGTGTTAAGCAGGGGGGATTAAACCAATGAAACAGAAGGGGGCTTAGAAGTAGACCAACAGGGAAGAGCTCTGGGGAGGGGAGGTTCCAGGACATGGGTGAGGTCATCTGTCTGGTGAGGCCAAGATGGCATCATGGTAGCATCAGCAACTTGGTGGCTGAAAGGTGGTATGATATAAAGCAAATTTTTCAATAAAAAGACACCCAAAAGTGGGAACAGGACAAATGATACAAGAGGTCTTTGTGTGGGAGGAATCTGGGAACCTTTTTTAGTTATGTTCCATGTGGATCATGACTTTATTAATTTTTGCCTGAGGCTGATAGCACACAGGTGGACTAAAAGTATTGCCTGGGAAGATGGTGTCAGAGTTGAGAATAGAGATAGAAAGCTGGATTAGAGAAGAGAGTAGCTCCTAAATATGAGAAGAGTATATAAATACCATTAACTGTTAACCCCATCCATATGACCTGGGGCCTCTGTGTATTCATATTTAGTACAGGAGCCTGTGTGCTCTCTGAGTCCCTGTTAGTCTAGGCCCACAGTCAATGGTCACAGCAGGGAACATTCTAGGCTGCACTCATTTCAGGACCTGTCTCCCTCAAGTGGCAGAGTAGGCTGACCCAACCTCCCTATGGAGATTAGAGAAGTCCCTACAATTACTGCTCTACAGTGAGGGCAGAGTCTAGAGAAGCCAATAGAGGGACTATGATGGAAGTGACCAGTGATTGTGGAGAGAGGGATCTATCTATTAGAGGTCTGGGGCCATCATATCAATGTGGGAATCCACATTGGCCCTGACTAGGGCCCCAGATATTGGGGTGGTTTGAATTGACCAAAAAGGTCATCGCTGAACTTTGCGAGAACAGACTATGTTTGATTGTATTTTTATAAGTCTGAAAGAATTGGATGACTGTTTAAAAGAATGCATGAAAAAAGATAAAAGCGCTTTATTGGAAGAGAATATTGTCATCTGTTAGAGATTTAGTGCTACAATATACTCAGTACCATACCTTTTTTTAAAGAATGCAGTTTTAGACACAGGTATCTAAATCTTAGGGGGAAAGACAGTTTAATTTGTTTGATCTTTAATTGGTTACTTTAAAAAGGTCATTAATGAATCAGTATTGGGGTAAATATAGAGCATCTTGCTCCAAATTCATGATTTCCATTCTAATATTAGGAGAAATTTTGAAAAATACATTTTAATGTAATACAGTGTCCTATTTGTCATTTCAGCATATTTTTTAAAAAGCAGTTATTACTCATTTTTTGGAAATATTTTATCATTTCTAAAATTATGTTCAGAAGGTGGCTATATTCCATGCTTAAATTAGCATAGTAAATCTACATTCGTAGGTTGACACTTGCTGAATTATGCTTTATGAAACAGTGAACCACATTATATGGTATGTTGCAGGTAAAGTTAAGTTATCTCAATCATTTTACCTATTCCCAGAGAAAAGAAATGTAAGATGCATTGCTTTTAATTTTTTCGTATGCTCATAAGAATTTGCTGTAATCTAAGTCCCCCCTACACATTGAGTTTGTGTTAAGAAATAGCATAAGAAAAGCTTTTTACATAGGAGGCTTTTCAAAACAATATTTTTTATTTTTTTTATTCAATAACTACTTTTAAAATCTTACCAAGGATAACTAGAGAAAGTGATTCATCTTTAACAGCTGTGTTTGTTTTATTATTGATTTTCAGGAGTGTGTTAATATATAACAGGTGGCTAAAAATTGTTGTGGAGATGGTGTAACATATTTAGAAAACCTCTACTTATGCCAGGCATGTTGTTTTGACAATTTAAGAAAAAAAAATACTCAATTAAAATGAACATCAAATTCCTCAAATTTTCAGCAATGTCAGCTATTGAGAGTATTTAAAATATGTGTGGTTTGTAATTTAATCTTTTCCTACCCCACTAGGGAAAGATACAAAACAGGCTGGGGGGGTATGGATCTACCTGCCAATGTACATGTAATATGGAGAAGCAATTACAGAATCCAGAATTCCACCTTCTGCACCTCAGAAAGAATTTTGGCCCATACCCCCAAGGTGAGAAGAAATATCAGGGGAAGATGAGGACTCTGAACTCCAATTTTTTTTTTTCCTCCTCCAGGGTTATTGCTGGGCTCGGTGCCTGCACCATGAATCCACCACTCCTGGAGGCCATTTTTTTCCCCCTTTTGTTGCCCTTGTTGTAGCTTCGTTGTGGTTATTATTATTGCCCTTGTTGACACAATTCGTTGTTGTATAGGACAGAGAGAAATGGAGAGAGGAGGGGAAGACAGAGAAGGGGAGAGAAAGACAGACACCTGCAGACTTGCTTCACCGCCCGTGAAGCGACTCCCCCTGCAGGTGGGGAGCCAGGGGCTCGAACCGGGATCCTTACGCCGGTCCCTGCGCTTTGCGCCACGTGCGCTTAACCCACTGCGCCACTGCCCAAACCCCTCTGAATTCCAATTCTATCAGGACCCAGAGAGAGAAGAGGAAAAAGCAAAGGGAATTCAGAAGTAGTAACAGATGTATATAGGTGTGACTTAGGAAGGAAGAGAAGGCAAGACCATAAAAGATGGGCAAATACATATAAATACAGACAGATAGTTATAGAAATGACAGTCAACCTGTATCTGTGACCTTGGGAGAACTGCTGCAGTTTCCACAGGAGGAAATTTAGCCACAGAACTCCAGTGCTGCGAACAGTGTGGAATTCTACTCCTGCTACCCCATAATTGTGTAAATCAATAGTAAATCACTAATAAAAATCAATCTCATTGCCAATTACATCACCTTAGTTGTCAAACTTTCTTCTTGTTTTTCTTTGCCACTAGGGTTTCTACCACTCATAGTACACTTTCTTCATTTCATTTTTCCAGATAGCAGATGAAGTGTAGAATGAGAGTGAGAGAGTGAGGGAAAGTGGAGAGACACTCTTAAGACATTTCCACTGCCTGTCTTACTCCCCCTCTACTGTTTCTCACATGTAGTGGCCATGGGCTCGAATCTTGGGTCTTGGGAATAGCAGAGTGTGCACTTTACCAGAAGAAAAATAGCAGTTCTGATACATCTTTTAACAAAATATCATCTCAACCATGTAGTCAAAATCTTTGAAAAGGACATGGCTTACGCCTAAAGGAATTTACTGACATAATAAATTCTGTTATAATTTTATCAATGTCTTTTACTTTGTTAATGTTTATTGATTTTATTTATTTCTTTATTTACCATAGTACTGCTCAGCTCTGGCTTATGGCAGTGTGGGGGGTTAAATATTGATTTTATTTTATAGGATAGAGAGGAGCTAAGAAAGGAGGGGAGATAGAAAAAGAAAAAGTGAGACACCTTGTAGCATTGCTTTGCCACTTGGAAAGTTTCTTTCCCCCCGAAGGAAGAGAATGGGGGCTTGAACCCAGGTCTTTGTGCATGGTAATGAACATGTGCACTCAGCTGGATGTACAACCTCCCAGCTTCCTGTCTAATAACTTTTAAAACATACCTATAAAAAGAATATTGTCGGGGGCCGAGCGGTAGTGCAGTGGGTTAAGCAAACACAGCATGAAGCTCAAGGACGGGCATAAGGATCCTGGTTCAAGCCCCTGCTTCCTACATGCAGTGAGGTCTTCTCACAAGAGGTAAAGCAGGTCTGGAGGTGTCTATCTTTCTGTCTTCTTCTCTGTTTCCTGTCCTCTCTCAATTTCTCCCTGTCCTATCCAACAACAACAACATCAGTGGCAACAATAACAATAACAAGGGCAACAAAATGGGGGGAAAAATGGCCTCCAGGAGCAGAGGATTCATAGTGAGGCATCGAGACCCAACAATAAGCTTGGAGGCAAAAAAAGAATATTATTACCTGGGAAGGGGCTGCACTGGCAGAACGCATGTTTTGCGTAAGTGAGGTCCTGAATATTTCCCAGTTTTAAAAGTATATTGCAATTCAACGTCAGAAAGGCACATATATTCTTTAATTACATGGATAGTGATTTGAAAATTATTTCATGAGTCTAAAAGTTTTCCTTCTTAACACATGATTGATGCAGTACAGGAGGTGGCCTAGTGGCTAAAGTACTGGACCCAAGAATATGAGGTGCAGAGTTTGATCTGTGGCATTGAATGTACTAGAGTGATGCTCTTGTTTTTTCTCTCTTTATAAATAAGTCTTAATTGGAGATAAAACTTAAAAAAATAATTTTACATAATTGTATATTTTGAACACAGTACATATTACCATGCTTAAAGGGGGAAAAATCTAGAAACTGATGGGCCGAGCACACAGGTCACCATTCACAAGAACCTGGGGTCCAGCCCTTGGTTCCAAGTCCCCAGTTCTTTTCTGAAGAGGCAGAGCTTGATGAACAGCAAAGCAGTGTTGCAGGTGTCAGTCTCTATTTCCTCCTTCCCTTCTCAACTTCTCTGTTCTATCAAATAAAATAGATACATAGACAAATATTTTTTTAAAGACACCTAAAACATATTCTCTGATATGTTTCCCTCCTAACTTGTGATTCCCATACGTAAAGTGTAGTTTAGATTTAGGTATCTACTAGTGTGGGAGTATCAATCCAGAGTTTTTAATGCATATAAATAAATATAAATGCACATATGCCTCTGGTGTTTGCTTTACCGCAAATCAACAATGACACTGTCATGCTTAGGGATATATTAAATCTTGTGCACAATGTCAAAGTAGAGTCTGTGATGACTTTGATTTATAAGATCTCTTTAGAATTGGGGACACATATTGAACAAAATAAAAAATAAGCAAATATCATAAGGCAAATAACATGATTACCATTATCAGGTGTTAAATAATGTATGGTTGTAGTAAGTATTATGAAATGAAGGTATAAGCAGGAAATAGGGTAGCCAATAATTGAACATTTGTATTTTAGATATAGCAGCATAAATGCTAAGAAGGGCTAGATATTTATGTAAAACTGTTCATGGTTGGACAGTGACACAGTGAATAAAGCATTGAGCTCACAGGCATGAAATCCTGTTCAATTCCTGGTTGTTGTATATACCAGACTTATGTTCTGGTTCTTAAATAAATACATACATAAGTAAAATGTCAATAGAAATAACTAATGTCGAGAAAAATGGTGAATATGCAATGCAAGGGACTTATGTTAAGATATATTTTATTAATTTCATGAGACAAAGCAACAGCGTGGGAGACCAGAGCAGTACTCTGGCATGTAGAGTGCCAGGAATCTGAGCTCAGGACTTTGTGCTCCTAAGTTTCAAAGCTCTACCATTGTGCCACTTCCCAGACCACCTGCAGCAGCTCTTAAGAAGATCAGCATGAGGATAGCAGGGAGGGGAAGGAAAGATGAACTTATGAGTCTGAGCTCCTTCAGGTAGACAGGTAAGCTCCCAATCACAATGAGGAACAGAGACTGAATAGGTACCTTAAATGTAAAGAAATGGTAATATAGGATTCATGTCTCTGGATCTGAAAATATAGCTTATCCAAATGGGTAATGTGCTTCAAATTTTTTAAATTAAGATTTTATTTATCTCTCAATGAGAAAGATAGGAAGAGAAAGAAACAGACATCACTTTGGCACATGTGCTGCTGGGATTGAACTCAGGACCTCATGCCTGAGAGCCTAATGCTTTATCCACTGTGCCACCTCTGAACCACAAAGGTAATATTTTATTTATTTTTATTTTTTAACCAGAGCACTGCTCAACTCTGGTTTATGGTGGTGCGGGGGATTGAACCTGGGACTTTGGAACTTCAGGCATGAGAATCTCTTTGCATAACAGTTGTGCTATCTGCCCTCACCCTCATGTACTGGCATACTTTAATGATGAATCTTTAGTCACTATCAGGATACCCCATCAGCTGGGGCCCTATTCTGAAAGTCCTGAGATTCCCGAACAGACATGGCCTAGCCCTCAAATAAAACCCTCTCACCTTGTTACTGGTCATCTCTATCAGGAACAACAAAGCAGACCCCATTTGTGGGACCCCCATAGGACCTTGCCCTCAATTTGGATCAACAATGGTAGAGAATGTTCCATCCTCCAAAGGGAGGATGGACAACATACTCTATGCTACACCTGAGGAAGATGGGTCGATATTGGGGCGGCTTGGAATGTGCCTACACATGACCACAAAATGTGAGCTCAGATTTACAGGGATGCAGAGGTTACACAGGCTCCTAAGCTGAATATGGGCCCCAGATCACATCACATAGATGGGGTTTACAGTCAACAATATTTATACACCTTTCCTATACTAGGGAGCTACTCTCTTCCCTGATCCAGCTTTCTGGTCCTTTTTTCAGCCATGACATCATCTCCCCAGACAATAACTTGGATCCACCTGTATATCAAATTTCAGGTGCAAGGGAGAAAAAAAAAAAAAAAAAACTAGTATAGCCACATCCTTTGGAATATAACTAAAGTATGCCCACTAGCTACCTACAAAATGGAGGACCCCCCCAACTCTTCATCTGCACTATTCCAGCCCTTAGGTCCATGATTGATCTACAATTTGTTTGGCTTTGTATGTTAACTTTCTTTTCAGCCACCAGGTTCCAGATGCCAGCCTGATGCCGACCAGACTTCCCTGGACAGACAGCCCCACCAATATGTCCTGGAGCTCCGCTTCCCCAGAGCCCTTCCCCACTAGGGAAAGAGAGAGGCAGGCTGGGAGTATGGATTGATCTGTCAATGCCCATGTTCAGAGGGGAAGCAATTACAGAAGCCAGACCTTCTGCACCCCACAATGACTTTGTGTCCATACTCCCAGAGGGTTAAAGAATACAAAAGGGCATGGTATATGGAGTTGTGGTGGTGGGAATTGTGTGGAGTTGTACCCCTCTTATCCTATGTTTTGTCAATGTTTCTTTTTTATAAATAAATACTTTGCACTTGTATCTAGAATGGTTTATATGTTTACATGTGTATGTGTACATATATGCATATGTCTAGGTATACGATAAATGCATTTTGCTACTGTCAAACAGTCAAGATTCTTCAATCAGCAGATATAAGAAAACTCACAAGCATTTGGTATAGAGCTGGTGATATACACAGAACATCTAGACCATTGCAGATGTAGCTGTGATGGAAAATAAGCAATATAGATAATTCAAATAAATCAGAAAACAGCAAATGTTAACACAGTAAAATGATTGAATATAGATAAGAATATATTAGTATTTTTTGTGGTTATGCTGAGGATTTAATTCACTCCAACATATTTTCTTCAGTTGAAAAAAAATGTTTCCTCCACATTTTCCCCATAACTTTCAATAAATGAGGATAATTGCTTCTAGTAGTGATTCATCTTGATAAGTGCTCTTATAAATTACAGCAGCTAATTTTTAGTGAATTAGGTTTATTGGGACACTGCTGAGTTAAAAGGGGTATGTTTTTCTGTTGGAATTTCCTTATTAACTTAATGACTTCTTGTGCAACCAGAATGACTGAAAATATTACTAACATTTAACATCTAAGCTATTTTGTTTGAACATAAAATGCCATTTATTGTTTTGTTTGCATTGGACCTCTACACTTAAGGTAATTATTTGTTGAAAAATATTAGTAGGCTGGTATCATGGTAGCACTATCATGCTGCCAACCTGACTTTCCTGGGTAGACAACCTCACCAGTGTGTCCTGGAACCCCATCTCTCTAGAGCCCAGCCTCTTAGGGAAAGATAGAATCAGACTAGGCCTGTCAACACCCATGTCCAGCGGAGATGCAGTTACAGAAGCCAGACCTCCCATCTTCTTGCACCCCATAAAGATCTTTGGTCCAAACTCCCAGAGGGATCAGGAATAGGAAAGCTTCTAATAAAGGGTATGAGATATGTAACCCTGGTCTTCGGAAAAGTATGGAATTGTACCCCCTCTTATCTCACAATTTTGCTGATCATTATTATATCACTAATGGAAAAAAAAAAAGGGCTGGATGCTGGTACACCCAGTTGAGAGCACATGGTACAGTGCACAAGGACCCACCTCAAGCTCCCAGTCCCCACCTGCAGAGGGAAAACTTCACAAGTGGTGAGGTAGGGCTACAGATGTCTCTCGCTCTATCTACCCCTCCTGTCAGTTTCTGGCTGTCTCTATCAAATAAATGAAGAGAATTTAAAATATAAATGAATAGGGGTTTTCCCGGAAGATGGTGGACTGAGAAGCTGCTAGAGGCTGAGCTCCGACCACATCTCCTGGAAACAGTTCCAGATGCCACCAGGATGCTGGCCAGGCTTCCCTGGATTGAAGACCCCACCAATGTGTCCTGGAGCTCAGCTTCCCCAGAGACACACCCTACTGGGGAAAGAGAGAGGCAGACTGGGAGTGTGGACCGACCAGTCAACGCCCATGTTCAGCGGGGAAGCAATTACAGCAGCCAGACCTTCCACCTTCTGCAACCCTCAATGACCCTGGGTCCATGCTCCCAGAGGGCTAGAGAATGGGAAAGCTATCAGGGGAGGGGGTGGGATATGGAGATTGGGTGGTGGGAATTGTGTGGAGTTGTACCCCTCCTACCTTATGGTTTTGTTCATTGATCCTTTCTTAAATAAAAAATTTAAAAAAATATATATATATATATATAAATGAATAAAAATGTTATTAGAGGAACATTTACATATCATTGTACTTAACATGAGTAGGTGCAAATTTAACCAAAATCAGTAGAAGAAATTTACCAAAAGTAGTTATGTAAAATACTAATAATCTTACACCTTGGCTCTGAAATCTGCATGATTTTACTTTTTATTTTGATATATAACCAAGAAAAGACTAAAATTTGCACAGTTACATCTTATGAAATCTGATTTCATTTATTTACCCATCATCATCTAGCTGGGCTCTACAAGTGGATTAACATTGGAGTTCCCCATCTTCCTATTTTTCCTTCCAGTTGGGGTAGGCAGGTAGATTTAACCTCCCACTGCTTTGATGGCATCTTCACTTTATTTCTTATCTTGTGCTGTTCTTGATTAAAAATACTTTATTTATTTTTTTATTATTACATAGAGACAGAAATTCAGAGGGGACAGGGAAATAGAGAAAGTGAGAGAGAGAGGCAAGAGAGACACCTGCAGGCCTGTTTCACCTCTCTCACAAAGCCCCCCCCACAAGTGGGGAACAAGGTCTTGAACCTGGGTCCTTGTGCACTATAATGTGAGCACTTAACCTGGTGCACCACAACCTGGCCCCTATATTGTGCTATTCTATACACACTTTGCCAGTGTTGTTTCATGAAAAGTATTGGGACTAATTCAGGTCACGAGGTACCCATGTGTACCCATATCACTCAGAAGAACACACTTTGTGTGTTTTATAGGAACAGAGCCTTATGGACCCTTTTGCCAGTTTCTTTGTTTTAATGTATAATATTTTATGTAGTTGTTTGTGTTTTTATGTGTGTATATAGGTAATTCATAAAACAAAGGCTAGAGTGACTTGCAGAATCAGTTTTTTTGTTTGTTTGTTTTTAAATGAAAATGTTGGTTTCTTTCTTTTACTTACCCTCACCCTGCAAAGGAAAAAAATAAATATATATGATTTTTTGACCTTGTCATTGTTCCCCATATTTTTTAATATTTATTTTCCCTTTTGTTGCCCTTGTTATTTTCATTGTTGTTGTTGTTGTTATTGATGTTGTCATTGTTAGATAGGACAGAGAGAAATGGGGAGAGAAGGGGAAGCCAGAGAGGAGGAGAGAAAGATAGACACCTGCAGACCTACTTCACCACTTGTGAAGCGACTCCCCTGCAAGTGGGGAGCCTAGGCTCGAACTGGGATCCTTACACCAGTCCTTGCGCTTTGTGCCACCTGCGCTTAACCCGCTGTGCTACTGCCTGAATCCCATTTGTTCCCCATTTTATTGGAGGTTAGGTGATAGTATTCTGCAGACTAGTGGGAGATGAGAAACTCTACCCATATGTCAACAACCATACTCTAAACAATTTACCCCCCAGTAAGCTATTATGATAATGGAGAAAGGATGCAGATGTAAGATAAAACAGCTAGTGATGAGAAATCTGCGTTCTGGGACCAAGTCTCTGAGTCAAACTATATAAAATATGACTCCAGGAGGATAAATGGTCAGAGGTTGAGATGGCAGGAAGAGTAGTGTTCCAGGAAAGGAATTGTCACATGGGAATGGTATTGTGATTGAGTGGTCTCACAAATGTCTTATTGTGTACATACAGTGCTAAGACTTGCTCAGCTCTCATCTGTTTTTGAATTTTTTACTATATTTATTTATTTGATAGAGACAGTCAAAAATCAAGAGAAAAGGGGATATAGAGAGGGATAGATAGAGCTGCAACATTGCATCACCACTCTTGAAGCTTTCCTCCTTGCATTGTGATATGTATGCTCAATTAGATGTGCCACCAACCGGCCCCCAGAGTTTATGTTTAAAGTTGTTGGTCTCTGCACAAATAATACAGTCAGCATTAAAATATAGTTCAATAAAATAATTAAATTCTTCTCAAAAGAATTAATGTGCAAGTGAGAAAGTAGTTTGAAAATGAGAAAAGTAGACAAAGATCATAGATGGAAGAAAGACAACAACTTAAGGCGATAGTAGTTTTCTAGTAAAAAAAAAAAAAGTGCCTTCCTCTGTTTATCAAAATGCTCAGGTAAATGACAACAGAAAGATTTCCTTTGATCCTAACATAGATAGATCTGCATCACATGTTATCCTACAATGAGTCCTTTTTCCCTTTTTTTATTTCATTATGTAACAGTGGTGAATTATTCAGAAAGCTGCTATACAGCCTCAAACAATTTGTTTTTATTGAAGCTTTATTATGTAAATATTTAAACATTGATTTTTTAAAGTAGTGGGTAGCCTGTGCACATTTTGATGGCATTTTGACAAAAACTTTGCAATAAGTGTCATGAGTCAGTTTCTGCTGACAAACAGAACCAGAACTCTAAGAAAAATGCAAATAGATGTCACTACTCATTTGTAAGAGGCTTGAAGATTATGAATTTATAAATATGTAGTAGCAACGGGTCAAATGGAAATTTGTTCTCCTCAACAGAATTTATGTCTGTTTATGCATGTAGTGTATATAGAGAGGCTTTCCTGAGTCAGTGGTACATATTTGTGAAAAAATAAAAGCAGGATCATATTTTGTGGTTTTCTATGAAGTGGGTCATTGTCTGGTGACCTAAATACATACTTAAAGTACTTGTTTACAGATAATTAATTTTTCTCTGTCTCTGACAGATATCGTCACCAGCTTAAAGTTAATCCAATTTGAAGCATCAGACAGAGACCACAAGGCTCAAAAAACTTATCTCCCAATAACAAAGACCTTCAGTTATTGGAATAATGAAAGTAGTATCTAAACTCCGTTTTCAGTAGGCACATAATAGTAAAACATAGGGACTGGGCGGTGGCATACACGAGAAAGTGCACAGTCTTTCTGTGTACAAGAATCCTGGTGTGAGCCCCTGGGCCACCGCTCCCAGTGGCCATTTCCCACACCACCATCACCCCCCCTTTTTTTTCCTTTGTCTTTTCTATTTTTTTTTTAAATTTATTAGATGGAACAAAGAAAAATTGAGAGAGGATAAGGAGATAGAGGGAGAGAAAGACACCTGAAGCAGACCCAGGTGAGGAGTGGAGGCTCAAACCCAGGTCATTGCTCTTGGTAATATGTAGGTTTAACCTGGTGCACCCCTGGCCTGGTCTGCAGGAGAGAACTTTTGAGTGGTGAAACTGCTGTCTTTCGTTCTCTCTACCTCTCTATCTCCACCTTCTCTTTCAATTTCTCTCTGTCTCTACAAAGAAAGGATAAAAAGGAGGAGCAAGAGGAGGAGGACTGAGATACATTGGGAGGGGGGTTGGGCAGTGGATTACTTTGCATAAGGTATGAAGTGCAAGGATCCCAGTATGAGGCCCCACTCCCCATCTGTGGAGGGGAGGGTGGAAGTGGGGTTGGGATGCCTCACAAGGTGAAGCAGGTCTGTTTCTTTCTCTCCCCCCTCTGCCTCCCCATAATCTGTCAATTTCTCTTTGCCCTATCCAAAAAAATATGGCCACAGGAGCAGTGGGTTCATACTGCAGGCACTGAGCTCCAGTGATAATCCTGGGGGGGGGGGGGAGAGAGAGAGAGAGAGAGAGAAATGTTTAAGAGAGCTGAGTGTTGCTGAAGTTAATGGAGAAATATCAAGAGGGAAAACATTGCCAAGAATATCTTCAAACATCAACTCAACACACATAGAAGGGGTATGAGATTTAATCCTAAAGTCAATTTAATCATCCTTTCTTATCTGAATCTTTTTAGAATCCTTTACTTGACAACAAAAGCAGCCACAGAGCATTGTTTGGAGGTGAGAGATTACATTTTATTGTTAGCAAGAAAATATGATAATATGTGAAATTTTATCCAAATTAATATATTTTGAACTATTAGTGTTTTTATGTCGCTTATTTTAGGCATCTACTGCTGCTTCTTATTTTTTCCTCTCTTTTCCTTTCTCTTCTACCCACCCCCCATCCCCAAAGGGTGAATTTGGCTCACCCATTTTTTATAGCCAGAGCAGTTGTCTTGACAACCAGAACTCTGACAACACAGAGGTCTTCTTGTTTTAGAAGTTCATTTAATGCAGAATGTGAATTCTATATCTTCTAAAGACAATTTCTATTTACCTTTCCCACTACTGACTTTTCTTCATAACCTCTATTCATTCAGGAATTTTACAAAAATCTTTTATTTCAAAACTTTGGAAATGAAATTTTTGTCCTAATTTGGATGCAAAAGTTTTCAAAACTAAAAAGGAAAGTAGATATGAAAAGAATAATCAGTTGAGTATATTTTCAAAGATTTATCAAATTACCTATGGCATGGATATTCCTCAAAGGAACCAGGAAATAGTTATTAGTTCATTCAGATGAAAATTGAAGGCAAGTATATATTGCCGATCTATTCCTTTGAATATAATATTTAATATAATAATAACTTAAATATATCATAGTGAATTCATTTTCAAATATTAAGGATAATGTGTAGAATTACTAAAAGAATAAATTATTGCCTTATCTACACTGCTATCTGAATTAATCTCTAGGACTAAGATGTGAGCTTTCTGTCAAATTTCTTTTTTAAATTTTTACTAGTGATTCAGTAATGATTAACAAGATTGTAAGATAACAAGGGTACAATTCCATACAGTTCCCACCACCAGAGCTATGTGTTCCATCCCCTCCCTTGGAAATTTCTCTGTTCTTTATCCCTCTGGGAGCATGAACCAAAATTCTTTATGGGGTGCAGAAGGTGGAAGGTCGGGGCCAGGAGGTGGTGCACCTGGTTAAATGCACACACTACAGTATGCAAGGAACAGGGTTGAAGCCCCTGGTCCCAAACTGCAGGGGGGAAGCTTCACAAATGGTAAAGCAGAACTTCAGGTGTCTCTCTGTATCTCTCCTTCCCTACCCCCTCCCCTCTCGATTTCAGCCCCTACTTATAAATTAGCTAAGAAAAAAGAAGGGGGTCATGTGGTAGCACAGTGGGTTAAGTGCACATGGCTCGAAGTACAAGGACCAGTGTAAGGATCCCCATTCCAGCCCCTAGCTCCCCAACTGCAGGGGGGTGGCTTCACAAGCGGTAAGGAAGGTCTGCAGGTGTCTATCTTTTTGTTCCCCTTTCTGTCTTCCCCTCCTCTCTCGATTTCTCTCTGTCCTGTCCAACAACTACAACAACAGCAATTACAACAATAATAATAACGATGACAACAAAGGCAACAAAATGGGAAAATAACGGTCTTCAAGAGCAGTGGATTCCTAGTGCAGGCACCAAGCCCCAGCAATAACCCTGGAGGCAAAAGAAAGAAAGAAAAGAAAGAAAGAAAGTGAAAGGTCTGGCTTCTATAATTGCTTTTCCCCTGGACATGGGTGTTGGCAGGTAGATCCAGACCCCCTGCCTGTTTCTGTCTTTGCCTAGTGGGGCAGGGCTCTGGGGAGATGGGGTTACATGACACTTTGGAGAGGTCATCTTGCCCAGGGAAGTCAGGATGGCTTCATGGTAGCATCTGCAACTTGGTGACTGAATGTGGTAAGTTATAAAGCATGAAAAACTAGTTAATAAATGGGAACTCAATGTTAGGAATATAGCAGCTGAAACTAGGGGTTGGTCTTTGTGTGGTAAGAAGTTAGGAAATGTCTAAGCAAGGGATTAAGAGACCAAATTGGACTTAGTTGAATAATGACAGAAGTATTCATATCAAATAGTCTACAGTCTTCTCTATTACTTTTACTTTTCATGCTACCTGTACAAGTATGTCTGCAGTTATCATTTGAGAGTGGAAACACATTTTGTTGCATTTTTTCCAAAAATCAAGTGTCAATGGAACTAAACCACACCAAATGAATTCATGAACATTCCAATTATGAACATGTGACACAAATGCCTCTTAATAGCATATTGTTACTTTGAGGATTATAGAACTAAATTATTTATATTATCCAGGAATATTGCCAGACATTTTTAATTTGAGTCTTCTACTGTTGACTCATTTTATGTGTTGAACAAATATTTGAATATACCCTGTGTGTCCAGTGAAGTATGATTGCTGCCTCTACTAAGATAGAAAAGAAGGTAAGATTTAAGTGGAGTTTGAATTGTAAAAATATATAAGTCAATCAATTTTCTGTAAATTTCCAAAGTCATTTGAAATATATGAAAAGGATCTGAGAGATCATACACTCAGTAGAGTGCACTTTTCACTATGTGCAAGTAGCCAGGTTTCAGTCCCTGGCCACTACATGCGGGAGCACCATGCACAGAGAAGCTTCCTGAGTGGTGGAGCAAAGCTATGGTCCTCTTCCCTCCCTTTCTCCCTCTTCCCTTCTCTTCCTCTCTGTTAAAAAGAAAAAGGATCTAGCAGAAACAGTGGAATCATGCGTGGGTGAAATCCTGGTGAAAAAAAAATGATAAAATTGAATAATATTGATGGTATTAAAGAATAAATGAGTGCATGTGTATGTCAGTGTATTATTGTATACAGATAATAATGTGCATTTAATTTTAGTATTCACAGATTAGTACTAATTAATCTGAGAAAAAAGCAATTTTCATAATTCTGTTTTTCACCTTTTAGATTTAAGTACAGAGAAAAATATTCTTAGAACAACTAGATGGAAAAAATAGAATTTTTATTATTGATGGTACTTAATTTGTTAAAACTTTTCAGTCATTACTTGTTGACATTCACGTAGTGATCTGTAATCAAAGTAAATTTTAGTGGTCAATTAGCCTATTCTCAGGACTCCTGGATGTGTTATATAATATAGGGAAAAAATCAAGGTAATGACTCTTGGCTTACTAGTTTTCATCAGTTACAATTTTCTGTGTGTAAGGACAGTGTGTGAGATCTACTACTCTTTTAGTAATTTTTTTTACTTTCACTTTTACCTTTTATCATTTTTGAGGGGTAATGATTTTCAATACAACTGTTGGGACATAACTATTAAGATACAGTTGTATTAGCTATTACCAGGCTGTACATTCTTGCTATGATTCATTTATTCTGTAACTGATGTGTGTACATTCTGACCATGTGCACACTCCCCAACTCCTACCCCATCTGTCTATTCTATCTGTGACTTTTTTGTTCATTCGTTCATTCATTCATTCTTTTTTTTTTGCAAAGTCGGGATCACTCCTGTGATATCACCTCTCCTGGACTGTTCTTTGGTTCAGATTGAGAGATAGAGAGAAATCACCACCACAGAATTGGAGCCTCTCACATGACAAAACACAAGTTCTACCTGGTGAAATCTCTGTCTGGCCCCTGTTTTTGTTTTAGATTGTTCTATAGATTTGTAATGTAGTGTGCTATCAGGGAGTTTGACACTTGTGATTTTCTTCTTTTTCCACATTATTTTGACTCTTTGGCTTCTCTTGTGATTCCACAAAACGTGTTGTTCTGGAACTGAGGAGGTGGTACAATGAATAAGGTGCTAAGAAGCATGAGGAATGTGTATGTGCCAAAACGAAACACTTCTCCAAACATTTTTGCAAGCCCACATGGATTTTCATGACAATTTGCAGTTGGAACAGCAAATACTCCCAAGAAAAAAAGTTAGCAAATGAAAGACCTGAAATCTGTGAAGGACTGACTAAAGTGTACTAGGCAGTGGTGAGAGTCATGTTGCCAGTCTGGGACCTAATGATTATATAGAGTACTATCAAAGGGGATTGGACGAACAGTCATTTGAAGTAGAATTTATTAGACAAACCATGTTCAGGAGTGTAGAGAGGTATTTAGAGCCTAGGTAGTAAGTGGTTCTGAAGTATAGATTTAACCTAAGGACTGTAATGAGCTACTAAAGGGTTTTATTTCATTTTATTTTAATGGTTAATTTTTATTGATATGAGAGAGAGAAAACCAGAGCATCATTCTGACACATGTGGTACTAAGATAAAAGCAAGGGCCTCATGCCTGCAAATCTTGTGTTCTACTGCTTCACAGCTTCTCAAGTCTGTCTCTACTAATGGGTTGCAAACGGGAAATACTGGGTCTTTGGAAATGTCATGACACATTCCTGTCATTTTAGAAATATGACATCATGACTTTTACAAGCACCCTATAGTTCTATGTTTTGGTATGTGTTTATTAAGACTTCTTAGGGACTCTAAAACTATGTCTCAGTGAGCATGAGGTAGAGAGATCATTTAAAAGGTGCTTAATTAATGACAGCTGCTTGAAAAAGATGACAAAGATGCAGAGAAAAACTGAGAGAAATTAAGGATTTAAAATTACCTTATTGGAGCCTGAATTGTGGATTGCAAGGAAAATGTATTTGTCACTGGATATTATGGAGAATTTAAATGATGTCAGGATGTGGAATTCAGGAATACAAGTTGAATGAATGATGGCTCCTCCCTTTATTTAAGTCGTAAGGGTAACATGAAAGAAAGAAATATCAGTTTTGAGTGTCAGTAATTTTGGAAAATACAATTAAAAATTAACTAGAAAGAATACCTAGGAAGTAGTTACCTTATTAAGTGATACTAGTTTGAACTAAGGTAAATAAATTAAAAGGATAGCTTTGATTAAAGTGATATTATAAGAAGGAAAATAAGTGAATTAATCTCTTCAGAATTTTTTTCCTGTCCTGATTAAGTGCTGGTTACTGTGTTCAGACACAGTAGATGAACATAAAACCATTTGCTGTATATTCTAATTGAGTTTACAATCTAGTATATAACAGAGCTATTAAATGTGTGTGTGCACTTATGATGTATTTCTTAGAAAAGCGGTTTTATTAAAGATTTTCATGAAACTTGAAAAGATTTCAGTAACTTAAATATGGAAATAAGTTAGATATTTAGAGTGGGATATAGACTCAAAATTGTTTTAAATCTTCTGTTTTATCTAACTTTGTCTCTCTCATTGTCTCACATAAAAAATAGATAAATCTTAACAAAATAAGAAAAAAATATTTTTAAAAACAGAGTAGTTATTGTCTAGGTAAATATATGACTTAAGACAACAGTATGAAAAATCTAGGAAAATGTAATGGAAATTACTTAAGTAATTATGTTGACAGTAAAATGAATAGCTATGTGGTCCGGGAGGTGGCGCAGTGGATAAGACTTTGGACTCTCAAGTCTTCTCTTAAAAGAATGAGATTATAATTGTGTCACTGTTACTTGGTGAATGTCAGACTTAACATACTGTAAAGAAACCCAGTACTACTGCATCCTCTACCCATCTGCTTGTTCTAGGGTGCAACTTGTGACTGTCACATACTGCCAGCTACTTCATAGCTGAAGCATCAGATTGATTTGGAGATAGAGAGTGCAGGGGGATGGACAGAATTTTCGAATGGAAAGTGCATTAGGAGAATGGATGAGGAATCACTTTCAGTGAACTTCATTAAACTTTTTTTTAAGTCTAATATTCCAAGCTAATGCATTATATAGTGAGCATAGAGTACCTGAGACAGAATCAATCTTCTGTAGCTGTGAAGTGAGGGGAAAAAGGATTTAATGTCTATTATGGTGTTTGATTTATAGGATTTATTTGAGAAGCAGGCCTGTAGTATCTGAAATGAGAAATTTGAACTTATTGGTGACAATACAGATTATTATAGATAAATCTCACTACTTATAGGGTAATCAAGGAAATAATTTTGTATTTAAAGTATTCAGAATTTGCTCTTAGGTCGCTGCATTCTTTAGATATTAATTAGTTCATTTGTTTGTTTTGTCTGCACTGAGGCTTGACTGCTCACAGCCATCTTTTTCATATAGAGAGACAGAAAATGAGGAAGAGAGTCATAGCATAGAAACCTCCCCACTCTCACCCCCCCAAGTTTTGTAGACCATTGACATCCCAGTGACTAGAATCTGAGTTGCATAGGGCAAAGCAGGCCCCTTCCAGGTTAAACTTACTTGCTGGTCCTTAGTAAATCATGGATTAACAGATTTAATTCTGTGATATAACACTCCTTATGGACTTTGACTCCTAACTCTCATCCTAATACTATCCCAAGCCTAATAAAGCAAAAGTGCATGCATACTTGTGAAAAGGCTTCTAGATACATGAGCATCATCAGAGCCTGGGGACTTTGTGCAGGATACAAGAAAGAAACAATAACAACAAGGAATCCACTTCATGCACTATATGACATCTCAGTCCTCAATAATTAGGACCACAAGTAGGAAAATAAAAAAGGAGGGAAAAAGAGAGCTAGTTTAAGAAATAAAGGTTTTCTTTCCAAAATGCTTCTACAGTGAAGTGAAGTTTGCCACCTAGACACATGATTATGAAGTTCGGTGCTCCAAATACAGCACAGAAAGCTTTGGGGGAAGGCCACGCAGAACCACAAATACTAGATCTAAGAATGCCACTATAATTTTTAACAGAAAAAAAAATAAAATCACCATTAAAAATCTGAGGAAATTTAATTTCAAGATTAAAATTCTATATTTAACCACACGGATCTTCAAGTGTGAGGAGAGTAAAGACATTGTCTGACAGAGTAGTATTGTCAGAAATACTGTAGGTTGAACAAATATATTCATTCTCCTTCACAATTACAGGATATCTACATTTTTTCCTTTGTATTTATTTTTTTAATTTTCCTTTTTGTTGCCCTTGTTTTTTATTGTTGTTGTAGTTATTGATGTCTTTGTTGTTAAATGGGGCAGAGAGAAATGGAGAGAGGAGGGGAAGACATAGAAGGGGAGAGAAAGATAGACACCTGCAGACCTGCTTCACTGCCTGTGAAGCGACTCCCCTGCAGGTGGGGAGCCGGGGGTTTGAACCAGGATCCTTGTGTGGGTCCTTGTGCTTCGCGCCACATGCACTTAACCCTCTGCGCTACCGCCTGACTGCTGAAATCTACACTTTTAACTTTTCCTTTCAGTTTAATAAAGACAAATAATTGGGAGCTGTCCCGTTGAATGTGCTGGCACTCATGCACATGACCCTTCATTGTCTGGATATAAAATCACTATATTAACAAATATAGTAGGGGCCGGGTGGTGGTGTACCTGGTTGGGTACACATGCTGCATTGTGCAAGGGCCCAGGTTCAAGCCCCTCTCTCTGTTTCTCTTCCCCTCTGTCTCTCTCTTCCTCTCAGTTTCTGGCTGTCTCTATCCAATGAATAAATAAAGGTAACTAGCAAATTTTTTAAAACTCAGAATGGTCTTATGTGACCACCCAAACCCTCTCTTCCACTGTACAATGGCTTTGGAGACTGTGACTTCTGTGGCATAGATAGAGGGGGTCCTTTAAATACTGGAACAGAGCCTTGAAGCTTCCCTTTAGGCCATAAGTGAGTGTAGGAGCAATTAACTTTTATTATAAGGTCACAGGTTTATGCTTTACTTCAGAGTAACCTAGCCTAATCTAGTCCAAAACTTTTGTTTTCCTTTGATATATTTCTAAGGAGACAATATATGAAGGAAGGAATTATACTGAAATAAATGAAAAAAGGCTATACCAAGGGGAAAAAATAACATGTCATGAAAAAAAAAGTTCAAACATATCAGAAAAAAAAGTGACAATCCAGAGTGATAATAATTAGAAAGATTACTTACTTGAGTAGTAATGTGTGCCATGTGGGCCATGCAGCTTCCAGCCTGGCCCCCACCATAATGGAGGAATCCTTGGTGCTGTGGTCCTGTTTTTATGCTCTGTGTTTGTTTCTATAAAAAAAAGATGGATGGATGGATGGATGGATGGATGGATGGATGGATGGATGGATGGATGGATGGATTAAAATTAGACATACATAGGATGAAGCTTATGGAGTAATACAGGCCATGATGTTTAAATTCAAAAAGTGTTGAAACTCAGGTGTTAAATATGTTTAGTGCATGTGTTCATTACCTATGGATGGGATTCCTCCTGTAGTCTAAGTTGTTGTAATGTGCATTGCTCTTTTCTTTCCCTTGTGAACATTTTCAGCATATTTTCTCTTTCTCAGGCTGTAGCATTTTTTTTTTTAATTACCACTAACTAGGGTTGTCAATGGAGCTTGATGAATCCACCACTCCCAGCAGCTATTCTCCCCCTGCTTGGTTTTTCTTTCTTTTTTTGATAGAAAAGAGAGAAATTGAGAGAAAAGGGTGAGGGAATACAGTTGAAAAGAGAGAGACATCTGCAGCGCTGCTTCTCTTCTTGGAAGCTTCCCCCAGCAGCTGGAACCTAGAGCTTGAATCTGGGTCCCTATGCATGGCAATGTTTATTCTCAACAGAGTGTGCTAACACCTGGCCTCATACTTCTTTTTTAAAGAGACTTCTAATAAAAAATTTAGTCTCTTAACCATGGCTTTCTTTTGCCTATGTATTATTTTTTGTAAGAAAAAAAAACAAACTTCATAAATGTAAATTATACCACAGTGAAATAGCTATCTGACTACTGTAGAAGTGTGACTCTTGTGGGGAAATGAGTTAGTGACTTATCTGCAGTGTCCACAGATATATTGTGTCCTCATTTATATAGTTTCAATATCCATGCCAAATCTATATTCTAGTAATAGTAAAGATATCTAACTAAATATTGGTAGAGGTTTTGAAATCTTGCTTCAATTTCAGTATTGTAACTTACAATCATATTTTCTGTTCTATAGTAAGGGACCAAGAAATAACTACAGTACAGAAAGAACTTGGACATATTCTTTTTTCTTTAATCTACCCTACCATCCACCCTCTCTCCCTTTTCTGCCCCTCTTTATCTTTTTTTTTTTTTTTCTTTTTTTCTGTAGCCTGGCCCAACTTTTTTCTCCTATGCTCACCTTAACCTAAGAGTACCTTGAAATATATTTGTGAATGTTCACACATACTCATGCTGAATTCCTTGAAAAGAGATGGTCAGTGAAAATGCTTGATAAGGCATGCTTGTAGATTAAAGTGAAAAGCTGCCATTCTAGAAAGAGGGGCGTCTAGTACTGTTTCAGTAACTCCCTGTCCTGATTTGAGCCCACTTATCCCTCACGGGCAGCAGCTTTTTAATTTTATAAAATAAGAATATTGCAAGCAATTTCTATTATGCTCAAAGCAGAATATGATACTCCTCAAATGCATGTGCTGATTAAGAATTCAGGAACACAGAGTCCAAAGAATGCTGAATATGATTGTACCAGTTAAGGCTCGATGTTTCCTTAATTCTTTCAGCAGTTCCAGGTGTCTGCTGTAATGTGAAGGGATGGTGGAAACCTGTTTCCTGTAATTAGTAATGAGAGTATCTAATTTTTACTATTATGTTTTACAATGTTATATTTTTTTGAGTACACACTTTATTTCTACTATTATTTATTTGCATTTTAGTGAGCAGAGCAATTTTTTACTAGTGATTTAATAAATAATGATCATCAAGATTGTGGGATAAGAGGGGTACAATTCCATACAGTTCCACCACCGCTAACGTGCCATATCCCATCTCCTCCATTGGAAGCTTCCCTATTCTTTATCCCTCTGGGAATGTGGACCAAAGTGTCTATGGGGTGCAGAGGGTCGGAGGTCTGGCTTCTGTAATTATTTCTCCACGGAACATGGATGTTGACTGGATGATCCGTAACCTTTCCCAAGTGGGGTAGGGCTCTGGGGATATGTATGGGGTTCCAGGACACATTGGTGAGGTCATCTGCCCAGGGAAGATAGGTTTGCACATTTCCATTCAACCCCTACTAGGCCCTCCTCTGCCATCCTGTTCTGGCACCTGAACCCTCCCCCCACCCATTTTCTTTTACTTTGTTGCAATACAACTCCAGTCATAATCTTTGAATTTTTAAGCTAAGGAAAACTGTTAGTATGGATTTATTATTCTTTGAACATTTGGCATTTAAGTGCTAGATATTCTTCACACAATTCTCTCCTAATGAAGGACACTTAGGTACCCCATTTCTACAGTAGCCAAGCCAATATGCCACTGAGTATTCTCAGGTATACTAAGTTATGGACCTATGCATCACTTCCACACCAGTTTGTTCAGATCCTTCTGTGTCATACACACAACTGATTAGCCTTATTCTTTTTATTCAAAGTTGACTTAATTATTCACAGAAGTTGCTTCTTCCTTGTAATGTTAGGACATGTATGTCAGGTTCTCCCATTGTTGAGCCAAATATTAAAGTTGTGGTTGCAATGAATTTATTAACTTCTGGATGGGTGGTGTTTTTTATTTTAGTTCATTTCAAACCAGAAGGAAGTCCTCTCAATAGAGTGTACTCATTGCATCTGTATTTCTGAGGGGTTCATGCCTAGCATCACATGGGAGCACCATAACACTGGGAGAAACTCCACTGCTGTGGCTGCAGCTCCAGGGCTGTGGTTTCTCTCCTCTTTCTTTGAAGTGAATCAAATACTTGACCTGGGCTGGTAAACGTTGCATGAGCAAGGATATGGCACCAGATTTCAAAGTGAAAAAAGTAATTTAAGACTGCTTATATTAAAAATTAATTAGCAGATCATACCTTTTTTGACGTTTGGCCTTTAGCAAAATACTTCCCTCTTGCTTTTTTTTTTTAAAGGGGAAATGTGATTTTTATTTTTTTTTAATTTTTTATTTAAGAAAGGATTAATGAACAAAACCATAAGGTAGGAGGGGTACAACTCCACACAATTCCCACCACCCAATCTCCATAACCCACCCCCTCCCATGATAGCTTTCCCATTCTCTAGCCCTCTGGGAGCATGGACCCAGGGTCATTGAGGGTTGCAGAAGGTAGAAGGTCTGGCTGCTGTAATTGCTTCCCCGCTGAACATGGGCGTTGACTGGCCGGTCCATACTCCCAGTCTGCCTCTCTCTTTCCCTAGTAGGGTGGGTCTCTGGGGAAGCGGAGCTCCAGGACACATTGGTGGGGTCTTCAATCCAGGGAAGCCTCTTGCTTTTATGCCTTTAAAAAACAGACAACTAATTTTGTCTATGAAAAAAAGTATATATTCCTATAGACTCAGGTATTTTATGTAGTTTAATAGAATTCAAATTTTCCTCATTAAAAGATTTATGTTTGCTAGTAATGTTCTAAGTGTAAAGTTAGTATGGATGTTACATATCTGGATAATTCAATTAAATACATAAACAATTAAATAGCAGTAAGGCAAAAATAATATGGTCTGCATTTTATGTCACTGAGAACTGATAATTCTAAACAGTTTCAATAAAAACACATAATTAAAATCACCAATTCCTTTTTTTTACTTCCTCTTTTTGTGCTATATGTTCTTAGATTTTTTTTAATTTGAATTGCTCTTCATAGGTAATTTATGTAAGGAAAATGTTATTGCCTTTATTACTGCTAATAGCATCAGTTATATTATAATTGCTTCAGGTACTCCCTATAAATTTATTGAAGGTTGTGAGACCATTATGTATGGGTCATTGGACATGCTGTCATTACTAATCAACAATTATTTCATTTCCCTTTTCCCAATTAACTATGTATTCTCTACAGGATCTTTTATAAATGTTTCTTTCAAGCTCCCATTCTGCTCACTGCTAGGAACCCTTAAGGAACTCAGAAGTCTACAATTTCAATGAAGTCTCATCATTCCATTACTTGTCTGTGTTTTAATCCATATGCTCTTATTTTTTCCTATCTAGTTAAAATTATGTCCTAACCCATTCCACTATAATTGTACATTTGTGCTCTAGCCTACTCACCTAGATTCTTTATGCAGTTACTCAATAATAAGTGAGGGTAAAAAGGAAAGATCTTTAACTTATTTCATTTTATTTCTCAATTTATTTTCCTAGGATAAAAATGGAAAGCATCTTTAGATTACTGCTTTATAATACATATATGTGGTTATGTATCTTATCTGTATCAGACATAAATAAATGGCTCTTAAGCTCCTTGATCACTGCGGCTTCCCAAGTTCCTTATGAGAAAGAGAAAATTCAAATTATAGATATTAAACTGAAGAGAATCCACAGTATACAAGCCCAACCCTGGAGACATGCTAAAATTTTTCATTTAAAACTGAAATATGAAAGGGGAATCAAGGGACCATTTGGTTTTTATCATTATGATTAAATCCTAATTAAGTTTACAATTGGATCTTCTAAAATACTTTTGCAAATATGCAGTATATGACAGAATTTGAAACAAGTAAAAGGTTGGGTCAAAATGATGTTTTGCTCTTAAGTTTCTGTGAGTCATCCCAGGAAGAGCAGTCCTTGACACTTGGAGATGTGGGTCTGAAATAATAGGTATGCATATCTTCCACATATGCTGTAATCACAGAGAATTTCAACTCTCATTTTATAACTCTTGAGATTATATATTTTAGAACCACAACAAGAAATGTATTTTATATATGTAATAATGTTGCTAACAAAAATATAATAAATACATAATAAATCACAGCCTCTACCTGCAATAAAAAGTAACATGATAACTCACTACGTTATTTTATACCTCTATAAAATACCCATCTGTTTCCAAAATAAAAAATGTCTTCCAAGCCCTATCAAACCACATAAGCAATTTGCATATCCTGAATTTGGAGTCACAGGTGTATCTTAATTCTGCTAGAAATAAAGTTCCTCTTTATTTTGATGTGTTTTCTGTTGAGATTGTTTGTCTACCTCCTGCCTTTGCTTAACTAGGTACTCCATATCCTTCTGTTTTCACTTTTGTGTGGAGCTTCTTCCATGGTCTGAATTAGTGATTTTAGTAATGAGAAGGCTAATAGGTTAAGAATGCAGACAGTATGGCAGGGTGGTGGTTCACCTGGTAGATCAAACATGTTACCATGTTCAAAGACCCGAGTTCAAGCCCCTGGTCCCCATCTGCAGGGGGGTAGCTTTTTGAGTGGGGGGGCCAGGAATGCATTTCTTTGTCTCTCTCCCTTTCCATCTCCCCCTCCCCTTTTAATTTCTGACTTTCTCTATCCAACAGATAAATAAAGATAATTTAAAAAATTTAAAATCACTAAGTGATATTCATTTACTGAAAGAAGAAAACATTTTACAAAAATGTTTCAAATGTCTGTATATAAATACATAACTGAAAACACATAGAAATATTTAAATGACTTGCGTATTTGTAGATATGCACTTCTAAAAGCAGTTTTGAAATTAATCTGAAAAGGCTATGTACTATGCTATTCTGACTACAATATTCTAAAAAAAAAAAAAAAGGAAAAATCATGGAGATAGTAAAAAAGGAATCACTGTTATCAGAGATTAAGTGGTACAAGAGTTGAATAGGCAGAGATCAGAGGAGTTTTCATGATAAAATTCTCCTCCATGATATCATAATAAGAAGTTCATGTCCATTACACACATTTGTAAAAAATCCATAGATTGAACAGCACCAAGAGTCAGCCACAAAACTAGGATGTGGACTTTGAGTGATAATGATATATCAATATAGGTTCTGTAGTAAGAAATTTACCACTGTGATAGTGATAGTGGTGTGCCTCATTCCAGGGAAGGTTTTCCCATGCATGTATCATATGGCTACAGACAGCAGTCAAAATGCTTATATGATGCCATGATCTTATCAGTCAGTGAATGTTGGATAATTGTAGATAGGAAGCAAGTATTCACTCATGTCTTGGAAGCCTGGAAAAAGTCTTTGGAAGAATGAATGCCATTGTTTGCCAGAAAACATCAAGAACATTTCTTCTCTGTGCTAGATTTTCTTTCAGTGTCCCTGATATATTTATTTACTTACTTTTTGTTTTTAACCAAAGTACTGCTCAATTCTAGCTTATAGTGATGCTGGGTTTGAGCTTGGGACCTCAGAGCCTCAGGCAGGAGAGTCTCTTCACATAACCATTGTGCTATTGCTCCATTATACACACACACACACACACACACACACACACACACACACACACACACACACACACACACATTTCTGTATATGTCTATGTGTGGCTATGTGTATGTATATTTTTGGGTTTATTTTATTTGTTTGTTTTAATAGACAGAATGTTAGAGACCCCAAGAGAGAGTAGAAGAGGCCGTAACATTGGATTCTCCTTCAGTGCTTGAACCTAGGTCATGCACATTATATAGTAGTGTACTATCCAAGTGAGCTATTTACTGGTGATCGAACTCATGTCCTCATTCTTATAAGTCCAGCACTTTCTCCACTGTGTCACTTTCTGGCTATCACGTTCTGTTTTTTTACAAATAACTTGTTTTCATCATAAGAAGTGTGTGACACTTTAAGATGAAAACTAGGCCAGTGCAGTCATGGAAGACAACATGTAGAACATATTGGTTCCTGGGACATAAACTACCCTCAATGAAATGTCTGTGCTTAGAGATTACTAAAGAAGAAACCTGATTATAGAATCTTTTAAAATTTGTTTTTCCTCATTTCCGTGTTTATATTGGTAGAGATGCTAGCAGTCAAAGCTGAGCATCTCATCTGTGTTCAGCAATGCTTCATTAGATGAATGCATGAGAGATTATCAAAATTAGATGAGAAGTCGCGTGTATGAACTTGCCCTCCTGCTATAGACCATGTAATGATCACTGTGCTTCAGAATCACTGTATTTAACTCTGATAATGAAGTCACGCACCCCTGGTCGCTACCAAAACCACTTTCCACATTATAGTGAATTTGCCAAATGAATGATTAGCCCTTATATATGTATTATTCTTAACTGGCTGATGCTAGGAAAGGATCTCTCCTGGGGACTCTAGCCTGATGGTGACTTGGAACTCCAAGATCATCTACTGTGTGTCTTTGACATCTCAATATCTTTCATTTATCCATACTGGGATAGAGGTTATGTCCTCAGCTAAGGGTTTTGCTGAAAATATTAGAAAGTACAAAGCAGGGATCATCACTATCTTCCATAATCAGTTGTCCAGAACTAGTCATAGAGTGCCAATTTAGTTACCAAGTATTTTGGAAAATGTAATCTGCATGCACTACTAGAGAAATCACTGTTGGTGAGAACCCTTCCACTCATTTCACCTAAAATGTCACACACTCGGGGTATTGCTAAATGTTTTCTCAGGACATATTACTTGCCTTTGGAATATTAGTAATGTAATTAATAGAAAAGTCATGAGAGGCTTGGTTGAAAGATGTTGATCACTTAGGGAAATGAACATTATTCTGACTGTAAGTCTGCAAAGGCTTCATTACTGAAAATAAACAAAACAAAACAAAAACAAAACAAAAAACCCACAACCTACCATGTAATATGTGAGTCTTTGTAAAATATCCATAGCATGGCAGTTTCAAACAAGAGCAGAAATTATAAAGAGCTTACTTTATTTATAATATTCCAAGGATAAAAATATTTTATTCACTCTTTTGTCTAAAAAGCATCACTGCTTTTCGATTTTCTTTGTCTTTTAATGCATTAATATGACTGACTACTTCCTTTTAAATTGGCCTTGACTATAAAAATGTTCTCAGAGCCCTTAGGTGCCAATGAAACAGCTGTTTTTTATGCTACATGTTAAACAGATTCACAAAGAAATAGGTCGAATAGCAGATAGGTGAATTTTTGTTACTTCAGAGAGGCATTCAACTGGATAAAAACAGTTGTCAGGTGCAGCAGAGCATTATTTATTCTAGTGTATAAGCATGAGCCTGGAACTGACTATAGAAACAGTATAGTATTATCCCCTCAAACTACTTGATATTTGATACTGTCATCTATATCTTTTAATTTCTCATTCTCCCTAGTGATTCCTGACATTTCTTCCCTTCCTTCTTCCATTCCTTCCTTTCTTTTTTATTTTGTCTCCACTGGAGCTTCAATACCTTTTTTTTATTTAAGAAAGGAGACATTAACAAAACCATAGGATAAGAGGGGTACAGTTCCACACAGTTCCCACCACCCGATCTCCATATCCCATCCCCTCCCCTGATAGCTTTCCTATTCTCTATCCTTCTGGGAGTATGGACCCAGGGTCATTGTGGGGTACAGAAGGTGGAAGGTCTGGCTTCTGTAATTGCTTCCCTGCTGAACATGGGCAATGACTGGAGCTTCAATACTTAAGGTTAACTTTTTCAGTAGGAGAGGTGGAGAAAGAGGGAGCTTTCCTCAGTGTGGTGTGGATTGGGCTCTAACCTAGATCAAGTACATGACATAACAAGCACTTCCCCAAGGGAGCTATCTTGCAGGATCCTTAATGTCATTTTATTTACTAGTGCCAACAGCTATAATTAATGAAATCTAACCACTTGAGATAGTTTATTTACACTGAAATGTGTTATTATCAATTGTGTACATGCTTTTGAATTGTTATTTTAATATAATATCTAACTAAAGCATAGGATATATATATATAGGAGCATATAATATCAAACTGCAAGCATAGGAGGAATCCTGAAAGTTCTGATGTTGTATGTCAGCTGCAGACCCTATACACATGGAGTGTAGTAGTGTAAGAGATGAAAGAACCCAAAAGTATGAGCAAGAAAAGACTAAATTTGTAAAAGAAATTTTTTTCAGAGGAAAATTAGATGAATTTGTATGGGTAAAATGAAATGAGTCAGGGCTCTTAAATTTCAACATTTAACTTGTATGTAATCTGTTTTATTATATCAGGACACATTCTATAGCAGAATTTGACCATGTTATTTCATTTCTTCTATTACTCAGTCTGCACAGAAAAAAAATTATCACTGAGTTTTACTTTCAATTATGTATTAAGAAATTATACTTACAATTCTTTTCAAGTAGTGATGACATTCTGTGATATTAAGTAATCTTAAAAATATTACCAAATTAATTTTGTGTGAGATTTCTACCTTGCATTGTGATCCTGGGTAATAATATATATGTACTTCTGTAAGATGCACTACACTTCAAAGTATGGTATAAAATCACATTACATTTTATACTTAGTCTATATTGTCAGTAGTTACAGATTTTTACAATTTTCCATGTGGTCATTTTTCACTAGAAAAAAGAAATGTTGCAGGAAGTTCTTCTCCTGAGAATTAAACTCTATGGAAGTGCCTACACATTCATTTAATTCTGATGTAGCACCAGTCTGTGACATTCATGCCAGATCCTTAGAATTCTCCCCTGGAACCAATGATACACTCACTCCATAGAATTGATCAAATTTAGAAGGAATCAACTCTATGTAGCAAATTAAGGATTAAATGAAATGCTTCTTAATCTTTGAAGGTTGTGCTCAGTATTTAAGGTTTAACTATAAAATAATGGAGTTGGGATACCTTTTTGTTTTCCTGCTAGGCTCTTATCATGTTAGTAGAGCTTAAATAGAATTAATCCTAAAATATATCCATTTGTCTAACATATTTAATGGCAAGGCTAAGTCCTTTGAACTGTATACCTTTTATCTTAATTGGAATGAGTAATTACTTCACAATAAACTAACATTCTTTAGATCTGGGGTTTAAAGGTAGAAAAAATCTTGTTTCTCTGGTAATGGGGTCCAAGAAGCTGATGTAACTTTAATAGCTTAAAGAACAACACTTCAGGGATTCTGAGGGGAAAAGTCTACTGGGGAAAATGGTAGTTTTACACAAATTTTTTCCAGTCTGTTAGTCTGGGATAGTCCGTGAGAATTAGGTTACTTCAGGTGATTATGGCAAAGTGTACAAGCTTTCTTTTATGGCTGAACTAATGCAGTCTAAAAGAGTTGATGGACTTGTCTGCACTTCATCACCAGATAAAGGTATTGCTTAATTTTCCTGGGCTTTGACTTTATCTAAATGTTATTGCAAGATAATTATCTAGACATGAGTTAAGTAGGGATTTCAGTTACCTAACTAAAAGCCTATTTTTGAAAATGAAAGCACAAATCCACGGTATTTTTTCACACATTACAAATATGCCAAGTGCCTTCTCATCTTTTGTGTTCTAGTAATTTAATTAGCACAAGAAACCTCTGCATCTTAAATTTTATAGATATACTTAATGAAAAGTGTTTATGCTCAAAGATTTTCTAAATAAATTTTCATCCACATTTATGATGATTTTTACATAAATGATGCATCTACTTCAATCATGCCTCTGTAGATGCAATAAATGAATGTCTGCCATATATCTATTCCATTTGTTGTGGGGCTTTCTTTTGAATTTGCAAGTGCTTTGTTTGCTTCACTTACCAGGAAGTAAGAAAGACCAAGTAGAAGAATAGAAAAATAATGGATTATTTTGCCTGAGATGTGTTTTGTCCTGAAGGCTTTGCAAGATTTCTCAAAGTAGAGAGCTGATGTATTAATCCCTTTTAAAGTCCACCCTAATGGCATGGTAGAGAAGAATTGAGAAGTAATGATTTAAGAGCCATAATTAAGATATGATATAGAACTAGGAAATACTTTAGAAAAGTTTGATGTATTAAATTAAGGGAGGATTAGACAGATAGTAAAAGGACAAAATTGATAAGAGTTTGGTGACTGGCTTAGGTAAATCAAATGTTTAGTCTTACTGGATGTGTGTCTCAGTAGACTTCAGCTCCAGTTTCTGTGGTGGGGTTTGCATGAGTAGGGAAAACAGAATTCCTCACTAGCTGTACAGTTTGGAATCTGTGCAGTGTATCCGTTTGTAAATGTTTCAAGAACTGTTTCATATGTTAGACTATAAGTAGAATGAGATGCAGATCTAGTCAGTGACTGTGTGTATACATCTAAAATCTTGACTGTAGTAATGTTCCTGCAGCTGTACTTTGACAGAAATGATAGCAGTTGAAGTTGCCTCCATGAGGTTAACATGTAAGTAAGTGGTGATACAAGATCAGGGTGAGATTTGACATACAGTAAATCTAATAAGGAATTTTTTCTTTTAATCTTCTTATTAATAGTGTTTAGTACAATTTTTGAAGCATAAAAAGTCATTCACCATACATGTTGAGGGATGAAATCCAGCATCAACGGGCTGTCTGCTTTCCTGAAGCCATTCATTGTACCTCCACATTGTTTCCCCTGTGGAGTGCTTAATAGCAAATACATAGCACAGCAGAGGGCAGTGAGGTGTCTGAAAGGTGTGTGTGTGTGTGTGTGTGTGTGTGTGTGTGTGTGTGGTGTCTATGTATGCCTACAGAGTTGTTTTTTTTGGGGGGGGGAGGTTCTTCTCTCCCTGAGGAATGCCAAAGAAAAATGGTTTTGCACCTAGGGTGAAACCTGTACTGGGTCTGGTATAGTGCAGGAAAGCAAAGAACTCTGGGGGAAGAGTTGATATGAAGTGCTAGAGAGGGCTTGGAGGACCCAGTACAGGATGATGGAGACAGATTTAAGTTGGTGATGAGTGGTGTGTAGACACCAGCATGAGATGCTAACTAAATAAATGTACCATGGCCCAACAACTGTGCTGAAAACCATTATTTCCATAATAAATTATTTTAAAGAATCAAGAAAAAAGAAGGAAAGAAAGAGAAAGAGAGAGAGGAATTAAGAGTAGATGGGGTCCGGGCAGTAGTGCACCGAGTTAAGAACACATACTACAAAGCACAAGAATAGTGCAAGGATCCTGGTTCGAGCCCCTGGCTCCCAACCTGCAGGGGTGGGGGAGTCACTTCAGAAGTCATGAAGCAGGTCTGCAGGTGTCTGTCTTTCTCTCTCCCACCCCATCTTCCCCTCCTCTCTCAATTTCTCTCTGTCCTATCCAAAAACAACAACAAAAATGGGAAAAAGATGGTCACCAGGAGCAGTGGATTCTTGGTGCCGCACCGAAGACCAGTGATAACCCTGGAGGCAAAACTAAATTAATTAATTAATTAAGAGTAGATTAGGATAAAGGATTTTGGGAGAATCTGGATAAGGAGAACATGAGAGAATTCTATCCCTATGTTGAAGTGTAAGTTCTTTATACATGTACCTTGTATAAGTTGAGTGACCTTTAGAACTGTTTCAAATGCCACAGTTAAATAATGAGAATTTTTAATTTTTTTTTGAAATTTTACCCCTTGTTCTATAAAATTTTAGGTGATTAACTTGAAAGGTATCTACTATAGTGTGGCTAAGCTCTCAAATTTCTAACAAGCCAACCAATTATCTTATTATTTTAGCAATTTGAAGGAAGGAAAGAAGGAAGGAAAGAGAGGGAGGAAGTGAAGAAAGAAGGGAGAAAGGGAGCAAGGAAACAGGGTGGGGGCTGGGGGGGTAAAGGAGAAAGAAAATTTTCCTCCCTGTGTACATTACATTGATGGTGTGTGAGGTGTGAACCCTTTGCAGTCATTTCTGTTATCAAGGGAACTCATTTTAGAATGAAACTGACATGTAAAGCAAGAAAATCCAAGGGTAGAGCTTTGATTAGTATAGTAAACGTCCACAAAATGATGCCATGATTAAAGCTACTCCTACCTCTGATCTTCTGAGTAACACAGACCAATACACTCCTTTGTATGCTTAAAGCATTATTGACTTTCTGTCTTCTTTCCTTAGCAAGAGCATTTCATAAGGGCCAGCAATATAGCTCAATTGGCTAGTGTGCAGCTTTTCTTTTCTTTTTTTTTTTTTTTTCCTCCAGGGTTATTACTGGGCTCGGTGCCTGCACCATGAATCCACCGCTCCTTTTGTTGCCCTTGTTGTAGCCTCGTTGTGTTATTATTATTGCCATTGTTGATGTTGTTCGCTGTTGGATAGGACAGAGAGAAATGGAGAGAGGAGGGGAACACAGAGAGGGGGAGAGAAAGACAGATACCTGCAGACCTGCTTCACCACCTGCAAAGCGACTCCCCTGCAGGTGGGGACCTGGGGGCTCGAACTGGGACCCTCACGTCGGTCCTTGCGCTTTGTGCCACATGTGCTTAACCCACTGTGCCACCGCCCGACCCCCAGTGTGCAGCTTTTCAACCCAAGTTCAAGCCAAACCCCAAGGTACTGAAAAAAGTTTCAGTGCTATCATCTTTCTGGCTCTGTCAGAAGAAAGAACCTTTTTTTAAAGTACTGTGTTAGATGGAACGTAGTTTTGTTTAATAGTATCACGCTTTAAATTTTCCAATACAGTTCGAAATTCTGGCTCTGAACTTACTGGTCTGTAATTCGAACTTGGCCCATTCCCTAATAATTCGTGTTTTTTGTTTATTTATTTTATTGTTTTAAATAATTAACAAAATAAATCATTTATTTTCAGTGGTGTCACAAAAAATTCTTACATGCATTAATGATGAACAGTTTTTTGTTTCTTTGTAGTATCAACTAAATTGTTTTGGAGAGAATTTCAACTCAGTTCATATATAGTATATTTTATATACTTATCATCTTTATATAGAAAGCATTTTTCCCAGTTTAACTAAAGTATAGCTGACATAAAAGAATATTGCATGAATTTAGCGTATTTGGCATCATGATTTTATATGTGTATATTTTACAAAATAATTGGCACCTTAAGTTTAATTAATATTCATCATCACATAATTATAATTTTTCTAGTCATGAGAAATTTTGAGATCGACTCAGAAACTTTCAAATAAGCAATATAATACTGGTAAGTGTAGTGACTGTTTTGTATATTAATGACCAGAAATTATCTTATAAATGGAAAGTTATATTTTGACCAACTTATTAATTCATTATTCTCAAATTTTATTTATTTATTTATTTATCCCCTTTTGTTGCCCTTGTTGTTTTATTGTTGTAGTTATTATTGTTGTTGTTGGATAGGACAGAGAGAAATAGAGAAAAGAGGGAAAGACAGAGAGGAGGAGAGAAAGACAGATACCTGTAGACCTGCTTCACTGCTTGTGAAGCGACTGGGAGCCGGGACCTCGAACCGGGATCCTTACTCTGGTCCATGTGTCTTGTGCCTCCTGCGCTTAACCTGCTGCGCTACTGCCAGACTCCCTTTTTTTGTTTGTTTGTTTACAAGAGTACTGATCAGCTGTAGTTTACAGTGGTGCAAGGGATTGAACCTGATACTTTGAAGCCTCAGGCATAACAATCTGTTTGCATAACCATTATGCTATCTACCCCTGCAAGTTCATTATTCTCATCCCTAGTAACTACCAGTCTGTTCTCTGTCTCAACTAGTAATTCAACACTCCACAGATAAATATGAAAATATAATATTTCCCTTTCTCAGTCTGACTCATTTTCACTTATCATAATGCATTCCATGTTAATTCATGTTGTCATAAATAACAGAACATATTTCTTTTTCATGGTTAAACACATTATAAGGCATTCATATTGCATACATACTACACATATAATATATTGCATATATATACATATATATATATGAACATATATACACCTATCTGGTATACATAATTGCAGTGGGATATTCTCAGCATTACTAATAATATATTCAGCAGTATGAGCTCTTACTGACATTAGTCAAAACAAAGAACATTCTTATGCATGTAGAATATGTTAGCATTTATCCCAAGTAAGTATGCAGTGAAATTTCTAGTGAACAGGTCTTTTCCAGTTGCTTGCTCTTGTTGTTATCCAATAAGTAGACATCAGTAGAACTGCTGGGTCACATACATATATTCCCATTTTTGATTTTGAGTAAGTCCCATAATGTTTTCCAGACTAAAGTACTTACTTACAGTCACATCAGTAGTAAAGAAAGAATTCCTTTGGAATACACTCTAACATTTGTTGTTTCTTCTAAATAATGGCCATTCTAAAGTGTAATGATATCTTGCAATGTAGATTTTCATGACCAGGATTAATAGTGATGCTCCTTTAGAACAATTTCATTTCATTTCTTTAACATTATATCAAACTAGGTAGGGTTTGTTTTCTTACTGAATTGTATGTTTCTTTGGCTTTTTTGATAATTGGTCCTTTTTCAGACCATGTAATACGCAGACATATTTCCATTTCCATAGATAGTCTTTTCTGGTTTTCTTTCACTTTTTTGTGATTATAATATCTACAATATACATTTACCTGCTCAGAAGGTAGTTAGCTGTTCAGTTTTTGAAAATTTTATTTATCTGGGGTGGTGAAAAGTAAGCCACCTTGGCACAACTCCACTCTTTGATTATATCATGCTGGATATTGAATTTAGGTCCTAATATGTGACAGTTTTGAACTCTACACCATGATTTAACTCCCAGGTGGCAAATATGCTTTCTTTACTTATGTTCTAAGTTTCATATATTTATGAAGAAAAAAAGAAACCACTGTGTATATTAGTGCCAAAGAGCTTCTCCTCCATATTTTATTCTTCAAATCTATGTCGCTGCTATGCACAAAAAAAGATACTATCTGGAAAAGAAATTTAACAACAATAATATTATAATAGTACTAAGCCAGTAAAATACTTAGGTGTTAATTAAAACAAGAAAGAGCTGTGTACTAAAAATGTTCAACATCAATTATTATAGAAATGCAAGTTAAAAACACATTGGGATTCTACCTCACAACTGTAAGCATGGCCTACATCAAAAATGAATGAAAGCGAATACTGACAGTGGTATAGAGAAGAGGGAACTCAGATACACTCTTCTTAGGAATGCAATTGAAGTGCAAGCCCCTAATGGAAGATGGTATGAAGAATCCTTAAAAAATAAGCATATAACTTATTTCCTACATTTATAAATGTAGCAAAGCCATAGCATCTTTTCTCTGCATACAAATTGAAGTGTCTTTTGGAACACAATGTAGTTAACACTATTAAAATGTTTTGTATATGTGCATTTATTATCTGACATCTAATGATTCTGTGTGGCTTTGTATGTGTACATGCATACGCATTCATAGAGATGAAAATAGAAGTTCCTTTTTGAATCTATTTTTTGCTGGGTTTTAATTGGAGGACTCTGTGACAAGCTTCTCCTCAGCTATTTGCCACAAGATAGTGATTTTTTCTTTTGCTCCTTCCTGAAATGAATGAGGTCCAGGTCAAGTTAATTATGCAGGGAAAAAACATTGAAAATAATGCAAATCACTCAAAATACATTTAAATAACCTTAGATTTGTTTAACTAACACCTAATTTAAAGAATGCTTGAAAATCAGCTTCCTCAAGTAGTCCTTTTCCAACTATATAAAACTGAAAGGTAGATGCAGCTTTCAAGAAACCACTGACACAGCAATACTCACTCCTAGCATCAAGCAAAGTGCTGGCATTGCAAAATATCTGATTTGCATGGGGACATAGTCTCAGATTAACAAAAAGTGGTGAACTTTCTAAGTAGTTAAGAGCTTTTCTGATGGCCAGGGACTCAGTGATCCAGTCATTTATTCAATTACCTTCTGACTAAATATCTTTCACATATTTCTTCTAGAGGAATGTCATCCTCTTCTCTTAGAAATAAGACATACCTGTTCTGAAGACTGAATTTATCTCTGACTCTTTGACTTTGTGAATGCTATTTCAGTCTCAGAATCAATAAAATTGACACAAGCAATTACTTTCTTACAGTACTTTTCATATTTAAGAAGAAATCATGTCTAAGATGTAATGAACAGACACAATAATTATTCTTTTCTTCTCAAATGTAAATGAATGTTCTGCTAATCTAGTCCTTAGCCAGGGATATCTAGAAATAATCATAGATTTGAAAGTAAATATTAGAAAATTCCTTTAAAATGGAGTCTGTAAGATCAGAGGGAGACTCTCATTTTCAAGCACTTTTATCACACAGAGTGTACAAGCAGACTGCATACATTAACAAGAAAGGTGTCCTAGAGTCTAGCAACAGGACATGAATGAAAAAGTCAGACTTGATGATTTTCAGAAATAATCTGTTGTAAAGAGTGAAAAATGTATATCCTGTAGTATTCTTATTTATTTATTTTTTATTTTTTATCTATAAAATGGAAATATTGACAAGACTATAGGATAGGAGGGTTACAGTTCCATACAGTTCCTACCCCCAAAACTGCATATACCATCTCCTCCCTTGATAGCTTCCCAATTCTTTATCCCTCTGAGAGTCATTATGGGTGCAAAAGGTAGAAGGTCTGGCTTCTCTAATTGCTTCCCCGCTGAACATGGGCGTTGGCAGTTTGATCCATACTCCCAGCCTGCCTCTCTCTTTCCCTAGTGGAGCAGAAATCTGGGTCTCCAGGACACATGGTGTTGTCATCTGCCCTGGGAAGTCAGGTTGGCATCATGGCAGCATCTGGAACCTGGGGGCTGAAAAAGAGTTAAGATATAAAGCAGAACAAAGTGTTGACTAATCATGAACCTGAAGGCAAGAATATTGCAGATGAAGATTGTGGTCTCTGTTTTGGAAAAAGCTAGAAGTTTTATTTTAGTTATATCTCAGAGGGACCATGACTTTACTAGTTTTTGCCTGAGCCTGACATCTATTATGCAGGTGGACCCAGGTTATTTCTGGGGAGATGGTGTCATAGTTGGAAAAAGAACTAGAAAACAGGATCAGGGAAGAGAGCAGCTCCCAAATATGGGGGAAGTGTATAAATATTGTGAACTGTAAACCCACTGGTTTGATCTGGGGCTCATATCCAACACAGGAGCCTATGTAACCTCTGCATCACTGTGGGTCTGAACTCGCATTTGTGGTCATGGCTAGGAACATACCAGGCTGCACTTTGTTCTTATTTCATGTTATTTGCCTCACCACTCAATCTCTCTTAACAAAAGTAAAAAGTTCTGCTCTAAACTTCCAATTTTCTCAACCCATGTACCTTTCCAGAAATGAGCAAAAGAACTTGCATCTTCACTAATATTTGCCAACGGTACTTCAAACTCAACTGTGCATTATTTAAAATGTTACCTCCTTCCCAAATGTGTTTTAGCAACCTTCACCCACAGATCAGTGACTGTACTCTGATGTCAAATATGAATATGAACAATCACTTTGGGTTCTCTCCCTCAGCTTTTATATTGAGAAATTATATGTCATGAATCTTCTCTATCCTGTCCTGTCTTTATATTCCATAGTTTTATTCAATCTTTTTTAAAATTTTACCTGTCATTTAGCAAATAATGTTTTTTTTTTAACATGGTCATAGTGAAGTGTTTATTGTTGGAGCATGTCATGATCTGTAAAACAAAAGAATTTGTCTTTGTAGATATAATGCCATTCATTAACACACACTCTCTCTCTCTCATTCTGTTCTAATCTGGATTATGAGGTGCCGATTCCTTGATAATATTCTCCTTGTGTAGCTCTCCAGCCTCATACCCTTATGCTCTTTATTTCCTAAAAGTATTTGATCTATGTATGTGTACTGTGTTTGTACATACTTACTAATAGAATGTGACAACAACCCGAATATTGTTATTGATTTACCTAATTGTGTGGTTAAATTCTTATTTTTTTGCTATACAAACATGTGTAAGTTTGTTACTAGAAAAACAATGAGTAGGGGCCAGGCAGTGACGCACCTGGTTAAGCGCACACATTACGTACGGTGCACAAGGACCCAGGTTGAAGCCCCTGGTCCCCACCTGCAGGGGGAAAACTTCACAAGTGGTGAAGCAGGGCTGCAGATATCTCTCTGTATCTCCCTCTCTATCTCCCTCTTCCCTCTCAATTTCTCTCTGTCTCTACCCAAGTTATTTATAAATAAATAAATATAATAAATAAATGAATAAATAAAGTTTAAAAAGAAAGAAAAACAATGAGTTGGCCATGTACAAATGAAGCATCTCTCTGTAACAGTTGTATTCAGATCACCAGTCTTCAATATCCATCCCTTTCTTAGCTTTCTAATAGCCATACATCTTCCAAGTTCACTCAGCAGCCTAAAGGTAATCATTTCTAGGAAGCCTTCTGGACTCTGGGAACTGGAAGTGAGAACCTATCTTATTGGGTGTGGCCCAAGGGCACATCAGTTTTAGCACATACTTGTTGATTGGATGTTTAGACTATAGACTACTAAAGGATTGAAAGTGGAACTTTAATTTTGTCATCATCAGTCTCTACTAATGATGTGTCTGGCATATAATGGAAGATGGGTGATAGCTGGATGAAGGAAGGCATGGGTGGATAGATGAATCAGTATCTATATATTAATATGGGTATATTCATGCCATTTATTTAATATTAATCTTTCTAGAGAGATAGATGGATAGTATATATAATATACACAATGATTTAGGCTTAATTGTTCTATTCCTACATTAGTTCTTTAATTTAAAAATTACTATTACTATTATTTTGCCTCCAGGGTTATCGTTGGGGCTCGGTGCTTACACCATGAATCCACTGCTTCTGGTGGCCAGTTTTTTTCATGTTTATTAGTTAGGATAGAGAGAAACTGAGAGGGGAGTGAGGGTAGAAAGACACCTGAAAACCTGCTGCACTGCATGTGAAACAACCCCTTTTGCAGGTGGAGAGCCAGGGGTTCTAACTGGGATTCTTGCATGGATTGTTGTGTTTTGTACTATGTGCACTTAACCCAGTGTGCCACCGCCTGTCCCCCTAATTATCTTTATTTATTTGATAGAGACAGCCATAAATCAAGAGAAAGAGAGGTATATAGAGATAGTGAGAGACAGAGAGACACCTGCAGCACTGCTTCACCACTCATGAAGCTTTCCTCTTGCAGGTGGGGACCAGGGGTTTGAACCTGGGTCTTTGTGCATTGTACTATGGGCACTCAACCAGGTGCACCACCACCGGTCCCCCAATTCTTTACTTTTATCTATTAATTGTTCATTTGGTTACTTATCTTAGAAGTTCTCTTTGCTCAAATTCAGCTAATTGGTTTGTATTATGAATGTGCAGTGAAGAGAGGCCAAATATGAATAATGTCATTTTAATTTGACCAACCAACTAACAAACTAACATTTTATGGGGAAAAAATTTCCTTAAACCAAAAATTTGATGGTAATCCCAGACAAGTGCTTTTGGGTTTAGACAAGTGCTTTCACTCTCATGAGGATCAAAAACAAATTTAAAGATGATTACACAAATTGGGACACACTGATGGTCAGTAACCTTCTTCAATGCTTCTGCTTTTAGTTTTGTTTGGGAGTCTATATTTTCATTAGGGCATTGCATTTTGAGAAGGAAATTATAATGAGATACAGTAAATTTGTCTTCAAGCTGCACAGAAAAAAGTCCCTGCTTTGTTGTACCTTCCTTTGCTGACCTCAGGCCCTGATCACTGTTGCTAGAGGTTCTCTTCACATTGAGATTGATGTCTTCCATCTGTTTTACTCAACCAAGTACAAACTCCTTTAGTATGGGAAGCATCTTTGGTTTCTCTCAAAAACCTAAGTAGAAGAAGAAGAGAGAGAGAAGGAGAAAAAAGCAAGAATGTAGAAGTAAGGAAAAAGACCAAAATAAATAAATACATAAATAAATAAATGTAGAAGCAATAGCCTCTGAATATTTTGCAGTCACTTTTATACATAGTTATCTAAGATTCCATTTCTCCTTACTGATTCTATGCTCATTGACTGTGTCTCTCAAGAAGGCTTCCTATCCATACTCATTTGAATTCCAAAATTTCCCTTTCTCAAATCATATCACCTGTTTCTCTCTCACAGCAATGTGAATAAGCATGTTTATAAAGAAGCATTTGGTTTAGTCAATTCATATTAAAGATGTGACATTAATTATAGGCTTTTTTCATTTGTCATCCAGTTACATTTTTAACAATTAGAAGAATGGCTTGCTAGTACAAATCCATGATTCTGTCTTATTTCCTTCAGCTGCTATAACAGAAAATCATAGGCCAGGTGACATGAGCATCAGAAATGCATTGCTTACAGTTCTGGCAGCAACATCAGGGTGCTCATAACATCAGGCAGGTTGATAGTCTTTCATTGTTTCCTCAAGTGACATGAAAACAGTTAGTGGGCAACATGAATTTAATTAATTAATTTATTTATTTATTTGCCTCCAGAGTTATCACTGGGACTCTGTACCAGCACTATGGATCCACTGCTCCTGCAGGCTATTTTTTCCTTTTTGTTGCCCTTGTTGCTTATCATTGTTGTTATTGCTGTCATTGTTGTTGGATAGGCCAAAGAGAAATCAAGAGAGGAGGGGAAGACAGAGAGGAGGAGAAAAAGATAGACACCTGCAGACTTACTTCACTGCCTGTGAAGTGACCCCTCTGCAGGTGGGGAGCTGGGGGCTCAGACTGGGATCCTTATACCGGTCCTTGCACTTCACGCCATGTGTGCTTAACTCACTGTGCCACCTCCCAGCCCCACAACGTGAAGTTTCTCTAGATTTTAAGCAAACTTTGAGGACTGTCCCAAAGGTCTAATCACTCTCCAGAAGGCTCCAATTCCTAGTGAGATCACCTTGCCATTTATGCTGTCAGCATATGAATTTAGAGCAGACTTGAAGGACCGCACACTAATCTCTCATTGAAGAAATCAGTTGTGTAACTTTATGATATAAGAGCATTGATTATCAATCAGTACCCTTTGCTGTCCTACTCTGATGAATCTTCTCTGGAGAGAGAAGGGGCTCACTGAGTAATTTATATGCTGGTGTGATGTGAGAGTACAGAGCTTATGAGAGCTGTTTTCAACTCAACTTGTGAATAATTCAGTCTAGACATTTAGAATAGGCCTAAACAGTGACATTAGAAAACTGGCAATTTGCTAGCCAGAATAAATCCAGTATTGGGGAGATATTTATGGTACTCTGTTTCTTAATGTATGTGAGGCTGGAAGATAACACACGGTGTTTTTATAACAATCTAACCCCCGTAGGTCCTTTTCTGCCATCATGTTACAAGACTTGAACCCACCCTCATCACCTCAGATTCTTTTACTTTGTGCAGTACACCAACTCCAGTCTTTTATTAATTTATTGACCAACGAATGAGTTGACCATATAGTTCATCAAATACTGGTCTATGCAGATAAAACATTATCAAACAATTATAGGAGAAAATACAACATACTATTAATATTTATTATTTATTTATTTTTTACTAGAGCACTGCTCAGCTGTGGTTTACAGTGGTGTGAGGCAATGAACCTGGGACTTTGGAGCCTCAGGCTTGAAAGCCTCTTTGCATACCCATTGTGCTATCTACCCCTATTAATATCTTATATGTGAGCACTTAGTTTTATATTTTTATTCTGTTTTAAATTTGTATAAAACTAGCACTAAAAAATGTTAATGACATTTTTAGGAGCAACAAAGCATCACTAGCATCATGACTCCTTTTTCTTAAAAAAAAGTTTATAAAGCAGATTTTTATTGAGAAATAGTTTTACAAGTCTACTGTTGTCTCAGGGTTACAGTTTCACATCTCCTCAATACATGTGATAGTCCACTAATGTGCCTTTTTCTCTCGAGTGAAGGGCATTGCACCTTCTTCCTCCTCCTTTCCCATCCCCTTCCAGATCTGTAGATCTAGACCAGGGGCTTATGCATATCCCATCCAATTCCCTTGCTTTGCTCCCTAAGTACCAAGTATTTTCACTCGTGGTATTTTTTATCTTATAAATATACTTTACACTTCAAAATATTTCCTTCCAACTGTCAATATTTTGTAGTGTGAGGGCTAGGTTTTAGTATCTTGGCATTCCCTTACATTTATCCTAAATTATTACATAATTTAGTGAGTAAATAAGTCTATAAATAGCATGTAAAATCTAACTGTACTTTAAGAAGAATTTATTAGTTATTTTCTTCTCTTCACTAAGCATGACTTTCTTTAGATACTTTTAGATATGTATTAGTTGTTGAGTCAGAGTAATAATTTTGAATTCATGCATAAAGGGCTAGTCTGTTTCAGTAAGAACAAAAGTGCTGGAAGCAAAGCAGACCAGAATGTGAATGTGAATCATTTTTGCCACCAGGGTTATCACTGGACTCAGGGTCTGCATGATAGTTCCACAGCTTGCATGGGAATATATATATATATGGCACAGAGCAGGGAAAACACCTGCAGCACTGCTCCACTGCTAGTTGTTCAGTGCCTGCAGGTAAGAACTAGGACGCTAGTCCTCATATATGGTACTGTGTGTACTCCTCTGGGAGCACCACCACCTCATCTACATATTTTTGACTACTCTGTTGAGAGTCATTCACTTGAGGCAACACATATGTATAAGTAAGTAATCTTTAAGTGAAAGGAACAAAATCATATCTGTATACCTTGCTTATTTCCTGGACATTCAAGTAATCAATTCTGTTAGAAACTCAGCAGTTACTCACAAAGTGTCAAAGTATAAGTGAAAACGGGAAGTTCTATGGGGACCAGGTGGTGGCGCACTTAGTAAAGCACGTGTATCGCTATGTGCATGGACCCAGGTTCGAGACACTGCTCCCATGCTGCAGGTAAAGCAGGACTTCAGCTGTCTATCTTTTTCTCTCCTCTCTCAATTTCTCTCTGCTCTGTCAACTATATTGGAAAGCAAAAAGAAAAGAAGAGAAGAGAAAAGACGAGAAAAAAGAAAAATGGCTGCCAGGAGCGATGGATTTATAGTGCTGACACTGAGCCCTAGCAATAGCCCTGATGACAATAAAAATAAAAATAAAAATAAAAGAAGAGGAGTCGGGCGGTAGCGCAGCGGGTTAAGTGCACATGGTGTGAAGCGCAAGGACCCCCGCGTAAGGATCCCGGTTCGAGCCCCCGGCTCCCCACCTGCAGGGAAGTCGCTTCATAGGCAGTGAAGCAGGTCTGCAGGTGTCTGTCTTTCTCTCCTTCTCTCTCCATTTCTCTCTGTCCTGTCTAACAATGACAACATCAATAACAACAGCAATAAAAACTACAGCAACAATAAAAAACAACAAGGGCAACAAAAGGGAAAATAAATATTTTTTAAAAATTTTAAAAATAAAAGAAGCTGTTATTGAAGAAATACTTAATAGGGTCAATACATTCACTATAAAGTTAAAATGAAATATGTAAATATCAAGAAATAGCAATGAAAAATATCACACTCCTGTGCACACACACATCTGTTATAAAAATTGATAATAAGGTCACAGAAATTAATGAAACAATAATCTAAAGTGTGAGCTTTTTTGCTTTCCTGATTTATAGGTAAATTTTAAAGTAGGCTTATTTTTAAGATAGAATTATGAAAAACAGCTTAAATTTTACCCAAACCTGGTCTTTTAAGATCACTAACAGACCATTTTACTTTTAAATAAATTTTATTACCATCTGCAGCTTTATACTAGAGGTATATCAGCCTGTATTTTTTTCATTTGATTTGAAATGCATATAACATTTACTTATATTAGCTGACATTTGTAAATGATTTTTTAAAATCCCAACAAGTAAAATAATTATCAATTGATGCAATGAAAAATTATCTGGCATTAATTGTCATCTGCATTAGGAACATTTATCTGATTATTTAAAGTATGCTAAGGAGGAAAATGTATGGGAAACTAAGTATTTTAAGCTTTTTCTATATGCCACACACAGTGATAGATTCCATACATGCTAGCTAAATTATTCCTTATGCTGTAGACAATCTCCAGTCTTCATTTTAAAAATAAACTCTTCAAATACTAGAAATTTAATATAAAGTTAGAAATATGAGAAGTATTCCATGATCTTCTCTTTGCCCACAAATATGACTAGTGACCAAGCTCTATAAGCATTTTTTCTTAGGGTCCTTTACATAAAACCCATTTCCCCTATATTTCTGCTATTACTATCTTGCTGTATCTCTCCAAGTCTTCAGAAATGGAGTAGACCTTCCTACTGCCCCTTTCTTTTCCTACAATGGAAAATTGATTTTTTTTCTTAATGTCCTCAACTGTGCCACCATTTTTTAAGGCTGTAGTCTGAGACTCTTGGCACACTCTCTAAGATTCCCTGCTCATCACTCCATACACATACACCACTGCCTGGCCCCAGATCCATAGATTCTTTATCCAGCTATCTGTCTTTGGGCACTTAGGTTGATTCCAAAATTTGGCTTAGTGTAACATTTCTTTTTTATTTTCATTTATTCATTTATTTATTTATTTATTTGATAGGGCAGAGAGAAATAGAGGGCAAAGGGGGAGACAGAGATGGAGAGAGAGACCAACAGCATTGCTTCCCCACTCAGGAAGCTGCTTCCTTAAAGGTGGGGACTGGGGTTCAAACTCGAGTCCTGATCATTGTAATATGCGTGTTCAACTTGGTGTGCTACTGCCTGACCTCTATTCTGATTATTATTAGCAATGCAGTTATGAGCCTAAGGGTTCATATATACTTTTAAATTAGTGGGATGGATTTATTTTCTACATGAAACATTCTCTCAAAAGTTAGCCTCACTCTATGGCTTCTCTAACATTTGTGTGGGCAGCTCTCACTTCATCCATATTTCCAATGTGCTTTAGTTTTATTTAAGTAGTAACTTACATGGTTTTTCTTAAAGGTTTAAACTACTATTTCAGGGTGTGGGAAGTGTCATACCTGATAGACCTCACACATCACAGTGCACAAGGACCCAGGTTCAAGACCCTGGTCCCCACCTGCAGGAGGGAAGAGTCATGAGTGGAGAAATAGTGCTGCAGGTCTCTCTCTTGCCCTCTGCCCCTCCCCTTCACCCTATCTCTCCCTCTCCCTCCCTCCATATTGCCTCTCAATTTCTCTCTGAGTCTATCCAAAATAAATACATTATTTAAGAATAAATTGCTCTTCTGTTGAAAACAGAATTCATGTGACACTTAACACTCCGTGCTAGTGTTAAGTACTGTACTTGGAGCATGGTAGATAGTATTATTTAGATATAAAGATAAGTTGTTTGGTGATGTAGGAAAGGATTGAGGAATCACCATAATCTAGACAAAATGAATTGACAGTCAAATTCATGGTCTCCCAACAGTTATAAACTATATTTTTCCATTAGAGTCATGGAATTTATGGCTCATCTCCAGTTATGCTCTCATCCCTCTCACTTTCTCATAGACTTCCTTTTGTGTTAGATTAAACCCCTCTTACTCAAGTGGAGACATCGTCAACTGGAGCAGTAGCAACAACAGGTTCATATAATGACATGTGCACAGTAGGCACTGTTTACAGGAAGGAGGATTGTTGAGAATCCTACCTTATGAGATATCTACTTAGTGTCATTCTGTAAATGCTATTTGGATAGAGAGTGGTCTGTAGGAAAATAGTGGACACATATCCAAATTGTGTATCAGTAGAAAAAAATGATTCCACAAGTATAAAATCAATAATGCTTTTGAGACTTTAAAAGCTAAAATGGCTCAACACAGTGTCAGAGGGGTTTTCAAAATCTTGTCATACTCCTTGATTTT